>NC_082669.1:44191905-44816905 GCF_025265405.1 Mesoplodon densirostris
CCGAAAATAAAGAAGCAGCATCACAAGTATGTTATTTAGAGAGGTGGTGTGATGGTAAGCTGTTTAACTGCGATTGCTCAGGCCCGACAGTGTTCTGCTTCTGTACCCTTACTATGGCCTCCTGGTGAGTGAAGTATGTTTCTCTGCTCCTTGATTCTGGATTTGGTCTCTTAACTTGCTTTGGGATTTTAGCAGATGTGATATAGGCAGAGGCATAAATGTGCTTGTGCTGTTGGGCTTGCCCTTTGGTGCATCTGTTGCCTTAAGGAAGGCATACTCTCGTGGCTGCCTCTCCATTGTGGCCTGCAGTGAGACCCACAGATCAGAACTGCCACAGTCAACCTACAGTCCTGCAGCTTTAGAGCACAGTCATCTCAGCTGTCCCACAGCCATGCATGAGAAAGAAGTGTATTGCTCTGTGCCACTGAGATTATATGTACATTTGTTACTCACTGAGAGTTGACTGTTACACATGGAAATGAATATTAGAAGAGTCAATTGAACGAAGGAAAGATGATTGCCTCTGGAGAAGACAAAGTAGGGTGAAGGGGGTGAGGTTGACTTTTTCATAACAAATCTTATAGAGATATTTGGTTCTTTGAACTATGTGGTTTGATAAGTGAAATGTATGAACTAAAAATTTAGAAAATAGAATAGATGACATGATTTTGTAGTTGGAGTTTATAAAGGAAATCTAGTGGATGGACAAGAGATCAAGGCAGTTGGGGTGTTAGTAATGACATTTTTCATGCCTTCCACCATAGTCTCTTGGTTGATGAAGGACAGTCTAAGAAAGTGAACATTTCCTAATCAAGAGCAAGTGGAGGTTTTATAGGATTGGATGCCTCATTCAGGGAAAAGGGCAACTTCATTGTGAGAGGAGAGTAAGAGAAATGATGGTTAGATCCTCCAGTCAGACTGGATTATGGAATGAAAAGTTTCAGAGGAGTCACAGATAAAGGTAAAAATAAAATTCCCAACAACAGAAATTAGTTGCTCAAGTGAAGATAAACGTCAAGGAAATGGCTAGAGTATTTAAAGTTTGTGCACATGGACCTTGAATTCAGCCAGTATAATGTCAGTAATTGAAGTAAAAAGGAAGACTGATCCCATGTGCCTAAAACTGCAGAGCCTATGAAGTAGTGAGAGATGATAGTGTTATGGAGGTTGGAACATTGTCCAGATGGCATGCATTTTGGAAGGAAAGAGTGTTTTGTGTGGAAGAAGAGCGGTAGGAATCTGGAATGTTAATCCTGCCTTCCTACCCTGCCTTTAAACCACTTACTAGTGATGCTTGGGAAAAGCAGTAGAAACCAGTTGAGAATGCTGGTGAACAATAGGTACTTCTTCAAATCTAGGAGGTGAAGAGCCTATTAGGTAATGAGCTTGAGTGAACTGAAACATAACAGAGGATGGTACAGGAGAAAGGGCTGCGAAGGAGGTTAACTCTAGGGTGATGGTCCACGGAGACGGACTGAACAGTGTGAGAGGTGTATTATAAACTATTTACTTTATTTGATGTTAGTCACTTAACCGCTATGTAGAAAAGACAGGGAAACAATATACACATAACAAAAAAGCTTCAACTCTGTGTGATTTACAGAACAAATCAAAACGGGAAGAGAATATCCATGTTTGTAATTGTCAAAATTGAGAATAATATACTTTAAAACTGTTCATCTTCTACCTTTATTCTTCCAATTTCACTGCTAATTTTTCTTCCATTTTTCTTAATGCAAATTAGGTGTAAGGGAAAGTAGAAGGAGAAGGCTGTACACATTTTCAGAGCTACCCACACTACAGAGAAAATAGAACTCTACACAACCGTTAGATATAACTGAATAGCTTCTGGCTGCTTCTTTTTTTTTTTTTTTGGCGGTACGCGGGCCTCTCACTGTTGTGGCCTCTCCCGTTGCGGAGCACAGGCTCCGGATGTGCAGGCTCAGCGGCCATGGCTCACGGGCCCAGCCACTCCGCGGCATGTGGGATCTTCCCGGACCGGGGCACGAACCCGTGTCCCCTGCATCGGCAGGCGGACTCTCAACCACTGCGCCACCAGGGAAGCCCCTGGCTGCTTTTTAAACCCCAGTTTGTATGGTTAACTATCTGTATTATAATTACTAACTAGCCAGAGTTTATCACGGAATAACCATAACCTAGACACCATGCCAGACACCTTACATCGCTATTATGTTTGCTCTTTTTAGCAACTCTTACTCTCCATTTCTTAAAGTGGAAGAATCTTGAGGGATAGACTACTAAAATATCTTCTCCCCAGTCAGACAGCTCGTTCTGTAGAAAGACCACAGCTGGAATCCAACTGACTGCAACATGCATGCCACTTGGTAACAGTGCATCAAATTCAGTAAAGTACATATATACTTTCATTATCTAAGCAAACCCTATCTAAGGACTTGTTATGAATTTTAATGCACAGTTTTCAAATTGCTTTAAATTACTGTTAGAAAAAGAAAAGTAAGAACAAGAACAGATTGATTGTATGAGAATTAATATCCCATGTTTTTCATAATAGTAGCCAGATTTAAAATTTTGTAATACAGTAATACACATACTATTTTTAGATTCAGGTTCTTAGAGCTTTAAATGTTCTGCAACTTAATTATCACCAGAACATCAGGTTGATTTGTTGAAAGTATTAAATATATATGTTTAGAAACAAACTCTTAACTCTTATAAACATATAATTCTTGGGAATATAATATTTATACTGCATATTACATTATACTACATAAATACTACATGAAGTTTTTTTTCCAATAAGTACAAGTACCATGTACACATGGCAAAGGTAAAAATAAAATCTTCGTGTCAACTCTGTCTCTTAGTCTTTCTTCCCAGAGGCAATTTCTCCTGAGACCTTCCAAAGAGATTCTACTCATTCTTAACCTGCATGTTTATGCAGAATCTTTTATTTTCCATTTGTAGGCATCCATCCTGAGGAAGCCCAGTTCCCTCTCTTACCTGTTTTGTCACTCTGCCTCCTAAATAGCCATCATCTTGAGGCTGTTCCTCACTACTATTCTAGCTGTTCTCTTTATTCCTCTCCTGTTAGGATATCATGCTTTCTACATCTTATGTCTTCCCTCTTCTCACTTCACTCCCCAGTTTTGTGGAGCACCATCTCCTGAGAAAGAGTGTGTGGGGGAACTTCTGCTTTCCATGCAGGTAAAGAGCTTAGAAATTGTCACTCTATCCTAACAACGAGGAGAAAGTTAAACAAATGGAAAAATCAAAAACGTGTCTTATGTTAATCAGAGAAAGGAAGTCACAGGGCAAACCGCTGTCTTCAAAATTGCAGAAACAGGCAAATACAGAGACTCACAACCTACTGGAGCAAAAATCCGTAAGCAGAAACCCCTGCAGGAACCAGTGCCAGGGTGGGAAAACCTAAACTGCAGTTGATGAGTTACTGGAGATACAGTGGGGACAAGTCAGTGTAAAAAGCTCCAGGGGTGGGCCTCCCTGGTGGCGCAAGTGGTTGAGAGTCCGCCTGCCGATGCAGGGGATACGGGTTCGTGCCCCGGTCTGGGAGGATCCCATATGCCGCGGAGTGGCTGGGCCCGTGAGCCATGGCCGCTGAGCCTGCGCGTCCGGAGCCTGCGCGTCCGGAGCCTGCGCTCCGCAACGGGGGAGGCCACAACAGTGAGAGGCCCGCATACCACAAAAAAAAAAAAAAAAAAAAAAAAAAAAAGCCCCAGGGGTTACCCTGTCATGGGGAGCCCCTCCCCCACTTTTATGCGTTTTCCCTGCAAGAGCTCAACCAGATTCTCATAGTGAGTATACGAGAAAAATCCCCTCGTACTTCTGGCAAGGGGAGGGGAAAAGTAACCATTTTGAAGTACCAGAGAGCATTGTTCTTTTTAACAGAGTTGGTCTTCCAGAGAACCTGATTTACCAGAGCCTAAACTTTTATTCAGAGCCTAACATACCTGGGAGAATGGAAATACCCAACTCCAGCTCATTCCAGCTATCTGCCCCACATAATGGTGGGGGACTGGGAGCACGTATGAAGTTCAGTCCAGGGGCACAGATTCATTACATGACTGTGACGCAATCATAGGACTAAAGAATGATTCCTAACGCATCCGCCTCCCTCATCTTAACACCACATTACTGAAGGCCTGTTTACTGCAGTTCCTTTTACTCTGTGCATTATATCTGGCTATTAAGAAAAAATTGCAAGGCACAATGAAAGGCAAAAAGCACAGTTTGAAGAGAGAGAGCAAGCCTCAGAACCAGAGTCAGAAATGGCAGAAATGTGGGAACTATCAGACTGAAAATCTTAAAATATTAACATACTAAGGGCTCCACAGTTAAATTAGATAACATGCAAGAACAGAGGGACAATATAAAGAGATGGGAATTCTGAGAATAAAATGCTGGAGAGCAAAAGCACTAACAGAAATGAAGAATACCTTTGGGCTCATTAGTAGACTGGACACAGCTGAGGAAAGAATCTCTGAGCTTGAGGATGTCACAATAGAAACTCCCAAAACTGAAAAGCAAAGAAAAGACTGGAAAGAAATGAACAGAATATCCAAGAACTGTGGGACAACTACAAAAATTATACATAAAATGGGAATACTAGAAGAAGAAAAAGGACGAGACTATTTGAAGCAATGACTGAAAAATCCTGAAATTAATGTTGGACACCAAATCACAGATCAAGAAAGTTCAGAACATCAAGAAGGATAAATGCCAAATACATTACACCTAGACATATAATACTTAAACTGCAGAAAACTGAAGAGAAATAATCTAGAAAAAAGCCAAAAGGGGGAGGGAACACCTTATCTATAGAGGCACAAGATAAGAACTACATCAAATTTCTCCTCAAAACCATGCAAGTAAGAAGAGGGTAGAGTGAAATACTTAAAGCATTAAGAGAGAGAGAAAAAAACAAACAACCTAGACTCCTGTACACTTGAAAATTATCATCCAAAAGTGAAGGAATAACATAAGACTCCAGGACAAATATCAAGCAAATTTGTTGCCAGTACACCTGCCTTTCAATAATGTTAAAAAGTTCTTCAGAGAAGGAAAATGATATGGGTCAGAGATTTGGATCTACATAAAGAAAGCAGGGGAACTGGGGAAGGATTAAGTGACAATTAATGAAAAAGCTTTCTTTTCTTATTCCTAATTGATCTAACAGATAACAGGTTGTTCAATATAATCAACAGTGTATTTATATGCTTGTGTATGTTTATATATACTTATGTATACTTAACATATAAGCAAAATGAATGACAGCAGTGATACAAGAGAGGGAAGGGAGGAAATTGGAATATTTTGTTTTAAGGTACTCACACTACCTATGAATCAATACAGTATTATTTGAAAATAGTGGTAAATGTAATTGCAGATTCTAGGACTGCCCCTAAAAAAAAACTGTAACTGAAATATTAAGAAAGGAGAAAAAGAAATCATATAAAATGTTTAATTCAAACCACAAAAGGCAGAGAAGGAACAAAAAAGAACAAGGGCCACAAAAGACAGTAACAAATGTGGTAGATACTGATCCTACTATATCCATGATCATACATGTCAGTAATCTAAATACACCAATTTAAAGGCAGAGATTGCAGAATGGGTCAAAAAACAAGACCAAACTGTATGTTATCCACAATAAATCTACTTTAAATAGACAGATTAATAGTAAAGGGATGGATGAGTAGTATTCTATTGTATATATGTATACCACATTTTCTTTATCCATTTTTCTGTTGATGGACATTTAGGTTGCTTCCATATTTTGGCTATTGTAAATGATGCTTCTGTGAACATTGGGGTGCATGTGTCTTTTCAAATTAGTGTTTTCATTTTCTTCAGATATATATCCAGGAGTGAAATTGCTGGGTCATATGGTGGTTATATTTTTAGTTTCTTGAGAAACCTCCATACTGTTTTCCACAGTGGCTGTACCAATTTACATTCCCACCAATAGCACACAAAATTTCTCTTTTCTCCACATCCTCGCTAACATTTGTTATTTGTGGTCTTTTTGATGATAGCCATTCTGACAGGTGTGAGGTGATATCTCATTGTGGTTTTGATTTGCATTTCTCTGATTAGCGATGTTAAGCATCTTTTCATGTGCCTGTTGGCCATCTATATGTTGTGTTTGGAAAAATGTCTCTTCAGGACTTCAGCTGATTTTTTAAAATTGAATTGTTTGTTTTTTTCTTGTTGAGTTATACAAGCTGCTTATATATTTTGGATATTAACCCTTTGTCAGTCACATCATTTGCAGATATTTTCTCCCATTCAGGAGATTGTCTTTTCATTTTGTCTACAGTTTCCCTTGCTGTGCAAAAGCTTTTAAGTTTAACTAGGTCCAATTTATTTGGTTTTGCTTTTGTTTTCTTGCCTTACAAGACAAAGCCAAAAACAAAAACAAAACACTTTTACAATTTATTTGAAACAGGTGTTCTTCTTATGTTTTCCTCTAGGGGCTTTATGGCTTCCAGTCTTACGTTTAGGAAGACTTACTCTGAATCCATTTCGAGTTTATTTTTATATATGGTGTGAGAAAATGTTTTATTTTCATTCATCTACATGTAGCTGGCTAGTTTTCCCAGCACCAATAATTGAAGAGACTGTCTTTTCTCCATTGTATATTGTTATCTCCTTTGGCGTAAATTAATCGACGATGACAGCATGGGTTTATTTCTGGGCTCTCTATTCTGTTCTGCTGAACTATGTGTTTGTTTTTATGCCAGTACTTTACTCTTTTTTTTTTTTTTTTTAACTACTGTAACTTTGTAAAATAGTTTGAAATCAGGGAGTGTGATACCTCCAGCTTTGTTCTTGTTTCTCAAGGTTGTTTTGGCTCTTCAGGGTCTTTAATGTTTTCATACAAGTTTTAAAATTATTTGTTCTATTTCTGTGAAAAATGCCACTGGTGTTTTGATAGGGATTTCATTGAATCTGTAGACTTTCTTGGGTAGTATAGTCATTTTAACAGTATTAATTCTTCCAATCCATGAATACGGTATATCTTTCCATCTGTTTGTGTTGTCTTCAGTTTCTTTCAATAGTGTCTTAACAGTTTTCCAAGCACAGGTCTTTTACTGCCTTAGGTAGGTTTATTCCTAGGTATTTTTATTCTTTTTAATGTGATAGCAAATGGGATTGTTTCATTAGTTTCTTTATGATAGTTCATTATAGTGTATGGAAATGCAACAGATTTCTGTATATTAACTTTGTATCCTGCGACTTTACTGAATTCATTCATGAACTCTAGTAGTTTTTCAGTGGCGTCTTTAAAATTTTATATGTATAGTATCATGCATTTGCAAACATTGATGGTTTTACTTCTTTTCCAATTTTGATGCTTTTTATTTTTTGTCTGATTGCTGTGGCTAGGACTTCCAATACTCTATTGAATAAAAGTGGTGAGAGTGGGCATCCTTGTTTGTGATCTTAGAGGAAATGTGTTCAACTTTTCATTGTTGAGTATAATGTTAGCTGTGGGTTTATCATATATGGCCTATATTACGTTGAGGTATGGTACCTCTTTACCCACTTTCTGTAGAGTTTTTACCATAAATGGATATTGAATTGTGTCAACAGCTTTTTCTGCATCTATTGAGATGATCATATGGTTTTTATTCTTCAATTTGTTAACATCATATATCCCATTGATTGATTTTTGTGGATATTGAACTACCCTTTCATCCCTGGAGCATATCCCACTTGATCATGGTGTATGACCCTTTTAATGAGTTGTTGGATTATGTTTTCTAATATTTTCTTGGGGGATTTTTTCATCTATGTTCATCAAGGTATCTGCCTGTAATTTTTTGTGTGTGTGATACCTTTGTCTGATTTTGGTATCAGGGTGATGGTGGCTTCATAGGATGGGTTCAGGAGTATTCCTTCTTCTGAAATTTTTTGGAATAGTTTCAGAAGGAAAGGTGTTAACTCTTCTCTAAATGTTGAGTAAAATTCAATTGTGAATCCATCTGGTCCTCGACTTTTGTTTGTTGGGAAGTTTTTTTGTTTTTTTTGTTTTTAAATTACTGATTCAATTTTATTACTGGTAATTGGTCTGTTCGTATTTTCTATTCCTGGTTCAGTCTTGGGAGACTGTACATTTCTAGGAATTTGTCCATTTCTTCTAGGCTGTCCATTTTATGGACATATAGTTGTAGTAATCTCTTATGATCCTTTGTTTCTGTGTTATCAGTTGTAACTTCTTTTTTGTTCCTGATTTTACTGATTTGGACCTTCTCTCTTTTTTTCTTGATGAATCTGGCTAAAGGTTTATCCATTTTGTTTATCTGTTTAAAAAACCAGCTCTTAGTTTCTCTATTTTCTTTTTTTGTTTGTTTGTTTCTATTTCATTTATTTCTACCCTGATCTTTGATTCTTTTATTCTAACTTTGGGTTAGTGGAAGATATGGTGTGTACACACACTCAAATACAATGGAATACTACTCAGCCATAAAAAAGAATGAAATTTTGGCATTTGCAACAACATGGATAGACTTGGAGGCTATTATGCTAAATGAATTAAGTCAGACAGAGAAGGACAAATATTTTATGACATTACTTATATGTGGAATCTAAAAAAATCAAACTAGTGAATATAACAAAAAAGAAATAGACACAGAGTTACAGAGAACAAACTAGTGGTTACCAGTGGGGAGAGGTAAGAGGGCAGGGACAGGAGACAGGGGTAAAGGATTAAAAGGTAGAAACTACTATGTACAAAATACCTAAGCTACAAGGGTACATTGTACAGTGTAGGGAGTATAGCCAATATGTTATAATAACTATAAATGGAGTATAACCTTTAAAAATTGTGAATCACTATATTGTTACATCTGATACATAGGTAATATTGTAAATCAACTATAACAAAAAAATGTAAAAAAAAAAAGTAAACAGGTGAAGAGAGACTTACCATGCTAACACTCATGGATAGCAGAGGTAGTCATTAATTTCAGAGTAGACTTCAGAGAAAGTAAAGTTACCAAGGATAAAGAAGGATTTATTTAAAGATATAGGATTCAATTCTCCAAGAAGATATAAAAGTCCTTAATATTATGTGCCTAACAACAGAGCATCAAAATGCATGGGGTAAACCTGATAGAACTGCAAGCAGAAATGGATAAATCCACTATTATTGTTGGAGACGTCTACACCCCTCTATTAAAAATGGACAGTTTCAACAGGCAGAAAATCAGTAAGGACATAATTGAACTCAACACCATCAATCAATTGGATACAATAGCCATCTGTCTGCTATTTCATCCAACAATACTGGAATATATATTCCTTCCAAGTTGACATGGAATGTTAGTCAAGATTACATTCTGGGCCACAAAACACACCTGAATAAATTTCAAACAATAGAAATCATACAGTGTCTGGTCTCAGACCAAAATGGAATTAAACTAGAAATCAGTAACAGGAAAATAGATGGAAAATCCCCAAACTCTTAGAGATTAAATGATACATTTCTAAACACATGCATCAAAAAATAAATATCAAGAGGAATTAAAAAAATATTTTGAACTAAACACAAATGAGAACACAACTCTTCAAAATTTTGAAATGTAGCAAAGTCAGTACTTGAAGAGAAATACATAGCATTGAGTGTATATATTAAAAAAAGAAATTTAATCAATAGTCTAACATTTCATATTAGGAAGTTTGAGCAAATTCCAAAGTAAGCAGAAGAAAAATAATAAAAATTAGAGCCAAATCAATGAAATGGAAAACAAAATCAGAAGATAAAACTATAAGCTGGTTCATAAAATCAATAAACCGCATAAGAAGAAAAGACACAAATTACTAATACCAAAAATGGAATAGGAGACATCTTTACAGAACCAGTAGACATTTAAAGATAATAATGGAATATTATGAACAATTCTAAGCCCTCAAATTCGACAACCTAGATGAAATGAAGCAATTCCTTGAAAGATACAATCTGAACTCTCACAAGAGTACACATCTGCATAGGCCTACATCTATTAAAGAAATTGAATCAATAGTTAATAATTTTCCAAAGTAACACCAAGCCCATATGGGTTCACTTGGAAATTCTAACTTTAAGGAAGAAATGATAATAATACTGGACAATTTCTTATAGAAGATAGAAGCAGAGGGAGGATTTCCAAACTCATTCTGATGCTAGCCAAACCAAAACCAGTCAAAGATGTTATAAGAAAACTACATACCAATATTTCACGAACATAAGTGTAAAAATTCTTAAACAGGATCAAACAGTGTATGTAAGGAATTATAGACTACACCAAAGTGGGATTTATCCCAGGTATTCAAGGCTGGTTGAACTTTACAAAATAAAATATTAGAATACATTACATCAACAGGATGAAGGAGAAAAATCAAATAATTATTTCAATAGATGCCAAAAAAGTATTTGATGAAATCCAGCACCCATTCATGATTAAAAACAAACTGGGAGTAGAGGGGAACTCTCAACAAACTGGGAATAGAGGGGAACTTCTTCAACTTGATAAAGATTATCTACAAAAAACCTACAGCTAACAGAATACTTAATGATGAAAAACTGGAAGTTTTCCCACTAGGATCAGGAGAAAGAAAAGTATGTTCTCCTCACCCTTTCTTTTTAACATCATATGGTATTCCTCGTCAATAAAATAAAAGAAACAAGTGTTCTGATTCATGAAGACGTAATAAAACTGTCTTTGCAGATGACATAATTATCTATGTAGAAAATCTGGAGGAATTGACAAAATACCTCCTGGAATTAAGTCATTATAGAAAGTTTTCAGGATTCAGAGTTAATGTAGAACCGTACTTTGTGTTCCACCTGTTTGTTGCTGGTATATAGGAATTTAAAATTAAAAACACATAATTTATGTTAGTGCCCCCCAAATGAAATAGTTGTAAATCAAACAAAATATGTGTGAGATCTATATAAGGAAAGCTCTAGAACTGTGACCAAAAAAACCAAACCAAACCAAAACAAAAACCCAAAAAACAAAACAAAAAAACTGAAGTAGAGAGAGGTTCTATTCATGGATAGGGAGACTCAATATTATCAAGATGTCAGTTCTTCCCAATTTGATCTACATACTCAAAGCAATCCCAATAAAAAACTCAGCAATTTTTTTTATAGATGTTGATAAACTTATTTTAAAGTTTGTATGGAGAGACAAAATACCCAGGACAGCCCATAAAATTCTGAGGAACAAAGTTGGAAGACAGACACTACTTGACTTCAAGACCTGCTGTAAAGTTGTAGTAATCAAGTAATCAGAATAGAGAGCCCAGAAATGGACCCATCTAAGTATAGTTAACCGATCTTTGACAAAGGCAGTACATTGGAGCAAAGATAGTCTTTTCAAAAAATGATGTTAGAATAATTGGACATTGACATGCAAAAAAATGAATCTAGTCACAGACCTTATACCTTTCACAGAAATTAACTCAAAATAGATCATAGACCTAAATGATAAACACAAAACTATAAAACTCCTATAAGATAACATAGGAGAAAACCTAAATGATCTTGAGTACTGTGATAACTTTTTAGATACAATACAAGGGCATGATCTATGAAAGAAAGAATTGATGAGCTGGACTTCATTAAAATTAAAAACTTCTCTATGAAAAACACTTTGAAGAGAATGAGAAGACAAGCCACAAATTGAGAATGTGTATTTGCATGTGACAAAGGGCTCTTACTCAAAATATAAAAGGAACTCTTAAAACCCTAAAAAACCCCGAACTATTCAGTTAATAAAAGGGTAAAAGACACCTCATCAAAAAAGATACAGATTGGGAATAAGCATATGAAAAGATGTTCCACATCATATGTCATTATGAAAATGCAAATTAAAACGAGATACCACTACACATCTATTAGAATGGCCCAAATCCAGAACACTGACAATATCTAGTGTTGGTGATGATGTGGGGTAACAGGAACTCTCATTCATTGATGGTAATAATGCAGAATGGTACATCCACTAGGGAAGACATGTTGACAGTTTCTTACAAAACTAAACATATTCTCAGCATATGATCCAGCAGTTGTACTTCTTTGTCTTTACTAAAATGAGCTGAAAACTTACACCCATACAAAAACCTACCTTTGAATATTTATACCAGCTTTTCTCATAGTTGCCAAAACTTGGAAGCAGCCAAGATGTTTTTCAGTAGGTGTGTACACACATACACTGTGGTACATCCAGATAATGAAATATTATCTAGTGCTAAAAAATAATCCAAGACATGAAAGAGGTGGAGGCACTTTAAATATATATTACCAAGTGAAAGAGGCCAATATGAGCAGGCCGCGTACCGTATGATTCCAGGTATATGACTTCCGGAGAAGGCAAAGCGACGGAGACAGGAAAAAGTTCATTGGTTGCCTGGGATTGCAAGAAGGGAGGAGGATGAACAGGAGGAGGACAAAGAATTTTAGTGCAATGAAGATATTCTATATGTTACCATTGTGGTGGATACATACCATTATACGTTTGTGACAACATGTAAAATGTAAAAAACTAAGAGTGAACCCTAATGTAAACTGTTGACTTCAGGTAGTATTGGTGTGTTTGTGTAGGTTCATTGATTTTAACCAATGTACTGCTCTGGTGTAGGATTTTGTTAGGGAGACTGTGCATATGTGGGGATGGGGGTAAATGGGAAGTAGCTGTACTTTCTGCGCAGTTTTGCTTTGAACCAAAAATTCTAAAAAACAAAGTCTGCTAAGAAACTTAGAATGAAAGAGTACATAGGAATTAAAATTCTATTGAGACTTCCAATGTTTCTAAAAGTCCATATTCTGCCTTCAAACATGATATATAGCTTTTCCGGGAGTATGGTTTTATATTGACAACCACTGCCTTCAGAATTAGGAAGAAACTGTTCCATTGTTTTTCTGATTGGCTGCTAAGTAGTCTTGTCCAATTTGGATTCCTACTTCTTTTTTTTTTTTTTTTGTGGTACATGGGCCTCTCACTGTTGTGGTCACTCCCGTTGTGGAGCACAGGCTCCGGACGCTCAGTCTCAGCGGCCATGGCTCACGGGCCTAGCCGCTCCACGGCATGTGGGATCTTCCCGGACTGGGGCGCGAACCCGTGTCCCCTGCATTGGCAGGTGGACTCTCAACCACTGCGCCACCAGGGAAGCCCCCTACTTCTTTATAAGAGACTTTTTGTTGTTGTTAATTGGATTTGGTATATTTTCGTCTATTAGCTTCCATATTCCATAAGATTTTTTAAATTTGGGAACTCATGTTCTTTATTACTGCAATTAAAAAAATTATTTGGTTGTTTGCTTCTCCTAGCCTTTTCTGCTCTTCTGATTTTTTTAAAAGTAGTTAATTAATTAATTTATTTATTTTTGGCTGCGTTGGGTCTTTGTTGCCGTGTGCGGGCATTCTCTGGTTGTGGCAAGTGGGGGCTACTTGTCGATGCAGTGTGTGGGCTTCTCATTGCTGTGGCTTCTCTTGTTGCAGAGCATGGGCTCTAGGCACGTGGGCTTCAGTAGTTGTGGCATGTGGGCTCGGTAGTTGTGGTGCACAGGCTCAGTAGTTATGGCGCACAGGCTTAGTTGCTCCGTGGCATGTGGGGTCTTCCCAGACCAGGGATCGAACCCATGTCCCCTGCATTGGCAGGCTGTTTCTTCTTTTTCTTTCTTTTTTTTTTTTTTTTTGGCTCGCAGGCTCTAGAGCACAGCCTGAGTAGTTGTGGCGCAACTACTACACAGCATGTGGGATCTTCCCAGACCAGCGCTTGAACCCGTGTCTCCTGCTTTGGAAGGTGGATTCTTTTGTTTTTTAAATTTTTAAATTTAATTTTATTTTTTTATACAGCAGGTTCTTATTAGTCATCAATTTTATACACATCAGTGTATACATGTCAATCCAGTCGCCCAATTCATCACACCACCATGCCCACCCCACTGCGGCTTTCCCCCCTTGGTGTCCATACATTTGTTCTCTACATCTGTGTCTCAACTTCTGCCCTGTAAACTGGTTCATCTGTACCATTTTTTTAGGTCCCACATACATGCGTTAATATATGATATTTATTTTTCTCTTTCTGACTTACTTCACTCTGTATGACAGTCTCTAGATCCATCCACGTCTCTACAAATGACCAAATTTTGTTCCTTTTCATGGCTGAGTAATATTCCATTATATATATGTACCACAACTTCTTTATCCATTCATCTGTCGATGGGCATTTAGGTTGCTTCCATGACCTGGCTGTTGTAAATAGTGCTGCAATGAACATTGGGGTGCATGCGTCTTTTTGAATTATGGTTTTCCCTGGGTATATGCCCAGTAGTGGGATTGCTGGGTCATATGGTAATTCTATGTTGAGTTTTTTAAGGAACCTCCATACTGTTCTCCATAGTGGCTGTATCAATTTACATTCTCACCAACAGTGCAACAGGGTTCCCTTTTCTCCACACCCTCTCCAGCATTTGTTTTTTGTAGATTTTCTGATGATGCCCATTCTAACTGGTGTGAGGTGATACCTCATTGTAGTTTTGATTTGCGTTTCTCTAATAATTAGTGATGTTGAGCAGCTTTTCATGTGCTTTTTGGCCATCTATATGTCTTCTTTGGAGAAATGTCTATTTAGGTCTTCTGCCCATTTTTGGGTTGGGTTGTTTGTTTCTTTAATATTGAACTGCATGAGCTGTTTATATATTTTGGAGATTAATCCTTTGTCCGTTGATTCATTTGCAAATATTTTCTCCCATTCTGAGGGTTGTCTTTTGGTGTTGTTTATGGTTTCCTTTGCTTTGCAAAAGCTTTTAGGTCCCATTTGTTTATTTTTGTTTTTATTTCCATTACTCTAGGAGGTGGATCAAAAAAGATCTTGCTGTGATTTATGTCAAAGAGTGTTCCTCCTATGTTTTCCTCTAAGAGTTTTATAGTGTCCGGTCTTACATTTACGTCTCTAATCCATTTTGAGTTTATTTTTGTGTATGGTGTTATGGAGTGTTCTAATTTCAAGTTTTACATGTAGCTGTCCAGTTTTCCCAGCACCACTTTTTGAAGAGACTGTCTTTTCTCCATTGTATATCCTTGCCTCCTTTGTCATAGATTAGTTGACTATAGGTGCGTGGGTTTATCTCTGGGCTTTCTATCTTGTTCCATTGATCTGTGTTTCCATTTTTGTGACAGTACCATATTGTCTTGATTACTGTAGCTTGGTAGTATAGTCTGAAGTCAGGGAGTCTTATTCCTCCAGCTCCATTTTTATCCCTCAGGACTGCTTTGGCTATTTGGGGTCTTTTGTGTCTCCATACAAATTTTAAGATTGTTTTGTTCTAGTTCTGTAAAATTGCCATTGGTAGTTTGATAGGGATTGCATTGAATCTGTAGATTGCTTTGTGTAGTATAGTCATTTTCACAATATTGATTCTTCCAATCCAAGAACATGGTATATCTCTCCATCTGTTGGTATCATCTTTAATTTCTTTCATCAGTGTCTTATAGCTTTCTGCATACAGGTCTTTTGTCTCCCTAGGTAGGTTTATTCCTAGGTATTTTGTTCCTTTTGTTGCAGTGGTACATGGGAGTGTTTCCTTAATTTCTCCTTCAGATTTTTCATCATTAGTGTATAGGAATGCAAGAGATTTCTGTGCATTAATTTTGTGCCCTGCAACTTTACCAAATTCATTGACTACCTCTAGTAGTTTTCTGGTGGCATCTTTAGGATTCTCTGTGTATAGTATCATGTCATCTGCAGTGACAGTTTTACTTCTTTTCCAGTTTGTATTCCTTTTATTTCTTTTTCTTCTCTGATTGCCATGGCTAGGACTTGCAAAACTATGTTTAATAATAGTGGTGAGAGTGGACATCCTTGTCCTGTTCCTGATCTTAGAGGAAATGCTTTCAGTTTTTCACCATTGAGAATGATGTTTGCTGTGGGTTTGTCATATATGGCCTTTATTATGTTGAGGTAGTTTCCCTCTATGCCCATTTTCTGGAGAGTTTTTTTGTGTGTGTGTCATAAATGGGTGTTGCATATTGTCAAAAGCTTTTTCTGCAAAAAAAAAAAGATTGAGATGATCATATGGTTTTTATTCTTCAATTTGTTAATATGGTGTATCACATTGTTTGATTTCCGTATATTGAAGAATCCTTGCATCCCTGGGATAAATCCCACTTGATCATGGTGTATGATCCTTTTAATGTGTCGTTGACTTCTGTTTGCTAGTATTTTGTTGAGGATTTTTGCATCTATATTCATCAATGATATTAGTCTGTAATGTTCTTTTTTTGTAGTATCTTTGTCTGGTTTTGGTATCAGGGTGATGGTGGCCTCATAGAGTGAGTTTGGGAGTGTTTCTTCCTCTGCAATTTTTTGGAAGAGTTTGAGAAGGATGGGTGTTAGCTCTTTTCTAAATGTGTGATAGAATTCACCTGTGAAGCCATCTGGTCCTGGACTTTTGTTTGTTGGAAGATTTTTTTTTTTTTTTTGCGGTACGCGGGCCTCTCACTGTTGTGGCCTCTCCCGTTGCGGAGCACAGGCTCCGGACGCACAGGCTCAGCGGCCATGGCTCACGGGCCTAGCCGCTCCGCGGCATGTGGGATCTTCCTGGACCGGGGCACGAACCTGTGTCCCCTGCAATGGCAGGTGGACTCTCAACCACTGCGCCACCAGGGAAGCCCTGTTGGAAGATTTTTAATCGCAGTTTCAATTTCATTACTTGTGATTGGTCTGTTCATATTTTCTGTTTCTTCCTGGTTCAGTCTTGGAAGGTTATATCTTTCTACAAATTTGTCCATTTCTTCCAGGTTGTCCATTTTATTGGTATAGAGTTGCTTGTAGTAGTCTCTTAGGATGCTTTGTATTTCTGCAGTGTCTGTTGTAACTTCTTGTTTTTCATTTCTAATTTTATTGATTTGAGTCCTCTCCCTCTTTTTCTTGATGAGTCTGGCTAATGGTTTATCAATTTTGTTTATCTTCTCAAAGAATCAGCTTTTAGTTTTATTGATCTTTGCTATTTTCTTTGTTTCTATTTCATTTATTTATGCTCTGATCTTTATGATTTCTTTCCTTATGCTAACTTTGGGTTTTCTTTGTTCTTCTTTCTCTAGTTCCTTTAGATGTAAGGTTAGATTGTTTATGTGAGATTTTTCTTGTTTCTTGAGGTAGGCTTGTATAGCTATAAACTTCCCTCTTAGAACTGCTTTTGCTCCATAGGTTTTGGGTCGTCGTGTTTTCATTGTCATTTGTTCCTAGGTATTTTTTGATTTTCTCATTGATTTCTTCAGTGATCTCTTGGTTATTTAGTAACATATTGTTCAGCCTCCATGTGTTTGTGTTTTTTTACGTTTTCTTCCCTGTAATTCATTTCTAATTTCATAGCGTTGTGGTCAGGAAAGATGCTTGATATGATTTCAATTTTCTTAAATTTACTGAGGCTTCATTTGTGACCCAAGATGTGATCTATCCTGGAGAATGTTCCATGCGCACTTGAGAAGAAAGTGTTATCTGCTGCTTTTGGATGGAATGTCCTATAAATATCAATTAAATCTATCTGGTCTATTGTGTCATTTAAAGCTTCTGTTTCCCTATTTATTTTCATTTTGGATGATCTGTCCATTGGTGTAAGTGAGGTGTTAAAGTCCCCCACTATTATTGTGTTACTTTCTATTCCTCTTTTATAGCTGTTAGCAGTTGCCTTATGTATTGAGGTGCTCCTATGTTGGGTGCATATATATTTATAATTGTTAGATCTTCTTCTTGGATTGATCCCTTGATCATTATGTAGTGTCCTTCCTTGTCTCTTATAACATTCTTTACTATTATTTTTATTGATTATTTTTTTTGTGGTACACGGGTCTCTCAGTGTTGTGGCCTCTCCCGTTGTGGAGCACAGGCTCTGGACTTGCAGGCTCAGTGGCCATGGCTCACGGGCCTAGCCAATCCACGGTATGTGGGATCTTCCCGGACCGGGGCATGAACCCATGTCCCCTGCATCGGCAGGCGGACTCTCAACCACTGCGCCACCAGGGAAGCTCAACATTCTTTATTTTAAAGTCTATTTTATCTGATACGAAAATTGCTACTCCAGCTTTCTTTTGATTTCCATTGGCATGGAATATCTTTTTCCATCCCCTCACTTTCATTCTGTATGTGTCCCTAGGTCTGAAGTGGGTCTCTTGTAGACAGCATATAGATGCATCTTGTTTTTGTATCCATTCAGCAAGCCTGTGTCTTTTCGTTGGAGCATTTAATCCATTCAAGTTTAAGGTAATTATCGATATGTATGTTCCTATGACCATTTTCTGAATTGTTTTGGGTTTTTGTAGGTCCTTTTCTTTTCTTGTGTTTCCCACTTAGAGAAGTTCCTTTAGCATTTGTTGTAGAGCTGGTTTGGTGTTGCTGAATTCTTGTAGCTTTTGTTTGTCTGTAAAGCTTTTGATTTCTCTGTCGAATCTGAATGAGATCCTTGCTGGGTAGACTAATCTTAGTTGTAGGTTCTTACCTTTCATCACTTTAAATATGTTATGCCACTCACTTCTGGCTTGTAGAGTTTCTGCTGAGAAATCAGCTGTTAACCTTATGGGAGTTCCTTTGTATGTTATTTGTCATTTTTCCCTTGCTGCTTTCAATTTTTGTTTGTCTTTAATTTTTGCCAAATTTATTAGTATGTGTCTCGGCATGTTTCTCCTTGGGTTTATCCTGTATGTTTATCCTGCGCTTCCGGGACTTGGGTGGCTATTTCCTTTCCCATGTTAGGGAAGTTTTCGACTATAATCTCTTCAAATATTTTCTCTGGTCCTTTCTCTCTCTCTTCACCTTCTGGGACCCCTATAATACGAATGTTGTTGCATTTAATGTTGTCCCAGAGGTCTCTTAGGCTGTCTTCATTTCTTTTCATTCTTTTTTCTTTATTCTGTTCCACAGCAACGAGTTCCACCATTCTGTCTTCCAGGTCGCTTATCCGTTCTTCTGCATCAGTTATTCTGCTATTGATTCCTTCTAGTGTCGTTTTCATTTCAGTTATTGTATTGTTCATCTCTGTTTGTTCTTTAATTCTAGGTCTTTGTTAAACTTTTCTTGCATCTTCTTGATCTTTGCCTCCATTCTTTTTCCCAGGTCCTGGATCATCTTCACTGTCATTATTCTGAATTCTTTTTCTGGAAGGTTGCCTATCTCCACTTCATTTAGTTGTTTTTCTGGGATTTTATCTTGTTCCTTCATCTGGTACATAGCCCTGTGCCTTTTCATCTTGTCTGTCTTTCTGTGAATGTGGTTTTTGTTCCACATGCTGCAGGATTGTAGTTCTTCTTGCTTCTGCTGTCTGCCCTCTGGTGTCTGCCCTCTGGTGGATGAGGCTATCGAAGATGCTTGTGTTAGTTTCCTTGGCAGGCGGTTTCTTAACCAATGTGCCACCAGGGAAGTCCCTGATTTTTTTTTTTTTTTAACATATTGGGCTTTTTGGTTGAGTCATCTTTTATCTTTTTCTGTTTTCCACCCTTCTAAATATTATCCTTATTTTATGAGTATAGGCACTATCATTCTGGGGTTATTAAGTCTTTATTAACTGTATAGTTTCTACTTCATACAAAATACTTTATTTTTTGCCTTTTTCACCTTATTCATTTTAGTTTTACCTTGGGTTTCAGTTAAATCTGGGTTTTTTGCACATGTGTGTATGTTGGAGACTAGTTGGATTTGTGGATTTTATAAGTGGGGCTGTTGATTTGTGAGGTTCAGTATAAGGTAACTGGGGTCAGCAGTGTATGTGGGGACCTCTGACAATAGTGTGCTAAGGGCTTCTGCCTGAGGAGAACATTGTTGACACTAATTTGGGCTCCAAGTTTAGGGAGGCAGAGGGTTCTCTGCACCTATGTATTTGTGTGTTTTTCATTTGATCAGTGATAGCACTATGGCCCCCATGCTGGATAATGTTGATACTTTGTATAGTTACACATTAATTAACTTACTTGATTAAAATCTACCATCTTGCTGGGTGCTTAATTTTTTTTCCTTTTCTTTTTTTCTGCTTGCCTTTGTATTAATTTCTCATTTTATGATTCCCTCTTATCACTATTGACTTCTTACTCTAAAGCATTTGTTTAGTGATTACCTTGAGTTTAAAATCATGGTCACTTTGAAATACTATTACACCTCTTCATGAGCACCCAGTAACAGGTTGCTGAAGAAGACCCTGCAGGTGGGTATAAACTCCTGTTGTGGTTGTGATTCCCAGAGGTCCTACATTCTCCTAGTTTCCTCCACTCAGTACTTAACAGTTTGTTGGAATTTTTAGGTGATTTCTTCTTACCTGCCTGTATGGCACTCTCTCCCCTTTTGGGGGAGGCATGCCTTTTCTTAGATTTAGGGCTACTTGGTAATCCTGTGACCTCA
Source organism: Mesoplodon densirostris (assembly GCF_025265405.1). Classification (NCBI taxonomy): domain Eukaryota; kingdom Metazoa; phylum Chordata; class Mammalia; order Artiodactyla; family Ziphiidae; genus Mesoplodon; species Mesoplodon densirostris. Next base: position 44,212,284 of record NC_082669.1, read on the forward strand.
GCTCTGATGTTTTGAGAAAAAGTTCTGCTTTTGTAGTTTGTCTGCTTTTTTCTTTTGTTCTGAAATGAGCATCATGTTTGTCAGCTTTCCATATCCTAGGCAGAAGTAGAAATCGTCATCCATGTTCTTAAGAAATGCATTCAGAATTTGTCATTAAGCATGCTTTTTTTTTTGAGCTAACTGTAGAAGCAAGGTTTAATGCAAAAAAGTTACCAAAAACCCTGTAAATAGTTGTAATATTAATCTGTACAGTGAATAAGAGCTTCAGACTATTTCTGCCAAGATGGCTCAGTATCTGTTTCTAGTATATATTTCATAAGTACCTGATCCATCATTTTCCTTGTTTCCTGTTGGTTCTGTCAATTGGAATCCTGAAGACTTCATGCAATTTGTAAGCTGTTGCCATCTTGGCTGGTACATCACGTGAGTGGCAGGAGCACAGCATCAAGTAATTCTCATCCCTGAGATACAAAGGAAGTAGCTGTTCCTGTGGGTTCCTCTTAGTATGCACTTTGTGAGCACTTTTAAGGCTGTCCATGAATGTGTTCAATATCTCGCATCTGGAAAGAGGCAGGAAAAGGGTTATTGCTAGTCATCTCTGGGATTTAACCGTGTGTTAGGAGAGAACTCTTTTTTTTTTTACTGTAGGTTGGTCTCACTTGCATACTACTAGATGAGCCTGTGCATACGTTGAAAGTAGAATGCAGAGGTTTACCAAAACTTAATTTATTTGAATGTAACTACTGCTGATAATACTATATTAAAGATGAAAATGTTTAATAAATGTCATGTTATGTAGTATATCAGTTTAGAAAGTTTAAGCTGAGACTGTTCTGATTAATTTGGGACTCTGGGTATACTTGATGGTTATATTTTCTTGTACATTAACTTCATAAATCATTAAAATTTGGCATTTCGTAATCTCCAGTACAATAAAGATTGGCAGAGGGTGCTAAATGTCATATTCGTATTTGTTGCCTTCCTGCAGTCTGTCTTATATGGATATGCTCTTTGTAAAATGCAAATCCAGCAGATGTCTGCAACGTCTGTATCTTTGTTTGGTACTTTTTGCCTGAAGGTATCTCTATACTTGAGTTTTATTCAGTCTTTGGAATGAGATCAGAGACCATTTCCTCTGATGGGCCTTCCCTGATACCCTCATATAGAATTAAGTATTTTATCTCCTGGTCTACTTATAAATATTCCTCTATTGCTCCATATCACATTCTGTTATAAAATATTTGTTATAGATCAACCTCCCCTTCTAGACTGGAGTTCCTTGAGGACACAAAACATGTTTCATTTGACTTTATATTCTGGTCCTTAATACAAACCTTGGACTTGATAGGTACTTAGTGACTGTTATTCAGCTGAATTATATTGTGTTGGTCATTTTGATGGTTCTGCTTAAAATGCTAAAAAATGTTACTTATATTTTACTAAAATCTAATGGGCCTTTACTTTTTTTCTCATAATGAAAGACTGAAATATTTCCATGTTCAGAATCAAAATATATCCTCTAAAAAGGTTATATTGATATTTAAAATACCAATTAATAAGAAAGCGGTATAAATATGAGATATAAGGGGTTTGGAGTTTTATGGATACCTATATTTGTTAAATCAAGTCTGATACGGTAATCCTCAGTCATGCCTTGAGGCATTTCACAAATGTGTTTGGAAATGTAGTTTTTGAGCAAAGGAAATAAAGTATTATATTTATCTGACACCTGAAACTATTCAGGAAGTTAAAAACTCTTATGATTGCAACAGTCCTGTTTTCTATTTGTTTCATTTGGCTTTTAGGGCATGGGGAAGATTAACCTACCTGATTAATCAGTAGCTAATTAAAGAGTTTGCAAAATTTCTAGGCTCTTTTCTATGTACAGTTGATTATGAAATTAAAAGATTAGTGTATTTAAAATTATATTTCAACTTATTAATTCTTTTTTCTTCCTACACAGTGTAGTGACTATGACTTGGATTTTGGAACTGAGTGTTTGCATTTGGCTCTAAAATACTGTCACATCAAAGCCAAACTTATAGAAGGATCTCCTGACCTCTGGAAGGTAAGGGAGTTGGTACTTTGCTCTGTGTTTGTGTGTCATTTCTAAAGATGTATTGTCTACAAGTACAGACAATTTCCAGGTGCTTTAGAAGATAGAGCAGTATAAAAATATTTGGTTTCATATTGAAACAGTATTTCCAGGAATAAAGGTGTGTGTGTATATGTGTACATAAAAGGTGTTGAGTCTCACTAGGTTTTCTGAACCATCAAATATGGTATCATTTCTATTGCTTGGTTGCAAGAAAATTCACACTGGGATAATTTATTCAAACAAATTCTATTTTAGCCAATAAGATTGTTTTATTCACAATTTTTGTGTGTGTTCTTTACATATAACCTTTTACTCTGTAGTCTTACCTTCAACTGGATTGAAGATGCAACTCTGCTTCGCAAAATAACATTTCCTCACAGGCCTTGGGGTGGTAGCTCCAACTTAACTGGGTTGAAACATGTATCTGCCAGTTTTGACCCAGTGGGGTTGGTGGCTAGAACCATTCACCTTCTCCTAAGAGGAATTGTGCTCTTTCCTGTGGTAAGGATTGGCTGCCTTTATGGCCAACTTCTTTCTTTAGGAAGAATGAAGTGGTTGTTGCACTATCATAGTTCAGCTTCCTGTTGCGGCGGGAGTGCTTTACAGCGTGACTCTCCTGTATTTGATTGGGTAGAAATATGTTGAATTGAACAGTGTATTCTGAAATAGAATTGTAGGGTCATATCATAGTTTTGAATGTATTGCTGCTTTTGAAATGTTGGATGAAATCTTTATAAAGCATCCATCTAAATCTGGTTAGTAAACATTCATCCTAATTCTGAGATTATATGAATCTAAAAGCATATTTCCTCATTGACATAAAAACAAAACAAAAAGCCCTATGTGTTGATTAGGTATTTTGTAAGTCATGTGGTGGGCCTTGCTGCATGCTAAGATTTTCTCATACATACTTAAATTGTTCTAAGATTACAAAATATTGACATGCCTGAGTTATTGCCTGGTGGAGTAAATTAATGCAATCTTATTGCTCTGTTAAGAGTATCTGAATATCATCAACCCAGAAGGGAAATATTTTATTCATTTTGTTTATCCTTTTCTATATATGGCTCAGATGGTGATACACATATCAATTGGGAGGATTTTGGTAGTAAGCAGTTAGGTATTTTGTTAAAGATCCTGACCCATGTCACCATAGACCTGCTAGACTTAATTTGCAGGCTATGTTGAAAAAAAAAATTAAAAAAACTCAAGACATTTTATTGCTACTAACATGGCAGCATTCTCTGGCCCCATTGCTGATGTTTTAGGCTGTGTGAGTATCTACTTCTTGTGGGTATTCTGAGCCTTCTTTAAACTTGTAAAGTACCCTCAGGTCTGCAGGTGAAAGGAAAGCAGCACACTGCTCTTCTTTGAATTTTACACTCTGTCTTCACAAATGTACTTCAGGTTTTTTTTTTTTTTTCGCGGTACGTGGGCCTCTCACTGTTGTGGCCTCCCCCATTGCAGAGCACAAGCTCCGGACGCGCAGGCTCAGTGGCCATGGCTCACGGGCCCAGCCGCTCCTCGGCATGTGGGATCTTCCCAGACCGGGGCACGAACCTGTGTCCCCTGCATCGGCAGGTGGACTCTCAACCACTGCGCCACCAGGGAAGCCCTATTTCAGTATTTTTGAGTGAAATCTCAAATTGCACTGCTTCCCTCGGCGATACAGTATCACAGTTTTAGTTATTACATCTTGGTGCTCTGCTTCCCTTTTATGTGCGACCGATGTCAGGGCACTGAACTGTGGTTGGCCTTTCCAAGTGCTTCTATTCATTCTCCTCCTGGGTCATTTCATAATGCTGCTGTGGGTTGAATTGCATCCCGCCACAGAGGATATGTTCAAGTCCTAGCCCCTGGCACTTGTGAATGTGACATTATTTGAAAAGAGTGTTTGCAGATATAATCAAGTTAAGATGATAAAGAAGAGGCCCTAAATCGGATCTGTAAGAATAGGAGAAAAGATTCACATACAGATAGGTGGAGAATGCCAATGACAATAGAGATAGAAATTGGAGTGATACATCGACAAGCAAAGGAAAGTGAGGGATCGCTGGTAACCCCCAGGAAACTAGGAAGAGTTGGGGAAGGATTCTCCTCTAAAGCCTTTGGAGTGGGTAGTGGACCTGCTGATACCTGGATTTCACACTTCTGGCCTCCAGTACTGTGAGAGGATATGTTCCTCTTTTAAGCCATCCAGTGTGTGGTACGTTGTTATGTCAGCCCTAGGAAACTAATACTCATGCCAAAAGGTGATATCCTGTTAGGCCCAGAGGGATCATTTTCATAGCACTTTCCGAACTGGGACGAGTGGGGAAGCCCTGCTCTTAAAATGTTTGAATAATGATGTGCCTTACCAGGATCTTGGATTCTAAAAGGGCATGTAATGCAGTGAATTGGGCAAAAAGTCTTTCAAATTGCAGTTTTGAGGTCTTTTTAAGGTGTCAAATTTCTTCTGTGATTGAGGGGAAGTTATTTTGAGTGCAAATGCTGTAGTTGTTTCAGGTTCCATATTTCCCTCTTCTGCCTCCTGTCTCATCCTCTACCTTTAAAAAATATTTTTGACATCTACTGGCTGTTCATTTAGCTCTATTTAGCTTTTTGATGATACTGTATGAGTTGTCTTTAGTATAAGCTTTTAACTTAATTTTCTGGTTTTATTTTGCATGGATAAAGAGTATTACCATTGCTGTTTAAACCAAAGCAATGGAATCTACACATTGAAATAAGTGTTCTAATTCAATACTAATTCCAACAGTGCTACAACTTTTTACAACTCAGAGTTGAAAGAAGATTTAGTACAATTATGCTAAAACTCGCATTGAACTTGGGTGGCAGGCCAAATACCTGGAGCATGATTCAGAAATCTGACACAGTGAAGAGTGCACAGTGAAGAGAGTGCACATTTCAAGAGAATTTTCACTAACACAAAACAATAAGGCAAAGGAGGATTCTGAAATACAGAGCCAGGACACCTTCCCCTACCCCTCAGAAAGTGAGGGAGTTCACCCCTGGTGCTGGGAAGAATGACTAGAAATTTCTCATGACCACGTGTAGGACTGTTATTTCATCTGCTGCCAGAAATCCCAGGAGGACCATTATTTTATATTTTACATACTTTTTTTTAAAAAATAGAAGTAAATGCAAAAAGTCAGCACTCACAGTTGAGGCCAGCCTTTCTGCAGTAGCTCCTCTGGGTTTAGAGGAAACATCCGTTTTTTCAGATCACCATGCAGGGTAGAGGACATCCTTGTGAATGAGCAAAGCCCCCTTCTTCTCCCTCCTTTCCCCTCCCTAAGAGCGACCAACCACAGAAGAATACAGGACCGACTCCTGAGAATAGGGGTTGGCTCTTAAGCTCTGCCTGAGTGGTTGTGTCTAGCCAGCCCTTACTGAACATACTCTTATTTTAGTGAAATTTCATCTAGTCTGCATAAGAGGAGACTACATTTAATTTATAGTTGTACCATATTTTTGTCCCAATATAAAGAGTTGGTCACTTACTATACTACACAGACCTAACTGAACAGCCTTCTTGTTTCTAAGTGTTAAAACTGTCTTCAAGGCATAAAAGATTCATGATAAGTTATTGAAGGAATTTAACTGTATTGCATTGTCTGAAAATGCTTCTTTAGAAGGCGTTGATGTGTCATCACAACATTATTGGAATGACTGACTTTTGAGGATTTCTTTTGATGGGGATTACTTGTTTTAGATTCAAGTGTTCTAGCATCTTTGTTAAAAACAAAAGAAAATAGTCTCACTTTTTGCTTTTTAACCTCAAAAATACAATGTGGTGAAATTGTGTCTTTTTAGAGGTTTTCCTCTCGTTATCCAGTCTAGAGGAAAGAACATTTTCTAGATAGACATAATTGATGAACTAGAAATCAATATAATATCCCCATCCAAATCTAAATTTGTATCTGTCTTTGAAATTTAAGATTTTCTGGATTTATTTGAATTATTGGAGTACATACTCATTTTCCTATGAGGTGAAAGATGGAAGAACATTAAGTGTAGTCTGATTTATGTATGATGGTGGCCAACTGGACTTGGCTCTGAGAAGTCTCTTTAATTTACCATATTGTCAACACAGAGCAAGACAAAGCAGGTACAATAGTGTCCTGTGGAACTCACCTTGAGGTAGCTGAGAGTGCTCTGGCCTAGGAGTTAAAGGCAACTATCTCTGTGGCTCTCAGTTTCAGGTTTCTCTTCCACTGAATATAAATATTTTTAAAGCTAAATACTTAGATGAAATATTGCACAGAAGCACAGTGAAACAAAACAGGCAAAAACTGAGCTAAACTAGTTGAGTAGCAGATGTGGGGCTCTGAGCATCAGCTGCACAGAGCTTCTACACTGGTCTTCCGGTGGCCCCTGAGCTCTAAGAAGCACAGTGTGAAAACCAGTGAATCAGACGATTGAGGCTCTTCTATCACTAGGGCTGATTTTTTTTTTTTTTAAAGTAACTGTTTTCCATACTGAGGTATTATGCAAGGTCAAAGAAAACCTGCAGATCATGCTTACAGAAGAAAATCAATCTCAAAACTGATTATTAAACTTTTCTTAAAAATAAGGAAAGGACAATCCATATTACTGTAAAAGCTTGATAGAAAAAGAGTCATCAATTCAGAATTAAAACATTTTCAGTACTCTTTCCTTTGAAATATGGCAACTGTTTTATTTAGAAAAACAGAAGGCTGTTTTTCAACACAGTACTTTGTAAGTTTGTCAGAAATATTTTGTAGTTTATTTTCCTTAAATCAGTGTTTGTTGAGAAATATAGTTGAGGTTTTCAATAAGGCTTTATGTAGAAAATATTAAATAAACATCAAAAACTTTAATCTGTGTATAGTATGTATCCACAGCCAACAAGAAAATGTAGGCAAAAAGATGAATTTTAGGGGAATTCCCTGGCTGTCCAGTGGTTAGGACTCTGCGCTTTCACTGCAGAGGGCACAGTTCAAATTTTGATGTCTTTCTTGTTTATACAATTATTTAATATTCGTGTAGAAAGGACCTTTAGGTAGTAATTCATGTATTTTATTCATAAGACTGATTCCAAAGCGAAAACGTTGTCTTGCAAATATGCTAGAAAAATCATTTTAGTATTTGAGACCAAGTTTTTTCATTTAAAAAACCCATTGTTAAGATAGATTTATTTGGAAAAAAGAATAAAGTACTTTCACAATTATTCTATTTAAATTTGGAATGCGGTTTTATCTCTAAAAGAAAGCAGGAAGGAATAAAAAATCAGCCATTGTAATTAGGCATCTTCCCGTTAACTTCTGATTTGAGTTTACCTTACATAGCAGACAGTTGTAGGGGAAAAAAAGGCTTTTCTCATTTAAATTGCAAATATTGAGTGATGATTTCAGATATCTAGTTAACTTTGGGTTTTCATGGAAACAAATGTGTTCTTTTAATATTTAAATATTTAATATTAATATTTAATACCGTGAGAGGTAGCTGTGTCCCCATTGCCTGGCTGAAGGCCGGGGGTTAGAAGGTGTTCAGAGGCATTTAAAAGAATGAGTGGATGTAACTGACATGACAGGAGGCCTCTACCACAGGTGCGTGTGTGGGTTTGTGTTGTGGGAGCCCTGACTTTCCAGCCTCTTCTGTCGCCCCCGAAGCCCCCATGTGGCTCTGCTCTAGGCCTTGAGGGTCTCTGCTTCCTGTCTGTCTTGAGCTCTGCAGCCTTGTCTTGTCTTTATTTGGTAAAATAAATAAGTATTTATTTATTTATGGCTGTCTTCTTAGCTGTGCGTAGGCTTTGTCCAGTTGCCGAGAGCGGGGGCTACTCTTCCTTGCAGTGTTTGGGCTTCTCATTGCAGTGGCTTCTCTTTTTTTCGGAGCAGGGGCTTCAGTAGTTGTGGCTCGCTGACTTAGTTGCCCCGCGGCATGTGGGAACTTCCTGGACCAGGGCTCGAAACCGTGTCCCCTGCATTGGCAGGCGGATTCCCATTGGCAGGCAGATTCCCAACCACTGTGCTACCAGGGTAGCCCGAAACAAATGCGTTTTATTCAATTCTTATAAGAGAAATTTATCCTCTAAAATGTTGTTTCTACAGGTTGAGTTTTGCTCAGTTTTCATTGCTCTATTCCAGCCCTTAGAACAGGACATACAACATGGTAGTTATTTGATAAATATTTATTGAATGAGTGAATGAGATCAATACATTCTTTAATTTGGTAAAATGCATAGTCTGAAGCTTTAAGTGTCTGTTTTCTATTTTTTTCCCCAGATAAGAGAACTGCATTTTGGGTCAGTAACTATAGTACTAGTTTTGGTTCACATTTGCTTGTTTTAGACATAATTTAACAATGTCATATTTGATTTTAATAGATTGGTTGAGTGCTTGAGGAAATTTCCATCTGTCTTACAAGTTATCTGCTACATTAGTTCTGGATTGTGAGGTATAGTTTTGGACCAGGGTTACCTGCCAGGATACAGGCATAGCAGGGAAACCTATTTTGGGTAGAAGTGCCCTGAGCCACTTACCTGAACAAAGTTTTTGTACAAGTTTAGTTAGGATATTATCTGGAGGAAAATAGTCCAAATTATAGACATGGAAGGGTATTAATTAGTGAGTATTTCTCAAAGTGGATTTTTAGACCTTTTGCATCATAATCATCTAAACACGTGAATGATAAGCTCCTAAGACCTTATAGTACTTATTAATATATTTGATTATTTACTATGTTCTTCAGTTCTGTGATGTAGGAAAAGTGATTCTGCAGTGCCATGCACTTGACATGTTCTTTACCTGAGCTCACTGGATGTAGTCTGGGAACAATCTGCTGTAGGACCACGCAGGGTATATTACAAGGAATAGGTTATTGCAAGGAGGCTGTATGTTCTTAAGCAAAGATCATGATTATTCTTATATACATGGTGGTACCCTCCAGGCTCTTTCTATCAGTTATGTATTAGTAAAAATCTTAAAAAGGTGAACCTTATCTGGATGTATACAGATAAACTCAATTCAGAATGAAGACCCTCGATGTGAATTGGTCTTTCAGAATTATCTCATTTCAACTGAAAATGCAGTTTGGTAATTTTTTTAATATATACTTTTCCTTCTTTCCTTCCAACATAAAACCTTCTATTAAACAATAATTCTAATACTTTTATTTAAATGCTACCACATTTTCTTTGATATAATACTTATATTAATAAGACTTTGGTAACCACTGCCACATAACATCTCAATTTACTTAAAGACAAATCTTCAACCATTTGTAGAAACAATATATATTTTTTCTGAATAAACTGATGTTGTTATAATTTAAAAATTGTCAGTATTATGTGTTTATAGTTTCTCCAAAATCAAGAATTTCCTTGGGGGCATAATTTTATTGCTTTCACATTCCTTCCTACTCTGTTAAGTCTAATGAAGTTTATCTGTCCTCTAGGTGACCTACAAACGAGATCTGTATGCAGCTGAATCGATTATTAAGGGTATGTTTGGCCTTATGACTGTCAGTTCCTATGTTTCAAAAATGTAAGCCAGTTGAGAATTTCTCATGACATTTTAAAGCCCAGAATTCTCAGAAGTATAAATGCTGTAGGCCACGGAGTTCTGTGAGTTGTTTTTTTTGAAAAATAATTACATTTATTTTGTTTCCTGCTTTGAAGTATCACTTATTATGATTTATGTAACATTGGTTTTAGCTTTTATAAAGGAAATAATTAATTTGAGAAACGTAGGTGACATTGACACTATTAGCAGTGAAAACTGATATTTTAATTTATAAATATATTATATTTTGTTTTTATTTATTCAGAGCACTGTCTGCCCCCTCCCAACACTGCCATATCAGTACATTAGACAGCATCTTTTGCATGAGAAAAAAAATTTTCTGAAATAGAGAAATAGGGCTGAACGATTTTTTTTTGTTTGTTTGCGGTACGCAGGCCTCTCACTGTTGTGGCCTCTCCCGTTGCGGAGCACAGGCTCAGCGGCCATGGCTCATGGGCCCAGCCGCTCCGTGGCATGTGGGATCTTCCCGGACCGGGGCACAAACCCGTGTCCCCTGCATCGGCAGGCGGACTCTCAACCACTGTGCCACCAGGGAAGCCCTGAATGATTTTTAATTCCTTTTAGTTCTGACAATGACTGCAATTTTGTTTTGTAATTTTAGATATTATACATGTAATAACCCCTTTCTCATTCTTTTCATCTCTGACTCTAAGATCTCAGCCACAGAGAAGTAGTTTATTTCATAATCAACAAATATTTATTACTGTGCTTGACACCGTGCTAGAAATGTAATGATGTACAAGGGACATTCATTCTGTACTTTTGCAACCTCCACAGTTCAAATCACAGTTTCTTAACCTTGGCACTATTGGCATCTTACGCCAGGTAATTCTTTGTTCTGGGGACTGTTTTGTGCATCCTAAAAGTTGCCTGGCCTCTACTCACTAGATACCAGAAGCACTCTTCCGTCCCTCCCCTCCCCTGCTGTGACCATCAAATGTCTCCTGACATCACCACTGTTGTACGTATACATGGTCCTAGCCAAAATCAGAGGGGTCCACCCCCAATGCCTAAGCAAGTGTGGTGCTTTACAATTTATTTGTAATTTACTCCTTCAAAAATACGTTAAGGACAGAACGATGTACTCAGATAGCGACTGAGAAGTGACCTTGTAAATTCAGATATTGATTGAAGTTGAAAGAAATAATGGGAATTGTGAGGGCAACAGTTTTATTTTATATCTTATTTCATTTTATTTTATTTTATGGAAAGCCTATTTAACAATCAATTGGCTTCACATTCAGAAAACTGAAAATCTTTTCTCTGTTCATAACATTCTGTATTTGTAGTTTATCCTCATGTTTTTTTGTCCTTCAAGAATATTGTGTTTCAAACCATTAATGTACTTTAATTTGTGTATGTGTATGTAAACAGATCTATAGCTATAAATCAAAATGTTGACATATATTTACATATGAGCCAGGCTATGTATAAACATTACTCTGGAGAAGTTACCTAAACCATGTTGTAGTTGGCTATATTCTCAGCACAAGGAAATTAAAAAAGCTCAGTCTGGTTTCTTTATAAACTTATATCTCTATGACCTAGGTAAAATGGAAGTGAGCCATTTTGTGAAAGGTTGGTAAGTAGTTCAAGTGAGGATGCTATATATCTCAATACTTTGCCTATGTATTATCAAGAGCAGGCTTCTTATCATGTAAAAGCCTACATTTTTAAGTATAATTGCAGGGGGCTTTAGTTTTGGAAATTGTTTGCAGAGAGAAATTGTTTTGTTTAGGTAACATGTTCTAGTATGCTACTTGTCAAGTATTTAAAAAGTATTCTACTTTTAGTCTTAGGGAAAGTAATCGGTCTGGATGTAAACAGCTGATTTAGAGAAGAATCTCCTTATGTTCTTTCAGATTTGCATTTCTAATAACTTCCCAAGAGATTCTGATGTTGCTCATACCCTTTGAGGACCACTGCTGTGGTGCCTTCCTCCTCTGTTTGGGTTTCTAGACCAGTAGTGTTGTGATTACCAGAGAACTTGAACGCAGAATGTCTGGCCCTGACACATTAAGTCAGAATCTGCGTTTTAACAAAAACTCTGGCTCATTAGTTTGTACATTAATTTCCAGAAGCATTCTTCTAGGCTACTCTCCAATCTTTAATAGTTGATTTTTTTCCCTAAATAATATCTTTTATTGTATTTAGAGCTTCAAGTCTTTCCATGCTGTCAGTTTCAAATGTTTGTTGGCTCAACTGGGATTGCTACCTGCCTCCATGACTTGAACTAATACTGTCTCTGAGGCCTCATAGTAGAAACAATTCTGGGCATAGGAAAAGGAAAACTCTTAGATTTTTAAAAATAAAATTCTAAAATAGAGTATGGTATATAGCAGGCTACTTATCTGAGCTATCTATTCACCTGTTTGCGTTTTCCATGTAAATGTTCAAAGTATTTTTCTAGGCACTTGTATGACACAGCATTTACTGGGTACTTACTTTGTGCCAGGCATTGTTTAAAGCATTTTATATAGATTATCTCTTGCTTCTCCAAGAACTCAGTGATGTAGGTAGTGTGGTTGTTTCTGTATTATAGGATATTCAAGGGTCCTAAGCAAATACTAATTTAAGAAGGATAGAAAATTAATTCTTAACTATAAATTTTTCTACCTTAGTTTACCTCTTTATACAGCTGTTCTCCCTTTTTCCCTTAAGCAGAGATTGTTCAGATTCCCTTCTCTGAAATTCTTGGGCTACATATGTTTAGGAATTTTGATTACTATGTATTTTCAGAAGCTACTGCTGTATGTCATACATTATATCACATTACCAGTGGGATTTGGGACCTTACCACATAATGAAACTTACAGTACATGAATATTTATGCTCAATATTTAGAATGACTATAAAGCCCCTAGACAGTTCAAGTTTAGGACTCATTTTGCCATCAAATTTTCTTTTTAACATCTTTATTGGAGTATAATTGCTTTTTTTTTTTCATTTTCGCCAAGAACTTTATTGAACAACGTATTTGCCCTTTTGTTCCACTACCTTCTGCCATTTTTCAGGCAACTTCATAATTCCATCTTCCCAAAACTTTTTATTGTTTTGAGCAAAGAACTGTTCCAGGTGCCTTTTACAGTCTTCCAGGGAATTGAAATTTTTTCCATCAAGAGAATTTTGTAAAGACCAAAATAAATGGAAATCAAAAGGTACAATGTCTGGTGAATACAGTGGATGAATCCCAGCCAAGCTGTAACAGTTTTTCCCTGGTCATCAAAGAAACATGTGATCTTGCATTATCCTGATGGAAGATTACGCGTTTTCTATTGACTAATTCTGGACACTTTTCATTGAGTGCTGCTTTCAGTTGGTCTAACTGGGAGCAGTACTTGTTGGAATTAATTGTTTGGTTTTCTGGAAGAAGCTCCTAATAGAGGACTCCTTTCCAATCCCACCATATACACAACTTCACCTTCTTTGGATGAAAACCAGACTTTGGTGTGTTAGTTTCTGCTTTATAACAAAGTGAATCAGCTATACATATACATATATCCCCATATCTCTTCCCTCTTGTGTCTCCCTCCCTCCCACCCTCCCTATCCCACCCCTCTAGATGGTCACAAAGCACCGAGCTGATCTCCCTGTGCTATGCATTTGCCATCAAATTTATACATGAAAACAATTTTAAAAACGTTTAAGAACTTTTTGGATTTCAGCGTTGACTGTAACTTGGTGTGACCCTCTTTTAGATTTGATTCAGTGAAGGTGGAAAGAATGTCTATTCTTTTTTCTATCCTCTGACATTGAGTTGAACCAAATTTATTGGTCTTTTTTCTTTAGAATCTAAAGAACATAAATTATGGGAATACATCGTCTTTCCCTCCCACCTTACCTCTCTACCTGCTTCCAGCACATGCATATTGAGCTCCAGTGTATATATCTATCTTTTTTCTTTTTTAAAATAGAGATGATATAATATTTGAATGTATGCACTTTCGTCACGGTTTAAAACCAGGACTTGCAGCACATGGCACTCATTCCAGGTACTTTATATGTTATTTCATTTGTTCTGCATAATGCTGTTAACATAGATGTTACTGCTCTGAATTTTGCAAGTGGGAAAACTGAAACTTAGTGAGATTAGGTACTTTCCTCTAGGTCACATAGCAAGAACAGGATCCACAATTTAATCTCCTTCTTCCTTCACCTTAAGCCTGACTCTATTCTGGGACATGACCACTTTGCACTTCTGAGTCATGTCCCTACTCACATTGGCCACTAAAGTGGATACTGGATTCAATCTCTCTCTTTGGTGGGTACAGCAAATGGTTTATAAAATCCAGCCTGCCCAGTTCAGGTTCTGTTGGGTTAAAACCGTGTCTTCAGCTGGGAAGAATGATCACACAATTGATGCTGAAGATGTTATCTCCTAGTGCTGTGCTAAGCACACAGTAGTATTCTAGAGAGTGTGGGAGTGTGGGAAAAGCAGATAATATTGAAACAGATTTCTAGACAAGACTAGAGAAAGAATAAAAATTAAAATTCGAAATCAGAATAATAGTTTCAAAATGATGGTTTGGGTACTGTTTCTTTCATTTTAAAATTCTGGTAGTTTAACATTCATCACTGAGCCATAACAGTTTTTCCTCTTCTAGAATGGAACTTTTTTTCTTTGTGATATGAGTGCTTAGTATTCTGTAAGTTGTCTTTCCTGTGCTGCTTTTTTTTACTTCAATACCAATTATTGCTGGTCAACGTATTATATTCTGATGTAACTTTTTTCTTGTTTACTAAGTGTTTTTCAAACTATAAAATATTTCTAGGATAAATGTCAAAACTTGTAAGAGGCTTTCGTATTCCCAGATTGACTTGTCATTGGAACAGCATATATATTTTGGTCCTTCTTAATTTATGTTCGAGTCCATCTCTTTAGTAGGGGAATTTTGATGTAACTAACTTCAGGCAAGCTTTTGACGCTAAAATCCTCAAATTATGGTTTATAGCACATCTCAAAATCTGACTTTTATTTTATGTTGTTAGATAAGTTTTATTTTTAAGCTTAATTTATTTTACTGTCAGTATATTTATGTGGATTTCCATTTATAGTGAACTGTTCAATAATAGGAAACATATATATAAGTAGTACTCTCAGATTTCTTTTACAGTCTTTCACACACACAACTTTGAAAAATGTACAGTGAATCACAAATTTACTCTTATGTAAAACAAAGCATTTTTAATACTCCTTTTTCTGAGGTAGAGAATTGGATTCGGTCATTGTTCTTTAATGTTTAACTCTTTTAGGCTTCGGTGTGTGAAATTTAAAACATAAACTTTTCTAGGGAGTAGTGTGGTTAATTGGTGCAGCAACACTCTGGGTTGACTGACAGGTTTGTGAAGAGCCACTTAACAAAGAGATACTGTACTTTTGTCACATAAGCTGATTGAGCCCACCCAAGCCTGCTCTGTGTGCTCAGACCTACGCAAACTATTAAAATGGTTACAGCAGTAACATACTTTATCTAAATTTACATGTACCATGCAAACAGTTCCAAACCCACACTTGATTTACTATGCTGACCATATCATAGGAAAAGGATCAATACTGTATGCTAAAATTTTCTAAGATGGAAAGCCCCTAAGGGATTTCTAAATAAAACATTGCATTTATTTTCTACCATCATCTTTGATCACATATTTTAATATTTTTAATTTTCTGGCTGGAGTGTTTTAAAAATAATTGTATTTTGTTCTCTCCTGGTTATGATTGTACAAACCCAAGTAAGCTAGTACTGTAAAAAAGCCTCATGGTAGTTTATATAAAAATGGAAAAAATAGGTAACATTGATAATCATTTCATTTTTAACTGGCTTTAATTAAGATTACTTAAAATAGTTAATATTAATGTTCATATAAAAATTCATGTCTTTCCCCAGTCATTATGTAATGTTTTCCATTTGCTAAGAACTTTATTTTAAAGGAAATTGATTTCTCGGAAATACAGTAGTGCCTATTGGTTCAGAACTTTAGACTTTATTCTGAAAATAGATTTTTATTTTCAACATCATTGATACAGGTGATTTCTTTCAGTGTCAAGATTTATGCACAGTCAAGCTATAAATCCCCATATGCCTGCTTTTTATACAATTTTTTAAAGGAATTAAATCAGTAGGCAAGCAATTGAATTCTTTTCTGCTTATACATTGAAAGTAGCTGAATATACTTTTCAGTTGTCTCTGACTGAAAGGAATAAAATCAAATCACATGTGGATAAAACTGATTCAGTGTTCCTGAGATTTAGGAAGATTCATGGTGTTATAGTGTGTATTTTATGCATATGGAGAAACTAATGCCTTTGTTTTTTAGTGATCCTTTAATATCTTCACTTAAAACCATGGCATTTTAAGGTGCATAGCCTTTTCAAATCTCAAATTGAAAAGATGAGAAACTTTAAATCAGTTTTCTATATCTGTAGAACTCTAGGTTTTTCTTCTCTGATGAGAAAAACTCATCAGGTTTTCCTTGCTAAATAGCCAGTGATGATGCCATTTTATTATTAACCATGCTTTTTAGATAATGCAAAGCTAAGATTTACATGGAGACTGTAATTTTTGATGTGTCTGGCTATTGATGATGATACTTCATTTTCCAAATTTTCACATGAATACCGTAACTTGTTTGTAAATTCTACACTTTTTGTTCTTCACTCTCTTGAATAGCACTGCCATTGTATCTTATGTGACTCTGTATCGACATTTGTGTCAAGCTTTAATTAGTGAGAACAGGAAGGCTGCAATATGATTTAATAGCCATTTGTTTTCCTTGGACTCTTACTGGAAAAAAATGTAAATTAGAAAGTTAAATATTCGGGTCAAGATTAGAGAAAGTGGAGTTCACTTTTTTGTTTAACTTTATAATTTCCTTAATTTGTCATTAGTGAGATGCTAATTCAAGCATAAGCAAGTAAATCTGTCATGTTCAAAAACTTCTAAGGTCACAGTGAGGTATTAAGTAACTAGCTAAATAAGACTTAATAACAGACAAAAGCCAGCCAGTTAGGCTTAACTCTGATGTAGGTAGGAAAAAACAACAAAAATGCAAGCATGACACTATTATGCTTTAAGTAATAATACAATACATTTTATAAATATCCTGATGAGTCACTAGCCTTAGAAAATTGCGTTTCCTTCAAACTTACTTCTCTTAACTAAGAAAGAATATATACTTTGAAAAGAAAAAAAAGTTTTGCATCATTTTCTTGGAAAACAGTAATATCCTTACACGTAAAAAGACATGCAGGAGACAAGATGTCACATGTCTGCTTCTTATTTTCAGTTGCAAGGTAATCACTTGGTATTCAGTGACTCATTTAAAAATGTGGTTAAGATCTGATATAAAACATCTTAAAAAAAAACCTGCCTTCCCGATGTCCTCCAGGTAAAACATGTACAGTTGAGAAGAAAGCCAACTTACAGAAGACCACTTTGACCTTTTAATGTGGGTCTGTATTTCTTTCTCAAATCTCTAGTTACTATCCCTGTTGTCTACTTGTCCTGTAGTCATGGCTTGTTGACTGCTTCTCTTTGCTTGATGGCCTGCTGCCCTTACTGTTCTAAGAGCTTCCTTTAGATAGGTGTTCAGAGAAACTTTAGGCATCTTACTACAGATGAAACTGAGATGGGGATTTCAGTGCTCAACAGAGGTGATTCTGTTTGAGTCCTTTAAAATTGTTCATGTGAGACAGAAAATAGACTCTAAGATTGGCTTTTGATTCAATGAACTGAACAGGAGAATAGAAGATGACTGCCCCCACTTTGAATGGATTAGGACTTGACATCTTTCGGAAATGACTATTTCTGGATTTGATATAGTTGTTTCTTACTTAACTATGAACACAAAAATTTTGGCTCAAGAGGTCAATATAGTGGATGAGGCCTCATGGAATTCATCGTGTTAGATGTTTCTAAGAAAATGGAAAACTGGCTTTTGGATTTTTTGCCTACTTGCTTCTAGAACTAATCTAGTATTTAGGTTTACTTCTCTCTTCACCACTGTGTTTGAAAATTTTTTGTAAAATACAAATACCATCCTGAGCACTCCTGTGTCCCTACTCATGATTAATTGATGGAAGCATATGTCTAGGTATTCCTTGCTCCTTGTTAATGTGTCAGTGGGTTTATCACACAGTAAAGAGGAAGCTGTGCATGTTAGAGATTTTACATATTACTGTTTTGTGAAGTTAAATGAAGATTCCAAATTGCATCTGTTTTCTAACCCTTCAAGTAAGACCGGATACTTTATGTATACCAAGAGTTCTAATATTCAAGGACAATTAGAGGAATTTTTAAAAGATGAGTATATTATAAATTAGATTTTGACTTCATTTGTTAACTTTGAGATTATACATTATGCCTCCTATATAGGACTTTAGTTAGAATAACACTGGAATTAAACACTTAGGAAAACACATTATGTATGAATGTATTTTGTTAAACTGTATATCCTAACCAAAGGTGGCTAAGTTGTAGGTTGCGAAGCACGTTAAACTGGGGGATTGAAAGCTCTTAAAGAATTCCATTGTACTTACAACTAGATTGAAACTTGAGAAAATTTCAAAAGAGTTTGGCAGATGAAGCTGTGACACATTGAAAACTTGAGCATTCCGGATATCTATGCTAGGAGTCCTTTGATGCACCTCCGGGGTAGATGGTTGGAATTGTGTTAATGTTCTTCTCTGCTACTGTCAACTCCTGGGAGAGCAGAGAGAGAAGCGGAGGCAGAGGAGCATCCTCTGTTGGAAGGACCTCCATGTCTTTTCTCCTTCTTCCACTTGGAGTTAATAGTATGTAGCTGTAGCATTGAAGGGTCCTGCACAAGAGGACAGCTGACCTTCTGAGTTGTTGTCTCTACTTTATATCCTTATGAGCTTCAGTTAATGCTTAATTGGTTTTGGTATTGAGAGTGTTGTCTTCTCTAGTATATTGTGATCTAGTGAACCAGCTGAGACTTATGTTACTTTCTAGGTCTCTAAGCATCTGATTTAGGGTTCTGTTGAAGAGTATTCTTAACTCTTGCCTGATTAAGTATGTAAATGAGAGACAGTGTGATTTTGCTTTTGAAGTTTAAAGGTTTAGATGGTCTCTGCTTTTTTGGCATGAGGCGGACAACATTGTTAGGTAAGCAGCTGTCAACCACAACGTGGTCTTGTTATGTGACTAGGGAGTCATGGGAGGCATGTAACCAGGTACTTCATTTCTACCATGTTTCATTGACTCTAAGGTGCCATTGCTTGTAAGAAGCAATGTTATTTTTATACCATTGAGAAAAGAAAAATGCTGGCAATTAAACTACAATATAATGTTTTATTTTCACTTAGAAACTTATTAACATATTCATTAAATGAGCTCTTTTATGTTTATTTAGGCATATATTTTTATCACACTTGTTCATATGTAAAAAGACACAGGCAGAGTTCTGGCTCTGGGGAAGATGGAGCAAGCTCACTCCACTCTGTTTCTCCTAGCGAATGAATCTATATGGACAGAATACATAGAACAGCTGTTTGAGGCTTCAGAGTAAATAGTACAGGTGGATTAATGAGTAAGACGCAATTTTGAAGTACTACCTAACTGGCAGTGAATTATGTTAGGCTCTGTTATGTCCTGACCTGGGTCCAATGCAGCCCTGGGTCCATTGTCCAGAAGTGGGCATTGGAGTTGACAGACCTCCAAGAAAAGCCCCTTAATTCTGATCAGAGAAGCAGGAAAGGAATTTCCTAATGTTCAGAAAGTGAAGATATCTCCCCTTTTTTCTTTTCTCTCTCAGTGCTTTAATTCCCAAGCAATCATGTGGCAATAGTGGCATTGGCAATGGCATCAGTGGGGGCCCAGAGAAGCCTAAAATTCTGAGAGAAGTGAACATTCCTCTTAATCAGAGTTGCTATGATTCTAAGAGGTGGGATGACCACTGTTTCTGTTCTTAATTTCTCCTGTTGCTTACCTTTGGGCACAGGTGCAGTCATGGGAAATGTGTGCAAAATGGGATAAATAGGATCCCAGCTTTCTGGTAGGAGTGATGAAAAGGGATGCACTAAAGAAGTGGAATGTACAGGGAGAGGTTGGAGGTGAGAGAGGATATTACTCAAATGTACAGGATATGATCTGAGGTCAGTTAACATGCAGAGTCAGGAAAATCTAAACTCACATGGGAAAGGACAATTAATAGATACCCATGCTGAGATGGCACAGATGTTGGAATTTTCTGAAAAATACTTTAAAGCACTGATTATAAAAATGCTGCAACAAGTAAGGGAAGATGCTCTTGAAAGATGAGAAGTCTCAGTGAAGGCATAGAGAAAATAAAGAAGAACCAAACAAAAATCTTAAAACTGAAAAAAAGAAGATAACCAAAATAAAAAACTTACTGGATGGGCTTAATAACAGAATGGAGATGGCAGAGTACCACTGAAGTTAAAAATATATCATTGGAAGTTTTTCATTCTGAACTACAGAATGAAAAGAAATGGGGAAAAAAATTAACAGTACTCAGCATCTGTGGGAATGCAGCAGGTCATCTGAATCCTGGAAGCAGAGGAAAAAGTGCAGTACAGAAAAAAACATTTGAAGAAACTATGAGTAAAAACTTCCCAAATTTGACAAAAGACATAAAACTGCAGATTCAAGAAGCTCAGCTAACTGCACCATGATAACCCCAAAGATGTCCATATCCAGATACTTACTTCATAAGCAAACTGCTGAAAACCAAGACAAAAATCTTGAAAGTAACCAGAGAGAAATGATGCATTGCTTATAAAGGAATGATAATTTGAATAACTGTAAATTTCTCATTAGAAAACATGGGAACCAGAAGAAAGTAGAATACGATTTTTAGAGTGCTAAAAACGAATATTATTAACTCAGTATTCTATATCCAGCAAAAAAAAAAAAAAAAAAAGAAAAAAGAAAAAGAAAAATTACCCTTCAGGAATAAAGATAAAATAAAACAATTTCAGGTAATGGAATAAAAAAGATAATTTTGTTGCCAAAAGATCTACTCTAAAAGAATATCTCAACAGAGCCTTTCATACAAAGGAGATGATGCGAGAAGGAATCTAGGAACATCAGGAATTAAGGAAGAGCAACAGAATCAATAAATAGAATATACTCACATAATTCTCTTTACATTTTTAAACTATTTATAGGTTGAAAGCAAAGGTAATATTTTCTGATGAGTTTTTCTATGTATGAGACAGCTGCAATGTTGTAGATAAATAAGTGCAACATAAAAGCAGTAAGGTAAAGGGACCTATAATACCATGGTTAGGTTTCTACATTTTACTTGCTGTGGTAAAATATTTTATGTAGACTCTAAAAGGTTAAATATGAATATTGAAATCCCTAGAGCAACCACTTAAAAAAACTATACAAAGAGATTCGATCAGAAACGCAAGAGATAAAAACCGAATACTAAAAACAAGTTTAAACCAGAAGAGAAAGGAGAAATAGAGGAACACAAAACAAAGGGAGAAAACAAAAATATTAATAATAAAATAAATAACCTAAATCCAAATATATCAGTAATTTCATTAAATGTCAGTGGTTTCGGCACACCAACTAAAAGATAAAGATTTTAGGATGGATATTAAGATTTGACCCAACTGTATGCTGCCTACAAGAGTTTACTTCCAACATAATGTTTTAAAGGTAGGTTACAAGTAAATAAAAGTAAAAGCACATACTATGTATTCACTAATCAAAAGAAAACTGGATGGCTATATTAATATGAAAGTAATAAAAAAGTACCTTACATAATAAAAGGATAAATTCACCAGAAAGACATAATTCTAAATGTATATCCATTTAACTGAAGAGCTTCAAAATATACTTAGCGTGAACTGACCAAAATGAAGGGAAAAATAGACAAATCAACAATTATAGCTGGAAACTGCAATATTTCTCTAAGTATTTGCTGGAATCAATAGAAGATCAATAAGGGTATAGAAAGAGTAAAGAGTACCACCAACTAACTTGATCTAATTTACACAAAACTTTCCACCCAGAAGTAGAAGAATAAACATTCCTTTCAAGTGCACCGAGAACATTCTCCAAGACAGAATGTACCCTGGGTAATAAAACACATATTAACAAATTTAGAGGAATTGAAAGCATGCAAAGTATGTTCTCTGACAATAATAGAAACAAACTAGAAATCGATAATAGGTATAAGAAAAACCTTCAAGCGCTTGGAAAATAAACATTAAATCATCTGTGTCCAAGAGAAAGTCTCAAGATAAATTAGAGAATATTTTGAACTTCAGTAAAATGACATGACACTTTGTAGAATGCTGCTAAAACAGTACCTAAATGCTTATATTAGAGATGAAGAAAGGTCTTGAATCAATGATCTGAGTAGCTGTGTTAAGGAACTAGAAATAGAGGAGCAGTGCAAACCCAAAGCAAGCAGTAGCAAGGAAATGATAAAGAGCAGAAATTAATGAAGTTGAAAACAAAATGTCAGACAAAAAACCTAAAGCTGGTTACCTGAAAGGATTAATAACACTAATAAACCTATCATGATACTGCAAAAAGAAAGGAAGACACAACTGGAAATGTTACACAATTGTTGGTGGCAATGAAAATGGTACAGCTACACTGAAATGCTGTTGACAGTTCTTATAGCGAGAAAAACACATTTACTGTATGATCCAGCATCCCATTCCAATGCATTTACCCTAGAGAAAGGAAGACTTACTTTCACACAGGAAACTGTATGTAACTGTTTATAGTAGTTCTGTTCATAATCATCGGAAGCATGGAACAATCCACATATCCTTCAGCGGATGAATCGGTGAACTGGTACATCTATACAATGGAATGCAACTCAAATGAATATATATGAATTGTCCATATACAAAATAACTTAATCTTAGAGGAATCATACTGAATGATCTCAAAAGGTTTGAGATCTCAACTGATGTCAAAAGGTTATGTTTTGAATTATTCCATTTATATGATTTAAAACAATTTAAATTTTATTTTAGAGCATAGTTGAGTAACCATGTTGTGTTAGTTTCAGGTGTACAGCAGAGTGATTCAGTTATACATATACATGTATATATTATTTTTCAAATTATTTTCCCATTTAGGTTATTACAGAATATTGAACAGAGTTCCATGTGCTATACAGTAGGTCCTTGTTGGTTATCTGTTTTATTTTTGTCTTTTTATTTTTTTTATTATTTAAATTTAAAAAATTATTTTATGTTACAGTATAGTTGACTAGCAATAATATTCTTGGAGAGACAGAAATGTAGTAACAAGGAATAGATCAGAGTTTGCTTAGGCCAGGGAGCTGGGGAGGGGGTGAGTACAAAAAGATGGCATGAAGGATTGAACTGCTTTGTATTATGACTGTGGTGGTCATTACACAAATCCGTAATGTTACAGTCATGGAAATGACCACCGTATACACGGAAAGGTAATTTTACTGAATACTAATAGAGGTTAAGTGTATCTTTATAAGGCCCTGATGGGCAGCAATTCTATGACGCCATCCCTATTTCAGGGAATTTATACAGAGGAAAAATGGAAGTTTCAATCAATGAAATATTAAGTACTTAAGTACTGAAAGTAATTAAGTACTGAAAGTTTTCCATTTATTTCATTAAAAGCCACAAAAGAAGATTTCATTCTCACCCCAGAGCGATGTCATTTGCTCTTACATTCTGTTATGCCTTAACGTTTGGGAAAGGGGAATGCCAGAGCCTGTGGAGAATTCTCTTTACTCCATGAACCTGTGAGACTGTTGTTTGACGTGTATTACTCCAATAAAAAAAGGTAGGGAAACTCCTGGGTAAGATGCTGAATTGGGGAAGTATCTTATCTTCTTTACTGATTCTGTTAGCATGTGGAATGGTTGAGGGCCTTCACTCCAGACCAGGTTGCCCGGTTTGAATCCTGGCTCCTGAGTTTACTAGCTGTATAATCCCAGGTGAGTCATTTGTATCATCATCTCTAATGAGGCCATTATGATTTTGCCGGCTAGATTTTGGTTAGAATTTAATATATGCTTTTTATAACACAGAATAATAATAATAATAATTGTCAGTCACTCACTGAGCAATAATCCAGTGGTTTGGCTGAGTTACTCTGGGCCTCAATTGTTTTTTACTTTAAAGGAGGCTAATATCTTCTAACTATTTATTAGTAACGTTGCATTGATTCATTAGAATTTAAAGGACTCCCTAAGATATTTTGAGCTCTTAAAGCATAGAGCCTTATAAATAAAAATACCATTGCTCTTATTTTTTCATGTTATTGGTAGTTTTCCTCTAAGTTTAATTTTAAAACGTTTACTGATTGCTTTAATAGCATGTTACAGACCTTTTTGTATCCTTATGTGCTGTACTGAAGACCTAATTTTGTCCCCTTGATCATATATAAAGGTACTTTCTGAATGAAGTACAGATGAAAAGACTAGTGTACTTTCAGGTAATTTTTTCTTTTATTTCGTAAAACTTTTTATTGTCAACCCACAGATACTGAAATCTAAAACTAATTTGTAGCTTAAAGAATAATGCACATGTTTGCATAACATCACCCAGATCATGAAGAGAACTTTGCCACGTACCTCAGAAGCCCTTTCCTGTATTTTGTAGTGGCTAACCAGATTTTATAGCAATCTCCTCCTCATATTTCTTTTGAACTTTATCACTCAAATGTGCATCCCTCAACACTGCAGTTTGGTTGTGATAATTTTTTTAAACGACATGTAAAATCTCAACCTACATGTTCCTTATCTCTTTATTTTGCTTGCACTTTTTCTTTTGCTGAATTTAGGCCATGTAACTTGTAGCTTTTCTTCTCTTTTGAATTTTGATGGGTACATATTTATGCATGGTACAGTTCTTTACATTTTTCTGTCATCTACAAAGTCATAGCTGGATCTAGAAGCTTGGTCAGATTTAGTTTCATCTTTTTTCTCAAGACTAGAGATGGTGTGAGTTTTTTGTTAGGAGACACCTAATCTCTGGTTACATAATTTTGTGATGATAGCAGCCATTGATACTCAATGCCTGTATTGTTAAGAGGTTGTGTGGGTGGCTCAGAATCATGATATATATATTTGAATTCTATTTATTAGTTTTCAGGTATTGAGGTATTTTCATAAATAAACTTTACTCACCTACTATTTACTTACCCAGTGGTACAGTTTATATGACAAAAATAAATGCTTGATTATTTTTCTTTATCAGTTTTCAAGCGAAAGAATCATCATTCTCTAAAGTTACCAGTTATTTGGTGTGTGTGTTTCATAAAGATGAAATACTTCATAAGTTCATAATGGTACTTCCAATTCAATATTAAGTTGTATCTTACTTCCCGCACATTGAGAATCATGGTTCTCAAAGCTACAGGGAATAATAGAATTTGAATATTTTGTAAATATTCGTTCGTTTTATTCAACAGTGCACACCCTAGATCTCAAAGTGTCAATATTAATGCTATAAACCAATGTTATTTCCATAAAAGTTTAAACAATTTTTCCTACATATACTGTCCCAATTTACTCTCCCACTCCATTTTTTTGTTTACACTGTATGTTTTCAGGTTGTATAGCTGTTATACACTGTCCTGTTTTAACTTTAGCTCTTATTTAGTCGCAGTTCTGCTAGTAACTCTGTTTTATGCTATTCATCGATAATTTTGTTCACATCTCTCTAGACTTTGGTTATCCGAAGCTTGAGCTCTGGTACCTTTCTTAGGAAAGTTTCCTGGGAAACTGTTTACTTAATTCACGTTGATAACTGCTTGTGCTTTATACTTGAAAGTTAGTTTTGCGGAGTGTATAATCCTTGGCTCATATATTTTCCCTGGCATAACTTAAATATGTTCCTCTACTTTTCTTACATAAAGTCCTAAAGATTATCTCATTTTTATTCCGTTATCTGTTTCTGTTCTTTTTGTCTATGTGCCCAAAGGAATGATTTTTTTTTTAAGTCTAGTAATTTTGCTAGAAAATGTCTTGGTATTGATTTTTATTGGTAAATATTTGCAGGTATTGATATGTGATGTACTTGTGTGTGTATGGGTGTTTGTGTATCATTTTTAGTAGTCTCTTTTTTCTTTATAGATTTCTATTATGTTTATGTTAGATCATCTTTACCTAACTTTAATATTTATTACTTTATATTGAATGTTTATTTAAAATTTTTATTTTTACCTTTTTCTCTTAAAGTATTATTTGTTAATTTTATGTGTGTCACTTCTAGTATAGTCTTCATTTCTTAAATGATCTTTCTTCTATTTTAATCTCTTTTCTGAGTTCTGCAACCTAATTTGAGTTTTTAAAATTCCAAATCAAATGGTTGTTTCATGTGTTGTTTCATTAGCTCAGTGGTTTTTAGCTTGTTTTGAAATAGATTACAGTTTTGATTGGTTTGATGGGCACATCTTTCTGGCATGTTCTCATTATTTTTAAAGGTGTTGTTCTGCTCCTTATTGTCTTTTTGCTTATAATAATTTTGTGTGGGGTTTGGCTTTGATATTTTTCCATTATTCATTTGGATGTGAAGTTAATTTTCTTGAATTTGAAGAGGAAGACAGTTTTGACGATAGCTCAAAGATCTCCCTCTTTTGTTGCCTTCTTGTGGTGTCCACAAATGTGGAAGCACGATTCTAATATTTTTCTGGCTCTGTTCTCCTATCACACTTTCAGGTGGATCTTCTCTTTCTTTTGACTTTGGCTGCATTGGGTTTTCATTGCTGCACGCAGGCTTTCTCTACTTGCGGCGAGCGGGAGCTACTCTTAATTGTGGTGTGTGGGCTTCTCATTGTGGTGGCTTCTTTTGTTGCAGAGCACGGGCTCTAGGTGCATGGGCTTCAGTAGTTGTGGTGCAGGGGCTCAGTTGCTCCACGGCATGTGGGATCTTCCCAGACCAGGGCTCGAACCCGTGTTCCCTGCATTGGCAGGCGGATTCTTAACCACTGTGCCACCAGGGAAGCCCGTCCTGGGTAATTTTGATTCCACTTCCAAGTTCTCTTTTAGTTGGACCCTGTGCTGAAGGTGGTGTGTCAATTTTCACAGTATGTACACTTTTCTTTCAGACCTAACCAAGTTCTCTTGTATTAACCCCACAAAAAGTTATTTTCGTAGGTAGAACTCCTCCAGTTAGGGCTGCTCTTCTTAAATTTTCAGTGACTATCTGTTGGGAAACTTAAAGGTTCTTCTATTAACCAATCTGTCAGAGACCGTGTTTTACTGATCCCTCTACTTGTTCCCAGATAGAGTCCAGTATTTCAGGTCTTGCATCATTGTTCTTGGTTTGTTTTCATTTGGCTGCATCATGAGGGTTATGATGAAACCTTTGTATCTAAGTTTATTGAAAATGTTGTCCATGAGTTTTTGATTTTGCTATTCAATTTTGTTTTTATATGGGGATTCTTAGAAATTAAAAACTGCTCCTTTGCTGTCAATGCCACTTTTCAAGAATTCCCTTTTTTTTCTCTTTTAAATAAATAATTTTTAGTGTTGGTATTGAGCAGAATACTGCAAATGAATTGAGATGTTTCTTTCAAAAAATTCTCTTAATCATAGGTCACTTCGTGTGCATAATTAAATATTTTCTCCTTTTCATATGGAAACTAGTAAATGTATGTATATCTGTATATTCTCAAATGGAAGAGAAAATAACGTGTGTGTACATAGTAAAGTGAGTATGATTCTTAAATGTTAAGTCTACAAAACTTGGAGTTACGTTGTACTGAAGGCATTTTTTTTAAGGCTGACCTTATTTTTTTACTTTTTCTTCTAGAAAATAGAGATTTAAGATAAGTATTTTAGCCTCACTATTTCAAAGTTAGGAATGTTTTTATATTTAAAGTTA
Source organism: Mesoplodon densirostris (assembly GCF_025265405.1). Taxonomy (NCBI): domain Eukaryota; kingdom Metazoa; phylum Chordata; class Mammalia; order Artiodactyla; family Ziphiidae; genus Mesoplodon; species Mesoplodon densirostris. Next base: position 44,239,762 of record NC_082669.1, read on the forward strand.
TTTGTTTTGAAGCAAAATTGTTGCATTTTTTAATTTCCTTTCTCTGAAGTTAGATTCTCCTGATATAATTTCCTGATCTCTTTCTAGATATCTAGTTACTTCCTTATATTTACAAATTTGTTTTGCATCCTCTCCTAGAAAATGAGATATGAGATATAGTCTTTTATTCAACAATGCTAATTTTTATTCAACAAATTTTAGATAAGAGAATTTGTATATTAGTTCATAACAGAGTACAAAAACTGGGTGGCCTAAACAACAGAAATTTATTTTCTCACAATTCTGGAGGCTGGAAGTCTAAGATAATGATTTTGTCAGGGTTGGATTTTTCTGACACTTTTCTGCTTGACTTGTGGATGGCCGTCTTCTACCTGTGTCTTCACAGAGTCTTCCCTCTGTGCATGTCTGTGTGTACATTTCTTCTTTTCATAAAGACACCAGTCATGTTGGATTAGAGCTCACCCTAGTGTCTTCATTTTAACTTGATTGGCTCTTAAAGTGTCTATCTCCAAATACAGCCACATTCTCAGAGACTGGGGTTTAGAACTCCAACATACACATTTTGAGGGGAACACAATTCACAACCTAACAGTGTTTTAGTTATGCTCGTAGCCCAGAGATGGAAACTAATCAATGTTCAATACCTTCTTGGTGCCCTATGCTAAAACCTGGGGGTAATGTTGGGAAATTATAAATTACAGATTTAGGAGTTTGTGATTTTGTGGGAGAGAAAGACAAATAGATAATATAATCCAATGTAAAAATTATAATGAAAGTAAAATAAAAATGTAGAACAGTATGAGGGAACAATATCGTTTAGGATGCTAACTTCACATGGACTTGAGTTAGAAAGCTTAAAGTTCACAATTCATGGCAGTATGACCTTGGGCAATTTACTGGCTTTATAGCCTCGCTTAACTCATCTGTAAAATGGGGAGAATAATTTCTCTCCTTGGTTGTTGTGATGATTAAATGAAATAATGTATAAAAGTATCTACTGCAGTAAAAAGCCAAAGCAATATTAGCAATAATTATAGAATGTCATGAGTACTAAATAATCAGAATGAATGCACTGACAACCAGAATGATTGCTGGCTGTAAGGAACTGATATGGCTCTGTTGGTGTGTACTATCTGACCATCTGCTTTGCCAATAGACTTACTAGGGTCACAGTACATGTGGATTTCTTTCCACTTCTGAAACTACACTGAGGGACCTTTTCCCATGAACGCTCAAATTCAGCAATGCAGTGATTACCTGGATATAAGGAGAATCCTAGTTGTGTGGTTATACGTGTTTGAGAGAGATATCATTATGTATCAGAATTGGGGGTTTGGAGATGGGGGGTTCTGTAGTTTCACAAAATTCTTCCTGGTGGCTCTGTTCCTCCCTCCTTTTTTCTTCTCCTTTCACCAAAATACATCTAAAACATTTGCCTAGAATTACTAATGCAGATGATGCTTGATGTAGTCCTTATTGGAGAATTAGACAAGGAAATGTGATGGCACTGCAGGTCAGGGGATCATGAACATTATTGCAAAGATCATGATGTGTCCAGGGAATTGTAGGTGGTATTATTTGGTGGCTGAATAATGAGGTGTAAAGCCCAACGTGTTGTGGGTGATTATATGTTGCCCTGTATAAAATATATGGAGGTGGGAATCCTCTGGTCACGACTTTAGAATTATGAGTCTGCTGTTGAAGAATGCTTAAAATTTTTTGCCAGTGAATTAGAGTTCTCCAGAGAAACACAACAAATGAGATATATACACACACAATAAGGAATTGGCATACATGATTACAGATTATTAAGACTGACAAGTCCAAAATCTACAAAGCCAATGTCCCAATTCAAATCCAAAGGCCCGCAGACTACTGTAGAATCAGGAAGAGCCTTGTTTCAGTTTGAAGGCTGTTATACAGGAGAATCATCTCTTACTTGGGGGCAGGGTAAATGTTTTCTTTTATTCAGGTCTTAAAATGATTAGATGAGGCCCACCCACATTAGAGAGAGCAATCTGCTCTACTTAGTTTACAGATATAAATGTTAAACTCATCTAAAAATACCATGACAAATGCCCAAATTATGTTTGAGCAAATATCTGGGCACCCAGTGTCCCAGGCAAGTTGACATACAAAATTAATCACTATAGTCAGTAAAGTAAAATCAAGTTGCACGTTATTTATTTTTGGCATTATTATTAATTATTGGCAACCATACATATTCTTTGACCATTTAGAAGTTTTCATGCATGGGGATGAGGTATTAACTGAAAATTTTGAGCTTATTAATTAATGCTTACAGCTTTTAATTCTAACCTGTCGATTTCCAAGTTATGTTCCAGTTTGAATTTTATGTTGTCACTATGAGAGCTGTGCGACACTAGATATGATATATAAATGAAGTTATTCAGTGTAAATCAGAGTACTTGTTAAAAATGATTTTGAGGGGAGGGATGTACCCTAGTGGTTTAGATATCAGAATATTTCATCATGTGACACAGGTGTCTTTTAGAAAGATGTTTTAAACGCTGTTTAAAAGAGGGTAGTATGAAAACTAAAACTCAGAGAATAATATTAGTCATCAAGTTGACTGGTCAGGTATGATTTAAAGTTAATTTCAATGTTTGTCCATTTTATCCTTAGGTCTTTTTTGGGGCAAGAACAAAGAGTAGATTCTTGTGTTGGAGTTTTTATGATTCCAGGAAGTGAAATGACTTTATGGTTTTTCCCCAGTGCTATTGTTTTTATTTTAAACTCTAAATGTTTCTAAGAAGGGCTTTATTAATAGTTACAACAGCAGATCAAGAATTCTAAAGACTTCTTTTTTCTTTTGATTTCATCATTAACCTCAAGGAAGTTGTTAAATACTTTGTTTGCATTGAGAAATAATAAGGATTAATCATATTAATGATTGGAAAGTGTTTTGTGGTTCATGAAAAAAGTGAATTTTAAATAATGTGCCTTTTTTCTCTTCTTCATGAGTTGGGGGATACTAGAATAACTGTGGAAGAGAGGAGGTTCAATTTATTTGAGCCCTGTTCCTACAGCTTACATTCTTTCCCATTTTGGCCCTCCATCTGCATGGTACCAGTACAGTTATGGCAGATGCCTGTTTTCAATGAAGATCTTAAATACATCAACATTTTCAGTTAAGCCTGTCAGTGCATGTTTGTGGAATCATTAATAGAAATCATGTAAGATGTTTCAGCCTAGGTCTAGTGGACAAACTAAGATATGAACGATTAGAGCTAGAAGGTATCCATTTTAGCTTCAGAGGATTTAAGTGATGAAAACAGGGGACTATTGATTACTCAAGATGTGTATTCCATTACTATATAAAACTACTGCATATTTGGTGAAACTTTGAAACTTGAAAAGCAGTGGGACAAAGTTGATAGGGATTGTTTATCACACTCTGAAATGTTAAGACCACAAGGCACCATTTGGAATTAGAGATGGGTTGTATTTTGGTAAGATAAAAGGAATCTTAACTTATATTCATAATGAATGTATATGACCATGATAGCATTTATTCTGTGAATATTTATTGGGGATATACTTGTACAAAGCATTCTGCATAACTTTACACATATTAATTCATGCAATCTTCATTAATCCTCATGTAGTATCTTTTATTATTCCCATGTCTCCTGTTTTTCTTTTAGATACTTAAAAACTCCTTATAGAAAATTTGGCTTTACATAGTAATTGTTAGTCTCTCATCTCGTTTCATACATGTAAAATGCTGTCAAAGTATGAATATACTATTTTCAGATACAGAATTTGTATAAGATTTTGAAAAATTGCATTTACCTCAATAATTTAACAAATATTGGACACCCAAGAAGTGCCTCATACTTACAATTGAAATATAAACATTGCATTTTTTTCTTATAATATTGCCTTTAAAATATTGGGCACGAAATGTCTAAATTGTAAACTCCAGTGAACCATGCAGATCAGAGTAGGAGTTGGGGGGGTTTGGGTTTCTTTAAAAATTTCACACTGAAATATCAAAGGGAAATGAGTAACCCAACACATTTTTTTCTCACTAAATTTGTCATCCTTCAGTTGCCACAATATGGAGATGAGAGAAAACTACACAATTATCCCCAAATTATTATACTCAAAAAGACTTATACCATTTTGATGGGATTAATCAGCTATCGTAGGTAATTTTTATGTTTTTTTAAGATAGAGAAACCTTTTATAAACCTCACATTATAGAAAATCAGTTCAGTGAGTAAGCAGAGGTTTTCAACCTGGCTGAACATTAGAATCACTTTTGGAGCTTCAGAAAGTACACGCGAGAATTTTGTTGGGTGAGTTATAAGCATATGTATTTTAAAAATATAAAGGCAAAACAAAAAGATACTGAGAGTTGATTCTTAAGTGAAGCCATGTTTGAGAACCAGTTGAACCTAGTTTAGACTTTAAATGACCTTAGCCAGGTAGAAAATTTATCATTGTTGGTGCTAAATGATATTCATATGGACTGTAGACACTATTAGAAAGTGGCTAGTCTGGCACAGACTTCCATGTGGAATACAAGTAACTGGGAATTACAAGAAGTCAGCAGACAATACAGAAACCAACAAGATAAAAGATTGATTTTGTTCATTATTATGTTACGTTGTCTTGAATCTAGGTCCTTATTTATGTTTTGCTCAGTTGATCTTTAATGAACAGAATTAATTTTTTAATAAATTTATCCAGCTTTATTGAGATATAATTGATGTAAAACATTTTAAGTTTATAATATGATGGCTTGTTACATGTATATATTGTGAAATGATTATCACAAAAAAGGTTAGGTAACAGATCTATCACCTCACGTAATTAAAAATTTAGATGAATTTTAAAGTCTTCTACTACTTATATGTGTGTATGTGTGTGTATATAAATCTATTTTTAATTGTATCTTGTTTCTTGGGTTAGAATATTTTTTATTTTAATATACTTTCAAACTTCAAAGATGCAACAATAGTACATATAACTTCCATCTGTCTTTTACCCAGATCACCAGTTCACTGATTTTTTACATTTTGCCCCATTTACTCTATCATTTCTTTATGTGTGAGCTCATTATCATTTCTTCTTGTGTATGTTCATGCTGTTTTTTGCTCTTTCTCTCTCTGTCTAGCTTTCTCCTTCTCTATCTTATAGAATTGTGAGATACTTAGTGCGTGTTTTAATCTGTTAAATTTATGGCAACTTCTTGCACAATAGCAGACTAATAAGGACAATAAAATTAATAATCCATGAGTCAAATGAGAAATCACAGTGGAAACTAGAAGTGTATAAGGTGAGAAAAAAATGAATGAAATCTTTTAAATTGAAAGTGAAATAATTTAAACTGAAAAATATCACAATGTTTGATGTATAAATAAAGCTGTTATTAGAGGAAAATTTAGAGCCTTAAATGTTGATCCTTGAACAACATGGGGTTTGGAACCTGACCTTCCTCACAGTGTAAAATTTGTGGATAGCTTTACAGTTGGCCTTCTGTGTCCACAGTTTTGGATCTGTAGATTTAACCAATCACACTCATGTAGTACTGTACTATGTACGTATTGAAAAAAACAGGTGTAAGTGGACTCTCGCAGTTCGAACCTGTATTGTTCAAGGGTTGACTGTATTAGAATAAAAGAAAAGCACAAAAGCCCACTATTCTTTTTTTTGTAAGAAATTAGAAAAGAACAGTGAACTAAATCTATAGATAGTAGAATGAAGAAGATATTGAAGAAAATAGTAAACATTCATAAGTTAGAAGACAAGCATAAGAGAGAATCAACACAACTTTTATTTGAAAATGTTAATAAAATTGATAAAACCTTGGCAAAAGTGATCATGAAAAATACTGAAAGCTCAAATAATTATTATCAGAAATGAAAAAAGAGCATCAGTGATGATCCTATAGACATTGCAATGAGATGTGAGCAACTTTGTTCGTCAGCTTGGGCTACCATAATGAAATACCATAGACTGGATGGCTTAAACAACAGGAATTTATTTCTCACAGTTCAGGTAGTTGGGAATTCCAAGTAAAGGTGCTAGCTGATTCATTTTCCAGATATGGGCTCTCTTCTGGGCTTGCAGACAGCTACCTGCTTGCTGAATCCTCACATGGATGTGAGAGGAAGGTCTGGTGTCTTTTCCTCTTTTTATAAGGGCATTAATCCCATCATGTGGACTTCACCCTATGAGATGACCTTCACTTCATGATCTCATCTAAACCTAATTACCTCCAAGGACCATACTTCCTAATACCATCACATTGAGGGGTTAAAGCTTCAACATGAATTTTGGGGGAACAGAAACATTCAGTCCATAGCTTTATGCTAATAGACTTAAATTTAGGTTAAATGAACACATTCATAGGCAAATACAACTAGGAAAAGTTGTTCGTCAGTTTAAGATATTGAATCTAATTAAAAACGCTACCACAAAGACAGTTGGCTTTTACTAGTGAATTTTACAAAACCATTGAAAAGAAGAAATAACACCAGTCGTACACATTTCTTCAGAAAATAGGAAAAGAGAGAACTTTCCAACCCATTACCTGAAGGCAGTATAAATGTTTAATAAACCTCTGACAAGGACCTTGTAAGAGTAAAATTACAGGCTAATTTTTATCATGAACATAGAAGCAAAATTCTAAATGTTGCATTATCAGATTAAAAAATTATGATTTTGGGGCCTCCCTGGTGGCGCAGTGGTTAAGAGTCCGCCTGCTGATGCAGGGGATACGGGTTCGTGCCCCGGTCTGGGAGGATCCCATATGCCGCGGAGCGGCTGGGCCCGTGAGCCATGGCCGCTGGGCCTGCGCATCCGGAGCCTGTGCTCCGCAACGGGAGAGGCCACAACAGTGAGAGGCCCGCATACCGCAAAAAGAAAAAAAAAAAAAAATTATGATTTGGAAAAAAGGAAATAAAATTTTGTTCACAATTGACATGTTTGTATATATAAAAAATTTGAAATAACTTGTAAACCCTTAGAATTTATAAGTGAATTTAGCAGTTACTAAATGCAAAGACTGTATAGAAGAAATCTTAAGATATTTTTGTACATCAACAAGTAGAAAATGCAACTAAAGATATTATTTACAATAGATCAATAATGTTTTTTAGAAATTGAACAAAAGTTGCAAAAAGACTGTATACTGGAGACTATAAAACACTGAGAAAAATTAAGGAAGATCTCAATAAATAGAGGAATATATTATGTTTATAATTGAAAGGCTTGCGATTTAAAAGATGTCATTTTTGTCTAAAAAGCAGGCGAGGGACTTCCCTGGCGGTCCAGTGGTGGGGACTCCGTGCTTCCACTGCAGGGGGCCCCAGTTCCATCCCTTAATAGGGGAACTAAGATCCCTCAAGCCGCGCACATGACCAAAATACTTAAAAATAAATAAATAAATAGCAGGTGATTTTGTGCAAATTTATTGTAAAATTTATATGGTAATGCAAAGATTCCCGAACAAAAAGCTATTTAGAACAGCTAACACATGGCAGAAAATTAATGCCAAATTGATTTTGAGTTACTTCATTTTATTTATACAGTTGATCTTTGGACAACATGGGTGTTAGAGGCACTGACCCTCACAAAATTGAAAATCCACATATAATTTATAGTCAGCCCTCCCTATCTGTGGGTTTAACCAACTGAGGATCATATAGCACTGTACTATTTCCTATTGAAAAAAATCTGTGTATAAGTGGACACTTTGCAATTCAAACTCATGTTCAAGGGCTAACTGTATCTCAGTTTTGGAGGGGGATAATGTCAGTTTTAATTTATTGTTGACTTACACTTGATAGAGCTTGGAATTCTATAAAGGATATATGATATACGATGAAACAAGGAAGGGAAATCTGCATATGTTGTGTTTTGTTTTAAAAAGTATTGTTTATGCATTATTTTATAAATTAGAATTATTGTGGTGCCATCATATTATATATGTAGTAAATTACTTTGTACTTACACATTAAATTTTTTATTATAATGTTTTTGGTGTATGTGAAAGAAGCATTTGGAAATGTAACTGGATTTTTGCTAGGACATTACAAAGTCCAAATTTCTCCAAATATTTAAGAGAATACAATACATACATTTGAATATCGGGTATGGCTCTTGGAACATATACTATTATTGATAAGTGGGAGGTAGGTAGTTAATGGTATTCCTGACGTTATTATTTTAAACGTTTTGGACTTCCCTTGTGGTCCAGTGGTTAAGACTCCACGCCTCCACACTTCCAATGCAGGGGGACATGGGTTTGATCCGTGGTTGGGAAACTAAGATCCCACATGCCATGTGGCGAGGCCAAACAAACCAAACCAAACCAAACCAAAAATCTCTCTTAGAATTAATACAACAGCTATGATTTATTGAAAAAGAAAAAAAAGTTTGGTCCTCCCCAGCTTTTTTTGGAAGAATCATTAACTATTGCTAGAACAGTGTTTCTAGAGAGCCTGTTATGTGGAGTTGCCAGTGTAAGAAGCAGCTAGGTCCTAAGTTAAACTAACTTTTGGTTTGAGACTTCTATTTAAAATTAAGCCTTTAAAAAAATCCGTGACATAATACCATGAAATGTGTTCTTAATTGGCAGCAGTATAGCTATTTCTTAGTATTTTAGATTCGTTTACTGTAAAAGAGGACTGCACATATTTGGGGAGAGTGCATCCAGGGTTTACAAAGGTGAATATCACTATGTCATACGGCTTATGATTTTAAATTATATCATCTCAATCCTTCCAAATTTGAAGAAAATCTATTTTTGGCTATTTTCACTTGCTGTGGTAATAGCTAAACAGGCAAGAATTTAATTGAATTGACTGGAATGGCAAGGAAAATGCTGTGCGTAGCCAGGGCACCAGGTGGCACAGTGAGCTGTACGCAGGAGACATCTTATGGCCTAACCAGAGGATCTGCCTGGGAGATGGGATTCCATCAGATTCTGGGAGATTCCTTGTACATGTGGAAGGATTGAATTCTTGAGCCAAGTAGCTGTCACCTGCAGTTACTCTCTTCAAATATATCCAAAGATCCTTATTTCTGTTGCTTACATGATGTCCTGTTTACCCACCCACAAAATGTTAAAGACATAGATTTACTGGCTTGGATGGTCAGTTGAGTCCAGGACATCTCTGTGCAGTCCAAGTCACTCCACTTGGCCTAAAGCCCACACCTCCCTATTCTTGTTCAATAGTTATGAACGGTGGGTTAGTATAGGTTTCAGCATACTAGGGCTTTGTTCCATATTCTGTTTGAAACATATTCTGTTCCATATTCTGTTTAAAATTTTTTTTTCTTTTTTTCTTTCAGAAAGAATTTCACAACAAATTTGTGTAGTTATGGACACAAAAGAAGATGAAGAACATGTAGGTCATCGTCTTGAAGAAATGCTAAAAAATGAATTAAATGTAAGTATTCGAAGATCCAGTTTGATAAAATATATTTGATTGACACAGATTTTTATCATACAAAGATGCTTTCCTTGAGAAGGCATAAAAGTACTTGCAAGCTAATTTTCTTATTTTGCTGTAATGAAATCCTGTGTTTTGCCATCGCTTTTGACTTGAAATACAATTCGTTCCCCTTCTCCACTCCTCTTCTGGATTTCCTCCCTACCTTCGTTCTCCAACTTCTATTTCTCCTTTAAAATTCAGCGTCAGTGTGACTTCTTTAGAAAGCCCCCCACCCCCACCCCGCCCCAGTGCACATGAGCCCCTGCATGAGGTTGACACTTGTCTTGAGAGCCACGGTGCCCAGCACATGCTAGATGCTTACTAAAGTTTGTTGAATACATGAAGAAAAGAAAGAGATTAAGAAGAGAGAGAGAAAAAAGAGAGAAACATATGCAAAAGATAGGATAATTATGATATTGAAGAAGTGAATGGATGTTCTTGCCCCCCCCCCTTTTTGAACTGATCCAATGTCCAGGTTAACCTCATATTTAATATTACTGTTAAAGAAATGCAAGAAGTAGCCGTGAGTATGAAGAGGTGTATAGGAATTATTTACTACTTTTACCCCTAAGGACATCCATTATTTTTGTGACAATTTTGTGCTTTGAAATGTTTTGCTTGCCAAGCTGATTTTATTGTTTTCATCAGTTTCCTTGTTTTCATTAAAATGTGTAACTGCCTGGGTTTATTATCAACATGTCATGGCTTTTTAACAACATACATAATTCTAGTTGAAAGCAAAAGGAAAAAGTTTATTTTAGTAAGCTAGTTCTATCATGATAGCACAGTCAGTAAAGAGAACAGGCTCTGGTATCAGATTGCCAGTGCTCAGATGTCTGTTTTATTGCCTAATTTCCATATCTTAAATTGAAAATGTTAATAACATCTGCACTGTAAAGTTGTTGGGACAACTGAACTTTAAAAATGTATTTTAATGTGCTTAGAAAAGCATCTGCCGTACCGTAACTTTTCAACGAATATGAACTATAAGAGACTTAACCATGACATCTATTAACATCTCAACTCATCAGTTGAGTTGAAGGTGTGACAGTATTGAGTAGTAGGTACTACGAGTTCCCAAATTTCAGTCCTGTATTAAATACATGAACTGTTAAATACATAGATTCCTGGAATGTGTAAATATTTAGTGAATCATCTGGGATAAGTTCTGGAATTTCAGTTTTTAACAAGCTCCCCGTGGTCGTTTTGATGGCAGTCAGTGCTAAATTCTACCAGTAGCATTTGGAGCAACAATCTAAAGCTGGAAAGAAATGGCAGCCACCTCAGCTGTCTCTTGGGTGTAAAGGTTATACTACAATCTTCTTTTCCAAGTTGCCTTTATTCGTAGACTTTCTGAGTATTCCTCCTCTGTTGCTGGAATTTTTAGCACCTTGTTCTTTGCTTTCTATCTCAAATCCACCTGTTAAGAATCTGTTCCTAAGTTCTGTGCCCTAATTTCTCTGCTGCATCCTGCAGGATATTTAAATGTAGATAACTTCCCATTGTCTCACCTCGCGAGGCAACGTTTTGCCTGAATAATAGTCTTCTACTCGTGGATAGTTTCATTCATGCTTTATCCATTCAGTGCAGAGGCCAATAAGATGGAACCCTGAAAGAGTGTTACTGGGACTTTGGCTATCAACCCTAGGTTTAGAGAGCTGAGTTCTACACTCTTGTTGAGCACCCAACTGATGCATCCTGTGTCACTTATTCCTTGGTCTTCCCAGTGTTAGATTCTACAAAGAGTCCTTTTTGTTACAATTATTATGATAGTCTCTTTTTGTTGCTACTTTTCCTGTATATGTTTGGTAATTATTGATCTAAAACAAATACACTGCCAGATATTTCTTCAGCAAAGATAGGTTTTTTCAGGATAAACAGACAATTGAAATTTGGGGTCTGCAACCATGACAAGCCACATGCAAGTCCCCCCATAGCAAGGGAAGGACACTTTTACAGAAAGAGCAAGGAAGTTGGGAGGGCTAGAGTACATAGACAGCCCATGGTTTCTATTTGCTGAGTCCTCGCCAGGAGAGAAGACTTGTTTCTTCTTGTTGGGCTCAGCTGTAGTCGCAGGGTGTGAGGGCTCCCCCTTCTGGTCTCCCAACTCTGTTTTTTCCAACTCTTTTAAGAGAGAAATTTGTTTATTCATTGTTTTGTGTGGTTTTTTCTAATTTTTATTAGAGTATAGTTGAGTTACAATGTTGTGTTACTTTCTGCTGTACAGCAAAGCAAATTAGTTATACATATACATATATCCACTCTTTTTTAGATTCTGTTCCCATATAGGCCATTACAGAGTATTGAGTAGAGTTCCCTGTGCTATACAATAGGTCCTTATTAGTTATCCATTTTATATATAGTCGTGTGTATATGTCAATCCCAATCTCCCAATTTATTCCTCCCCCCCTTTCCTCCTTGGTAACTATAAGTTCGTTTTCTGCATCTGTGACTCTATTTCTGTTTTGTAAATAAGTTCATTTGTACCATTTTTTAAGATTCCACATATAAGTGATATCATATTTGTCTTTCTCTGTCTGACGTACTTCACTCAGTATGATAATCTTGAGGTCCATCCACGTTGCTGCAAATGGCATTATTTCATTCTTTTTTATGGCTATGAATTCCATTATATATGTATATACCACATCTTTTTAATCCATTCATATGTTGATGGACATCTAGGTTGCTTTCATGTCCTGGCTGTTGTATGTAGTGCTGCAACGATACATTGGGTCCATGTATGTTTTCAAATCATTATTTAAATAATGATATGATGTGGAATTTAGGGATACATACAATGGTGTGTAACTGGTGCTGTGTGATTTTTTTTTCAGTGCCTTCACTTCTCAGGTCCTGTCCTTCTCATTTCCAGTATCCGTTGTTTTCAGTGCACTTCATCTACCTACCTGTTGGGCCCAGTCTGGATATAGCCATCATCTTAACTGTGTTGAAAAATAAATACTAAGGCTATTTCTTAACTTCTGACCACAGTATTTTACCTTTCTTTATCTTATACTAAATTACTCTAACTGCACATATTTAAATTTTATAGGAAACTCTAATCCCACTGTCTTCTCTCTTGCAGCTACCTTTTGTTTCACACTTTACTTCGATACCATGATCCATCACTTCAGTGGATCATGGATCTTTTACCAATATCTTTAATTCCCTTGTCCTTCTATTAAACCCAGTTAGTAAAACCTCATTCATGTTATCAGTCTAACTTTTCACTTCTCTGAGCCTGTATTCAGTCTTAACACTGCTGGAGAAAAGTATACAACGGTGTAGATTACTGTACTTTAAAAATACTGGTCTTACATGCCGTGGAGCGGCTGGGCCCGTGAGCCATGGCTGCTGAAGCCTGCGCGTCTGGAGCCTGTGCTCCGCAACAGGAGAGGCCACAACAGTGAGAGGCCCGCGTACCGCAAAAAAATAAATAATAAAAAAATAAAAATAAAAATAAGAATAAAAATACTGGTCTTCGTTCTTCACTGGGCCCTGAATGTTGTAAAGCAAGCACACTGTGATTCCATTGTGAGCTCCCCATTCTCCTCAGTGGATATTTTAAACCTTTTCCTCTCCTTAAATGTCTAACCCAGGTTTCTTAACCTTGGCACTATTGGCATTTTGGACTAGATATTGTGAGGGACTGTCCTGTGCCTTGGACACTGTTTAGCAGCATCCCAGTCTTCTACCCACTAGATGACAGTATTATACCCCCAGTTGTAGCAAACAAAATGTCTCCAGGCATTGCTAAATGTTGCCTGGAGGGGGGACAAAATCATCCTCCGGTTGAGAACCACTGGTCTAACCCCACCATCTTTACCTCCACTCTTAAATATGGTCTTATCTCTAACTTCAGAGTATAATTATATACTCCAATATGGGAACATTCCTATCTTCCAAGCACCAAACCTTTAAAGAATCTTGCATCTGTAGCCATCTTCTCATTGAGACTATTTCCTCTCCTGAGCTCTGGTTCTCTTCCCCCCTTCCCCCTCCCCCATTAGCAGATACATGTTCCTTCCATTAAAACAAAAACAAAGAAACAGTTCTAAACCCAAGGTTACCCTGTAGCCAAACTTCTTTAAAATAATTTATCTTCTCATTCCTCAGTCCACTGCATTTTGACTTCTGCCCCAACCTTCCGTAGGAACTGCCCTCGCTGAAGTCCTCAGTGACCTTCCTATGGGAAATCCACAAGACATTTATCAGTCTTACCTTATTTATTGCACCACTTGACTCTCTTGTCTGATACTATTTTTTCTAGAAGGAGTCCATCGAGTAGATTCTGTAACATCTTGTTTCTCTTTTATCCTTTTTCATTTTTGGCTGCTTCTTCTAAGTTTCTTTTGCAGGATTCAAGATTCTATTGATTTAGATTTTTGTACATAGGTAATTGGACTTCTTTAAAAAAAATGCTGATGGCTTCACATATCCTTCATTTGCTAGGGACACAAAATATTCTCTAGCCCTGTGTTTAATTTTTCATTTTCCTGCATTTCAGATCTGTATATTCAGTCAGAGGTCCCTTAAATGTCGATGATGTCGATGATATTTCACATTCACAGGTTCTTTTTCCAGCCAGTCCTTCTCCATCTGCTAAGGTTTCAGTCTCTGAAAATGCATATCATTTCCTCATTCTCTAAACCTCATATAAAGTTTGACTCATTCTCTATCTCACCCCCAAAGCAAATCAAGTTCCAAAACATTTGAATTCTACCTCTCATTATCCTTCATATGTGTCCTTTTATCTTCATTGCCACTGTCCTAGGCACCCCAACTGTTGTCTGGATTATTGCAACAGCCTGTTAACTGACCTCCAGCCTTCAATCTTGCCCCTCTCAGATTTATTCTTTATGGGGCTGCTTGAATGATTGTTCTAAATTGTTTATCATGTTATTCCCCATTCAAATCTGTTTCTTGGTTTTCCACTGCTTCTAAATTAATATAAAAATTCCTTGCTATGTCTCATAAGATCTTTCACATGACTAATACTACTAATAAAAATAACAAAAACAACAATAATAACAGCCAATGGTTTTCAGCACTTATTTTATGCTAGGTACCATAGCAAATGCTCTTAACAACCTTTTGAAATGGGTACTGTTAACGTTTTTTTTCCAGATGAAAGAACTGAGGCATAGAGGGCATGTTTTTTTTTTTGTTTGTTTTTTGTTTTTTTTGCGGTACGCGGGCCTCTCACTGTTGTGGCCTCTCCCGTTGCGGAGCACAGCCTCCGGACGCGCAGGCTCAGCAGCCATGGCTCGTGGGCCTAGCCGTTCTGCGGCATGTGGGATCTTCCCGGAGCGGGGCACGAACCTGTGTCCCCTGCATCGGCAGGCAGACTCTCAACCCCTGCGCCACCAGGGAAGCCCTAGAAGGGATGTTTAAATGGTTCTTGTTAACATTGTTGTGAAGGGGCAGAACAGGGACATGGAGATGAACTTGGATTCATGTAACACCAAAATCTGTCTTCTTAACCGGCACCCTTGCCAAACAGCCCTGCACTCTCTAACTGTGCACTCTTCAGGCCAGCTCTACTTTTTGCAGCTTCTCAAATGTGATAGTACTTTCTTACCTCCAGGGCCTTCATCCACGATGTCATTTTCCCCAGGGAGCTTTTCCTGTTTGTTTTTCCCCCGAAGTCTGGTTTATGTACCCTTCTATTGTGTTTTGTGAGAGGCTGTACAGCCTCATGTGAGGTCTTCCCAAAGCATGATGCAGTCTTGATAAAAGGGGGACATTTATTGAATGTTGAATAAATAATAAATGAATGGATAAATGATCACAACTTCTTATTACTAAGTGGGACATTGTGTTATATATTGTACTGTGCTTGCTGCATAACAAGTTACCCCCAAATTTAGTGACCTTAAGTAACAAACATCTACTGTCTCAGTTTCTGTGGGTTAAGAATCTAGGCACAGCTTAGCTAGGTTCCTTTGACTCAAGGTCTTTCATTTGATTACAGTCAAGCTGTCTGTCCTCTATAGGCTGTCCTCTACAGTCTAATCTGAAGACTTGATGCGGAGGTAGATTCTGCTCTCAAACTTACGTGGTTGTTGGCAGGTCTCAATCCCTTGCCATGTAGGCTTCTCCACAGGGCTGCCTCACCACATGGCACTCAGGATTGAAGGCCCAGTACTTTTGTAACCTAATCTTAGACGTGACATTCCATCATTTCTTTCGTATTCGGTTCATTTGAAGCAAGTCTGTATGTCCAACGCACACTCAAGAGGAGGGAATTATACAAGGTTGTGAATAGTGGGAAGTGTGGGTATCCTTGGAGGGTATGTTTTAGAGACTGATTATCACAAACTGTTACTATCTCAAAATAAATTTTCTAAGTTGTAAAAAGAAAACACCCACTAACATGGCCATCCTAGTTTTCTGTGGCATGTGAGGCAGTACTCTGTATAGACCTGAGTCTTCTCTGAACATCAGAAATTTGCTTTATTGTACCTAAAATTTCCTCATCAAGATCATCATCCATCTCAACTATAGTTCTCTAGTCAAATGAGTGGAGGTACAGTCTATTTAATATGGATTCTAGGCCTTAGTAATTGAGTCTACCAGAAATTCTGTATAAAAAACTCCAGAGATGATCAGAAAATTCTGAATAGTTTTGGAATCAACAACGGACAAGAGGCGCTAACTAGCCAAAACCAACAGCCTGAGGACATACTCTCACCAAGGAATGAATATAATCTCCTGAATTAAATGTCATTCTATCCAATATAAACCAACCAAGAAAAGAATTAATGACTAATTTGTTTAGATTTTTATGTTGATCAGTCCATAGTATAGCCGTGGGTAACCTGTTGTATAATCTGATGAAACATACTGAGTATAACATGAATTTTAGAAGAAATGAGTCTAATGAAGGTAGAACTTGTAAAACAACTTTGTGTGTCCTGTTAACTTACTCAGACAATCTTGGTTGACCTTCAGAGGAGATGTCATTCATTTCTGCTAAATCTGCCCTGGCTTTTAAATTTGCCTAAAAACTATTAAACCACACAAGGACTTATCAGGATGTTTTCTCTCGTAAACAGTCACAAGAATAACAATTATGGAGTGCCTTCCATTTGCCAGGGAGAATATTATGTACCTTAATCCTTTAAAAATAAACCTATGACTTTCCCTCTCATTTTACAAATAGAAAGAAATAGGGAAATCTTATGGCTTAATACTTTGTCTAAGATTATATAACTAATTGAATGTAGGTGCTGCTTGATTCATTATGATTTCTACTAAATATTTTTCTAAGAAACAGTGAAATAAAAGAATTTTAAGTTTGACAGAAGGATTATAACTAAGGTCAGAAAGAAGTCTCCTTGTAAAAGAAATTACCAGTTTTCTATCATTTTCTCTCCCTTTATAAGGGCACATTTATCTTATGGCATTTTTCAGCCCATAACTTATAGACAAACGCAAAATGCCACATATTCTAATATTTTTACCTCCAGAGCTTTTGTCTCATTTTGCAAAGGACATATAAAAAGCATGAAGTCACCACTATTAAAATCCAGGCACCTGTAGGGCAGATCTGTGTAGGTGTGGAGCTGCTCAATGCACAACAGGAGGATTGTTTTATTGGCATGAAAAGAAAGGATGTTTCCTGATGAAACTAAAGGAAGAAATTGAGTATGCTTATTATAATTATCCATGCTAGATTTTGAGACATACCTTAGTGATGAACTGAATATCTCAACTCTAATGTAATGATACACACCACGTACATGGAGGAGGTTGCTAAAAAGTGAAATAAGGAATTAACTGAGTAGAGACTTACTGCTCCCACCCTCCATACACGTGCAGATTTCACTCAGACTTAAATATCAAGACTTCATTATCAGGCTTGTTAGATTCCTTCTTTGATTTCTTTAAGGAGGTCGAAGTATTTCACAGAACCTACCTACTTTGGAGATAGAGGTCTCTAGAAGATACGTCAGGGCAGTAGATAGTGATGGAAGAGACCTCGCCCCTTCTTCCCAACTCTCACTGAAAAATAATTTTTGCCATATACTGTGCTGAGAACAGTAAGGAATTTATAAGTAGGAAGATTGGTCTTTCATTAGTTACTTAATTCATGAAGGTATTTACCAAATATTAAATGCCTATCAAGATTTAGTCACTGGATTTATGCAGTTGAACTAAGCAGGTATTGTTCCCTGTCCTCAAGGAGCAGACTGTGCAGTTGGGGATAAAACAGTAAACAAACACACAAAAAATGTTTAATTACAAATTGTGATAACGATACTAAGGAAAAAGTAAACTGTCCTTATGTAAGAGAGCCCTGGACAGTGATTTAAATTGCAAGGAGAGGGCAGTAAGTGAGCATCTCTTGGCAGATGTGGCATTTACTTAAGGCTAAACTGGTATTCAGGAGTTAGCTATTTAAAGAGAAATACAGAAGGAACAGTGTGTGAGAGGTCCTTGAAGAGCTTCGTTCAGGGGCACTGAAATAAGACTTGTATGACTGGAGTGGAGGTGGACTGGTGGGAGGTGAGGATAGAGACTGCGAGGGTGTAAATGCAGCCTCGTAGGCTCTGTTAAGCATACTGTGACTACCACCACCTACACTACTACTGTAACCACTACCATTACTTACATTTTGTCCTACAAGCAAAATGAAGTGGTAGAAGACTTCAGCTGAAAATGTCACGATCCAATTTACATACATAAAAAGACTGTTGGCTGCTGCTGCTTAGAAGTAAAATTCTATGGAAAAAGACAGATAGTATTTAATGTTTTTATACATCACACAACCCCTAAAATCACAAGTGTCTTCAACCCAATTTTTGTTCCTATAATAAAAGAAAAGAAGCTCCTGAAGAATGCTCATCTATGATCTGGACAAACAGGGACCATAGGGGCTTTTTGTGTGTTTTGCTTATCCACCCCTTCCTGTTTCCTGGAGCACATAATTATTGTTTTGTGTAACCACAAATGACAAGCAGGATATAACTGAAAATCATTTGTTTTCCTGGGTGAAAGGCATGCTTTGGTTTTGTTGAGGTTGTCTGTGGTACCTAGTTTATTTTTCCTGATGCCCTCAAGGTTTCGTCCAGAGTATGGATCTGTGCCTTTTTTTTTTTTTAAATAGACATAACTAAATTCAGTGTATGACATATTCATCAAGCAAAACATCCAAAATAGCAAAGGAAGTAAGAAGAAAAGCAGAAATTAAAGAAATAGAACAAATTCAGTCATCTCAGCATTGTAAGACCTGTTCAAATTAGGGTTATTTCATGCTTATTTTGGCACATAACATTTTAAAATATTATGTTTAAAATACTGATTTTTCATTTCTTTGAAGCTGAACACTGTACAGTGTAATAGTGAAATAACACTGTGAACAGTGTTTCTTGGGCCTCTGAGTCTGAACAATGCCAAGAGAATTTATTCATTTAGAGTATGTGGTTTTGGTGTATGTACAAGACTACATAAATTAGCTGAAGACCATCCAATAAAATCCATTTAGTTTGTTTGGGATGTTAGCCAGATTTCCTGATCAGTTTTCCAGAGGTAAAAATGTCCAAAATCACTGGACCACCTAGTTGCTTGGGATGGTATTAATTACGTTCATGCTCTATTTAATAAAATTAACAGTTTATAATTATAATTGGTTGTCAGAGTTTTAGAATTTGGTTATTAATGAGGGAGTAAGGATAATCCTCCCTACATGCCACTTTCTCTACTTTTTCTTTGTATACTTAACATGTATTCACCTTTTGTATCTGTGTGTATTTTTGAAACATAGGGACATTGAAATATTACTCTTTCTGAAGGAACCAGATGGTTAATTTGTAAAAATGATAATCCTTGTCTGCTTAGGAATTAGGTCACTGCACACAAGTTCTAGTTACGTTATGCTAAGTTAAAAACAAATAAGCCGAAAGAATAGCCAACATCTAGCTTTGGGGATATATTTGTAAAAATCAGGTCTTCTCTTGTAATTCAGGAAATTGATTTTACACACATGGTAGATATGTTTAGAGGGAAAATTTTTATAAGAAGCTGGAAAAAATTGCTCTTTGGCATGTAGATTATAGTTTCCAACCTTCAACAGTTGATTTTCTTTAAAATGTATACACTAATTTTCTTATGCTATTTAAATTGAGATAAAGTTTTAAAACTTATTCAATGATGTCATTTCATTTTATTGATTTCTTTTTGGTTCTGAATAGAAGATATGTAATTTTTTTAAATAATAATTTTATACTTATTAATGTTTCCCTAATAATTGAGTTTGGTGATACATTTCAACTATTTGCATGTGGTATGACTATACTTAGTAACACCATAAAGTAGATTATTCTTTTGTTCTGGTGGTTTTAAGTAAATAATGGCTCCAAAGTTTTTGCTGTTTTAGGGAAACTAAACCAAATATACCCCTTTGAACTTGTGGTCAGAATAAATTATCCATGGTGTCTTGGTACCTGAGAACTTTTTTCAAAGCCTTGTAGTACTTGTCTCCTTAGGTTAAATATCTCCTCTCTTTCTCCTCATATCTTCAATGACTGTTCGCTGCATGTGAGTCAGAGTCTATACATTTTGACCCATTATTTCATACCTCTCACAGTCGATGCTGAACCTTTCACTCACAATGTCAACTCTCTTGTGGCCCAGCATATTGTCTTGCTCGTGCTTTGAAATTTTGTAGTTTTCTCTCACTCTTTTTCACTCAGTGTTCTGCTTGATTGCATGCCATCCTTGTCAGTTCTGTTTAATACTTGATTTAATATTACTCTTTCCATGAAGTTGTTCCCATTTTTTCTGGTTCTTGGACTTTCTACACTACTTACCAACAGTGGTATCATTCTGCATACGCTACTTTTTATTGTTATTCTTTTGCCTGTCTCTTTCACCATCTCTTTTATTGCTGATCTCTTGCACAGTGCTGTGTATATGGGGGAGCCAGGTAAATAGTTGTGGTTAGTGGTGGTAGCATGATGAACAAGCAAGCTTCTGGAATACCTCTCCACCTGGACATCTGCCAAATGTGTTTCTGGAGATAAAGAGGTAGCTGCTGGGTGTCCATCAATCATGTGAACAGTTGAGAAGAGTTTAGAACACAGAGTACACCCAAGAAGTTATAATTGATTTCCCAACCAGAAGAAAACTGTTTTTACAAATGGAGGGAAAAGAATAGCAAATAGAAGATGTTGATGAGATGAACTGGAGTTAGCTATGGTGATAAAGTTGGTGGCCAGAAGCCTTCTGTCAGGAAAGGGGGAGGGAGAGAGAGAGTGATGGGGAACTGAGCTCTGCTGAGGGGGAATTGCAGTGGCGTGAAGAAACAGGTCCATAAGCAACATTTTAAGGTTTATTCTTTAGGATCTGTAATAAGATTCTATATCAGGATATGAATCTACCTTTCTGTATCACCTAGGAACATACTGCTTTAAAAATATCCTGAGGTAGATAATTGTTCACATACTTCTGAAATAAGTCACATGATCATGTTTTTATTATTTTTGCTCAAAACGTAATTTATCCTTAATATTTAAAAAACGTTTTGGGCCTATCGGCTAAATGTATATTCAATAGGTTACTATTATGTAACTCATAATGGAAAGTTGTATGAGATGGAAATCTTATTTTATATATACAGTAATTATATTTTTTACTCAAAGGGAAAATACATTAATAAAAATCTCTTACTATGTAGGGTCTGAACAATTATATTGGCAGTATTTGGATTGTACAAGTGTTAGGGTGGTATTAAATATTCCTTAAAAGTTGGGAATTCCCTGCAGTCACATGGTTAGGACTCTGAGCTCTCACTACTGAGGGCCCGGGTTTGATCCCTGGTTGGGGAACTAAAATCCCATAAGCCGCACAGCATGGCCAAAAAAAGAAAAAAGAAAAAAAAGTTAATCAGTGCATTGTTTTTTTTTGTGGTTACATATGAAGGAACTCTTCACTAAGCTACTCATGCATGTTTATAGCTGATTTTAGTTTTCTTCTTTTTTTATTTCCTATCTAATTTAAAATTAGAGACAGTGTTAAAAACTCGGTAGCACAGAGTTCGAGCTGAGAATATATTTTGTTCTATTTGTTTTTAATTTTTATTGGAGTATAGTTGATTTACAATGTTGTGTTAGTTTCAGGTGTACAGCAAAGTGAAGCAGTTACACATATACATATATCCACTCTTTTTTAGATTCTTTTCCCATATACATCATTACAGAGTACTGAGTAGAGTTCCCTGGTCTATACAGTAGGTCCTTATTAGTTATCTATTTTATATATAGTTGTGTGTATATGTCAATCCCAATCTCCCAATTTATCCCTCCCCCCTCTTCCCCCCTGGTAACCATAAGTTTGTTTTCTATACCTGTAACTCTATTTCTGTTTTGTAAATAAGTTCATTTGTATTATTTTTTTAGATTCCACATATAAGCGATATCATAGAGACCTCATCTAGCCATTTTGAACACACTTGTCATATTTATGGTATGTTATTTTAAAATTATATTAAACACTTGTCTGATAAAATACAATTTTAGTATTTCCCTTGTTAAAAAATGACTCTACTAAAACCTTTAAGTTGTTAGAATATTACTGCTTTTGGTGTCAGCTACTGATTTCTGAATAAATGCTGAAGGCCAAAAACCACAACTCTCCATTTAGCCCAGGATTTTGCAGTTGCTATGTTATTAACATTTTGGGACAGATAATTCTTTGTTCTGGAGGCTGGCCTGTGTGTGCATTATAGAATATTTAATAGCATCCCTGTCCTCTACCAACTCGGCACTGGTAGTACTTCCCTCTCCCACTTCTGACAACCGAAAATGTCTCCTGATATGGCTGAATTTCCTCTTAGGACGGTTTCCCACAGTTAAGAACTGCTAATGTAAACTTTTGTATCATGCACACTCAGATTTTACAATGGCTTGGGGATGAAGCTGTGTGTGTGTGTATATATACACACGTATATATACATATATATTTGTATATGTGTATGTATATATAATTGTAATTTCTAATGAATGCATAGCTAAATGCAATAGACTATTATCTTTAGACTATTTAAATCATTTATAAAACTAATTGGAAATAGTATTTGGTGTGGATTCTAATTAGTGATTTTAAATTAATGACATTTTGATTAGAATATAACTTGTACATACTTTATTAGTGCATATTTATATGGAAACTAGGCTCTCATGATACTTCCATATATATCTGGGCAGTGTCTGTAGTACTTAGAAAAGTTAAAATTTTGTAAGTGTAAATTAGATTATGCTGTAAGTTTGGGAAGAATTTGAGGGAAAATACAGTTGAAGTAATAAATTCTTTAATTTTAGTCACTTAGTTTGCCATACTGATATATTTAATAAAAGATATAGGTAACTTATTTTAGATGATACAGAAAGGCAGTACCTTCAGTAGAATCAAGGTTAAAGTTACCTTCTGATTGTTAGTTGGAAGCACATTTCTCAGTAAATATATCAACTGAAAATGAGAGAGGACTTTTATATTATCTAACTGCTTGCTGCTTCAAAGTGTGATCCATGGACCAACTATAGCAACATTACCTGGTTGCTTGTTAGAAATGCAGATTCTACTTATTGTGGCATTTTACACTACCACCAACAATTAGAGTCAATTTCATACCCAAACACAATTTATTGTTGTCAGTTTTATAATTTTAGCCATTTTTATGGATGTATAACAGAACCATACTGTGTATTTGATTTGAAAATATATCTGTGATGACTTTTTCATGTGTTTAATGCATTTTTTAAATAAAATTTTAAATTGGAAAAAAAATGCAGATTCTTAGACCCCGCTCCACATCTAATGGAATCAAAATCTGTATTTTTAACGAGATTCCCAGAGATTCTTATGCATATTGAAGTTGGAGAAACACAGGTCTTAACTTCGTTTCATCTTCCCAGTATGATCTCCATGAGGACAGAAACTGTCTAGTCTATTGCTGTGGTCTCAGTGTGCTATCTAGTGTCTGGCTCAGAGCCCTCAATAGATAACTTATTGGTTGAATGAATGAAACTCTAACTTATGCTAATCCAGTGGATAGTAGGGTACCCTACTCTATGTGACTTTTAAAATTTTTTTAATTAAGACAGATAAGATTTGTTTACATCAGCTTGCCAGTTCTCAGCTTGCAAATGTCTTATGCATTACTAAGAAACGTAAAGTGGTCATATTACCATACATGCTTTTTAAACATATCATCCTTTATCATTTACAAAATGGATAGTATTTACAAAACATGCCTGCCAAACATGATTTATGTGAGTAAATGCCAGTCAATTCTCATTTACTACAAAATTGCCCATTAGTTATATATAGTATAATGTTCTATAGTAAACCTCAGTGGAAAGATAAGCTTGAGCAGATTTGGTAGCTTTGCCTTTTGCCTAAACACTTTCTAGGGGCTTCCCTGGTGGCACAGTGGTTGAGAGTCTGCCTGCCGATGCAGGGAGGCCCGCGTACCGCAAAAAACAAAACAAAACAAAAAAAAAACCAGAAATACTTTCTAGCTTTGGATGTATAATCTGTATGATAAAATGGGAGCCTAGAATTCTTTGTAATAGTGTTCTGGTTTGTTAAGATGAGGACTTGTATTTTCCATTCCACAATTCTTGTGGTTTTGCATCAGAAAAGTTACTGGCCTTCAAAGGGAATTTTAACAGTGAGACAGAGGGACATATAAAGGAGAACTTTCATTAAGGTTGTATTATCACAATAATTACTTCTGTAACCATCACCTGCTTGGTGTATATTGAATGCAGTGGTTCAGAAGCCCTTGACTCTTCCAGGATCAAATCTGAGGACCTGAATTGGAGGACCTACCTTAGATACTCTCTTCCCTGTCTAGGACCCAGAGAAATGATCTGAGTTAGGGGATTGTCTGTGGTGGCAATTAAGCTTTTTAGCACTCAAATGACTTCCTCCAGATGAGGTGTTTCTCCTGAGTTGACCTTAGGACCTGTAGTGTCACTGCCCTCTGAGTAAAGTCTTGTGACTTCCATGATGTAGTACTGGTTACTTGGAGTAAACTGACACCCTGTGTACTTGAGAGGTTAACTGTTGAGAGTCCCACAGACCTTAGTCTGGGTATTACCCCTCACTGGCAGTACCATCTCAGACAGATTCTTTAAACTTCTGTGCTTACCTTCCTTATCCATAACATGAGGATAATGTTAATATATGCATTGGTATGTTATGTGGTTTCAGTAAGATAATTGTTTAACGTATTTAGCACAGATTCTGATGAATAGTAATGCCTCAATAAATGTAAGATTTAAGATGTAAAAGGATAATGGAGATGTGGTGATGTGTGAAAAGGTCATTTAAAAGTGGAAGCTAAGTGAGAAGCAAGTGGAATAATAGCAAACATTTAATGTACACTGTGTGGAAAGATGGTCATTAGTGTTTCACATAAATTCAAGAAAACAAAGATGAATGACATGACAGGACTCACACTAGAATAGGGACTTTCTAGAACAATGATTATTGGGGAAAGTCCAATCCATGGACTCAGGAACAGAGACAGTGTTCACTGCATTATAAGACTCTAATCTTTGTGCAGTGTGGCTTTTAAGCTACATAATTAAGGGAGAACCAGCCCTTTCCCTGGTGTGATAAGGTCCCGTGATCTAACACTGTTGCAGCATGGCAGAACCTTGGTTCTCGTGCTACTCTGCCTGCCTGAGAGGATTGAAACACTATCAAGAGTTTGGTATGTCTGACAGGCTAGGATCTGAGTCTTGTGGTGGCAGCTTGGGAAGTAGAAGGCCACTGGTATGATCCACCAACTTAGTGTACATGGTTGGAGGTCCATAGTTGACATAGCATGGCAGAATGGTAACCTGATTTACTTACCACCTCAAAACTCTACCGACGGGCCTCCCTGGTGGCGCAGTGGTTGAGAGTCCGCCTGCCGATGCAGGGGATACGGGTTCGTGCCCCGGTCTGGGAGGATCCCATATGCCGCGGAGCGGCTGGGCCCGTGAGCCATGGCCGCTGAGCCTGCGCATCCGGAGCCTGTGCTCCGCAACGGGAGAGGCCACAACAGTGAGAGGCCCGCGTACGGAAAAAAAAAAAAAAAAAAAAAAACTCTACCGACATTTATTGTTTTAAAGCTGTAGCTTTTTTCTCTGAAGCTTTCCAGAAGACCAGCCGATAGGGAAGAAGTTTTGGAAAATTTAATCCTTAACTCTCACATATTAACTTAACTAATCTATCAATTCTGATATGTAAACTGAGCCATGGCGCTTAAGTAATTTGCCCAAAGTTGTACAGCAAATTTGTTGCAGAGCTAGATTCAAACACCCAGGGATCTTGGCTCCAGGTGCCATGTTCTTAACTGCAAGAAAGAGCTTTAGAGCTGTCTAAAAAATAGTAGAGTAAATGTTCAATGCTAGATGGACAAAACCTCCACAGAAGTCTAAAAATAACCATGAAGTAAATGTTAATTGGCAACTCAGAATTTGGAAACAGTACTTCTTAAAGGAGTGTCTCAGGTAAAGACTGCTGAAAAGCAGGATGGAGAGGCTCTGGGCTGTTACCCTGTGACTGAAGGTCCAGACACAGCACCCACAGGCCAGAGGCGACTCCATTGATAAAGACAGTAACTGATGAATTGATGGCCCAGACTCAGCATTCTGTTGGCATCAGTCATAGCTACGTAAGGTTCTCTGGATTGGCAGTATAGAAGTACTTTCCGCCCCAGCTTTATTGAGGTATAATTGACCAATAAAAATTGCGTGTATTTAATGTATACAGCATGATGTTTTGACATACACTTTGAAATGATCACCATAATCAAGCTCATAGATCCATCACCTCACATAATTACCATTTTCTTTTTTGGGGGTGTGGGTGAGAACACTTAAGATTTACCCTCTTACGTATATTTCAGTTATACAATATACTATTGTTAATTACAGCCACCATGCTACACATTAAATCCCTAAAAACGTATTCATCTTGCATAACTGAAACTTTGCCCTTGGACCAGCATCTCCCCATTTCCCCTACCCTCTGGCAGCCACGAGACTTTTAACTGTTAACATGTTGTCTACAGAGTGAAAAGTGCATCTCTCTCTGATTCCCTTGTATATACCCACATTAATGCCCTTGTTTGAATGGGAGGGAGGTGGGAAATTGATGGATTCAGATTAAGAAATGATCCAGCCAACATGTTCTGTAAAAAGAGTGCTGGCTTTCAGAAACATGTTTTTGAACCTCTGACTCATGGGACTGGAAAACAATGCCTTTCAGCCTTAGTTAAGCCTTAACTCTTCTTGAAATGGAAAACGTTTTTTGGCAACGCAGCTTCCTTCCTAATATCCCTACTTTAAATAGTACTTTGAATATGCAGATGTTTGCATTTTGTTAGTAGTAAATATTTTGTAAATTCTAATTTTTTTATGATGTAAGGAAAGTATTTCAAGGTGGGGTTTTTTGTTTTTTTGTTTTTTTTTTGGACATACTTTTTAAATTTTACTAAACGCATTGGAAGGTTGTTTTAAATTTTGTTTAAATGTTCTCCGAACCAAAATATTTACAGAACAAGGAGTTCTAGCCAGCAGATTGTTCCATTTGTTGTGTTTGAGTGTGGAAACATTAAGAATGATAGCTTAAAATGATGCCATAGAACTTTTTCATAAACAGCCTAATAGCATTGTCTAAGGTGGTCTTTGTTTATTAAAGGTGTCAAAGTCTCCTTTGCTATATTTAGGTAGAATCTAAGTTTCTTTACTGAAGCACGGAAAATATTGTTTGTTTTCTGTTTGGGAGGAAAGCAGTATGACCAAATAAAAGAGTTAAATTTCACTGGAAACAATTATTAAAAGAGTCTCAGTTGCAAGATGGAAAAAAATGTAGTTTGGTTTTCATATTTTTTTCAAAGGGGGTAAAAAAATGAAGGTTGGGGGAAAGTCAGAAAATCCCTCAATTCTCGGTGTTATCTCAGCAGGGGCAGGGGAAATTATCAGTGCCTACCATTTTAAAACTCTTCAGCTTGTAAAAATAATAATTAGTAAGCTCTACAATTTATAATGAAAATCACAGAACACACAAGTCTGATTTTAAAAATCTGGAAGAAACCTCAAGGCTCTCTCTGTCCCTCAAAAAATTCTCACACCTTTTGGTTCTGTAGAATAACTCAGTAAAAATCGGAATTCAAGAAGGTTAAAAATTCAAAAGACAGCATTGCAAGAGATTAATAGAGCGACTGATAATTGTGGAAACAATTAGAGCCACACTGTTATAGAAATAATTAGTACATTAGACATAGAATATAGCAAAGGTCAGGTCAGGTTATTAACATAGACGGAAACTTGGGATAATCACAGTGTATTCCAAGTAAAAACTAAATGATAAATAAGAGAATAGGTGTGAATGATAATAAAGGCATCCAACATATGGATCATGTTTATATGTCAAGCAGACAAACCAAGATGTTATTCTGAAAGTTAGAAGAAAATTTCCTTGAAATGACTAACTAGTTCTGTAAGATGCAGAGGGCATATTTTCAAGAAGAATTGAGGAACAGCAACTGACAATTAAATATGGTCTGATTCTAATTAAGATTTTGAACCTCCTCATAAAGAATTCTTCAGGTAGGTACCTAAGAGCAAAAAACAAAAACAAAACTTATAGAAAGGAGGATACTCTGCCTGACCTCTTGTACCTCCACAATACTTACTATCCAAATACATACAGTGAAGCGTTGTCTATAAACTTTGGAGGGAATCAAAGGGGAATCCAAGAACACTACCACTAGCCAAATTGTCATTTAGTTAGAAAGACAACAGGAAAAAAATTCGTATGTAACTTCTATGACTACTTCCTGGTGGAACTACTTGATGTTGAAATCTACCCCCCAAAAATGGTGAATAGAGAGTGAGTAGATGACACATGGACTTTAAAAAGCATCCGGACAATGCTTTGAAACAGTGTTTGAAGACAGTGGTACAGAGACTGCAAATCTCTGAGGGAAAGTGTGAACTACACTTTTATTCCCAGATAAGTTATTCTTCCAACTAATAGAAGGAAGAACTCTAGGAATATAAAAATGTTGAGGTTTTTATTAAAAAACAAACAAAACCTACTTGCAACTGAAGTTCATCAAATAAAGAAGTGAATTAAAATGAATTTATAAAGGGAGAGGTTTTTATTTAAAACAGTTGTCTTGAGCATAGATAAATTATGTCTAAATTGTGTGAATTATGGCTATAGAATAGTCTATGAATCTAATAAACCTTGTCAGGGTAGAAA
Source organism: Mesoplodon densirostris (assembly GCF_025265405.1). NCBI lineage: Eukaryota > Metazoa > Chordata > Mammalia > Artiodactyla > Ziphiidae > Mesoplodon > Mesoplodon densirostris. The sequence goes on from NC_082669.1 coordinate 44,268,507, forward strand.
AGTACAAGTGACCAGGACAGTGGGAAGAAGAGTTACAAAGTGCTATTTCTTTCTCTCTCATAGCAGGAAATCAGTTAGTACTGACCTACACATGAAGTGTGTTGCCATTGAAAAGTCCAGTGTCTTAATCCTGTTCACGATATTTTACTTAACATTTAGGAAAAGCTCCCTGGAGGTGAAGAATAATCTGAAGTATAGCAGCACCTTCAGTTTTATTATATTTAAGGGTTATTTATTTTTTTTGCTAACATTAAATAATTTTTAAATGACATGCATATGATTCCATTTTCAAAAAATGTGCTAATGCTTTTGTTCCTTCATCGTTTTGTCCTACCAGCTTACTGCATATATTATTAATAGAGGATTGTTGAAACGATACTTATCTGATGTTCAGGGTAATTATTTCTAGGTAGTGTTATTTTTGGATGAGTTTTTTTTACCTTTTGAAAAAACTTCCATATAGTTGATTTTCAGAACATACACTTTTTTTTTTTTCTTGAAACAAGACTGTGCTAAGTTTTAAAAACCTATTTGTCAAGCATTTGCTACTGGTTAAAAACATGTTTCTGTCCTCAGAGACCCCATACCCTAAGAGTATGGGGTCCTCAAGAATTTTATCAGTTTTAATACTTGAAAAGCTAAATTGGAATATCCCTCATGTTCTCATCCTAGACCTTATTTATGTACCTCCAAAAGAAAAAAAATATTAATTAGTTTATTTATTTATTTTTGGCTGCGTTGGGTCTTCGTTGCTGCATGGGGCTTTCTCTAGTTGTGGCAGCGAGGGCTGCTCTTCGTTGCGGTGCGCGGGCTTCTCACTGCAGTGGCTTCTCTTTGTTGTGGAGCACGGGCTCTAGGCACGTGGGCTTCAGTAGTTGTGGCTCGCGGGCTCAGTAGTTGTGGCTCATGGGCTCTAGAGCACAGGCTCAGTAGTTGTGGTGCACGGGCTTAGTTGCTCCACAGCATGTGGGATCTTCCTGGACCAGGGCTTGAACCCGTGTCTCCTGCATCGGCAGGTGGATTCTTAACCACTGCCCAGGGAAGTCCCCAAAAGAAAATTTTTTAAAGTAAGTCATTTTCTTTTTTTTTTTTTTTTTTTTTGAGTTCAGAATTCACTCACACTTGTTAAAGTTGAGATACGTGGTTGCCTTATTTCATATCTGTCAAGTCAGAAACTAGGGAGGATTTGAGGATTATACCCAATGTTTATGCGAACACTCATGCCAGTATTGTAAATATTGGTAAAAGACATGAAACTCCAGGGTCAGAGGAAAGAATTTATTACAGCACTAGCAGTAAGGAGGATAGCAGTGCAGCACTGATTTTCTGAATTGCAGTTCCCCCGGGGGGAAATACAGTTAGGGCTGGGTGTTGCTAGGCAGTTGAATGCACTAAAGAAGAATCTGGATATCGGGATGCACTGCCCTTATACAGGGACTGCTGGCAAACTAGCCCATCCTCTTCTTACAAGAGAGACATTGTCTTTATTACTCTAGAATGCCAAGCAGATTGTTCTATGGAGAGAGATGTCTCTATCTTTACTTTCTAGAACGTAAGCAAATTTGCTCCAAGAAGAGAGATGCCTATTTTTGCAAGTCTGCCTGCTATGTGAACATCTTTGAAGAGCCAATTTGGAGTATATTAGCTATTCATGCCTTTTAAAATGTTTGGATACATGAGAAACCCCTGAAAAATAATCTCCCTGTAATATCCAGAAGATGAGACTCCTTGAGCAAACTCACTGTTGCACAGCGGAAGCTGATTTCTTTATTTCACTATTGATACATGGCTGATGACTATGGAAGTTGTTTTTTTTTTTTTTTTTTGAATAATCTTCCCTCTGAAATTTGTACTCAAAAACTTTAAACCAAAGTAAAATTCTTGAAATTCATGAGCCAAGTGATTTCTATAGCATAGCTAAGACCTCAAAACCTTTACCTCTCTTTCTCAAATATTTTGTCAAAATTAGGTAGAATTAAGCTGAATTCTTCTGAAGAGATAATGCTCTTAGAGATACAGTTTCATGTTTTACTATGGAACAAGCATTGTATTGTAGATATATAACTAAAGCTTTCTAAACGTAATGCCAGTATTAACCACGAAAATGTGACTTCGTACAGTTATAGCAGAAATTTCAGTATAACAGAGCCCTTGTTTATTAGTTTTTTGTTCATATTGCTATAATAGAAAAAATAGAGAATAATTAGAGCATTGAACTATATGGAAGAAAAATTTTATTAGGAAAGTTTTTATAGTGTATGTACTATTTTCTGTCTAGTCTGGGACTACCTCTAGTAATAATCTTCTCATTATTGTTGCCCTAGTTTAAGTCTTATTTCTCTATCATATATAATAATTTCTTTTTGTTTTTATTATTTTTATTTTTGTTTTTGTTTTTTTTTTTTTCCTTTTTGCGGTATGCGGGCCTCTCACTGTTGTGGCCTCTCCCGTTGCGGAGCACAGGCTCCGGATGCGCAGGCCCAGCGGCCATGGCTCACGGGCCCAACCGCTCTGCGGCATATGGGATCCTTCCAGACCGGGGCACGAACCCGTATCCCCTGCATCGGCAGGCGGACTCTCAACCACTGCGCCACCAGGGAGGCCCTATTTTTATTTTTTATTGAGGTATAGTTGACATATTAGTTTTAGGTGTATGACATTGTGATTCAACATTTATATACCTTATGAATTGATCACCAAGATAAGTCTAGTAACCATCTGTCACCATACAAAATTACCGCAATTTTATTGACTAGATTCCCTTTGTTGTACATTCCATTCCATGACTTATTTTGTAACTGGAAGTTTGTACTACTTTATGTTCTTCACCTGTTTTGCCCATACCCTTACCTCCCCCATCCCCACCCCTCTGGCAACCACCAGCTTGTTTTCCCTTATCCTGAGTCTCTTTATGTTTTATTTTGTTCGTTCATTTGTTTTGGTTTTTAGATTCCATGTATAAGTGTATTTCTCTATCTGACTTATTTCATTTAGCATAACACCCTCTTGGAATATCATGGATGTTCCATCCATGTTGTCGCAAATGACAAGATTTTATTCTTTTTTATGGCTGAGTATATTCCACTGTGTATGCATACATACATACATATGTGTGTGTGTGTCTATATATATATATATATATATATATATATATATATATATATATATAAAATACACACACACACCTCCACATCTTCAAGCATTCATCTATCAACAGGCACTTCCATATCTTGGCTGCTACATTGAACACAGTGGTGCTTATGTCTTTTTGATTAGTGTTTTCATTTTCTTTGGGTAAATGCCCAAGAGTGGAATTGCTGGTTAGTATAGTAGTTATAGTTTTAATTTTTTGAGGAACCTTGTTACCGTTTTCCATAGTGGCTGCACCAGTTTACATTCCCACCAACAGTGCACTAGGGTTCATTTTTCTCCACACCCTCTCCAACATTTGCTATTTGTGGTCTTTTTTTTTTTTTCGGTACGTGGGCCTCTCACTGTTGTGGCCTCTCCCACTGCGGAGCACAGGCTCCGGATGCGCAGGCCCAGCGGCCATGGCTCACGGGCCCAGCTGCTCCGCAGCATGTGGGATCCTCCCGGACCGGGGCACGAACCTGCATCGGCAGGCGGACTCTCAACCACTGCGCCACCAGGGAAGCCCTATTTGTGGTCTTTTTGATGATAGCCATTCTGACAAGTATGAGGTGATCTCTCATGGTGATTTTGATTTGAATTTCTCTGATGATTAGTGATGTTGAGCATCTTTCCATGTGCCTGCTGGCCTTCTATATGTCTTCTTTGGAGAAATGTCTGTTCAGGACTTCTGTCCATTTTGATTGGGTTGTGTGTTTGTTTTGATATTCAGTTGTATGAGCTGTTTATATATTTTGGATATTAACCCTTTTTGGGTCATATCATTTGCAAATACTCCCATTCAGTAGGTTGTATCTTTGTTTTATCAATGATTTTCTTTGCTATTCAAAATCTTGTAAGTTTAATTAGGTCTCATTTATTTATTTTTGCTTTTGTTTCTTTTGCCTTAGGGGACAGATCCAAAAAAATTTACTATGATTTACATCAAAGAGTGTTCTGCCTATGTTTTCTTCTAGGAGTTTTACGGTTTCCGCTCTTTCATTTAAGTCTTTAATCTGTCTTGAGTATATTTTTGTATGTGGTATAAGAAAGTGGTCCAGTTTTATTCTTTTGAATGTAACTGTCCAGTTTTTTCAGAACTATTTATTGAGGAGAATTTCTTTCCACACTATGTATTATTGGCTTCTTTGTCATAAATTAATTAACCAGATACGGGTGGGTTTATTTCTGGGCCCTCTCCTCTGTTCCATTGATCTATATGTCTGCTTTTGTGCCAGTACCGTACAGTTTTGATTACTATAGCTTTGTAGTATAGTTTGAAATCAGGGAGCATGATACCTCCAGCTTTGTTGTTCTTTCTCAAGATTGCTTTGGCTATTTGGGGTCCTTTGTTATTCCATAGGTACTTTAGAATTATTTGTATTAGTTCTATGATAAATGCCATTGGTATTTTGATAGGGACTGTACTGACTCTGTAGATTGCTTTGGGTAGTATCATCATTTTAACAAAATTTTTTTTCCAATCCATGAGCACAGTATGTCTTTCCACTTAATCATGTCATCCTTAATTTCTTTCATCAATGTTTTATAGTTTTCAGAGTATAGGTCTTTTTTTAATTTTTTTTTATTTTACAAATTTAATCAGTTATACATATACATATGTTCCCATATCCCCTCCCTTTTGCGTCTCCCTCCCACCCTCCCCATCCCACCCCTCCAGGCGGTCACAAAGAACCGAGCTGATCTCCCTGTGCTATGCGGCTGCTTCCCACCAGCTATCTACCCCACGTTTGGTAGTGTATATATGTCCATGCCACTCTTTCACTTTGTCACAGCTTACCCTTCCCCCTCCCCATATCCTCAAGTCCATGCTCTAGTAGGTCTGTGTCTTTATTCCCATCTTGCCCCTAGGTTCTTCATGACATTTTGTTCTTAAATTCCATATATATGTGTCAGCATACAGTATTTGTCTTTCTCTTTCTGACTTACTTCACTCTGTATGACAGACTCTAGGTCCATCCACCTCATTACAAATAGCTCAATTTCATTTCTTTTTATGGCTGACTAATATTCCATTGTATATATGTGCCACATCTTCTTTATCCATTCATCTGATGATGGACACTTAGGTTGTTTCCATCTCCGGGCTATTGTAAATAGGGCTGCTATGAACATTTTGGTACATGTCTCTTTTTGAATTATGGTTTTCTCAGGGTATATGCCCAGTAGTGGGATTGCTGGGTCATATGGTAGTTCTATTTGTAGTTTTTTAAGGAACCTCCATACCGTTCTCCATAGTGGCTGTACCAATTCACATTCCCACCAGCAGTGCAAGAGTGTTCCCTTTTTTCCACACCCTCTCCAGCATTTATTGTTTCTAGATTTTTTGATGATGGCCATTCTGACTGGTGTGAGATGATATCTCATTGTAGTTTTGATTTGCATTTCTCTAATGAGTAAAGATGTTGAGCATCCTTTCATGTGTTTGTTGGCTGTCTGTATATCTTCTGTGGAGAAATGTCTATTTAGGTCTTCTGCCCATTTTTGGATTGGGTTGTTTGTTTTTTTGCTATTGAGCTGCATGAGCTGCTTATAAATTTTGGAGATTAATCCTTTGTCAGTTGCTTCATTTGCAAATATTTTCTCCCATTCTGAGGGTTGTCTTTTCATCTTGTTTATGGTTTCCTTTGCTGTGCAAAAGCTTTGAAGTTTCATTAGGTCCCATGTGTTTATTTTTGTCTTTATTTCCATTTCTCTAGGAGATGGGTCAAAAAGGATCTTGCTGTGATTTATGTCATAGAGTGTTCTGCCTATGTTTTCCTCTAGGAGTTTGATAGTGTCTGGCCTTACATTTAGGTCTTTAATCCATTTTGAGCTAATTTTTGTGTATGGTGTTAGGGAGTGATCTAATCTCATACTTTTACATGTCCCTGTCCAGTTTTCCCAGCACCACTTATTGAAGAGACTGTCCTTTCTCCACTGTACATTCCTGCCTCCTTTATCAAAGATAAGGTGACCATATGTCCGTGGGTTTATCTCTGGGCTTTCTATCCTGTTCCATTGATCTATCTTTCTGTTTTTGTGCCAGTACCATACTGTCTTGATTACTGTAGCTTTGTAGTATAGTCTGAAGTCAGGGAGCCTGATTCCTCCAGCTCCATTTTTCGTTCTCAAGATTGCTTTGGCTATTCGGGGTCTTTTGTGTTTCCATACAAATTGTGAAATTTTTTGTTCTAGTTCTGTGAAAAATGCCATTGGTAGTTTGATAGGAATTGCATTGAATCTGTAGATTGCTTTGGGTAGTAGAGTCATTTTCACAATGTTGATTCTTCCAATCCAAGAACATGGTACATCTCTCCATCTATTTGTATCATCTTTAATTTCTTTCATAAGTGTCTTATAATTTTCTGCATACAGGTCTTTTGTCTCCTTAGGTAGGTTTATTCCTAGATATTTTATTCTTTTTGTTGCAATGGTAAATGGGAGTATTTCCTTGATTTCACTTTCAGATTTTTCATCATTAGTATATAGGAATGCCAGAGACTTCTGTGCATTAATTTTGTATCCTGCAACTTTACCAAATTCATTGATTAGCTCTAGTAGTTTTCTGGTAGCATCTTTAGGATTCTCTATGTATAGTATCATGTCATCTGCAAACAGTGACAGCTTTACTTCTTCTTTTCCCATTTGGATTCCTTTTATTTCCTTTTCTTCTCTGATTGTTGTGGCTAAAACTTCCAAAACTATGTTGAATAAGAGTGGTGACAGTGGGCAACCTTGTCTTCTTCCTGATCTTAGTGGAAATGGTTTCAGTTTTTCACCATTGAGGACGATGCTGGCTGTGGGTTTGTCATATATGGCCTTTATTATGTTGAGGAAAGATCCCTCTATGCCTACTTTCTGCAGGGTTTTTATCATAAATGGGTGTTGAATTTTGTCAAAAGCTTTCTCTGCATCTATTGAGATGATCATATGGTTTTTCGCCTTCAGTTTGTTAATATGGTGTATCACATTGATTGATTTGCGTATATTGAAGAATCCTTGCATTCCTGGAATAAACCCCACTTGATCATGGTGTATGATCCTTTTAATGTGCTGTTGGATTCTATTTGCTAGTATTTTGTTGAGGATTTTCGCATCTATGTTCATCAGTGATATTGGCCTGTAGTTTTCTTTCTTTGTGACATCCTTGTCTGGTTTTGGTATCAAGGTGATGGTGGCCTCGTAGAATGAGTTTGGGAGTGTTCCTCCCTCTGCTATATTTTGGAAGAGTTTGAGAAGGATAGGTGTTAGCTCTTCTCTAAATGCTTGATAGAATTCGCCTGTGAAGCCATCTGGTCCTGGGCTTTTGTTTGTTGGAAGATTTTTAATCACAGTTTCAATTTCAGTGCTTGTGATTGGTCTGTTCATATTTTCTATTTCTTCCTGATTCAGTCTTGGCAGGTTGTGCATTTCTAAGAATTTGTCCATTTCTTCCAGGTTGTCCATTTTATTGGCATAGAGTTGCTTATAGTAATCTCTCATGATCTTTTGTATTTCTGCAGTGTCAGTTGTTACTTCTCCTTTTTCATTTCTAATTCTATTGATTTGAGTCTTCTCCCTTTTTTTCTTGATGAGTCTGGCTAATGGTTTATCAATTTTGTTTATCTTCTCAAAGAACCAGCTTTTAGTTTGGTTGATCTTTGCTATCGTTTCCTTCATTTCTTTTTCATTTATTTCTGATCTGATTTTTATGATTTCTTTCCTTCTGCTAACTTTGGGATGTTTTTGTTCTTCTTTCTCTAATTGCTTTAGGTGCAAGGTTAGGTTGTTTATTCGAGATATTTCCTGTTTCTTAAGGTGGGATTGTATTGCCATAAACTTCCCTCTTAGAACTGCTTTTGCTGCATCCCATAGGTTTTGGGTCGTCGTGTCTCCATTGTCATTTGTTTCTAGGTATTTTTTAATTTCCTCTTTGATTTCTTCAGTGATCACTTCGTTATTAAGTAGTGTATTGTTTAGCCTCCATGTGTTTGTATGTTTTACAGCTCTTTTCCTGTAATTGATATCTAGTCTCATAGCATTGTGGTCGGAAAAGATACTTGATACAATTTCAATTTTCTTAAATTTACCAAGGCTTGATTTGTGACCCAAGATATGATCTATCCTGGAGAATGCTCCATGAGCACTTGAGAAAAATGTGTATTCTGTTGTTTTTGGATGGAATGTCCTATAAATATCAATTAAGTCCATCTTGTTTAATGTATCATTTAAAGCTTGTGTTTCCTTATTTATTTTCATTTTGGATGACCTGTCCATTGGTGAAAGTGGGGTGTTAAAGTCCCCTACTAAGATTGTGTTACTGTCGATTTCTCCTTTTATGGCTGTTAATATTTCCCTTATGTATTGAGGTGCTCCTATGTTTGGTGCATAAATATTTACAATTGTTATATCTTCTTCTTGGATTGATCCCTTGATCATTATGTAGTGTCCTTCTTTGTCTCTTCTAGTAGTCTTTATTTTAAAGTCTATTTTGTCTGATATGAGAATTGCTACTCCAGCTTTCTTTTGGTTTCCATTTGCATGGAATATCTTTTTCCATCCCCTTACTTTCAGTCTGTATGTGTCTCTAGGTCTGAAGTGGGTCTCTTGTAGACAGCATATATATGGGTCTTGTTTTTGTATCCATTCAGCCAGTCTGTGTCTTTTGGTGGGAGCATTTAGTCCATTTACATTTAAGGTAATTATTGATATGTATGTTCCTATTCCCATTTTCTTAATTGTTTTGGGTTCGTTATTGTAGTTCTTTTCCTTCTGTTGTGTTTCTTGCCTAGAGAAGTTCCTTTAGCATTTGTTGTAAAGCTGGTTTGGTGGTGCTGAACTCTCTCAGCTTTTGCTTGTCTGAAAAGGTTTTAGTTTCTCCATCAAATCTGAATGAGATCCTTGCTGGGTAGAGTAATCTTGGTTGCAGGTTTTTCTCCTTCATCACTTTAAGTATGTCCTGCCACTCCCTTCTGGCTTGTAGAGTTTCTGCTGAGAGATCAGCTGTTATCCTGATGGGGATTCCCTTGTGTGTTATTTGTTGTTTTTGCCTTGCTGCTTTTAATATGATTTCTTTGTGTTTAATTTTTGACAGTTTGATTAATATGTGTCTTGGTGTATTTCTCCTTGGATTTATTCTGTATGGGACTCTCTGTGCCTCCTGAACTTGATTAACTATTTCCTTTCCCATATTAGGGAAGTTTTTAACTATAATCTCTTCAAATATTTTCTCAGTCCCTTTCTTTTTCTCTTCTTCTTCTGGAACCCCTATAATTCGAATGTTGGTGCATTTAATGTTGTCCCAGAGGTCTCTGAGACTGTCCTCTGTTCTTTTCATTCTTTTTTCTTTATTTTGCTGTGCAGCAGTTATTTCCACTATTTTATCTTCCACCTCACTTATCCGTTCTTCTGCCTCAGTTATTCTGCTATTGATCCCATCTAGAGTATTTTTTATTTCATTTATTGTGTTTTTAATCGATGCTTGATTCGTCTTTAGTTCTTCTAGGTCCTTGTTAACTGTTTCTTGCATTTTGTCTATTCTATTTCCAAGATTTTGGATCATCTTTACCATCATTATTCTGAATTCTTTTTCAGATAGACTGCCTATTACCTCTTCATTTGTTAGGTCTGGTGGGTTTTTATCTTGCTCCTTCTCCTGCTGTGTGTTTTTCTGTCTTCTCATTTTGCTTATGTTACTGTGTTTGGGGTCTCCTTTTTGCAGGCTGCAGGTTCGTAGTTCCCGTTCTTTTTGGTGTCTGTCCCCAGTGGCTAAGGTTGGTTTAGTGGGTTGTGTAGGCTTCTTGGTGGAGGGGACTACTGCCTGTAGTAGTATGAGGATGAGGCTGGATCTTGTCTTTCTGGTGGGCAGGTCCACGTGTGGTGGTGTGTTTTGGGGTGTTTTCGGACTTTTTATGATTTGAGGCAGCCTCTCTGCTAATGGGTGGCGTTGTGTTCCTGTCTTGCTAGTTGTTTGGCAAAGGGTGTCCAGCACTGTAGCTTGCTGGTTGTTGAGTGAAGCTGGGTGCTGGTGTTGAGATGGAGATCTCTGGAAGATTTTCGCCGTTTGATATTATGTGGAGCTGGGAGGTCTCTTGTGGACCAGTGTCTTGAAGTTCGCTCTCCCACCTCAGAGACACAGCACTGACTCCTGGCTACTCAATTTGGGATGATTTGTTGTCTATTCATGTATTCCACAGATGCAGGGTACATGAAGTTGATTGTGGAGCTTTAATCCGCTGCTTCTGAGGCTGCTGGGAGAGGTTTCCCTTTCTCTTCTTTGTTCTCACAGCTCCTGGGTCTCAGCTTTGGATTTGGCCCCGCCTCTGCATGTAGGTCGCCGGAGGGCGTCTGTTCTTCGCTCAGACAGGACAGGGTTAAAGGAGCAGCCTCTTCGGGGACTCTGGCTCACTCAGGCCGGGCGGGAGGGAGGGGCACGGAGTGCGGGGCGAGCCTGCAGCGGCAGAGGTTGGCGTGACGTTGCACCAGCCCGAGGCGCGCCGTGCGTTCTCCCAGGGAAGCCGCCCCTGGATCCCGGGACCCCGGCAGTGGCAGGCTGCACAGGCTCCCGGAAGGGCGGTGTGGACAGTGACCTGCGCTCGCACACAGGCTTCTTGGCGGCAGCAGCAGCAGCCCCAGCGTCCCACGCCCGTCTCTGGGCTCCGCGCTTTCAGCCACGACTCGCGCCCGTCTCTGGAGCTCCTTTACGTGGCGCTCTTAATCCCCTCTCCTCGCGCACCAGGAAACCAAGAGGGAAGAAAACGTCTCCTGCCTCTTCGGCAGCTCCAGAGTTTTCCCGGACTCCCTCCCGGCTAGCTGTGGCACATCGGCCCCCTTCAGGCTGAGTTCTCGCCGCCAGCCCCAGTCCTCTCCCTGCGCTCTGACCAAAGCCCGAGCCTCAGCTCCAGCGCCGCCCGCCCCGGCGGTGGAGCAGACAAGCCTGTCGGGCTGGTGAGTGCCGCTCGGCACCGCTCCTCTGTGCGGGAATCTCTCTGCTTTGCCCTACCCAGGTATGTGGGGAGTTTCTTGCCTTTTGGGAGGTCTAGGGTCTTCTGCCAGCGTTCAGTAGGTGTTCTGTAGGAGTTGTTCCACGTGTAGCTGTATTTCTGGTGTATCTGTGGGGAGGAAGGTGATCTCCGCGTCTTACTCTTCCGCCATCTTACCCTGAAGTCTCCAGAGTATAGGTCTTTAACCTCCTTGGTTAAATTTATTCCTAGGTATTTTATTCTTTTTGATGTAATTATAAATAGAATTGCCTTCTTAACTTCACTTTCCGATAGTTTATTATTAGTGTACAGAACTGCAACAGATTTCTACATATTTTGTATTCTACAATTTTACTGAATTCATTTGTTCTAATAGGTTTTTAGTGGAGTCTAGGGTTTTCTATACATAGTGTCATATCATCTGCAAATAGTGACAGTTTTATTTTTTCTCTTCCACTTTGTATGGTTTTTATGTCTTATTCTGGTGTGATTGCTGTGGCTGGGACTTCCCATACTATGTTGAATAGAAGTGGTGATGGTGGGCATCCTTGTCTTTTGCCTGATCTGAAAGGAAAATCTTTCAGCTCTTCCCCATTGAGTATGATGTTAGCTGTGGGTTTGTCATATATGACCTTTTTATGTTAAGATATGTTCCCTCTATACCTGCCTTATTAAGAGTTTCCATCATAACTGGGTGTTGAATTTTGTCAAAAGTTTCTTTTGGATCTATGGGGGTGATCATATGATTTTTATTCTTCATTTTGTGAATGTGCTGTATCATGTTCATTGATGTGTGAATATTGAATCAAACTTGTGTCCCTGGAATTAATCTCACTTGATTATGGTGTATGATCCTTTTAATGTATTGTTGAATTCAGTTTGCTAATATTTTGTTGAGGATTTTTGCATCTATGTTCATCATTGATATTGGCCTGATGAATATTAATTTTCTTTTTTTGTAGTGTTGTTATATGGTTTTGGTATCACAGTGATGCTGACCTCCTAAAATGAGTTTGAAGGCATTTCTTCCTTTTCAATTCTTTGGAATAGTTAGAGAAGGGTAGGTATTAAGTCTTATTTAAATGTTTGATAGAATTCACGTGTGAAGCCCTCACATCCTAGACTTTTGTTTGTTGGGAGTTTTTTCATTACTGATTTAATTTCATTACCAGTTATCAGTCTGTTCAGATTTTCTATTCATTCCTGATTCAGTCTTAAAAGATTTTATGTTTCTAGGAATTTATCCGTTTCTTTTAGGTTGTCCAATTTGTTGGTGTATAATTATTCACAGTAATCTCTTGTCCATTGTATTTCTGTGGTATTAGTTGTAATTTCTTCTCTTTATTTATTTGGGCTCTTTTTCTTTTTTTCATGATGTGTCTCTCTAAAGGTTTGTGAATTTTTTTAATCTTTTTAAAACCTCAGCTCTTAGTTTCATTGATGAAAAAAAATTTTTTTAAGTCTCCATTTCATTTACTTTTGCTCTGATTTTCATCATTTCCTTCCTTCAACTAACTTTGTGTTTCTTTTATTCATCTTTTCCTGGTTCCTTTTGGTGTAAAGTTATATTGTTTATTTGAGATTGTTCTTGTTTCTTGAGGTAGGCCTGCATTACTATAAGCATCCCTTCTAAAACTGCTTTCACTGAATCCCATAGATTTTGGAACAATTGTCTTTCCATTTTCATTTGTTTCAGAGTATTTTTTGATTTCTTCATTGACCCATTGATTGATTAGTAGTTTTTGGTTTAGGCTCCAAAACGTTTGTGGTTTTTTTTTTTCCAGTTTTCTTCTTGTAATTGATTTATAGTTTTATACTGTTTGGGTCAGAAAAGATGCTTGGTGTGATTTCAGTCTTCTTAAATTTATTGAGACTTGTTTTGTGGCCTAACATGAGATCTAACCTGGAGAATGTTCACGTGTATTTTTAAAGAATGTGTATTCTGCTGTTTTGGGGGTGAAAGGTCTGTATATATCTATTAAGTTTTAGTGGTCTATTGTGTCTTTAAGGCCAATGTTTCCTTATTGGTATTCTGTGTGATATGTCTATTGGTATAAGTAGAGTGTTAAAGTCTCCTATTATCATATTATTGTCAATATCTTCCTGTATGTGTGTTAATATTTGCTTATGTACTTAGGTGCTCCTTTTTTGGGTGCATAGATATTTATAAGTGTTATAGTCTCTTGTTGGATTGATCCCTTTATCTTTATATAATGACATTCTTTGTCTCTTGTTACATTTTTTGTTTTAAAGTCTATTTTGTCTGATATGCATATTGCTACCCTAGCTTACATGGAAAATGTTTTCCATTCTTTCACTTTTAGTCTGTGTGTGTCTTTAGATATGAAGTGAGTCGCTTGAAGGTGACCCATAGATGGGTCTTTTTTTTTTTTTATCCTTTCAGCCACCTGTGTCTTTTGATTATAGCATTTAGTTCATTTTGATTGAAGTGACTGTTGATTAGGTATGTACTTATTGTCATTTTGTTAGTTTTCTGATTGGTTTTGTAGTTCTTTATCGCTTTCTTCTTCTCTCGTTCTTTTCCCTTCTCATTTGATGACTTTCTTTAGTGTTATGTTTGGTTTCCTTTCTCTATTTTTTGTGTATCTGTAAGAGGTTTTTAACTTGTGGTTACCATAAGGTTCATATATAACAAACTATGTATATAGTAGTCTATTTTAAGTTGATGGTGTCTTGAGTTCAAATGCATTCTAAAAGCACAACATTTTATTCTTACCCATGTTTTATGTTTTTTTTTTTTTTTTTTTTTTCTTTTTGCGGTATGTGGGCCTCTCACTGTTGTGGCCTCTCCCGTTACGGAGCACAGGCTCCGGATGCGCAGGCCCAGCGGCCATGGCTCACGGGCCCAGCCGCTCCGCGGCATATGGGATCCTCCCAGACCGGGGCACGAACCCGTATCCCCTGCATCGGCAGGCGGACTCTTAACCACTTGCGCCACCAGGGAGGCCCCATGTTTTATGTTTTTGATGTCATATTTTATATCTTTTTACTTTGGGTATCATTTAAATAAATATTTTAGATACAGACGATTTTACTACTTTTGTCTTTTAATCTTCATACTAGCTATATAAGTGGTTGATCTACTACTACCTTTACTATATGTTTGCCTTTACCAGTGAGTTTTTCCTTCATAAATTTCTGGTTTCTAGCTATGGCCTTTTCCATTTAAAGAATTCCCATTAACATTTCTTTTAAGGCCATTTTTGTGGTGATGAACTACTTTAGCTTTTGCTTCTGGGAAACTCTTTATCTTGCCAGGTAGAGTATTCTTGGTTGTAAGTTTTCTCTTTTCTGTACTTTGAATATATCATGCTAGTCTCTTCTGGGGCCTATAAAGTTTCTGCTGAAAAGTAGCTGATAGTCATATGGGGGGGTCCCCTTGTATGTAACTAGTTGCTTTTCTCTTGCTGATTTTAAAATTCCCTCTTTATATTTAAATTTTGACATTTTAATTATAATGTGTCTTGGTGTGGGTCTCTCTGGGTTCATCTTGTTTGGTACTGTCTGTGCTTCCTGGACATGGATGTCTGTTTCCTTCCCCACATTTGGGAAGTTTTCAGCCATTGTTTTTTCACATAGGTTTTGTGTCCTTGTCTCTCTTTTTCTTCTGGGGCCCCTGTACTTCAAATGTTAGTATACTTGATGTTGTATCAGAGGTCCCTTTTTTTTTTATTCTCATTTTTTTAAATTCTTCTTTTATATTTGTTGTTTTGATTGGGTGATTACAAGTACCCTATCATGCAGATTGATGATTCATTCTTCTTCATCTTCTGATCTCTTTTTGATTCCCTCTAGTGTATTTTTCATTATAGTTATTGTATTCTTCAGCTCTGATTGGCTCTTTTTTATATTTTCTTTTTAAGTTTTCACTGAGTTCACATTCATCTCCCCATTCAGTGAGCTTATTTATTATTGTTAATTTGAACTCTTTATCTGATAAAACTGTTCATTTTCATTTTGTTTAGTTCTTTTTTTGAAGTTTTTTTTTTTTTTTTTTTTTTTTTTTTGCGGTATGCGGGCCTCTCACTGTTGTGGCCTCTCCTGTTGCGGAGCACAGGCTCTAGACACACTCACGGGCCCAGCTGCTCCGTGGCATATGGGATCCCCCCGGACCGGGGCACAAACCCGTGTCCCCTGCATTGGCAGGCGGACTCTCAACCACTGCGCCACCAGGGAAGCCCCTTTTTTTTTGAAGTTTTGCCACCTTTCATTTGGAAGATAGTCTTTTGTTTCCTCATTTTACCTAACTCTGTTTGTTTCTGTGTATTAGGTATATCAGCTACATCTCCTGGTTTTGAAAGAGTGACCTTATATAAATGGTGTCCTGTGGGGCCTGATGGTGCAGTCTCCCCTGGTCGTTGTGCCCTCCTATTGTGGTTGGGCCACAGTTGTTGCAGGCATGCTAAAACGGTGTGCTGGTTCTTGGCCTGGCTGGCTGAAAGATCTGGCCACAACTGCTCCAGGCCTGCTGATGTGTGGGGCTGGCCTTTGAGAGCAGGAGCCACTTTGGAGGGGTGATGGTGCTGACTGAGGCCAGCCACTGGGTGGGGTGGGGCAGCAGCTACTTTGGAGAAGCCAGCCGGGTTGGGTGGGTTGAGGAGGGCTGTTCCTCAGGGACATACTGGGGTGGTGCACATGGGTTAACTAGGTTGATAACAGTGGCAGAAATGGCAACGGCCTGGTAGGTAGAAGAAGAGTTTGAAAAAAACAAAATGTTGCCTGCCAGTGCTTCTGTACATGGAGAGAGTTCTACCAGATTTCTGCCCCTCCAGCACAAGCCCTGAAATTAGTCAGTAAATTTCCTTTGATAATATCTAGGCTCTTTTCAAGGTGCTGTCTCTGTGCTGGGACTGAGTGAGTTTGTGTGTGAGCCTTTCACGAGCAGTATCTTGATTTCTCACAGCCCTCTACCTCTCCCGGATGTGCGCCCCACTGGTTTTCAAAGCCAGACGTTATGGGGGCTCATGTTCCTGGTGCAGGCCCCTCGGAATGGGGAGTCCAACGTGGGGCTCAGACTCCTAGCTCCTCATAAGCTCAGTCTGAATTATTTTGCTCTTATGCATGGTCCTTGGCATTATGTGCCTATAGAAATTTTGTGCTCATAAAGTTGTTTATGCTCATGTTTGGAATTTCTATCTAGTTTGTAAACTCTTTTTTCCTCTAATTTTTTCTCCTAGCATGTAAAAGTCATATCTGGCAGAGATCTTCAGCAAATCATCTTAGAGCAATGCTACAATTTTGTTTGTGTGAATGTAAGTAGTTAATACAAATGATTGAAAGCACTTGAGGATTTGTATAAATGTAATGTTTGACAAGTACTTAGTTTTCTTGTTTCTTAAGTATTTGAATTTAAGATTTTGATAGATTTGTGTTATTCAATATGTATTTAGAAATGTTATTTTTGTCTTTTGAAATAGGGAAATAACATTTTCTAACAACCTAGTTCACATAATGAAAAGAGGCTGATATTTCTTTAGACGGTATTTTCAAATTTCTGATAAAAAGTAGATAAGAAGATAGGTTTGAATTAATGAATTAAAAAATTTTTAAGCTATAATCTTATGGGTATCATTTAACATTGTTTGAAAATTTAAAATTAAGCTTGATAGATATTTTGAATGTTTAAATGTTTAAAAGCTCTCCATTTTTCTCCTTGAATGAACTCTTAAGTCATTTAAGAACTTCTTTTATTTTTCTGGTCTTTCAGGTTATGGCCTCTGATTTTGAAGAAACCCAGAAATTACTGAATATGCTTGAAGAGAGTAATCTTTCCATTTTATATCCTGTTGTTGTTATTTCAGTAAGTGAATTAATGCAGACTTTTCAAACTTAGGCTTTGTTCCTTGAAATTCAAGTTTTCTTTTTAACAAAATTTCATCCAACTGAAGAAATCCATCTAAACCCAAATGAAGAAACTCTTCTCATTGGGTTCTTGAATGCACTTTCTTGCTTTGACTAATCTGACTGCAGGTCCTTATTATTTCAATTATTTGGTTGAACTGATAGGTTTTCACCCTAGCAAAAATTGCATGTCTTTTCCTTCATTAGAATTTCAGAGGTTATTGCTGAGTTGACTTGTTATTTGGATAATGTGAAAGAACTTTATTTTAGTGTACTACCAGAATGACATTAGAGAAGAAATCCCAAAGTTAAAAAACTGAGGGGCACAAATCAGATGGAAGAAAATACTCTTAGGTTGTTTCATCTTCTCTGTTCCATGGACAGCAAAAGTAGAATGAGCAACAGATAAAAGAGAAGTCCTAGAAAAATGGCCCATGAAAGTTTTGGAGAGATCTTTTCTGTGAAAGCCTAAAAGTGTATGTTTAGTACAGAATTTACTTGATTGGCCTTTTAAACTGTGTAGCAGAGGGGAATTTCAGAGGGCAAAACCAGGAAGTAACAAAATCAGAGCCCAGGACTGACAAACTAACTGAGAAGAATCTGTTGTCAGCAGCATTTTGCTGTGGGAAGGCGTTCCAAACATGAAATTCTCAAAACAATTGCTTAGCAATTGTTGAATTCATAAAGCTCAGGCCTGTGCCATAGTGTGGGAATTAAATTCTTGTTAGTTGAGATTATTAATACGGAATAAAGAAAATTTGCACTAAAAATAAGTAGCTCTAGACTGAGCCATGCAAGTAGAAACAAATTAGCAATTGAGGGAAGTTTGATTATTTCACCTCCCTATTGTATTTGAATTTTTTTTTTGCGGTACGCAGGCCTCTCACTGCCGTGGCCTCTCCCATAGTGGAGCACAGGCTCCGGATGCGCAGGCTCAGCAGCCATGGCTCATGGGCCCAGCCTCTCCATGGCACATGGGATCCTCCCGGACTGGGGCACTAACCCGCGTCCCCTGCATCGGCAGGCAGACTCTCAACCACTGCGCCACCAGGGAAGCCCCTTGTATTTGATTTTATTCCCTAGAGATGAGTTCCATGAGTTCTGCTGATCATGGAAACCCAAATTCCTCATTTGGATGATTTTAACAGAAATATAGATGTTTTCATTGAGATTTTTAGGAACAGCATGAAATGTTCCTAATGCTGAAGGGCTCTAAGTCTCCAGAGGTTGGAGATAAATTCAGAGTTCTGTTTGGCTCCCTATTCATTGCTCCCCATTAACTTGCTTAGAAATCTCATTCATACCATGTCCCCAGATATTCTTCTGAAGAGGCAGAAGAGTACTGTAAAGAGAGCAAAGGCTTTGAATTCAAAATACCTTGGTTCCTTGGTCAAGTTACTTAACTTTTCTGAGGCTTGCTTTCCTCCTTTTAGAAATGAGGCTAGTAGCCCTACTTCTTAAATCACTGTCAGGATTAAGATGAATGAATGTAAAATGTAGTTGATATTATAGTGCTGGGCCCTTGGCAGCTATGCAATGTGAGTTTCATTGAATAGTCTAGCTCCTGCTCTTTCCAATTTGGATGAGATGAATCAAAGCTTACTCATGCTGCTCTAATCTGATTCCTGAGCTTCAGTCCTACATTGTTCAGCATTTTATCAGGTACTTCCATTTGAGTACTTGACTATCTTCTCACACCTAGCATGTCAGATCTCTCTCAAAACCACATTCCCGGTCAGTTGACTTCTCTTAGTGGCAGTATAGTTGCAGCAGGCATGCAGGTGGGAATCTGTGTCATCAATGAATTTTCCTTCTACCCCTTTCCTCTGCTTCTCTTCACCAAATACACACACACACGCACACACACACACACACACACAGCATTTTTAAGCTGTTAGTTCTTGTAGTTTATTGTTACTATTGTATCTCAAGTTCAGTCCTTTGTATTGCTTCCATAAATATTTGGATTTAGTTTTCTGTTGACTTCTGTAGAGTTCCATTTCACGTATCCTAGTAAATGCCAGATTTTCATTCTTTTTTTTGGCTACCTAGTGTTCTGTATTAAACTAAGGGAAAAGATGGACAATCCTCTAGTTAAGAAGGAAGTGTCTACAGGAACTAGTTTTAGAATAGTATTATTATTATAAGTCAGTATATGCTAAGTCAATATGCTATAAAAACTGTAAAATGTTCACTTTAAGCTGGAGAGTTGTCACTCTATAGTTAATACTTGTCTACCTGTTATTTTCCCATTGCATAGGTAGAATCAGTGTGGTGATTATTAGGGTTATTATTAAACTTAATAGGAAAATGTCTCTAGAACATACCTGGCTTGGGGTGGAACAAATCACTGGAAAGGAAAGAATACTGCCTTGTTGGATTGAGAGTCAAGTAAATTGTCTCTGGATTTTTTAATTGTCCTGTAAATGATTGTGTAAAGGCTTCAAATTTTTTTTCCTTCTGGTGCTACTTTACCCCCAAATTGCCAAAAGGCCATTTCAGTTTCCCTGTGACTTAAAATTTGGCAGAATCATTCAAATATTCCCCAAATAAATAGTTGTGTGGAAAATAGTATAGTGTAGAATAAAAGACTTGAAGTTGAGTCTAGATATCTGGGGACACAATTTTTACATTAGTTAAGTGGGAACAATACATACACGTATAGTGTGTGGATATGAAAGTATGAATACATATGCAGACATATACACATATATATGTAATTGAAAAGATATTATGTGAATCAGGTAGCTCTGAGGCTATGGTGTGTTTACTTTGCTTCTATCTGAATTACTTCTCTAGAAGATTAAGCCAAGACAAAAAGGACCCTACCATGGGGGATTTTTTTTTTTTTAAATAAGCCTTTTTAAAGCACTTTTAAATTCTGAGAAGAGTCTGTTCATTTGCTTCCCTCAACAGGTAGATTTTATTCATCAGAAAATAAATCCAAAGTGACATCCGAGTCATAGAAAAATATCTCCATTTTTATTTTTTGATTATGTGATTCAATAGTTATTGAATGCACGTATTGTAAATGTTTACAGGCCTATTTTTTCTTGGCTGACATGTAGTACAGTGGTCCTTTTTCCTATGCCATGGTTTATCAACTTTGATTTTCAGTCCATCTGAAGAGAGGAAGGCTTGGTAGGAATCAGTCAGATGAAAAGGAAAATTGTGGTTGAGTAGGTGTTTGTGAGGGTTTTTTCAACTCAGAGGGTATTTAGTTAAGGCTCTCATTTGCAGTGTCATCATGTTTTACTGTACAAGGACAAATATTCAGAAGAAATGGGACTGAAAGTCAGTTTAGCTGGGGCATTTGTTTGACGAAAACATTAGATCATGTTCTCAGTGCTAAAAAGTTGATGTCAGGACTACAGTATTGATGAAGCCCACATATCTCTTCTATTATATTCTTATGTAGATATAGAAAAATATTTTGGAATACCCTGGTTAGCTGTCATTCAGTAGTCATTCAGAAAGTACGTGTGACTTTCAACTTCATTCTGGAGTATTTACACCTTGGAGGGAGCTAACTACTAAAGGAATGGACAGTTAATGGTGCTGGGTTCTAGGTATTTAGGATGCTTAGGTTTTAGTTCGGGTTCTGTAGGGTTCTCAGTTGTTCAAAGATCAGAGATCAACTTCTCCCTGGATTTTATGAAAGCAAAATGGGTTAGGAAATAATTTAGGAGGTTTTTGTTATCTAAGATAAACTGGCGTAGGTAGAGGCTACTGCTTTAAGATCCATGTAGAGAAAGGAACAAAATTTTAGCATGAAAAGTAGGACAAATAATTGGGATTTTATTTTAGAAGAACTAAGATATTTATTAAAATAATTTTATCTTCTATTTTTAAAATTTAGGTTATGTTTGCAAAAATAAACTTTTTTGAATGATCTTGTAGACATTTATGTGATAATATGTTGTGACATGCTTCATTTCAAGTGGTCATTTTTGTGAAAATATTTTTGGTTATTTTTAGTTTTGTAAGAAATATTCTTTATTACTACTTTGTTCACAATACCCTTTTGGACCATCTATTTAGTCATCATTCTTATATTTTTTTGATGTATTTTAGGTAGTCTAATTTTGCCTGCTTCTTAATTCTTGATGATGTTGAATATGATTTAAGGAATTTATCAATGTTAATTTGATCAACCTAAAAAATCTTCTGTTTTGGTAGGTATAACTTAATTGTAGTTATAATGAGTTATCAGAATTTTCCAAATTTCTGTAGTCACCTGGAGACTGACAGATGATAAAATAGGTGCCAGCATTAAAGTGAGGAGAGATAGTTGGGTGGGGTCACTTTTTAAGTATTCTGTTTCTCAGTGCATCTGTGTGGCTTAGGATGACGTTTGTTATTGTATGCAATCTTTCAACTGTGAGCCTTTGGGAACACATATTTGGATAGCAATCACACCTTGTACTAGACTAGTCTCTACTTGAAAGAAAAAAAAAAGCCTTTTTAAGACTAGAAACTGGTTGGCATGAAGGAATTTTAAAAATTTAGATCACTTTGTGTTTTTTTAACAAGAAAAACCTTATAAACATTAAAAGCCAATGCTTTCTTTCGTAAAGTTGTGTAGGAATTATGTTTAAGAATCCTTTTCAGATGTGATTTTTGATGCTGTTTAGTCTATCATGTAAGTTATCAAGGAGGCAAGTTTTTATCCCGAGTTGACTGAAGTTTTTGTTAGCCTCTCTTTCTTGCGGTTACCAGGGGGTGGATAGTACTGCTAGCACCTTTTCCAGATTGCAGCTGTCAAGAGGGTCATCTGAAAGCTCTTTTGGAATCATCTGATACATTAACTATCAACATGGGACATGTTCAGTTTTCTATTTTCTACTCCTATTATTTGTTTTTGTTCACTAAAGTAATGATAAACAAATATTTAGAAAAGACAGTATTTTAGATCTATTAGAATAGTAAAACGTAAATTCATAAAGTTTCTGATATAAAAATCATTCCAAAAAAACCCCATAGGCTTCTATTTAAATTGTACAAGACACAAGTGTTAAGAGTCTGAATCGTAGGTTGTCTTTGCTTAGAAATTAATGATCAGAGAGATGTTTTTTCCCCAGTAATGGAGGAGATTTTCAGAAGACAAGGCTAAGTGTAGCTGTTTTCCATCCAAGTTTATGTAAAATCAAATGTAAAACTGTCAAAAAATACTTTCCAGGTCCAGAAAATAAAATAGAGATTCCACTTTATTTGGATCTGGCAAGATTTCCACAAAATATCCTTTAGTACTACTATCAGATGAGATAATGGACAGTATATTCTTATTTATTCAGTGAACATAGCTGATTCATATAATAGGCACCAAAAGTTTAATTTTTAAAAGCAGAAGGAAATTGGCCACAAATTTAAGTGGAAGTTAAAAACTGAGAAATGAAGCAAATTCTTTAATTTTACTTGATAAAATAGTTTATCACTTTCCACAGCAAAATAATTTTACAGTAATTATCTGGATAATTATCCAAGAGCTCTAATTTCCCCTGACAATGTAGACAGTAATTTTATTGGTGCTTTAGGAGAGATAGGAATCTTTTCATGAATTTACTTAAGCAAAAAACATAAATTCCCATATGGAATTTTAATGCTTTGAAAAACATAAATAAACCTTCAAAAGTGCCTAATTTAGTTCTAGTTACAGGGAAGTAGTTTATTGACATAATAGATCAGAATACATGATCTTTAAAATACTTCAAAATGTTTAATATTTGAACATGTCAGCAAATTAAAAAAATGGAAAATCACCGTCAATTGACACTTGATACATTCACATCTGGGGAAACTGTCACAGAGATGTAAATTGTTTCCAGACGGTTCCACACTCACTAGTGGCAGAGCCAGGAACAGAATCAATCCAATGTGCAGTTTATCATATACACTTGTTACTCTTATGCACTCATGAATGTGTTAAATAATAAGATGGAAAGAGATTAAAAATACACATATACACATATATATATATATATGTGTGTTTAAAATTTCTTCCTAATAAAGAACAAATGACAATTGGAAAAACACATTGATTCCTTCTTTTAAGTGCTAATGGTTTCTTTCTTTAGCTTCACAGGGAACTGAGCCTTTATTGAACTTAAGTTATAAAAATCTGTGGTCCTGTTAAATTTCTTAACAGAACCCAGCATGTATATTTTTCACTTTAACTCTTGTTCTATACATTTCATTCTGTTAACCTTATTACTACTGGACTAAGAAAGTGTGTTTGTAAGGCAAAATTTCTTATAAGACCAAAAAAGAGAGCACTTCCTATCATAATTCTTACTGCTTTCATATTGGGTTTACTCTTTATGGGGCAGTGTTTACCTTAGAACAATATTGGTTTGAACTGTGCAGGTCCACTTATAGGCAGATTTTTTTTAGTAGTAAATACTATAGTACTACAGGATCCTAGTTGGTTGAATCCACGGATGCTGAGGAACTGTGGGATGGGTGAGGAATCGTGTATTCGGAGGGCTGACCATAAGTTATGTGTGGATTTTCAGCTGTGCCAAGGGTTGGTGCCCCTAACCCCCCACATTGTTCAAGGGTTAACTATGAATGTTTCAGGTCCTAATTTATTTACATTTATTTTTGAATGGATATTGTGTGTGTGTGTGTGTGTGTTTAATAGCCAATGAATGACCAAGGGATTAGGCCCCATTCCCTCTTCTATTCCTGTCTCAACCATGTTGCTATTGTAGCCTTATGGATACCTTGATTTTTCCCTTAGAAAATTATAACTTTATTATATGTTAAACATCTGTGATGTCGTCACTTAAGATACTTTAAAGTTTTCTCTTTCATGTTTGTACACAGCTTCAGTGGCAGAAATGCAATCACTTCCACAAAATTCTACAAATGTTTTCATTTGTTTTCTTCTCGTATAGTAAGTCTCAGGTATTTCCTGCCTAAATCAATAATAAAATCTAAGTAAATATTGGTTTAAGATACCTTTAGAACCTTTTTGCCCTTTCAGTCACTAAGGGATTCATATTTAACACAAAGATGAGGAATGATGAAGTCATTCTTGTAGGAGGTGTTGAATAGAAAGAATTGACAGTTTTTTTAAGTTTTAGGAGATCTTTGCTTCCAATGGTTACTAGAAAGTTTGTGTTGTTGGATATAGAAATTCCCTAAGATTAATTGTGATGGACATGTAACTGATGATGTGTAAAGAACTGATTCTCATAGGACATACCTTCTGGTAGTCTTTCTTTTAATGAATAAAGGTTATTTATTTTCAGATAGAATGATGTTCTAATGGATGTACAAATAGAATGAATTCCAGAGAACTTTTTCTCTGTTTTCAGAATAATTTTTTTTTCTTGATTAAGCATGGAGGTTGGAATCACTAATTTTCTATTTTAAGTAGTTTACTAAACTTGGTCAGATGAGCAAAGTTGTTTGTGAATTTATTTGCCAGTGCTGTCCTAGCAAATCAGTTTATAAAATTTAACATGAAATGAATAGGAGGCAAAATAAATGAAAATAGCCTCCTTTGTTAAGTGGCTTACATGAATTTTAGCCCTAGAAAAGGAAATAAACAATTGGTTTGGTCATTCAGTTTTTAAAAATTATGTCGGGATTTCTTTTATTAGATTTTTTTTGTGCACTGGATTCTGTTTTAAACAGTGGAAATGGCCCTTAGCTTAATTATGTTATGCTATTTCTTTACAAAGATGGGACCAAATATATTTTCCGTACCGTTTATTATTTTTAAATTACATGTTATACTTCTGTAATTTATTATAAATATATATGTTAATATGAACATAGCTAAGCCTGACTTTGTTTATAATATCTAAAAGGATTTTACTTCATGGAGTAAACAAAATTATATTTTTGTAAAGGAGGTGTTGGATAGAAAGAACTGGCTATTTAACGTTTTAGGAGATCTTTGGCAGGGTAAGGATGTGAACCTGGAGTGGGATTCAAGGTATAGGTACTAGGTGTGTGCAAATCACACACCTATTAACCTTGTCAAGTTATTTCCTGTGTCTGAACTTTAGGTCAGAATTTTTATCTATAAAAGCGCGGGATGTTCTTGATTGCATCTAAGTAGCTTCTCTTTCTAAAAATATTGTCTATACTACAATATTTTGTGATGTCTTTTTACTTTTGTATGATCCACGATGGATGTCTTTTACATAAAGATATAGTAGAGCAATTTAGATTATTACAGTCATGTTCAATATGAATCAGGTGGTAGGATATTCCTTTTTTGAGCAATTTTTGACACCTTTCTGTACTTTAATCCTTTTCACAAAACTCATGGGATTTTTAAAATGGTTTCTCTTGTGTTTTTACCTCTTTCTTATTTATCTTCCTCTTTCATAGTCTGGGTTTTATTGCGTTAAGTCTAGCTCTTCCCTTTTTGCATTTATCCCTTTTTTTCTAACAACAGTTGCAAGATTAATTTTTCTCCCATCTCCCAAGAAATCTATCCTTCCATGTGTAGCCAGGTCCTACCTTCTGAAAATGATTTATTAATCATTAAAACTCACACCAATGCTGTTTCTTACTAATTCATTTTAAACTTACTTTAGGTGCTGTCTAGTTAGCACTTTACAGGGAACTATCCTGGTCTCCCTAATTAGTTGCTTAATATAAATTCATATAGCATTTACTGAACATCTGTGTGTCAGGTATTTTGACATACATGTAGCTTATTTCATAATGTAATACTTTTTTAAACTACATCTTACTTTAGAAGAATGAGGCATTTCCATATGTGCTAATTTTCCAGATTTTCATATCTTGATCTGAAGTAAGGAAATAATTTTATTTAGCTATTTTTGTTTTTGTAAATGAAGATTCTTAATAATATGAGCTTAATTAAAAGATGAGTTAGCCTGGGAAGTGATGCAATGGTTGGGAGGTCACAGGACTCTGGTCACTATCTGTCCCTTCTATCCACCACCCCAAGGTAAGAACTGTAATTAGGTCTGTTTGAGAAAGGGGCAATTTAGCCTGGAATAGAATATCAGGATAGATCTTCTTAAGTATGAGGGAGAAAGCTGAAATTTGGAAGGCTGAGTGGGGTCTGAGTCTATGAGGAGTAAGAGGAATAGCATTTCTATTTGGAAAGAGTAGCACATAGGATGGTTAGAACTGGAAACAGCCAGTGTATCTGAAACAGAGAGAATGAATTACACATTGGGGAGAGTTAAGGTGAGAACTACACAGGTCTAGGTCAAGGTGGGCCTTCGAAGTTTGAACTCTATAAAGGAGTACTGCACAGTAGAAATTGATGTGATCAGCTTTGCACTTTACACATCATTCTGGATGCAACACAGGGAATGGACTAAAGTGATCCAGAGGGATTCCTTGATGCATTTGATTTCATTTAGAGGCTATTGAAATAGTCTAAGAAATAATGGTGGTGGCTAGGACTAGGGTAGTTTTATAGTGAATGTGCAGAAATGGCTAGAGTCAAGATATATTTAAGAGATAGAAGTACTAAGATTTAGTACTTCATTTAATAAGAGAGGAAGCATAATCTCTGATTTTATGTTTTGTGAAATTGGGTGCATAATAGCAAAATAGGCAACATTAGAGAAGGATCTTTATGGTTTGTTTCTGAAAGCTGAATAGGCAGATGATTATTGTGAACTTGTTGGCAGAAATAATTAGAAAGATTTCACTCATATCCAAAAGCTTCCTAGGTGCTTGTGTGTTGGTGTTTTATGTGTGTGTGTGTTTGAACAGAAGTTTTTATCCTAAAACCTATACTTGGAAAGGCAAGTTACATGCCTCCAAGGCCTCCTTAATAATTGAATTTTAATAGAATTCCAGGTATAAGCACAATTTAAAATACCTTTCATATTATAATGCATTTGCCAAGTTATATAGTGTTTGTATTGATGGATCATGTTTTTTACAAAAGTTTCTCTGTACTAATGCTACGCATTCTGAGAAAAAACAAAAACAGTAAAACAAATCTTGTCCATGGTTTGAGTCATTAGCAGACAGGAAGATGGTTAGAATATTCCAAGCCTAAGCAGTATTCCCTTAGGAAAAAATCTATAGCTGCCTAAAAATAGATTACTTAGGCAGTTTTCTGGAAACTCAACTTTCTTTTATTGAAAGAATGGAAAGGTGATGGAATTAGTGCAAAAAGCTTCTTGTTCCAAACATCCTTTGGCTTGAACTCTACTTGCAATAAGTTTATACGTGACACTTTTGAAAAGTATAGCATGATTCAGTTTTCCAGGCACTACAGGTTTTATTTTATGGGATTTTGAAGTTTATACTTATTCTACTCAAATGCCAGGATACTTTATTCACTGGTACCTGCTAAGGTAGAATGCAACAAGTGTTGCCAGGATAATCCTAGTGTCGGTAGTGGAAAATTCTTATTTGGGAATGACAGGACTGTTAAGCCTGCCTGTCTCTTCTGAGTACTCTGAGTAGTATACCCATTTCTAGATCATTTGAGAAAGAACTATAAATGTCTTCTGAAAAAATTCAATGTGTTTATGGTAATAACTGAGTTCTAGGATTTTTGCTCAACCAATGAAAATATAACTGATCTTCTGTTTCTTGTTCTTCCCATTTGTAAGAAATGCAACTCTCACGACATTTATAATTCTCAGAACCCCACCCCAACCCCAAATGTGGCCTGCTAATGCATATTATTAGTATAATTATGTTAATGTTAGTAATAACAGACACTCATTGAATGTTTGACATGAGTCACTATCCTTTTCTTTTAAAGTAAATAATCCCATTTAATCCTCAGAGCAATCCTAAGAGTTGATTATCATAGATGCTATTATCCGCAGTTCAAGAATAAGTGCTGTGCTCATTTCACTTTATCACATGACATGGATGAGGGATGTCAATACTTGCCCTTTTCAAGTAACAATAGATTGTTAAAGAAGAAAAGGGTCTGAAAAATCGTTTAGTAGAATGCTCTCATTTTACAAGAGATAATTGAGGCCGTTTTCTTTCCCTGGATCTGAGATAAATTTTTTATATTAGGCGTGTCAAATTGTTCTTGTAGAGGGCCAGTAATGCATACTTTAGACTTCATCGACCATATGGTCTTGGTCGCAACTATTCCACTCTGCTATAGTGCAAAAGCAGCCATAGACAAGATGTCAAAGAACGTGTGTGGCTGTGTTTCTATGAAACTTCATTCACAGAAAACAGGCAGGAGGCTGGATTGACTCATGGGCCATAGGTTCTCGAACTTTGGCTTAAATTTTCAATCCGAAATGATCTATTTGCCACAGTTACTTAGTACCTTTACTAAAATATCTGTTAGACATTCTGTAATAGACATATACTCTCTGGGTCATCAGTCTCATGATTTAAAGTATTGCTTGTATGCCAATTCCTACATTTTTACATCCAATTTTCATTATTCCTATGTTTTGACAGGAATGTTTAAGTGCATGAAGTTTAAAAAGTTTGTAATGATCTTCTTCCTTGCAAGAACCGTCCCTCCCAAAGTGTCTCTTTTGTTTTCAGTTTTGACCTCATCACAGCCACTATAACAGGTTTTGCTAATTGCAAATCTACTATGTTACTCTCACTGTCAGGAAGGGAAAAATTTTCCTCTACCCCTCTAAGTTCTTTTGGCTGGTCTAATAATTGATACAAGGCAGATTAACAGGAGAAAAAAAAATTTAATTTTGTATGTGCAAAGGTACCCAAGAGTAATCAAAGCAGCCTGTTGATATACCCTTTTAGGCAAAGAAACTTAGGCTTCAGTACTAATTAGCGAAGAAACTAAGCAGAGTGTGTTTACACAGACTTCTCAGCCCTGAATTCCCTGTCTCTGGCCATAAGAATGTCTGTTTACCTCCTGGTACAGGGAGGGTGGCTTCCACATGGAAACTTACTTCCTGCTTTCAGGGGGACAAAACGGAGGCTCAGAGTGTCCTTGTACCCACTGTTTCTCAAGTAACTTTAATTCAAAACAATCAGTATGTCAAAGTGGTATATTTTGGCGTGGCCTGCCCTGAACCCCGTCATTATTTAAACCTTCTAGACACTCCTCATCCCCCCTGGACAAAGCTCAGTCAGGTCATAAAGCCTTGGGCTGTTCTGGCTCTTGCTTAATTTTATCATCCTTATTCTTCTTTCTTCACTGAGCAATTTGCCCTCTGGTAATACTGAACTACTATAGTTCTGCACATGTACTGTGTTACCTGACACATCTGTGTTTACTCTGGTGAGTTTTTCTACCTGAGACACCATTTTTCTAGTGCTTGCTTGCTTGACTCCTATTATCCTTAAAGTATGAATGACAGTATTTTGTCTTGGAATCCTTTCTTTATATTCGTGTGCTCAGAGTCTTTTTCCCGTTTTGAAGACAGCTTGTGTAGGCATTCAGAAATGTTTATTGACTTGAATTTGCCTTGACGTTTCCACTTACAAATGTAGGTACATTAAAACAGAATCAGTTTTTCTTAGAAATTCAAAGTGTTATAATGGACTTTTGTAGTAGTTTGCCCCAATGCATAGAGTGTCTTTACTTGTGAGCTCCAAAAATACCTGTTTTTTAAAAAAAATCAGAAAATGCTGCTCTAAATGGCCTGCAGACAACCTTAATAATAATAGCAGTAATACATTTTATCATGTATGATGAAATTTTGACAAGTCACTAAAATACATGAAGATTATATACTAAGCTCAGTGAAGAATCACAGACCTGTTCCTTATAACTTCTTCAGTGATTTGTATTCTCTGACAATTTTTCTGAGTTTTCTCAAACAGAAAAATAAGTAAATAAATAAATACAGAGTTAAATGTTTCAGATAATAGTAGCTAAACAAATCAGTGCTTCATATTGGGATTGCTTTTAACTTTTGGTTCTAAAATTTGTTACAGACCATACAGATGTTACTTAAGTTAATTGTAGTTGTACATAATGCTTCAGATAATTGTATTAATAGCAAAATACAACAGTGGCAGAGTTATGTCCTTATAAGAGAATCAATCTTGTGAAATAATCTGAAAAAGATTCATTTTATGATTTTTTTTA
This sequence comes from Mesoplodon densirostris, assembly GCF_025265405.1. Taxonomy (NCBI): domain Eukaryota; kingdom Metazoa; phylum Chordata; class Mammalia; order Artiodactyla; family Ziphiidae; genus Mesoplodon; species Mesoplodon densirostris. Next base: position 44,298,465 of record NC_082669.1, read on the forward strand.
CATGTTTTAAAGTAATACTCGGTTTTTCTATTGACTGTTTAAAATATGAAGTTCTCAAGTCCCTCCCTTCAGGAAGCTTGCACAAGCCTCTTAGATAGCCTCATCCACCAGAGGGCAGACAGCAGAAGCAAGAACTACAGTCCTGCAGCCTATGGATTGAAAACCACATTCACAGAAAGATAGACAAATGAAAAGGCAGAGAACTATGTACCAGATAAAGGAACAAGATAAAACCCCAGAAAAACAACTAAATGAAGTGGAGATAGGCAACCTTCCAGAAAAAGAATTCAGAATAATGATAGTGAAGATGATCCAGGACCTTGGAAAAAGAATGAAGGCAAAGATCGAGAAGATACAAGAAATGTTTAACAAACACCTAGAAGAATTAAAGAACAAACACCTAGAAGAATTAAAGAACAAACAAACAGAGATGAACAATACAATAACTGAAATGAAAAATACACTAGAAGGAATCAAGAGCAGAATAAATGAGGCAGAAGAATGGATACGTGACCTGGAAGACAGAGTGGTGGAATTCACTGCTGCGGAACAGAATAAAGAAAAAGGAATGAAAAGAAATGAAGACAGCCTAAGAGACCTCTGGGACAACATTAAATGCACCAACATTCACATTATGGGGGTTCCAGAAGGGGAAGAGAGAAAGGACCCGAGAAAATATGTGAAGAGCTTATAGTCGAAAACTTCCCTAATGTGGGAAAGGAAATAGCCACCCAAGTCCAGGAACTGCAGAGAGTCCCAGGCAGGATAAACCCAAGGAGAAACATGCCGAGACACATAGTAATCAAGTTGGCAAAAATTAAAGACAAAGAAAAATTATTAAAACATGAAGTTCTCATTCCATTACTTTAATCTTTTAAATAAGGATCTGAAAAAAAAAGTATATACAAATGTAACATTTTTACTGGTACTGTAAAACTCATTTACTTTTTAATTCTTTGAATCAATAGAAACATTTAAACCTTTTCTATGGTTGATATTTTAATGCAAAGTACTATTTTATTTTATTTACTACCTTTTATTAAATGCCATTATTTCCCAACCTACTAGCTTTGCTGGTATTTTATTTTGTTAAGATTTACAAATGAGTTGTTAGGCATTTGCTCTCAGTTTCCATGATAGCTTAAAACGTAGTTTCTATTCATCAGAATTAGGAGTTGAATTTTATGATGGCATTGATTTAAACTTGTTCTAAAACAAAGTGATTCAATATTAAAAGCTTGTTCTTTTTTTCTTTTTAGAAGTACAATTTATTAACTTAATTTTCATTAATAAAATCCATGTAATTCATAAGTAGTTGAAGTGAGATGAAAGTTTTTCTGAAGTTTTTGGGGCTTTTTTATCCTTAAGATAAACTCTAACTTTGATTTGCATAGTATTGGCCAGTTTCATCAATTTTTAGATTTCCCTGATATTTCTTTTGAAAAGTGATGTTTTGAAGATGTTGGGCCTCATTCATACAATTTACTTTTCTGTACACATATGTTGATAATTTTGCAGTGTCTCTTGTGTGGATTCAAAGAACCTCTGGTCTATCTACCAATTCTTTCTAACTCAATTATTTGATAATTACCAGAACTTTCATTTTGACCATCCTTCCTTCTACTTTGGTGGGCATTAAGCAATGCATTACTTGGATATATACATAAGCTTCACAAATTGACTTTTTTCTTAGTCAAATAAACAAAGAGTTTGTTTTCTCTTCTACCGCAAATCCTGACTCCCTTCTCAGGCCTTCCTGTGAACATGGACTCTGGAATGAGACAGAAGTGTTAAATGTGGTGTTATGGAACATTCCTGATGTTTTAAAGAATATTGTACGTGGTATTAACTATTGTCCTTTAATTAATGTACCTGTCCTCAGTGACAAGTGAAAAATCACATTTTATAATATGAAAAAGTAATTGGAGTTCATTGGGGACCAGGGGGTATATTAAATGGTTACTAAGACAAATATAAAGCATGTGTAGAACTGAATGTAGAAGACATGAGGCAGAGAGAAGCCTTTTCCAAACTCTGAGTGCCAGAAACCTCGCCCACCCACAAAGCCATGAAGTTATCCACATGTTAAATGTTTAAGCAGTTTACTATTTTATAGGAGTGAATTTGCTACCTTTAAAAAAGATGAAGTTACATTCTTTTTTGGGGGGTGGGTGGGTAGGAAGAGATCCATATCTTTTTTATGTAAGCATGAAAAAGAACATTTAGAAATGGCATCCTAACTCGGGAATATTGTTTTTCCTATAATTTACATGTAGTAAATTAGTGAATGGTGCTAAAAGAGACCAAAGAATATGTATTTGGTGTAGCTATAAGCAAATCTGCAGAACTCAACCTAGGTGAAATGTTTTGCTACATTTCAATGGATACAAGTGCTTGTATCCTGTCTAAACTGTTTATTAAGACAAAAACATTTACATTTCTTGAGTTATCATGACCATTTTGCAACCTTCTGCTACAGTTGTATAAATCTGTCCTGTTTTTAAAATGAAAGTTGATTGTATTGTACCAACTCAATGTTTTCCTGGACCTCATAAGTAGCTGGTGTATTTTAGAATTCAAAATTAGTAGCACAGTGTTATGTATATGCTTAAATTTTATGTTATTGGTATCAGGAAGTACATCTGCTGGAGATTATCTTCCGGTTTTTATGATGTCATCAGACTTTCTCACATGGTGAAAGAGAATTTTGAGACGCATCCTACTTCTTCATGATTGAATTTTATCAACCTGATTATATACATTTCATAAGGTCAATATCCGTATCTGTTTCTTTAAAAGTGACATATGTCAGCTACAATAATATTTAGCACATACTAAGTATTTAGAAAAGCTGCATTATTCTCCTACTTCTTTATGTCTTAAAGTTTCCCTATAATTTAAGTACTTGGTTTGGTGGTATGAAAAAATTAATAACCATAAACCTCTATTAAAAAGAATTAGGAGACCAGAAGGGGGAGCTCTCATGCCCTGAGATTATAGCAGAGCCCGACAGGAAGAAGAAACACTCCTCTTTCCTGGTGAAGACTCAGTGAATAGAAAGTCAGGAACTCTTTGTTTACTATAGTCCTCCAACTTCCTTTTCCCCCTCAATAAAAGCCTTCTCCTTTTCTTGCTGTGTGAGTATTTGCACATGGCTCACCATGGTTGCAGACACTGAATCACAATTCTCTGATGATCCCAAATGAATAAACCCGTCTTTGTTTTAGGTCAACAGTGGGGTAAATAGGCAGTTTGTAGGTATATAGATAGTTTGCCCAGAATTCACTTTTGCGCACTATTTCCTTAATTTGTGGAATCTATGGTGAACAGAATTGACCTGATTTTTTTGAGTGCTGTTAACATTTTTTCTTTTCAAGGAGCTAGAGTATGTTGAATCTTACAGACCTATAGCTGGAGTGAAAGCCTTCCATTCCTAGTTTAGAATCTCATGACTTGGTGAGAACTTTTAAAAACTATTGTACATATAGCATGTCCTTCAGTTCAACCTAGATGTTCTATGCTACAACATCTGTTTCTGTAAGAAAAATTAGCTTCTATGTCATTAGTAAATAAAGGAGTTAGGTCCATTTAATGTGAAGTTGCATCAGCTCGTGTGCAACTTTTCCTAGATAGAAACAGCCAGAAAAACAGGAATAGAATTATAACCTTGGGAGGAAAGAGAAACACCCTCGACTCAGCTGCTGCAGTGGAAGCAGAAGCCTTTGACGTTAAAAAAATTTTTTGTCTGATATATTAGTTTCTAAGAGAAGTGCAGTCAAACATTCCTCTGTGTTTATGGACTTGGATATTGTTTTCTCATAATTCAGTCTTTTTTTTGCTTTGTGTTTTAAAATCTATGTTCTTAGTAATAAGGTTATGGTTATTATAAGTTTTGTTTTTTATTATGTACTGTTTTTCTTTATCTTTATTCATGTTTGTTTTTTTGGTCTTAACCCTATTATATTGCTACAACCTTCATTTTTGGTAGTATTTGCATGGTATGCCTTCTCATACCAGTACATACATAAATGTCTAATGAAAACTATCTTATCCTGTAAAGTACATACTTTCAGGATAGTTTTTTTTTTTTTTTTTTTGCGGTATGCGGGCCTCTCACTGCTGTGGCCTCCCCCGTCACGGAGCACAGGCTCCGGACGCGCAGGCTCCGGACGCGCAGGCTCAGCGGCCATGGCTCACGGGCCCAGCCGCTCCGCGGCATATGGGATCCTCCCAGACCGGGGCACGAACCCGTATCCCCTGCATCGGCAGGCGGACTCTCAACCACTTGCGCCACCAGGGAGGCCCAGGATAGTTTTCATTAGACATTTATATTATAACTAGAATATAGTTAGATTTTTCTTAAAAATCCAATCTGATAAATCTGTCACTTAAGAAAGAGTTAAAAAGTGTTACATTTATCTTTATTATTTTTATATTTGGGATTATTTCTACAAGCTTTTTTTTTTTAAGATTTTTCTTTTTAATTAATTAATTAATTTTTTTTTGGCTGTGTTGGGGCTTCGTTTCTGTGCGAGGGCTTTCTCCAGTTGCGGCAAGCGGGGACCACTCTTCATTGCGGTGCGCGGGCCTCTCACTGTGGCGGCCTCTCTTGTTGCGGAGCACAGGCTCCAGACGTGCAGGCTCAGTAGCTGTGGTGCACGGGCTTAGTTGCTCCACAGCATGTGGGATCTTCCCAGACCAGGGCTCGAACCCGTGTCTCCTGCATTGGCAGGCAGATTCTCAACCACTGTGCCACCAGGGAAGCCCCAAGCTTATTTTTTTTGTTTATTGCTGTTGGCCAATTGTTTTGTTTGCTACTTTACTTTCCTCCTATGCATTGTTGCATTGATACAACTAATCCTTTAGTCCCTCTGCAAGTTTGGAAACTATACAATATAATTGTATATAGCTTTAATTAAATAGCATTACTTTTTTTTTTTTTTTTTTTTTTGCGATACACGGGCCTCTCACTGTGGTGGCCTCTCCCGTTGCGGAGCGCAGGCTCTGGATGCGCAGGCTCAGCGGCCATGGCTCACGGGCCCAGCCGCTCCGCAGCATGTGGGATCTTCCCGGACCGGGGCACAAACCCGCGTCCCCTGCATCGGCAGGCGGACTCTCAACCACTGCGCCACCAGGGAAGCCCCAGCATTACTTTTAATATACATAAATAGCTGTAAGTTAACCAAGTGTAAGGTCTCTAATTTCTGTCCTTCAAAAAAAAAAAAAAAGATTTAGCACACTTTATCTGTTGAACGTTCTCATTACAATATAATCTTGTCTCGAATTTTAGGTTTACTATTTTTTAGACTCCCAGAGTTATAGTTTATTTTTACAATTAATAGTTAATGTAATTAACTGGTATTTAAAAAATTAATTTTAGGCTCTGTTGTAGGACACTCTTTAAGGAAAATTAAAAATGAGTACCTGCTCCCAGCTCTGACTTCCCGGAGAGGTTCCCCAGCTCCTGGCAGCATGCGTTTCCTCCTGGGCCAACCCTAATGGCAGCTTCCTGGCGCAGAGCTCATTCCCAGTTGTATCATAGTCATCGTTCCTTCTCTAATTAATGCATTACCAGCATTTCCACTCTATCATTTCTGTGCATTTTAAATTTCTGTGCAGGCTATAATTACCAGTTATAGTGGTCTTTTCTGCTCCTTGTGCTGTTTTTACACAAACTGTCTCCCTACCACCCACCTCCCTTACTTTAGTGCAAGATTTTTCTGAACTCAGATTTTGTCAGGAAGACTTGTATTAAACAAGAAATGTCTGTCTGTCTAGCCATCTATCTAGGCTGGCAGTAAGGTTGCCCAGGTTGTGTATTGCGAAATTCTAGGGCATTCCATTCACCTAAAGTATGTTGGGCAAGGTGGCTGCTAGCATTTCATGGTATCTGAATAGTACAGGTAATTACACAGTTAAAAGAGTTAAACAGTCCTCTGAGACTTTTTTTTTTTTTTTTCTTTTTGCGGTATGCGGGCCTCTCACTGTTGTGGCCTCTCCCGTTGCGGAGCACAGGCTCCGGATGCGCAGGCCCAGCGGCCATGGCTCACGGGCCCAGCCGCTCCGCGGCATATGGGATCCTCCCAGACCGGGGCACGAACCCGTATCCCCTGCATCGGCAGGCGGACTCCCAACCACTGCGCCACCAGGGAGGCCCCCTCTGAGACTTTTAACTCCAAACAGTAGTATTTTTCCCCAGCCCAACTGGTATGGGGCTATGTAGTGATTGGGCCATATGGGCTCCGGAGAGACTCTTACCCTCAGCCTGTCCCCTGGCTTCAGATCCATACCGTGACTGCAGTTTCCAAAATTGCCTCAGTGTTGGGGAATTAGCCTGCTTTTTGTAGCAAGCACTTCACAGCAGTTTTAGGTTCAAACTCCTAAGAGTGGAAGCCTTTATAGCACTAGTTTGACCAACTTTGTGAAAGACTACAGGGCAGGGAAAAAGGCAGGGCAGAGGTGGGTGTGTCTTCTGCTTTAGCTCCTGAGCTCATCATCTCACATGAGTTTAGGGACTGCTTTTTTCTCCCCACTTCTCCCTTTACCTTGGTTTCTCAGGGGTGAGGGAAGGAGATCACAGAAGGTGGTATGTGAGCCATCCTTTCAGAAGGCTTCAGCTGCAAATAGGGACTGACATCTTTTGCAACAGCTAATAGTCATTAGCTTCCAGGTACCAGCAAGGGGAACACCTGGCTATAAGGTGAATTACTTTGAAGGAAGTTCTAGTATTTATAGTTCATTCACAATTCTTCCAGCCTGGGTGTGGTTCACCAGTCAGGAGTTAGTTTTACCATAAGTAATGCTACCTGGTAAAAAAAGCTGAACTTTCACCTTCATAAGTTTTCAGGGAAACAGAGCTTAGGGGAAGGTGAGCCCAGGGTTTCAGGGTTACATGGTCTTTTCTTCAGCTATTCAGCAGATAGAAAAGCCTGAAACTATTCTTTCTGCTTTTTATCTTCCAAAAACATTTTTTTTTTTGCTTTTCTTCTTTTGGTTTATGAGTTGGACATTTTTAAGGGAAAAAGTCTTTACTGTTACCTTAGATTTCAAGAGGTAGCAGCTACATGTATATGTTTATAGAAAAGAGCACAGATCACCCTGAGACCTTAAATTTAAATGAAAAAGAGTGCTTAAAAAATAGCCACTTGAATAATTTCAAGAAAAACACTAACACTGCTAAAAGAATTCTGTATAAAATTCTTCTGGATTTACTTTAAGAAGTAGATTATTATTAAATTCCAATTATTACTTTGAAAGGGATTCTTCTAAAAAATTTTATGTATTTGAATAAGCAGTCCCTTGAATTTTATTGTTATTGTTAATTTCTTAAGCTATTTATTTCTATCTAGCCTAGTTTCAAATTACAAATTAGGAAGTAAGTTGAAAGAATTGATGAAGTCATATATTCTTTATATCAATACACTTGACTCTGACACAAATTGAAATAGAATATTAGCATTTTATACTTTTTGATTAGTGTTTACTGCATCTGTATTTATAAAGGATGATTCATTTTATTAAGTATTTATGGGTTGAAATGATTAGAAGTTAATAAAATGATAAAAATAATTTCAATATTATATGTGTTTTAAGCTTCTTTAATGTCATACTTTTCAAGGGAAACTGAATGGTACTCTGATTGTTACCTTTTATATTATTTTGCAGGTGCAATTTCTTGATTATGAATCAGTACCATTTGGTCAGAAAATGGAAAACCTAATGCAGATTAGAAAATTTGCCAAGGAAGTGAAAAAAGCAAATATTTTATTATATGGCCTTCTCGTATATTACCCACAGGTAGGTAAAATGTTGGTCTCTTCAGATTGTATGTTTTTTAGACTACAGTTTTATTGGTGGGAACCTGATTTTGTTAAAAGCAAAGAAATATTTTTAAAATTTTGGGTTGGAAAATTACTTATCTACTCATGTTCTGCAGCAGGTAGAAACTCTTGACTCTAAGGGAAAATTAAAAATCAAAACAAGTGTTTTGATTAGGGGGAAAGAAAGATGAAAATTGGCAAAGATCTCAACTAGGTAGCCCACATAAAATTGCCAGATATGCAAATAAAAATACAGAATCCCCAGTTAAGTTTGAATTTCAAATAATTAAAAAATAATTTTATTTTTAATTCCAATTTTGGAATTTGAATTTCATATTTAACTGGACTTTTGTATTTAACTGGCAACTCTAAGGTCACATTCTTAGCCGTTTGTGTAATTTAAAGTTGTTTATTCCTTTAATGCTGTGCTAAAGATGTTAGTAATCAAGACTTTAATCATTTGAAAGCAGTGGCTGGCATTTGGGTTACATGAGGGCATGGTATTTAACTAGACAAAAACTCTTACTGTCGCTGTCTTTTAATAGCGAGTTACTTAAGCTGAAGGCAAAATGAATTAGCATTATAGATTCTTTGTGCAGAGAAATGCTATTTAAATCAAACTGTTTGGAGAATCTGTTAGAGAAAATGGATTTGCCCTTTGTGCATAGATACCTTTCATAGAACTTGCAGAAAGCTTCATGGTGTCTTCGAGGTGTACCACATAGGAGTCAAGGAAGTAAAATAGTCAACTGCTTTTGTTTTTAGTGGTCTGGAGTAAAAGTGATTTGGTACTATATGGTTGATGAATAAAAGCTATTGTTTATGAAATATTTAAAGGTGCCTTTTTAGCCTGAAGATAACAACATTTCTTTTGAAACAAATGGATTTTAGTTGAACATAAGGGCCATCTTTTAGCCAGTTCCTTAGTTTTCTTTAACTTTGAGGTTGTTTTCTCTGCTTCTGACATAGACAAGCATGACCTCCAGTTGGTTCTAAGGACAAGGCAAAGTTTAGTTCACTTAGGATCATGGAATTGTAAAATGTTGGTGCTGTATGGTTCCTGAAGTCAGCACAACCAAGGCCTAAAGAGAGACATATAGTTGCCCAAGGACATAAAACTGGCAGAGTAAGAATAAGAACTCAGGTCTGTATCTTCCTTCAGGAATGTTTCCTCTTCAATATTGTCTTTGGTTGTACCCTAGATTAATGTGGTGGGAAAAGGAAATCAGTTATTTCTCTTGTGCCATGCAAAGGAGTCATGGACTAATGCTATGCTATACAGGTATAAAATAGAGTTCACTCAGGGAAACCTCAGAAGCTGAGGAATGGTAGAGCACACACAGTTCTGGAACTCTCTTTGTCCTATGATTTAGGCTAAGCACAAAGGGTCTGTAGCTCACTTTCTAGTAGAGGGTCTGGTTGCCAGTTGAAATAGAGCATGGAATTTCAGAGAAAAAGTATGTTTTAGCATAAGTATGTCCCAAATGTTACATGGACCATATTTGCACAAAAAATTCTTTATTGTTATTCTGAATTTCAAGTATAACTGGGCATCTTGTGTTTTATTTGCTAAACCTGGTAGCACTTGTAGAGTTCATATTTACATAAAAGTATTCATTTTTTTCACACTTGACATGTTCTACCCTTTTATGGAATGGAGTACAGTGAGTATCTATGTGACTCTGGACCTATGAAGGCTCCCTGATTGGAAAAGTAGCCTTGTTGAAAAGGAGGCGCCTTTGCAGCCCACTGCTTGGTACCTGACTGCTCTTTTAAGCACACCTGGACCTGCTAAGCCAGCTGTCTACTAAGTTACCAAAAGTGGGAAAAAGATGGTCCTGCAAGCCCTTCAGGATATGTCTCTCATTGCTTTAGGATGCAAAGATAGCTTACTTAGGTGTTGCTTGTCTCTTCTTAACATTTCAGTAATGATGTTTCAACTATGTGAAAATGTTTAAAATGAAGGGTTTACTTTTGTCCTTAAAGACACAGATGTGAATTGACTTTTACTAGCCCAACACACTGTCCAATGTATAATTCCACCTTAAAGAGCATTTACTAAGAGATCCTGGGATGTTTGTTAGATATGCCATTAAAAAAGAGCTGTGGTTAAAAAATTGGAGAGGCGGCAGTGAATAGAGTTAAACAGACTTCTTTAATGAGGGCTTCTCACCAATCCTTAATATACTGATGGGCATTTCATATCTCCAACCTGGGGACAAGGGCTATGCCATTTTCCATTTTCTCCTGTAATCCTTTAACCATAGATAAATCATGGGACTAATGTTCCCTAAAAGAAACTTTGAGAAACACTCCTCACAAGTATACCATTAAGTAAAGAAAACACTACCTCTGTACAGTCTTTTTCTACTTCAGTACTAATTTTTCCATTTAGTTAAAGCAGTAATTCTAACACCGAGTGCCTGCTTGACACTGCAAACACCAAGGATATGAAGATGTATAAGGTGGAGCTTTCATTCACTGTTGAGTGAAGAGTGTTGGTCTGTGCTTTCCACTGTGCTGTGAGATATAACTTTTTGTAGTGTTCATACACTGGACTTTGTTCCCTAAATCTAGTTCATCTCTGTAAGAGCCATTAGGTGTTTTGTAGGTAGTTATTGTGTATGCTTCTAAGTCTCTGATCAGTTAAACCTTTCTAGATTTTTTTTAAACTATTTTTTATAAGACACTAGCATCAGGTGCCTCTTCTTTGGATAGGTTTTCAGTTTATTGATAGCCCCTCCTTGGAAAAGAGAATGTATCAAATTGACTTCTGTATCTGTGTTACACATATGTTCTTTCTGGCTTAAAGAAAACCTCCCTTGTTATGTATGTGATATTTCTGTTAATGTAGATGGTCTTGATATTTGGCCGCACCTTCACAGTGTTGATGTATATGATGTTTATAGTTAAATAGAATTACGTAGGCTTTTTTCTTTTTAAACACATGATGCTATTAAACCTCTGTTTGTGTTTGTATAGAGTTCTTTTACACACATCTATAGGAGTTTTTGTGTTTGGCAATTTTAAGCTGATTAGTTTTATTCTATTATTTCAGTCTTTCATTGTCCTTTTTGATCTAGATTATAGCATATGATTAATTAGCTATAGTTTCTTGCATCGTATAATTTACAAATTAGATGTCATCTATATTTTGTATATACCTTTAAGGAAAAAATTGATTTGGATAAAGCTAAGGATTGATTCCTTCTTTAGTATCTATAAATCTTCTACAATGTTGTCTGTGATCAATTACTGATAATTTAATAATTCAGTCACTGACAAATGCATCTAATTTTATAATAGCTCAACTCAATTTCTCCATATTTTCTCTACTGATATAAGAAACTTTAACAAATACTTTACTTAACTCTAGATAAGCTTTATTTGTGTGTTTTTTCTGCCTTTGAGAGAGATTATTTGCTAAATTACTGAATATGCTAGTTTCTTATCTATATCACCATAGTAAGGCACTATTAACGTTTTTTCCCAAAATCGACTTTAAAATATTCTAGTGGCCTCAAAAAATTAATAATTTAAAATGAGCTCTTCGTGGGTAGCTTAAACTTAGAGTTATGATCAAGTGACAGGCTTCACTGTGTATATATATGTATCTATACATTTATATACACACACGTATATAAATATAAGTAAAAAATGTTTGACCATAGTATAAAGTTTTCTAATATTATCATCCAGTTTTCAGTTCCTCAAGTTGTAAACAAATCAGGAAAGATTTGAAATTTATACTCTAGACTAGAAATGTAGCATAAAGCTTGCATTTACAAATTGTTGAATGAATTTAAATCAGGTCCTATCCCTTTTTAAAAAATACCATACAAAAATAACTATGAATAATTAAAACCAGTTTTTATAGTTGAGTCTATATAAAGGATCTTAGTCCCTTTTTAAGTGTTACTTTAAATAATTCTATGCATAAAATATTATTCTTCATCCTGTTAATCCAGCTTTGTTATGCAAACCATCACTGAGGTCCATGGTATAAAATTATGTGTTTGGGGAACATGTTTTAGTTATTTGAAAATCTGTATCTGATAATATGGCTGTGAACATATACAGACTTGGTATTTCTGTCATGAACTGTTCAAGCCAGTAGCTTACAAGTTTACAGTCTTAATTTTGTTGAAATCTAAAATATTTTAATGATAACTTTGTTTTTTAAGGCAAATATTTGCGAGTTTACATTTTAAAATAATATTCCTTAAAACTGTGATAGTAAGTAAACTGTTTCCCTGAGTTCTGTGAGCCATTCAAGAAGCAGACTGTAGGAACCCGTGACCTATAGCTTGTTGGTCAGAAGTACAGATGGCATCCGAAGTAGAAGGCAGCCTGGTGGGACTGAGCCCTTAAGCCTGGGGTGTGTGGTCAGTGCTAACTCCAGGTAGTGAGTGTCAGAACTGTTCAGTGTGGGAAAAATAAAACACACATTTGGTGGCAGAAGTGTTGAGAACAGAAAAACAATCTTTAGGCCAGTATAAAACTTGCTATATCTATTATCTACCCAGTCCCACCAGAGGTTTTCCAAATTGTGGACATTCGTTCAGCTTAGGTGCCTAGTGAAAATGTTGTGAATCAGTGTCCCCAGCAAACTTAACAGTGAACATGTAGCGTGAAAAAGAAATTAGACTCCGTTGTCACTGTAATACAACTTAAACTATACTGACCATTTTACAGGTAAAACTTCTAGGTTACAACGATTATTCCTTTGATTAGTAACTTTTTTGTACAGACATTACAACATTGAATAATCCACTCAACTGACTTTTGCACTCAGCTTTACTTATCCACCATCTTCACAAAGATAACATGAGACATCTTATTAGGTATTTTCCTGAAGTCCAGATCTGGGATTTGTACAGCTGTCCCTTGCTTGAGTAATCTACTGGTATTCTCAAGGAAAGAAATAAGTTTAAGTTGTTTAAATGAACATACATTAGACCCCACTAATAAATGATTGATTTTATATGCCAGTAGCTTTTTTTTTTTTTTTTTTTTTTGTGGTACGCGGGCCTCTCACCATTGTGGCCTCTCCCATTGTGGAGCACAGGTTCTGGACGCGCAGGCTCAGCGCCCATGGCTCACGGGCCCAGCCGCTCCGCGATATGTGGGATCTTCCCGGACCGGGGCACGAACCCGCGTCCCCTGCATCGGCAGGCGGACTCCCAACCACTGCGCCACCAGGGAAGCCCTATGCCAGTAGCTTTTTAAACACTGGGTCTTAGAAAAATCCCCAGCTGACAATATTATAGTCACCTGAGGAATTAAATATACAGATTCCTAGTCTGTACATCCCTGACTCTATTTCAAGAGATCAGGGATATCCCTGGGGCTCTATGTTTCACAAGCTCAAACTGTGATGAAAGTTTAGTATGAGCCAGATTTAAATGACTGATGCAGGTCAGTGGTCCTTCATTACACTGGCATGTTAGAATCACTGATTTCCCTTTGTAATCTGTGTAGGACCGTCACATCAGTGGAGGCTCTGATATACCAAGTGGTATAATAGAATGTTGATTAAGTATGGTAAGGGAGTGAAGAATGGCCATTTGAAAAAGTTTCTCAGGTAACCGAAATCATGTCTTCGTGTTCATTAAGGACAACTGTTCTAAACACTCAAAAACTCTCAGTAAAATAAGGCAGTTATATTGATAAACATAATTAGTTGGAAACAAAAAAAGTGTATCATTGATTGTTTAAAAGACGGATTTTGAAAAGGTATTTTGTAGCTTTATAGAATTTCTCAAGAGTCACAGGACCAAGATTGGATACTAGCCAGCCAGGAACAGTACAGTTAACAGAAATGCTCAACCATCCTGTGGGACTGTGCTAAGAAAAATGCCTCCCATCCCTGATTCTGCTTATATAATATGCTAGGGGACCATGGGTAGGAACTCTACCATAGCTGATCCATAAAATGAAAAGTCTCTTCCCTAGATCTAATCTCCTTGTTCTGGCACCACTTCCACCTTCTAAGTCTCCTCCATGTGCATAATAGGATCTATAGAAATTAGATGCTACAGAATCTGGGGAAATATAGCTTGGTTTTTTTCTCTGTAGTCTCTATAGCACAGAAATGAAAGATGGGCTATGGTTAGGGAAGGCATTGCTTGCGCCACTTTGCAATATCAGCCCCATCTATCTTATAGAATCCTGTCTTAGGTTGGAATGAAATCAAACAGAGCACCTTTAACATGTGTTTACATTCAAGGGCTTGTTATTTGTCTATATCCAGGCTTTCCATATGGTGTCTGCCACAAATACACATTTTTAAATATAATTTTGCATATGAACTTTTATAATAATGAAATTTGCAAAGTCTATAAAATTTATCTGTAGCAGTTTTGTATTTAATCTGTGCATTTTATGTACTCAGGGCTTTAGAGATGAGGCACACAGGTTCATGGTTAAAGAGTTTCCTAAAATTATTATAACTGATTATTTCTTACATTGAATTAGTATCTTCCCCTTAACTGAAAAACAAGGGATATACGTTTTCTAGGCCTTGGATTCTCCATTTTAAAATGCAGAAGTCAGAACTTCTGTTTGAAAGCATTTATCAGATCAGAAAGAGGAGACGCAGGAGGTGTGCAGGCTGTATCATGTGGTACCATCAACCATCTCTCACTCTGACACGGGAATTCTAGAACTGGACCTGGGTTTTCTCTCCTCTCCCTATGTGACCATAAACTTCACCTATACTATTATTTCCTTTATTTTATTCAGAATTACTCATTATTGTTTGTGTATTTTGTTCTAGTTCAGAGAGGGAACTGTTCTCTTTTTTTTGTCAGACACCTTAATAAAGTAGAAGACAAGGGTGTTTGTTGCCTTAGTCTGTTCTGCTGCTATAGCAGATACCATAGATTGGAGGCTGGAAGTCTGAGATCAGGGTGCCAGCATGTTTGAGTTCTAGGGAGTTCTTGGTTGCAGAGCACTGTTTTCTTATTGTATGCTCACAGAGCAGGGAGAGGGTGAGGCCTCTAGAGACCCAATTCTGTGGATGAGGACTCCACTCTAACGAGTTAATCACCAACTGAAGGTCTCTCTTCCTAATAGCGTCACGTCACGTAGGAGTTAGGATTTCAACATATGAATTTGGACGAGGGGCACAAAGATTCAGTCCATGACAGGGAAGGAATTAACATCCATTAGAGAAAGGTTAAGGGAAATATTAAATATGTTAGCACGTCAGGCGTATGTGCCATTTGTTATCTATTCCTTATCTTCTGTTTCCTTTCTTCTCCTTTGTACTGTCACTTTACTGGGTTTGATACAGTGGGAAACAGGACTTTTGAAAGCAATAGTTGGCCTAGTGTTTTTGTAAGATGGGGCCATTGGAAAGGACTACATCAGGCAGAACTACAGAAAACAAGTCTTGAAGACGTCAGGGGTAAAACAGGGGAGCCCTTACCTTCTCCCTGCTCCTGAATGCCACTGTCTCCTCTCTTCCTACAACCACTGTGGCTCTGGGAGGCATATAGAAAAAGGAGGAAAGTGGGCTTCCCTGGTGGCACAGTGGTTGGGAGTCTGCCTGCCGATGCAGGGGACGCGGGTTCGTGCCCCGGTCCGGGAGGATCCCGCATGCCGCGGAGCGGCTGGGCCCGTGAGCCATGGCCGCTGGGCCTGTGTGTCCGGAGCCTGTGCTCCGCAACGGGAGAGGCCACAGCAGTGAGAGGCCTGCGTAACGCAAAAAAAAAAAAAAAAGGAGGAAAGTTACAAAAGCAGTTCTGTAATTTTGTTTGTAAAAGACTTATGAGGATCCTTTTATAAACCTCCAAAATAGGATGTGAAATGGTGAAATGAAGTTGTTTGGCAAAACATTAAATTAGATAAAGATGTGTAAATTGTTCTTCTGTCCAAAGTGTAAGCAAGATCTCTCTACTTGATGGGTTAAGTACTATTGTCTTTCTCTGTTGTCTGGGTTTTGAAGGTTTTGTGTGTACTATAAAGGACATCCAGAAAACATTCTTGACAATGAATCTCTTTGTAATTACTTCAGGTAAATTCAAAATAAAACATTAAGAACTATATGAACAGGTCCAGCTGCTCTCGGATACCTTTGTGCCAAAAGACCTGAATTTGTAGGATGCAATTTACACCAATCTTTCCTCTCAAATGCACCCCATTTCTCGGTGTTCTTAGCCTTCAAGTATGTGTGATCACTTGGAGAACAAATAGGTGCATGCTATCAAGTAGCAGAACACAGATTTGTTTTTAATGAAAATCTTTGGGGAGATTAGACTTAAAACTCTACTCCCTGCAGTGAGCAATTACTTGGAATTTAGCTGAATTATTTACTAAACTCACATTACTTTCCATGCCATCATACGGCATGTATACCAAACACGCAGCACCAAATCTGTTTACAGAAACCCATAATATCCTGTTCAGAGTAATCAGGCTTTTCAACTTGGGAATTTTGATGAGACTAAATATTTTTCACTTTCAAATTGTTTTGGCTTTTATTATTTAGATTTAGTCATTCTTTGGGAAAATAGGAAGGTTATGAAAGATAATGTCTCTTCAAAACGTGTGTTTGATGTAAAATAGCTAGCTAATGGGAAGCAGCCTCATAGCACGGGGAGATCAGCTCGGTGCTTTGTGACCACCTGGAGGGGTGGGATAGGGAGGGTGGGAGGGAGGGAGATGCAAGAGAGAGGGGATATGGGGATATATGTATATGTATAGCTGATTCACTTTGTTATAAAGCAGAAACTAACACACCATTGTAAAGCAACTATACTCCAATAAAGATGTTAAAACAAACAAGAAACAAACAAAAAAACAACTGTGTGTTTGGAAAACTGAAACTATTTTCAGGGAGTTTGGTTAGCTTACTTGGCAGACTCATCAGAGAGAGTAGCAAAAGCTATTATACTTAGACATATCTAAATGAAATGGATTATTACTTACAAACTTCTGCTACAGAACTCTCCTTAATTTTTTTGAATAAAAAAAGCAAAAGTATGAATGAAAAAGACCATGGAAAATTCTTAATGAACTAAATCCTTTGAACAATGTATTAGCTAACTATCACTGCATAACAAATTACCCCAAAACTTAGTTGCTTAAAACTACATATATAATCTGACAGTCTCTGGCTCTGGGTCTTTCTCAAGGCTATAGTCATCTTAAGGCTACACTGAGAATGATCTGCTTCCTAGCCACTTAGCTGGCTGTTGAAAGGATTCAGTTTCTCTGGGCTGAGTCTTCAGGTCTTCAGAAGCTCATGGTTGGAGGCCAGCCTCTATTCTTTGTCATGGGGGTTTGTCCATAGAGCATCCCTCAATATCAGAGCAAGCAAGAGAGAGAAAATGAAGACACAAGTCACAGTCTTCTGTAACATAATCACCAAGTGACATCCTGTCACTTTTATTGTATTCTGTTCATTGGAAACAAATGACACAGTTTTACCTACACACAGGGAAGGTGATTTACATGGGGCATGGCTACCAGTAGGTAGTGATCGCTGGGAGCCATATCAGACGCTGCCCACCACAATAATACCAGAATGCTAATATTACAGGCTAAAAATTATATTTCTTGCTACCCACTCCAAGCAAAGTAAGGGGCTTGTAACCTAAATAGGGCCAGAAATGTGTTAAGGTGAAAAACATGCACACAGATTTTACATATATGTATACATACATACACACATACATATGATTACACAAACTTACTTTTTTCTTTTTTTTTTTTTTTTGGAATTTTGCCCTTTAAAAAAAATTTTTATTTATTTATTTATTTATGGCTGTGTTGGCTCTTCGTTTCTATGTGAGGGCTTTCTCTAGTTGCGGCAAGTGGGGGCCACTCCTCATCGCGGTGCGTGGGCCTCTCACTATCACGGCCTCTCATTGCAGAGCACAGGCTCCAGATGCGCAGGCTCAGTAATTGTGGTTCACGGGACTAGTTGCTCCGCAGCATGTGGGATCTTCCCAGACCAGGGCTCGAACCCGTGTCCCCTGCATTGGCAGGCAGATTCTCAACCACTGCGCCACCAGGGAAGCCCCCAAACTTACTTTTTTCTTGACACTTGAGTAGAGTAGTAACAGCTAGAGACAGTATAGCAGGGAAGTGGGGAGCCAACGAAATGGAAACTTAGTTTTATGTTATCTGTACAATTTTAAAAAGCTTGATTTAGGTCAGATCCACATCAAATAAATTAGGGAGCATACATTCATAGATAGGCTCTATTATTTCAGTTCAGGTTAGTAAAGCTAGTATTACAAAATAATTGCTATAAAATGGTGGCTTTGCATTTGAGGAAGTTGAGACTCATTACAGTGGAGCATATAACCCACAAGTGTTGTGTCTCAGAGGCTTGAAAAACAGTTTCCAGGAAACAGTTGCTGTAGTAAGTCAGGAGAACTAGAAATTAAAAGAAGCCAGTGAATCTGACAACTGGAATCGTTTTGGTAATCTTCAGGGTAGACGTGTTTGTGGACTTGTAGAAAGCATTGAGAAACTTCACTGGGCGTTGTCTGATTTCCTATAAACTGTTTCTCCAGTAAAACTCCTGCCATATTACTAACATCAATGAAAAGTTGGAAATAGGCTTTAATTTCATTCATTACCCAAATTCTGATATTTTAACTAATGAAATAGAAAAAAAATAGGCATGGCAAATAGGTTGAAAGAATAAACTGAGTAATTATTCCCTGGGAAGTGGAGAGTTTTCTAATGCATGTGGCATTATTTCAGCCCTTTGAAATAAAACATGTTGTATATATATATATATATACTGTTCACAGCAGTTTTATGTAGAATTTCCTTAAATAACATTAGAGGGAGGGAGATACCTTTCTCTGTTTATTTTCATTTTATGTAACTCTAATTACCCAAACTGCAGAAGCAGCTGTACAAAGAACTCTAAAATTGCAGTGTTTAACTGAATCAAGTAGAGAGAACATGATGTGCATGCTAGAGGACTTGAAAACATCAAGCAGAGTGGGAAGTGAAACTAGATAGAAGCAATGTGAAGTCAAGATAATAAAGATTTAGCATTCTAAGCCAATGGCAATAAGTCTGAATACTTAGAAATATATGGGGCCTATTGACTTTTAGATATTGCGCCTCATTTAGATTAAGGGTAACATTTCCAAAATCTGGGACTATCAAAGGACCATGTTCCAGGAATGAGAGTTGGTTGTATGTAAGTTCCTTATTTTCTGCCGTAAACCATCAGGATTTAGAAAAGATAATAGTTTGTAAATTTAGAACATGTGTTTATTGTCTCTGAGAATCCTATCAACATTTCTGATTATGAACACAAAGGAAATATAGAGAGACCTTCTCCATTGAGAGTCAGGAAGCTATGAGTAATGTTTGGCATAAAGATTTGTGTATAGAAAACAGTCAAGTTTATTAGTTTTCCATCCATCTCATTACTCATCTTTGACAACTGGTAAGGAAATATATTTTAATTAAGCTTCAACTTTCTGTTACTGAATGCATAATGGCAATTATATACTAATGCTATTAGGAAATGAGTTGGTTTAATAACAAACATATCTACAATCACTCTTTTAGAATCTAGATTTTAATGGGCAGAAAAAGTACAGATGTTTTACAAAGACACCATTCATGATTATTATTATGCTTCGGTCAGTGTTTATATTTTGTATGTTTCTAATCACTATATCATGCTGAAATCCTATATGATGAAGACTATAAGGAAAGAGTGTTCAAGAGTACCACAGATAATTTACCATTTTTTTCAGCTAAAATTATTTATTTTAATCTTTTGCATTTTTACTCTATTTCCTTTTTAAAAATACGATTCTCCATGTGTATTTATGGCCTAAAAGCTTCTGAATCGTAATACATTTCATAACTAGGCCACAGATCTTCTGCTATATGGACAGACTTTTTACAAGGGGATTCAGGATCACAATAATTTAACGTTTATTATAGGACATGCTGTACCTTTTTTATTGTTTAACACAAAGACTTTTTCATTAAAAGATTCAAAGAGAGGAAAGTTTGCAAGCTGAAATTGCAAACTTGCATCGGCTTGCAAGCTGAAATTTGGGAAATGTGAAATGTATTAAAATAGAGACCATTAAAGTAATCTATATACCACTTACTGGTAGTATGTCCTTACATTTAGTTTGTAGGTTTGAGCTAATCTTATGCTCTATTCTTTTTTTTTTTTTTTTTTTTTGTGGTACGCAGGCCTCTCACTGTTGTGGCCTCTCCCACTGCGGAGCACAGGCTCCGGACGCGCAGGCTCAGCGGCCATGGCTCATGGGCCCAGCTGCTCCGTGACATGTGGGATCTTCCCGGACCGGGGCACGAGCCCGTGTCCCCTGCATCGGCAGGCAGACTCTTAACCACTGCGCCACCAGGGAAGCCCCATACATACCCTTTTTTAAGATTCTTTTCCCATATAGGTCATTAAAGAGTACTGAGTAGAGTTTCCAGTGCTTTACAGTAGGTCCTTATTAGTTATCTATTTTATATTTAGTAGTATGTATATGTCAATCCCAATCTCCCAATTTATCCCTCCCCCCTCTTCCCCCTTGGTAACCATAAGTTTGTTTTTTACCTCTGTGACTCTATTTCTGTTTGGTAAATAAGTTCATTTGTACCATTAAAAGCAGAAATTAAAAACCATGAAAAAAACTCTTTTTGAGTTGGAAGAGTTCCGCAATAACGTGAACTGTTAAGCAATAATGGCTTTTTATATCTATGTTCTAGATGTTTTTGTTTCAGGTTTCTGCAAGCTTTCTCGCTGCATTATCATGTGAACAGTCATTGCCTGTTAGGTACCTGCTTTATTGCTTTAGGGAATTGATGACATGCCAATTTATTAATCTTTCACAATATTAGGCATTTAAATGTACATGATATTTACATTTTGAAAAGCCGTGTGATTTTACTTTTAGCAAAATTTTTGCAGAAAAATTTTAATGGACTTATAAGACATCTTAAGATAATGATAAAGTAGCTGCATCTTGATTAATTCAGCGGTGTGTAGAAATCAAATTAGGCATCAACTTACATTTTTAATTGAATCTTTAGGCCTCAGATTATTCTTTTTTTTTGGCTGCATTGGGTCCTCTTTGCTGCGCACAGGCTTTCTCTAGTTGCGGCGAGCAGGGGCTACTTTTCGTTGTGGTGCACGGGCTTCTCATTGTGGTGGCTTCTCTTGTTGAGGAGCTCAAGCTGTAGGCGCACGGGCTTCAGTAGTAGTTGTGGCATGCGGGCTCAGTAGTTGTGGCTCATGGGCTTAGTTGATCCGTGGCATGTGGGATCTTCCCGGACCAGGGCTTGAACCCACGTCCCCTGCACTGGCAGGCGAATTCTCAACCACTGGCCACCAGGGAAGCCCCCTCAGATTATTCTTGCACTCCATAAGTGTTTTGAATTTGTAGGAATATGAATGCCATGCAGAAAATATTTAATGCAGATCGAGTTCATAGTATTTCTAGATGTCTATTTTAAATGTAGCTATTCCTGTGATTAAATACTGCTCTTGAGGTAAGAAAAAATATATATATTTTAATACTGTGTAGATTTGAGGTTTGTGCATTAACCCTTCAAAGTTCTAGTGTGAGAGAATGCTTTTCAACATCCATAACATTTAACAGTTTATAGTTATGCTGAGGCATTCATTTGAATTACTATAACAGTGAGAAATATGCCACTTAGTATGTATTGAAGCATAGCCAGTTTGCTTCTTGCACAAGAACTCATCTGAGGTGGTAGAAATTCATTTATTTGTAGAAAAGTAGTAATGTCCATAGAAGGAAAGGCATTTCTTTTGGAAGTTGACAGATCTTAAGGTGATAGTTTCGGAATAAATTAGAGTGAAACGTCTGGTTGCTTGGGTCCATGAAATTAACAAAATCTGGATACCAGAAACACGATGAATAGATCTACATTAATGAATTCTCTAGTCAATACAAAAATACTTCATCAAGTAAGAAAAAAATCTTTCCTGAAGTTTAAAATAAAATTTATGCTTTGAGTATATACTCAGGAAACATACAAATTCTACTTGGAAAAGTGATTCAAGAGAATTTTATTTTAACGGTAATATGAAAATAATTTTAGTGTGTGTTTACAGGATTAGTGTTTTCTTTGTTTTTCTTGGCTCATTCTGCACAGTTGCAACTTAGATTCATACTAAATGGTGTGTGTATGTTTATAGAATTGGTAGAAGACTTAAGGGCATCAAGTAAATATTTTAGTCCTTTTATTCTAATCCATTTCACTGGGACAGTTTTGTGCTATGATGTTAGACGAAATTTTAAAAATTAATTAGGCTCTTTGGACATATTCTTTATACATATCAAAGGCACTACTGTCAAAGATTAAAAAAAAAAAAAAACCAGACACTAGCTGAAGCTATGAAAACAGATTTTATTCAGTAGCTACTGACTGAATACTAGGAGGAACAGTTGAGTTCCATTCGATTTGTGTTTAGGTGAGTGGGCCTTTTAAAGGGAGAATGAAAGAGTGGGGAAGAGCTGAGAGAGTGCGCATCAAGTGAGAAATAACAGAAGGTCGGTCAATATAAATGTGATGAGGCCAGCTGTGTCTGTTAGCTGGCAATTACTAAACTTATGATTCTGTCCACCCACAGAGTCTGGGAGCCCAAAGCCCTATCCTTCCTCATGATTACTTTTCAAAGGAATGACTTTGAGTTTCTTGAGAAAGATCCTCTTGACTTGTAGGAGATACATATACATCTCAAAGGGACCGAGAAAAGATTCACAATTTTAAGTCCTTTTTAGTAAATACTCTGAAAGGGGGTCAGGGGCTTATCTGGTATTTGCTGGAACAAACAGTAAATTCTACTGGCAGTGTTTTTTTTCCCCTGGGGTTAGGGTTATCCTGAGGACAGGGCCTTAACTCTGTTAGAAGTTGTGCTAGAGTTTTGTCATCTCTTAGTGCAGAGGTTTGGGCAGAGTCTTCATGTGCCAAGAGTTCTGCAGTTCTCATGATTTTATATTATACAAAACTCAAAAGGAAAAAAACCCCTAATTTTCCAGTAGAAAATAGAAAATTTGACATCTAAAGGCAGGAAGGAGATACTGTTCTGAATTGAAAGTTTAGGTTTTTTTGCATATGAGACGATGCTAAGGTTTACAGATTTGTGTTTTCTTTTAAATTTTTCTGTTTTTTTTTTTTTTTTTGAGAAAAAGTGAATTCACATGGTTTTAAACTTAAACCGTATACAGTAGTACCCAGCAGAAAGCCTTCTACCACAATACCCTCACCAGCCTGGTTCCCATCTGTTACCCTAACAGTAGCATCTGCCCTTCTCGGGTGTGTGATTTGGTTTCATAACTAGGTTTTCTCTTCTGTACCTGAAAGCTTTCTTCAGATTCACAGTGGTGTAGTCATGGTGTAGGTGTGTCACAATTATCATGTTTACCTTATTCTGTTTGACCTGGCTTTAGGTAGGTTTTTGCTTTTTTTTTTTTAAAGTAATGACAGATTCCAGAAACCCAATCCAGAATATCAAACCAACTCTCAGGGATTGGGCCTGTATTTTTATTTTTATTTATATTTATTTATTTATTTTTAAACATCTTTATTGGAGTATAATTGCTTTACAATGGTGTATTAGTTTCTGCTTTATAACAAAGTGAATCAGCTATACATATACATATCTCCCCGTATCTCTTCACTCTTGTGTCTCCCTCCCTCCCACCCTGCCTATCGCACCCCTCTAGGTGGTCACAAAGCACCCAGCTGATCTCCCCGTGCTATGCAGCTGCTTCCCACTAGCTATAGATTTTACAATTAGTAGTGTATATATGTCCATGCCACTCTCTCACTTTGTCCCAGTTTACCCTTACCCCTCCAATGTGTTCTGAAGTCCATTCTCTAGAAGGTCTGCGTCTTTATTCCTGTCCTGCCCCTAGGTTCTTCAGAACCGTTTTTTTTAGATTCCATGTATATGTGTTAGCATACGGTATTTGTTTTTCTCTTTCTGACTTACTTCACTCTGTATGACAGAGTCTAGGTCCACCTACCTCACTACAAATAACTCAATTTCATTTCTTTTTATGGCTGAGTAATATTCCATTGTATATATGTGCCACATCTTTATTCATTCATCTGTCGATGCACACTTAGGTTGCTTCCATGTCCTGGCTATTGTAAATAGGGCTGCAAAGAACATGGTGTTACATGACTCTTTTTGTTTTTTTTGTTTGTATGTTTTGTTTTGTTTTTTTGAGGTACATGGGCCTCTCACTGTTGTGGCCTCTCCTGTTGTGGAGCCCAGGCTCCAGACGCGCAGGCTCAGCGGCCATGGCTCATGGGGCCAGCCACTCCGCGGCATGTGGGATCTTCCCAGACCGGGGCACGAACCCATGTCCCCTGCATCGGCAGGCAGACTCTCAACCACTGCGCCACCAGGGAAGCCCCATGACTCTTTGAATTCCGATTTTCTCAGGGTATATGCCCAGTAGTGGGATTGCTGGGCCATATGGTAGTTCTATTTTTAGTGTTTTAAGGAACCTCCATACTGTTCTCCATAGTGGCTCTATCAATTTACATTCCCACCAACAGTGCAAGAGGGTTCCCTTTTCTCCACACCCTCTCCAGCACTTACTGTTTGTAGATTTTTTGATGATGGCCATTCTGACTGGTGTGAGGTAATACCTCATTGTAGTTTTGATTTGCATTTCTCTAATGATTAGTGATGTTGAGAATTCTTTCATGTGTTTGTTGGCAATCTGTATATCTTCTTTGGAGAAATGTCTATTTAGGTCTTTCGCCCATTTTTGGATTGGGTTGTTTGTTTTTTTGATATTGAGCTGTATGAGCTGCTTGTAAATTTTGGAGATTAATCCTTTATCAGTTGCTTCATTTGCAAATATTTTCTCCCATTCTGAGGGTTGTCTTTTCGTCTTGTTTATGGTTTCCTTTGCTGTGCAAAAGCTTTTAAGTTTCATTAGGTCCCATTTGTTTATTTTTGTTTTTATTTCCATTTCTCTAGAAGGTGAGTCAAAAAGGATCTTGCTGTGATTTATGTCATAAAGTGTTCTGCCTATGTTTTCCTCTAAGAGTTTTAGAGTGTCTGGCCTTACATTTAGGTCTTTAATCCATTTTGAGTTTATTTTTGTGTATGGTGTTAGGGAGTATTCTAATTTCATTCTTTTACATGTAGCTGTCCAGTTTTCCCAGCACCACTTATTGAAGAGGCTGTCTTTTCTCCACTGTATATTCTTGCCTCCTTTATCAAAAATAAGGTGACCATATGTGTGTGGGTTGATCTCTGAGCTTTCTATCCTGTTCCATTGAGCTATAGTTCTATTTTTGTTCCAGTACCATACTGTGTTGATTACTGTAGCTTTGTAATATAGTCTGAAGTTTGGGAGCCTGATTCCTCCAGCTCCGTTTTTCTTTCTCAAGATTGCTGCTTTTTTTTTTTAATGGTTTTTCCCAACTGTGTTGTCAGATGAACAAAGTGCTATTGTGTTTCACTAAAACATGATTATCATCATTTGAGTAATTAACAAGATTGGCATATTTTATGTATTAAAATAATATACATCATTAGGTTATGAGGATACTTGTTACTATGAAAATAGCAGCAAAACTCTATGAGTAATCTAGGTGTTCACAGTCTTTGCTGTTCTGGGGAAATGAAACTAAGAGTGATGGCTGTTTTCCTGTGACCAGAAAGTTTGATGTGATGGGAACCGATCTTCTCCCTTGATCGGTGAAGATGGCTCTTTTGTTAACTGTGAGTGAATTCTGAAATTCTTTGCAGATGCTCAGGCTTGAGACTCTGTATCTTTGAAATTCAGTGTGCCATGTTGTTCGGAAAACACCACTGCTTTTCTCTTGACTGTATCTACAGCATTTCTTTTCTCAGCTTAAAATAACCCCATGAAATCTCAATGTATACTCTGTTTTTTTTCTTCTGCGCATGTCTATGTGAGTGAAGCTGCTAAATGAAGGGTATTTGTTAAAATAAGCCATTCAGGGAGTATGGGAAGAAGTGTAACAGTTTTTGAGCACTGCGTGTGCTAGGCACTTTCATATATACTCTCTTGAAACTTCAGAGAAGTCTTGTGATGTGGGTGGTAATAGTTCCACTGTACACTGGTGAGAAATCCCAGGTCCAGAAACCTAAGTAACTCCCCATACCATAAGCTAATAAGTGGCTGAACTGGATTTGGACCTCATGTGCACCACAGTGTTCACCTGCCTAGTGAGGTTTTTGTAGAAGGGCTTCTTAAATTAAAAAATAAAAATAAAAAAATAAGATTACATACACATCCTCTAAAATGTTAAATTACTAATATTTAGTGACTTTTGATTTAGCAGTTGATTTTCTTATTCAGGTTACTTTATGATCCAACCTTCTCTTCTTGGCTATTTAGGGATGGGATGCTGCTGGCCATGGGGGTTGGCAGGGTCTTTCCTTGACTATGGCATGTGAATCAAAGGAATCCTGGCCTGGGTGTGCTTGGAAACCCAGAACCAGTCTTTGTCTTTAGTTTTTACAGAGGAGTAAAGAGCAAGCAATGCAGGTGAAGCAAATGGCCTGTTTCCATTGGAGTGGTGAGAATGGATGTGCAGAGGTGGGAGGGGGCTTGGAGAGCAGAGCCTGAAGACACTGCCTGAGAAAAAGTCCTGTCAAGGGCAAGAGGCTGTTTACAGTGGAGCCCTCACAGTATTGTTGCAGGGAAAAGGGTTGGGTGGGAGAGGATGGTCACATCCCAGGTTATGTCCAAGTCCCTAGGATGGCTGCCAAGTGTGGGTTCTTGGCTTCACACAGGAAAGAATTCAAGAGTGAGCCATAGTAAAGTGAAAGAAGGTTTATTCAGGGAGATAAATACTCCATAGACAGAGTGTGGGCCGTCTCAGAAGGCAAGAGAGGCGCCAGGGTACGAGGTGGTCAGTTTTTATAGGGGTGGGTAATTTCATAGCCTAATGATTAGGAGGATTATTCCAACTATTTTGGGGAAGGGGCAGGGATTTCCAGTAATTGGGCCACTGCCCACTTTTTGGCCTTTTATGGTGGGCCTAGGAACTGTCATAGCACTGGTGGTTGTGTCATTTAGCATATGCTAATGCTTTACAATGAGTATAATGAGGCTCAAGGTCTAGTGGAAATCAGTTTCTGCCATCTTGGACCTAGTTGGTTCTAACCAGTTTATGTCATTTCCTCAACAGCTGTGTCATTCTTTTAAAGGTTGTGCCTTGCCTCCTTGCTTTCTCAGTATTACTGCACTTTCTCAGACCTGCCTTGTGGCTGGCATGAAGTTAAGGACTTCCTAGGACTTGTTCTGCATCATTTTAAATGTGGGAGGCTGAGGCCGTTCTCTGCTCTTCTGGAAAATGTTCCTCTTGGTGCAATTGGATCTGATACTGGCTGTGGCATCATCGAGACCTAGATAGATAATTTCCTGACCTGGGCTACCTTGATCAGCTGCAGCTGGGGCTGTATTAGAAAAACAGTTTTAAGTTTTCAGAGAAACAGAATAAAAGTTTAAGTTAGTTTAAAAATTAACCCTGTTAAAAAAAATAAAGCAAAATCTCTATGGATATACTTGGTTCCACAAGGAATTGTTCTTAGATGCTTGCTGTGTTTCACTGTTGGAATTGGCTTAGTGAGATACATTCCAGAGAACACTAGGGAGCCAGAACATGGTTTTTCTAATAGCATTCACCTTAATTATCTGCTTATCTTATCTTTGCTTTCAGGGATCATTGTATAACTTACTTTGTTTTGGGTTGGGCTCCTAATTGTGTATTATAAAGAACGTTGTAAACAGTGTTTTTCATGCCTTTTTTTTTTTTTTTAATAATTTGCCCCCATGAGTCTTTGTGGGGGTGAGGTAATAATAGTGGTGGTGCAGGAACGCATCAGGATGATCTGGGGAGATGTCTCAAACTGCAAAATCTCTATTCCAGTCTCTCACCCCACTGATTCCCAGATGCCACCTCCCCAAAAACATTCCTGGAAAATATGTTATATTCTTTAAGCCACCCCCCCCCAAAAAAAAACACCAGAGAGAAAACAAACCAAAAGGTTTTAAACTCACAGAGCATAATTTCCAAGTTTGCATAAGTTTCTTAGTATTAAGGTGGATCAGACTACTGACTACTGTTCAGTTTGGTGAACTGTGGCATCTTGTCTGTGGCATCTTCTTGATCTTGACCTTAAGGGAAAGTATACCTTATAATCCTGCAACTCAGTTGATTAAAAAAAATAAAAACAGACACAGAGAAACAAAAACTTATTCATGAAAACTGCAGCAGAATAAAACACATAAGAAGTAAATCCAAAATTAATTTTCTTTTTTGCCTAGCTTGTTCTGGGTGGAGAAAAATTTCCTATTGATTTTTCTCTTTTCTGATAAAACGGTTATATGTTTGTGTTGACAGATGGCTTGTAGCTCCATGTTGTGCTACTTTGTTAGAAGCCTTGTAATCAAATTTAGGGAAAGGTTAAGAGGCAAAAAGGATGTGGATAGACATTGGTAAGGGAGCTTGAGACTTGAGAAATAAGCATGAACAAAAGTGTTTATGTATATGTATAAAATCTCCTTGAGGAAGGCTTCCTTGGTGGCACAGTGGTTAAGAATCCGCCTGCCAATGCAGGGGACACGGGTTCGAGCCCTGGTTTGGGAAGATCACACATGCTGTGGAGCAGCTAAGCCCGTGCGCCACAACTACTGAGCCTGTGCTCTAGAGCCCACGAGCCACAGCTACTCAGCCTGTGTGCCACAACTACTGAAGCCTGCTAGAGCCTGTGCTCTGCAACAAGAGAAGCCACTGCAATGAGAAGCCTGCACACCGCAATGAAGTGTAGCCCCTGCTTGCCGCAACTAGAGAAAGCCCGCGCGCAGCAACAAAGACCCAATGCAGCCAAAAAACAAAGAGAAAAAAAATTAGTTCCTTAAAAAAAAAAAATCTCCTTGGGGGCAGAGTAGGAGTGGTCTATCAGAGTCCAATGAGCCCTTCTACTTGGACAGAGTGGGCTCCATATTCTAGAAGCCAGCGATAAAAGTCGACTTTTAGAAGTCGACTTGGAGAAGGCCCCTGTGTTGTGTATCTCAGGACAATAGTGTTGTGTCTGGACAATGAAGACTTAGGTTCACAGTCCTCGCTGCTTTACAGCATAGCTTAAAAGCCTAAATTAGATTTCCTCCAGGTAAAATCCCAATTTGATTTAAAGGCCAGTTTGTCCCTTTCTATCATCGTAGTTCCCCATCTGCTTGTTAATGTTTTTTTTACATAGGTGAACAGGTGTTTAATTCTATTATTAAGGCTTAAATTGCCTGCTCCTGCTAAATTTTACCATAGATATATTTCAGTTTTATTGAAATCAATCAGCAACAAAGTATGAAAACTCAGATTCACTGCTTTTGGTTGAAGGAGAAGAAGGTTGGTATTGGTGGTGAAGAGGTTGGGAGAGTTCTAAATTCCAAAAGAGAGAAGGGGAGAGAATCCTGCATAAATGAAGAAGAAAATGCTGAATGAATTGACCCTGTTCACACCAAGGGGAGAAGCATATGGAGGAGTTGTACCTTGAGATCTTTGTGTCCTGCCTCTGCAAAAGCAGTGCTACTGCACTGATTTATAAAGACTGTTTTTAAAAAACAAGATTGACATTTGACATCTTATATAATTATGGCATTTATACTAGAGTGTTTATTCCACTTCCTCCTAAGCTTGTAAGAGCAGCAACATAAGATATAAAATTATCATCATAAAGTTTATATTTTTTGATCTATGGGAGACTTTGTGGTTGAGAGCATTAGTGTATCACAAATTATAAATATAGAGTTGTTTACTGAAGCAAGATTTACCTTAGAAGTAAAGCAAGTTTTTCTACATTTTGCTATGTAGAATATTAATTTCATGAGTTTTTAATATGTATTTTATGAAGAAGTCCCATAGTTAACTAACTTTGGAGAAATATTGCTTTTTAAAATATAAGGTCAATACAGAAAAATTTTATTTTCATATTCTAGCAACAAAAACTTGGAAACTAAAGTTAAAAATTAAACTATTAGGGCTTCCCTGGTGGCGCAGTGGTTGAGAGTCCGCCTGCCGATGCAGGGGACACGGGTTCGTGCCCTGATCCCGGAAGATCCCACATGCCGCGGAGCGGCTGGGCCCGCGAGCCATGGCCGCGGAGCCTGTGTCCGGAGCCTGTGCTCCGCAACGGGAGAGGCCACAGCAGTGAGAGGCCCGCGTACAGCAAAAAAAAAAAAAAAAAAAAATTAAACTATTACAGTAGCATGATAAAACACAAAAGACTTAGGAATACTAATTTAGAAAAATTTTCAAGATCTCTACACTTAATACTACAAAATATTACTGAGAGAAATTAAATAATACCTAAATAAATGGAGATACATATCATGTTCCTGGATTGACAAGATGAGAGTTTTCTACCAATTGAGCTTTAATTCAGTGCAATCCCAGTCAAAATAGCAACAGGCCTTTATTTTTGAAAATGACAAACTGATTCTCAAATTTATATGGAAATGCAACTTAGAATAGCTGTGATTATTTTTTAATATAATAAAATTGGATAACTCATACCAGCTGACTTAAAGACATGTAAGACTACAGAATTAAAACTATGTGGAATTGGTGTAAGAAAGAGGAATTGAACAACATAGTCTAAAAATAGACACACATATATAGTGAATTGATTTTTGCAAAGACCTCAGGTGATTTGATAGGGGAATGAAAATCTTTTCAACAAGTTGTTCAAGAGCAATTGGGAAGAGTTACCAGACAGCAGTGAGCTTCACCCTCCACTTTTCACCTAATACAAAAATTCAAGGTGATGAGAAACCTAAACATAAAAGTTAAAAACTAAATGTATAGATACACATGACAACATGGTTGAATCTGAAATACACTGTTAAGCAACAGAAACCATTTTCAAAAGAGTACCCACTGTGTGAATTCTTGTATATGAAGTTCTATAACAGGCAGAACTAATCCACAGTGATAGAAATCAGAACAGTGGAAAACAGCAAGAGGGGTGATGGAAATGTTCTGTGTATTGATGGGGATGGTAGATATACAGTTGGGTTTGTCAAAACTTACTAAACTTTACACTTAAAATCTGTGCATTAAGTACATTAAAGTAATTTCTATAAGCAATAATAATGAAATTGTGCATGTTGCTTTTTAAGAAGATATGTCACTAGCATTGTTTCTAAAACTTCAGTTTTAGAACTATTGTATTAGAATTCTCCAGAGAAACAGAACCAACAGAATATATGTGTGTGTGTGGGGTGGAGAGGGAGAGAGAGGAAGAGAGGGAGAGAGAGAGAGAGAGAGACAGAGACAGAGAGACAGAGACAGAGAGAGAGATTGCCACTTGATTGTGGGAATCAGCAAGTCTGAAATCTGTAGGGCAGGCAGGCAGGCAGTTCTGGCAGGATTTTTAGGTCTTAGTCCTGAGGCAAAATTCCTTCTTTGTGAAACCTCAGTCATTGCTCTTAAGGCCTTAAACTGATTGGATGAGGCCCACCCATTATGGAGGATAATCTGCTTTGCATAACATCAACTGATTGTAAATGTTAATCACGTCTGAAAAATACCTCACAGCTGCATCTAAACTAGTGTTTGCCAAACAACTGAGCACCTTAGCCTAGCCAAAGCCTAACCATCATACCTATGATTGTAGAGAATCATGCTCAACTCAGCTGGGAAACTAAAGGTATTTTAGGTAAAAAAAGTTCCAAGTTGAAGCAGGCTGGCTTATAATTTGTAATTAAAACATGTAGCCTATCTTTATAGCTACAACTATCAGTTATGTCAATGAAATGAGTACAATCATATTCATGAATTGAACTGTGTCTGGCTGAGGAGGTGAATTATCATCCCCAACTGTAGGCCTCTAGGAGAGAGGGGAAGCCTCACTTCTCTCACACTCTTCACCTGCAGCATCCCATGTGAAAGAGTTACAAGTTTGATTACATAAATTTCAGAACAATGATTAGATCACATTCACTTGATCCTCAAACCAGTCTGTAAATAGAGTAGGAGAGGTTTTATCCCTTTTGTTTTTGTTTTACAGAGGAACAATCAGAATCAACAAAAGGACATGATTTATTTAAAGATTTAATCATTTTTTAAAAAGTCACTATGCCAGGCATTGTTTTAGAGTCTGAACAAATCACAGAAAATCTCTGCACTTGTGGAGCTTGCATTCTAGTGGGTGGGAGACAAAGAAAAAATAATACAAAAAAATTCTATGGTAATTTAGAGAATGGTTGAAAGTGATTAGTGCTAGAAGAAAGGAAATGCAATGGACTAAGTTAGGGGGGCCTTGAGAATCCCGCATGCGGTTTGCCTCACTAAAAGGGTGGAATTTAAGCAGAGGATTGAAGGAGCTGAGGGACAGATCCTTGTGGATACCCAGGTGAGCCAGTCCACTAGAGGAAGCAACTAAAGCAAAGCCTCAAAGCTTGGTAACTACAGCTGAAACTGTGGTCTTAGGTAGTTAGGTCATTCTGTTAGCACATAAATATGAACACTTCCTGCAAGCATAGTGCTAGGCAATGGAGTGACAGCAGTACCTAGGGAATCCCTAATTTCTTATTCATTTCACTTCAGGAGTGGTTCTTCAACCATGAGATATAAAGCCACTACAGAGGTCTTCAAACCTATTCTGCTCTCAGAATTTTGTGTAGATGATAATTATACATATTATTTTCAGATATATGTAGACATTATACTTGATAAAGACCTTACTAAATTCATTATTAGTATGCATGATTCAAGTGATAAACACTGAAAGTTCTGTAATCATGCTGGGTGGCATGTAGTCTATGAGCAATTCTGAAGTTGCAAAGGGTCCTCCCCATTCTTGGAAATGTTGGAAAGACCTCTGTTCTATGCTGTAAGACTGCCAGATTGAAGCTGGCCCCAAAAGCCACACTGAAAATTCCTCTTTCTAAAGATAAGGGAGGGTTTTGAAAGTTTACAACTGGAGGAATAGCATGATCAGACCTGTTTTTTGGAAGATTTCTTTTTATTGTTGGCTATCCAGAGGAAGCCAAATAGAATAAATCTATTGAGGAATGCATATGGTTTAATTACAGTTACTTGGTTCATTTTGTAACACCATGATCCAAACTGCACTGTACTTATTAACTCATTGTTTCTGATGCTTACAAGAGATTCAAATCCTAATTTCTCTGCATTATACATTATTTGAAGCAGTATTTCCAAGTTAGAGATGTCCTCTGTTAAAAGTTAACAATTAGAAATAGGTATCTAGCTTAACCTTGCCTGGACACCTTGAAATGAAACAGTGGGAACAGTGAAAACAGAACCTTGTCAGGGTAAATGTATATGCTAGCAGGGAAACATCTGGTTTACGTGTCTGCAGGCTGATTTGACATTTATATGTTTGGATGAGCTTTCATTTTAGCCTCATGTTTGAAAGTTTAGTTTTCTGTGTTTGAACTTTTAAATTTGATCTTGATATAGACTATGATAAACCAGCGAATTATTGTATGAGAGATTTGGAAATACGTATTTACTATCAGCAGAGTCCCTCTACTGATACTTAATGTTGAATGGTTTTAGGGTAGCGATAAATACATTTTAAGAGACTTGAGAAAGATGGAAATCAACATATTCATATTCGAAAGGCTAAAGCAGTTTCATCTTTGTAAGGGATTTCCAAAGCCTGTTTACCTTGTCTGCTTCTCTGCGTGATCTGAATTCTGTTCCTTTACAGTATTCTTTCCCACTCAGAAAGGCCATTCCTCTGTAGATCACTGCTAGTCTCTGATTCATTTCCTCATGCTAACTGTATACATACTCTTGATGAATTATCCTATTTCATGCTATGTTTTGATCTTTGATGTTGCTGTCAGGCAGAATATCAATGTGAAATTGTAACAGTTGTTTGCATTTGTGTTTAATTCAACCCGTATGGTATTGGCAACACTATGAATATTCATTCTTTGGCAGGACGTATGCTTCTGGCTTTGTTGCTGATTCAGATTTTCCATGCTGGTATGTGGTAGCTCTTGCTCAAACATCTAGCTGCTTGACTGCTAATGTTTCCCAGTTGCCAGATGGTAAATATGTAGCCACAATTTTCCAGACAATATTATTGTCTGGGAGGGAATGAATGCACATTATGCATTTTTCTTGGGTACGTTTTGTCTCTGTGATTATTAACTAATATCTGGTCACAGCAAACTGGCTCTCCCTTTCCTACTTGACTTCTGTGAGTCCTCAGGTCTCTATCAATACATTTGTGGTGCTTTTATTCACCATTAGGGGATATCTTCCCTTGTTACTCTACTGGCTGCTAGTGAGATAGGCTCAGCCACACTCTTGCTGAGATTTACCCTAGTCCTGATGACCTATATCCACCAAAGAGAAGAAATTGCAGCCATTGAAATGTACGTAAGATTATTCATGTGTATCTATCCACCAGGGGCCAGGAAATGCTGGATGATATTGCAAAATACTAAATGTTTGCATGGGAGTCATTCAGTTGCATTTAATTTGCCCTTTTTTTCTGCTTTTTCTATTTTTCTTCTCTTTTTGATTATTATGGCTAGAAGAGCTGAAATAATGGTTCTTTGAACTTATTCAGG
Organism: Mesoplodon densirostris; assembly: GCF_025265405.1. Taxonomy (NCBI): domain Eukaryota; kingdom Metazoa; phylum Chordata; class Mammalia; order Artiodactyla; family Ziphiidae; genus Mesoplodon; species Mesoplodon densirostris. The sequence continues at coordinate 44,332,879 of NC_082669.1, forward strand.
AACTTGTCAAGAAGCTGAAAGACCTGATGTATATTAGTCAATTATTATTTATAAAATTCATTTGGGCTGCAAAAAATAGACACAATTGTAATAATCTTCAGATTGTCTTTATAAAATGAGATACTTCTTTTGAAATGTGCATAAAAGTAAATGCAATTTAATATATAGCTTATACTGTTTTTGAGAGGTTGGGCAGATGATGACAAATATTATTATTATTTACTGAGGGACTACGCTGTTTTGATACTGAATTTAGGTCTCTAGGTTCATTATCTAATATGCTTACAATGACCCTATCGGGGGTTATCACCATGGATGAGGAAACTGAGGCTCAGAGAGTTTCTATAAGTGGGCCATGGTCATGTTGCTATCAGAGGCAGATGTAGAATAGACTCTCAAGCCAGTCTGATATCTAAGTCTGTAACATTAACAAGTACAATACCATATGATACATTTTTTGAATGTATTATATATACATAGATATATAATAACCATTTCAGTCACTGAGTATGGTTTTGAAACCATAAGAATATCTGTGTCATTGAACATGTACTTTGATACTAATCTTTTGTTACAGTACTCCCTGGTCTTGTCTTATCCTTGTCTCATACCACACATTTGTTCTCATTTCCCTAGCTATAAAATAGCTCAAAATAAAGATTACTTAAAGATGGAAATAATGACTTTGTCCAAAATCATGCATCTTCTCCTCACATTGATGCAGCTCCTCATTTATCTAAGATAACAAACTAGATCACGTTGCAGCCTGAAGTGCTCATCCTGGGTATTTGCACTTCCCAGCTTTTACACACGCTTACTAATCTCTAATACAGGTGTCTGCTTCAGCCATATAAACCTCCAGGTTCTTCCTAATGCTTTTCTGGTTTTTTTTCTGTGGAAAAGATTCGGCTCTCCAGCCTCTCATCAATCCGTGTATCTTCTTCATGCACTCCCCAGTTTTTAAGGAATTAACAAATTCCTCTCCATTCCACGTGCCCTCCAAACTACCAGATTGTGTATATGTATACCAAGTTGCCATCGTACTTCTCTTTATATGGAGCCTTAAGGGGTTTTTTGATGTTTTATGTATCTATATTTCCTTCATGATAGCTATAATTGAGCTGAATACTGTTGATACTTGCTCTTGGTTTAATGAGTTGCTTTAGATCTTTTAAGATTAACAGAAAAATGAAATAGTTAGAATAGTTAAAAAATTAATTAGCTGAAAATAGGCATGAAAAGGATTCAGGAAAATGCCTCATTTCATGTTTTTTTCTGTTGTAGCATGGATTATTAAAATGTTAGTAAAATGTCTTTCTGTCTAAACAAAAGAATGTAAATGTGCTTATTGGGCCGTAATCCAGAAATATTATCATGAGGTTCAAGTTTCAGGAACAGAAAATCCCCTAGAAATTTGCTTAGTGACTGAGTGTGTGTTTCCAGTGTACCATGACTAATTAAACACATATGAATAAAACAGAAAGGAAATCATATGGCCCATATGCTCAGTGGGCCTCAAGTAATAAAGTAGGTAGCAAGAGGATAATACCTGAGGAACGTAAACCTTATCTTTGTCATTTAGTCTCTATATCATTGAATAATATTTGATGATACCAATTAAAGTTATTTGAAATTTTGTATTTAACTTTGCTATCATTATGAAATTGAAAAAATAAAGGTTCTGGGCTTCCTTGGTGGCACAGTGGTTGAGAATCCGCCTGCCAATGCAGGCGACACAGGTTCGATCCCTGGTCCGGGAAGATCCCACATGCCGTGCAGCAACTAAGCCCATGCACCACAACTACTGAGCCTGTGCTCTAAAGCCCGTGAGCGACAACTACTGAGCCCGCAGGCCACAACTACTGAAGCCCACGTGCCTAGAGCCCGTGCTCCACAATGAGAGAAGCCACTGCAATGAGGAGCCCGCACACTGCAACGAAGAGTAGCCCCCTCTCGCCGCAACTAGAGAAAGCCCACACACAGCAGCGAAGACCCAACACAGCCAAAAATAAATAATTAAAATAAATAAATTTATTTTTAAAAAAAAGAAAAAAGAAAGGTTTCCTTTTTATTGACTAATAACTATGCCATCCCCTCCAAATTGTGACTGTAAAGCCTTTTCTGAAAAGTGGGAATTATGAAAGAAGAGCTTTCTTTCACTTAAATACTTCATTTCCAACTTTTTTGTACATGAGAAAAAAATTATTAAATTATAGGCTAAAATTAGAATATTAAAAATCTTTCTTAGAGCCTGTCTGATAGACACATTCAGCAATGCGTCCATCGAGGAAAATGGGTGAGGGTAAGCCTTTCAGGAAGCAGAAATGTGGGCCCCCCCAAGAACTTGTTCCTTTCCCAAACCTGGAAATCTGCTCCTTCCCTGTCCAGGGAAAAGATATGAACATGCTTTGGACCCGTGATTACTTTTTTTTTTTTTTTTTTTTTTTGCGGTACGCGGGCCTCTCACTGTTGTGGCCTCTCCTGTTGCGGGGCACAGGCTCCGGACGTGCAGGCTCAGCGGCCATGGCTCACGGACCCAGCTGCTCCGCAACACTTGGGATCCTCCTGGACCAGGGCACGAACCCGTGTCCCCTGCATTGGCAGGCAGACTCTCAACCACTGCGCCACCAGGGAAGCCCCCGTGATTACTTTTGATTGCTTTTTATTGATCCTCTATCCGGCATTTTATAGCTGCTTTCTGGTCTTATTCCACCATTGATTGGTGTATAAATATGAAGGCGTAGATACTTTATCATATAGAGTTCACTAAGCAATTTGGACCTACTGGGGATAATGGCTATTACCTGAAGATACTGGATTTGGAGCTTGATGAGGGGACCATATGAGACTTCGGGTCTTTCCCTTTAGGGAAGGGATAGAAGCATGTAGGAAGGGCTGGAAGTTTTGAAAATAAGGCAATAAAGCTGTGTATGGAAATTTGCAGCTAAGGAGTAATTAACATCGAGGGCTGACTACTTGGCAACCACGATCCCCTTCTTCTTTTCTAGCAGAACTGAAATGTTCAGTATCGTGTTGTAAAAAGTCATGTTTCATAGGGAAAACCACCCTGTCCTTTGTCCCAGAGATGTACTAGTTGGTCTAAAGATAATCTTCACTCCCTTGCTGATGATTGCTTTAGTGCATGACTGAATTCTGGCTGTTGGGTTGCAAGGAGAAATTTTCTGGAGGCTTCTGTGAAATTTGTTTACACTCTTAAGAGAAGCCTGTGGGAGACCATTTTCACTCCCATTAGGTGTAAACAGGGAAATCTCCATTCCTTATATATCAACAAAAAACAAAACTAACCTCAAGATGAAGTCCACACTGCTGGCAGCAAATCAAAATGATGGAGAAACCCTGCATTCTTGAGATGGGGAACTGGTGCCTTGACTGTAAAGCACTTGGAGATTGAGGCAATAATGTCCTCATTGTGTAAGACTTGAGCCAACTCATGTGATTTAGGATTTTCTGTATCAGTCTTTATTTTTTGGCCGCTCAGCATGCGGGATCTTAGTTCCCCCACCATGGATTGAACCTACACCCCCTGCAGTGGGAACACAGTCTTAGGGACTTCCCTGGTGGTTCAGTATTTATCAGTCTTGTCTGATAAAATCTTTCTTTAGACATTTACAGAAAGTGCTTAAATAAATCTCAAGGCAGTTTTTGTTACTTTGTCAACTCAGTGTCACTGGCACAGGATGGAAGTGTACACTTAACAAGGGTGAAGATGGGTCATCGGACCCTTTTTCATCTTGAATTTTTTGACTTAAGGTAGAGCAGTGTGTTGAAAGTGGAGGGACATAGAGTTGGCTGAAGAAGTTCGAAAGGGTAAGGGGAAGAAAAACTTGGCACAAGTCACAGTTAAACTTTGGGTGAGTTCTAACTGATTAAAAATTGCTATGGGTGAGTAGGGTCTTGAAGTGGAAATCGGGGAGCCAGGACTGATGCTTCACTAGTAATGAAATTTGCTATGAAAATTATAAATGTAATTCTTTGAGTATCAATTTCCTCTCCTTAAAATGAGAGGAATGGAGTAGGTGCTCTCTGAAGTCCTATCTACCTACGCATTATTTTGGTTAACACTGGGGTTTTCCGTTGGATAATTTATGAAATACTTGATCTGTTTAACACTTCGTTACAGAGGGGTTTTGTCCCCAGTGGGCTGATTTATTAAGATGTTATTGAAATTATGTTTATAAACCACAGTGACAACCTATACTTATTTCTTAAATCATTTTCCATTGAAACAAGAAATTTTACTGTGGTTCATTTACCTCAACCCCCCACCTCCTAAAAAATTCCTAATAAACCTTTATATATTTTATAAACTTTAAAAATTTTTAAACTTTTTAATACTATTGAAAATGATTTCAGGCATATAATCATTGACGTAATTTGTCCAGGAGAAAGTATTTCTCCTGTTTTCCCTATTAAGGTTACCTAACACCAATTAGTTGGCCAATGATAGAAGAATCTGAAATAATGTATTTCAGCTAGATGTCAGAGATTTTATTAAACAAATGCAGAATATGGATTATATATGGTTTTATTTATTGTTCAGTGATAAATGTTTACCATCCTTTCTAGCAATTGAACATTAGGTTTACAGATTGAGAAATAAGTACTGATGATAATCAAAATTACCCTAGTTCTGTTGCTCATTAGTGATTAATTACATTGTTTCTGTATATGTGTATGGATTGTATATGGAATAGATTAAAAATCTGTGTAAGTTATTTACTGTAAACAGAATGGTCTGATTTAAAAAATAATTTATATTTGTTTGAAAGATATAATCACTGCTCTTTAGTTTGCTAATATAAAGTATTTATACTATTTCTAAATGTTTCTTAGTATAAAAGTGCCATGACATCATTAGGTATGTAGAGGAAGATAATTACACATAGGTTGTGGAATAGCAAGTATCACATCCTTGCAATAATTTAATAATTTATGCTTGCTTTTTTTGATTTGGGGAAAGTGTTCCCTTATTTTCAAAGGGAATGTCAGTTTGAAAAAAAAGTACCGTAATGAAAAAGCTTGGATTATAGCATTGAAAACTGTCAATTTCATGCCATTAAGTTTGTGTTTTTGTTTTTGTTTTGGTGCACTTGATACCACATAATTTGTTTTGTTTACACCTTGAAGCTGGACATTTGAAAACACATAAAAATTAACAAAATTCAACAATTTGACCTGTTTAGCATAGTGTGTATATTCTTACATCTGTAAATTTGATTGTGGTGATAACAAAACAGATTCTAATTTTTTATTAGAACATTTTAATGGATGTTGTTATGCATTTTAGTATAATTTGGAAAGTAAATATGTTTTTGAGGTCTATAGTTAGTATTCAGTTTCTTCTCTTTTAAGAAAGTCTTAAACTTAAATGTGATATTTTCTTTAAAATAATTCCTATATACCTCAACCAATGAATAACAATAGTTGCCACATAAGCACCTAATGAGATTAGAAAAATTACGCAAACACATATGGCTAGATCAATAAAACTGCCATTATTGTTATATATGAAGCATAGCATCCTCCAATATAATAGAGAGCATAACAGATACACTCCTCTACAATGTATTTGTTGCCTTCTTATATTGTTGTAACTATGAACATTTTACCTCTCTCAACAAAATTTCATTACTAATTACAGGTTATAGACTAGTATAAAATATTATATTGCTAGTTCCCAGCCCTGCCTCACTGAATATTGAAATCACCTGCAGGCCTTTGAAGACATACAAATGCCTGGGTCTTACCCCATACCAGTTAAATCAGAGTCTCTCAGGGTAGCGTCAGGACATGGAGTTTATCTCTAGAATTCCCCAGGTGATGCTAATGTGCAAAATGGGTTGAGGACTTGTAGTCTGTATAGTGCAATATACTTATCAAGTTATTATTGTGACATTTCATTTGACTAAAACTTTATATACTGCTGTGGCTTATAATTTTCTTTAAAAAACCTAAAAAATCTAACATTTCCTTTGATTTATAACCTTATGATTTTATTGCTGATGTTCACAAAGTGTAGCTTTTTCATATAAATATGTTCAAAGAATGCAGGCTATCAAAATGTAATGGATATACCTACTATTGGTCATTCTATGGAGGATTCTCTGCTGATGTAAATTAACATCAAAAATGTTGGGTTTTTTTAATGTCTTTATTGGAGTATAATTGTTTTACAATAGTGTGTTAGTTTCTGCTGTATAATAAAGTGAATCAGCTATACATATACATATAACCCCATATCTCCTCCATCTTGCATCTCCCTCCCACCCTCCCTATCCCACCCCTCTAGCTGGACACACAACACAGAGCTGATCTCCCTGCGCTATGTGGCTGCTTCCCACTAGCTATCTATTTTATATTTAGTAGTGTATATATGTACATGCCATCCTCTCACTTCATCCCAGCTTACCCTTCTCCCACCCTGTGTCCTCAAGTCCAGTCTCTACATCTGCATCTTTATTCCTGTCCTGCCCCTAGGTTCTTCAGAACCTTTTTTTTTTTTTTTTTTTAGATTACATATACATGTGTTAGCATATGGTATTTGTTTTTCTCTTTCTGACTTACTTTGCTCTCTATGACAGTCTCTAGGTCCAACCACCTCACTACAAACAACTCAATTTTGTTTCTTTTCATGACTCGATAATATTCCATTGTATATATATGCAACATCTTCTTATGCATTCATCTGCCAATGGACACGTAGGCGGCTTCCATGTCCTGAATATTGTAAATAGAGCTGCAATGAACACTGTGGTACATGACCCTTTGTGAATTATGGTTTTCTCAGGGTATATGCCCAGTAGTGGGATTGCCGGGTCGTATGGTACTTCTACTTTTAGTGTTTTAAGGAACCTCCATACTATTCTCCATAGTGGCTGTATCAATTTACATTCCCACCAACAGTGCAACAGGGTTCCCTTTTCTCCACACCCTCTCCAGCATTTATTGTTTGTAGACCTCTTGATGATGGCCATTCCGACTGGTGTGAGGTGATACCTCATTGTAGTTTTGATTTGTATTTCTCTAATGATTAGTGATGATGAGCATCTTATCATGTGTTTGTTGGCCATCTGTATATCTTCTTTGGAGAAATGTCTATTTAGGTCTTCTGCCCAGTTTTGGATTGAGTTGTTTGTTATTTTGATATTGAGCTGCATGAGCTGCTTGTATATTTTGGAGATTGATCCTTTGCAGTTGCTTCGTTTGCAAATACTTTCTCCCTTTCTGAGGGTTGTCTTTTCATCCTGTTTATGGTTTCCTTCGCTGTGCAAAAACTTTTAAGTTTCATTAGGTCCCATTTTTTAATTTTTGTTTTTATTTCCATTTCTCTAGGAGGTGGGTCGAAAAGAATCTTGCTGTGATTTATGTCATAGAGTGTTCTGCCTATGTTTTCCTCTAAGAGTTTGATAGTACCTGGCCTTACATTTATATCTTTAATCCATTTTGAGTTTATATTTGTGCATGGTGTTTGGGAGTATTCTAATTTCATTCTTTTATATGTAGCTGTCTGGTTTTCCCAGCATCACTTACTGAAGAGGCTGTCTTTTCTCCATTGTATATTCCTGCCTCCTTTATCAAAGATAAGGTGACCATATGTGTGTGGGTTGATCTCTGGGCTTTCTATCCTGTTCCATTGATTTATATTTCTGTTTTTGTGCCACTACCATACTGTGTTGATTACTGTAGCTTTGTACTATAGTCTGAAGTTCGGGAGCCTGATTCCTCCAGCTCCGTTTTTCTTTCTCAAGATTGCTTTGGCTATTCGGGGTCCTTTGTGTTTCCATACAAATTGTGAAATTTTTTGTTCTAGTTCTGTGAAAAATGCCATTGGTAGTTTGATAGGGATTGCATTAATCTGTAGATTGATTTGGGTAGTATACTCATTTTCACAATGTTGATTCTTTCAATTCAAGAGCATGGTATATCTCTCTATCTGTTTGTATCATCTTTAATTTCTTTCATGAGTGTCTTATAGTTTTCTGCATACAGGTCTTTTGTCTCCTTAGGTAGGTTAATTCCTACGTATTTTGTTCTTTTTGTTGCAGTGGTAAATGGGAGTGTTTCCTTAATTTTTCATTCAGACTTTGTCATCATTAGTGTATAGAAATGCAGGAGATTTCTGTGCATTAATTTTGTATCCTGCTACTTTACCAAATTCATTGATTAGTTCTAGTAGTTTTCTGGTAGCATCTTTAGGATTCTCTATGTATAGTATCATGTCATCTTCAAACAGTGACAGCTTTACTTCTTTTCTGATTTGGATTCCTTTTATTTCTTTTTCTTTTCTGATTGCTGTGGCTAAAACTTCCAAAACTATGTTGAATAATAGTGGTGAGAGTGGGCAACCTTGTCTTGTTCCTGATCTTACAGGAAATGGTTTCATTTTTTCACTATTGAGAATGATGTTGGCTGTAGGTTTGTCATATATGGCCTTTATTATGTTGAGGTAAGTTCCCTATATGCCTACTTTCTGTAGGGCTTTTAACATAAATGGGTGTTGAATTTTGTCAGTAGCTTTTTCTACATCTATTGAGGTGATCATATGGTTTTTCTCCTTCAATTTGTTAATATGGTGTATCACATTGATTTGCATATATTGAAGAATCCTTGCATTCCTGGGATAAACCCCACTTGATCATGGTGTATGATCCTTTTAATGTGCTGTTGGATTCTGTTTGCTACTATTTTGTTGAGGATTTTTGCATCTATGTTCATCAGTGATATTGGCCTGTAGTATTCTTTCTTTGTGACATCTTTGTCTGGTTTTGGTATCAGGGTGATGGTGGCCTCGTAGAATGAGTTTTGGAGTGTTCCTCTCTCTGCTATATTTTGGAAGAGTTTGAGAAGGATAGGTGTTAGCTCGTCTTTAAACTTTTGATAGAATTCGCCTATGAAGCCATCTGGTTCTGGGCTTTTGTTTGTTGGAAGTTTTTTTTTTTTTTTCCAGTACACGGGCCTCTCACCTTTGTGGCCTCTTCTGTTGCGGGGCACAGGCTCCGGATGCGCAAGCTCAGTGGCCATGGCTCCGGGGCCCAGCTGCTCCGCAGCATGTGGGCTCTTCCTGGACTGGGGCATGAACCTGTGTCCCCTGCATCGGCAGGCAGACTCTCAACAACTGCGCCACCAGGGAAGCCCCTGTTGGAAGATTTTTAATCACAGTTTCAATTTCAGTGCTTATGATTGGTTTGTTTATATTTTCTATTTCTTCCTGGTTCAGTCTCGGAAGGTTGTGCTTTTCTAAGATTTTGCCCATTTCTTCCAGGTTGTCCATTTTATTGGCATATAGTTGCTTGTAGTAATCTCTCATGATTCTTTGTCTTTCTGCAGCGTCAGTTGTTATTTCTCCTTTTCCATTTCTAATTCTGTTGATTTGAGTCTTCTCCCTTTTTTTCTTGGTGAGTCTGGCTAATGGTTTATCAATTTTGTTTATCTTCTCAAAGAAGCAGCTTTTAGTTTTAGTGATCTTTGCTACCATTTCTTTCATTTCATTTTCATTTATTTCTGATCTGATCTTTATGATTTCTTTCTTTCTGCTGACTTTCGGGTTTTTTTTGCTCTTCTCTCTCTGATTGCTTTAGGTGTAAGTTTAGGTTGTTTATTTGAAATGTTTCTTGTTTCTTTTGGAAGGGTTGTATTGCTATAAACTTCCCTCTTAGAACTGCTTTTGCTGCATCCCAAGGTTTTGGGTCATCGTGTTTTCATTGTCATTTGTTTCTAGGTTTTTTTTGATTTCCTGTATGTTTTCTTCAGTGATCTCTTGGTTATTTAGTAGTGTATTTTTTAGCATCCATGTATTTTTATTTTTTAGAGGCTTTTTTTCTGGTAATTGATATCTAGTCTCATAGTGTTGTGGTTGGAAAAGATACTTGGTATGATTTCAGTTTTCTTAAATTTACTAAGGCTTGATTTGTGACCCAAGATATGATCTATTCTGGTGAAAGTTCCATGAGCACTTGAGAAAAAGTGTATTCTGTTGTTTTTGGATGGCATGTCCTGTAAATATGAATTAAGTCCATCTTGTTTAATATGTCATTTAAAGCTTGTGTTTCCTTATTTATTTTCATTTTGGATGATCTGTCCATTGGTGAAAATGGGGTGTTAAAGTCCCCTACTATGATTGTGTTACTGCCAATTGACCCTTTTATGGCTGTTAGTATTTGCCTAATGTATTGAGGTGCTCCTGTGTTGGGTGCATAAATATTTACAATCATTATATCGTCTTCTTGGATTGATCCCTTGATCATTATGTTGTGTCCTTCTTTGTCTCTTGTAATAGTGTTTGTTTTAAAGTCCATTTTGTCCGATATGAGGATTGCTACTCCAGCTTTCCTTTGATTCCCATTAGCATGGAATATCTTTTTCCATCCCCTCACTTTCAGTCTATATGTGTCCCTAGGTCTGAACTGGGTCTCTTGTAGATAGCATATACAGGTCTTGTTTTCGTATACATTCAACCTGTCTGTGTCTTTTGGTTGGAGCATTTACTCCATTTACATTTAAGGTAATTATCGATATGTATGTTCATATTACCAGTTTCTTAATTGTTTTGGGTTTGTTATTGTAGCTCTTATCCTTTTCTTGTGTTTCCTGCCTAGAGAAGTTCCTTTAGCATTCGTTGTAAAGCTGGTTTGGTGGTGATGAATTCTCTTAACTTTTGCTTGTCTGTAAAGTTTTTAATGTCTGTGTCGAATCTGAATGAGATCCTTGCTGGGGAGAGTAATCTTAGTTGTAGGCTTTTCTGTTTCATCACTTCAAATATGTCCTGCCAGTGCCTTCTGGCTTGCAGAGTTTCTGCTGAAAGATCAGCTGTTAACCCTCTGCGGATTCCCTTGTATGGTATTTGTTGCTTTTCCCTTGCTGCTTCCAATATTTTTTCTTTGTAGTTAATTTTTGATAGTTTGATTAACATGTGTCTTGGCATGTTTCTCCTTGGATTCATCCTGTATGGGACTCTCTGCACTTCCTGGACTTGAATGACTATTTTCTTTCCTATATTAGGAAAGTTTTCAACTACAATCTCTTCAAATATTTTCTTAGTCCCCCTTTTGCTTCTCTTCTTCTTCTGTGACCACTATAATTCGAATATTGGTACATTTAATGTTGTCCCAGAAGTCTCTGAGACTGTCCTCAATTCTTTTCATTCTTTATTCTGCTCTGTGGTAGTTATTTCCACTATTTTATCTTCCAGGTTACCTATCCGTTCTTCTGCCTCAGTTATTCTGCTATTGATTCCTTCTAGAGATAATTTTTAATTTCATTTATTGTGTTGTTCATCATTGTTTGCTTGCTCTTTAGTTCTTCTAGGTCCTTGTTAAACGTTTCTTGTATTTTCTCCATTCTGTTTCCAAGATTTTGGATCATGTTTACTATCATTACTCTGAATTCTTTTTCAGGGAGACTGCCTATTTCCTTTTCATTTGTTTGGTCTTGTGGGTTTTTACCTTGCTCCTTCATCTGCTGTGTATTTCTTTGTCTTCTCATTTTGCTTAACTTACTGCATTTGGGGTCTTTTTTTCGCAGGCTTCAGGTTCGTAGTTCGTCTTGTTTTTGGTGTCTGCCCCCAATCGCTAAGTTTGGTTCCGTGGGTTGTGTAGGCTTCCTAGTGAAGGGGACAGGTGCTTCTGTTCTGGTGGATGAGGCTGGATCTTGTCTTTCTGGTGGGCAGGACCTCGTCTGGTGGTGTGTCTTGGGGGTGTCTGTGAACTTATTATGATTTTAGGCAGTGTCTCTGCTAATGGGTGGGGTTGTGTTCCTGTCTTGCTAGTTGTTTGCCATAGGGAGTCCAGCACTGTAGCTTGATGGTCGTTGAGTGGAGCTGGGTCTTGGCCTTGAGATGGAGATCTCTGAGAGAGGTTTAGCCATTTGATATTACATCATGCTGGTAGCTCTCTGGTGGAGCAATGTCCTGAATTTGGCTCTCCCACCTCAGGTTCAGGCCTGACACCTGGCCACAGCACCAAGACCCTGTCAGCCACACGTCTTAGAAGAAAAGGGACAAAAGAAAAAGAAAGAAAGAAATGAAATGAAATGAAATAAAATAAAGTGTTATTAAAATAAAAAATAAAAAAACATTATTAAAAATTTTTTTAAGTAATAAAAAAAAGAAGGAATGAAGAGAGCAACCAAACCAAAAAACAAATCCACCAGTGATGACAAGAGCTAAAAACCATACTAAAAAAACCAAAAAAAACCAAAAAACAACAGACAGGCAGAAAGCTAGGACAAATGGTAAAAGCAATTCTATACAGACAAAATGAGACAAAGATGCATACACATACACACTCAGAAAAAGAGAAAAAGGCAAAACAAATAAATATATATATATATAAAGGAAGAGAGCATCCAAACCAATAAACAAATATACCAATGATAATAAGCTCTAAATGCTAAACTAAGATAAATATAAAACCAGAAACAAATTAGATGCAGAAAGCAAACCCCAAGACTACAGTTGCTCTCAAAGTCCACCGCCTCAATTTTGGGATGATTTGTTTTCTATTCAGGTATTCCACAGATGCAGGGTACATCAAGTTGATTGTGGAGATTTAATCCTCTGCTCCTGAAGCTGCTGGGAGAGATTTTCCTTTCTCTTCTGTGTTTGCACAGCTCCTGGGGTTCAGTTTGGATTTGGCCCTGCATCTGCTTGTAGGTCACCTGAGGGCGTCTGTTCTTCGCTCAGACAGGATGGGGTTAAAGGAGCAGCTGATTAGGGGGCTCTGGCTCACTCTGGCCGGGGGGAGGGAGGGGTATGGAATGTGGGGCAAGCCTGCGGCGGCAGAGGCCAGCATGACGTTGCACCAACCTGAGGTGTGCCGTGTGTTCTCCTGGGTAATTGTCCCTGGATCACAGGACCCTGGCAGTGGCGGGCTGCACAGGCTCCCAGGAGGGGAGGTGTGGATAGTGATCTGTGCTTGCACACAAGCTTCTTGGTGGCTGCAGCAGCAGCCTTAACGTTTCATGCCCATCTGTGGTGTCCACACTGATAGCCGTGGCTCATGCACATCTCTGGAGCTTATTTAGGCAGTGATCTGAATCCATTCTCTCACACCCTGAAACAATGGTCTCTTGCGTCTTAGGCAAGTGCAGACTTTTTCCCAGACTCCCTCCTGGCTAGCAGTGGTGCACTAGCCCCCTTCAGGCTGTGTTCACACAGCCAACCCCAGTCCTCTCCCTGGGATCTGACCTCCGGAGCCCCAGCCTCAGGTCCCAGCCCTCACCTGCCCTGGTGGGTGAGCAGACAAGCCTCTTAGGCTGGTGAGTGCTAGTCAGCACTTACCTCCTGTGCGGGAATCTCTCAGCTTTGCCGTCTGCACACCTGTTGCTGCGCTCTCCTCCTTGGCTCCAAAGCTTCCCCTCTGCCCACCCACCGTCTCCACTAGTGAAAGGTCTTCCTAGTGTCTGGAAAGCTTTCCTCCTTAACAGCACCCTCCCAGAGGTGCAGGTCCCGTCCCTATTCTTTTGTCTCTGTTCTTCCTTTTTTCTTTTGCCCTACCCAGGTACGTGGTGGAGTTTCTTGCCTTTCAGGAAGTCTTAGGTCTTCTGTCAGCATTCAGTTGGTGTTCTGTGGGAGTTGTTCCACAGGTAGATGTATTTTTGATGTATTTGTCGGAGGAAGGTGATCTCCATGTCTTACTGCTCCACCATCTTGAAGGTCTATGCAAGAATGGTTTTTTAAAAAGAAACTTCTGCAGACAGCTATGGATGTTATTTACCACACAAATGTATGGCATAATGTTTTAGTTTCCTGAGCTAATGTAACTAATTACTAATGGCTTAAAACCTTGTGGCTTAAAGCAACCCCTTTAATTATCTTATAGTTCCGAAGTTCAGAAGTTCTAAGATCAAGGTGTCAGCATGGTTACATTCTTTTTCAAGGCTTTAGGAGAGGATCTCTTTTCTTTCCTTTTCTAGGACATGGAGGCTGCCTGCTTTCCTTGGCTTGTGGCCCTTTCCTCCATCTTCAAGGAGCATCGCTTCAGTCTGCTTCCATTGTCACATCTCTTTCTCATTCTGACCCTTCTACTACCCTCTTATAACTGCCCTTGTGATTACATTTGCTCCAGCCAGATAAAGATAATGTAGGATAATCTTCCATTTTGAGATCCTTAGCTTAAACACAGCTGAAAAGCTCCTTTTGCCATGTAAAGAAGTAATTAGCAAATTCACAGGTTCTGGAATTTGGACAAATATACATCTTTAGGAAATATACTGTCTACCGCCAGCAACTTTGAGTTGATTTTTTTCCAGATGCAGCTTTTTGGGGTTTTTTGTTTTTGTTTTTTTAGTAAAGAACAGAGTGCTAAGAAAGAAACAAGTAGAAACCCAATACTAGAGTTTCAATGGAGAGGAAGATAGAAAAAAAATAATTTAACAATATGAAAAATTGTTCAGGGTGCTATATAATATGATTCTGAAAACTTCAAATCAAATAGAAGTATTTTAATTCATTATTTCATATCACTTCTCTCATTGTTTTGTTGTGCAATTAGAGTATGATTTCCCAACATAATGTCAAAATTGAAATAAGGGGCTTCCCTAGTAGCGCAGTGGTTGAGAGTCTGCCTGTCAATGCAGGGGACACGGGTTCCAGCCCTGGTCTGGGAAGATCCCACATGCCGCAGAGCAACTGGGCCCGTGAGCCACAACTACCGAGCCTGCGCGTCTGGAGCCTGTGCTCCACAACAAGAGAGGCCGAGATAGTGAGCGGCCCATGCACTGCCATGAAAAGTGGCCCCCACTCGCCGCAACTAGAGAAAGCCCTTGCACAGAAATGGAGACCCAACACAGCCATAAATAAATAAATAGATAGATAGATAGATAGATAAATTTATATTAAAAAATTTGAAATAAGACTTGAGACAGTCCAAGATACATAGTACGTTTATAATTGCTACTCCGTGTCTTTGTATCCTTTGTCATAAATTGAGACTGAGCCAAATTTATGTAAGGTTTGATGCCTAAGTCATGCAATGTAATTAATGCTCTTCACGCAGCTATAGCAACATAGTAAATGCACAATAAATATTAGATATTATTGGTAGCAGTATGGCAGCTTTATCTTAAAACATGCTTATGTAGACATTTTAGCAATAGCAAATTATTGTCTCTCTTGGTTAGATTGATGTATCTAATCAGTACATATGTACATATGTTCACTGAATGCTTTTATGTGTCACATACTCTTAGTAATATCCTGAGGTAGATATTAATTATGTAAAAATGAGTCATTGATATTCTGCTTTCAACTGGCTATATAATAACATATTTAGGAAGGAAATTTGAAAATACTCTGAGAGGTCCAAAAAATGATTTTAGTTCAGAGAATAAAAGGTTTTTGATAATAGTATATACATGCTCCTTTTTTTTCTTAAGACCAAAGCAAAATGGTTTATCCCACTATTTCCCAGTAATTCATGTAAGATTGTGTGTATATGCATGAATGTTTCCATTAGTCTTCATATTCTGCCAATTCTTTTCTTTAAATTCTAAAGCATTGCAGACGTGAGTATGAATCTTCAGATGTTCTGCTCAACAACTGTACTTCACATGGTTTTGGAATCACTAATAACCCATTTTAATAACTCCTTCCAAAATATCCTTACCCATCCCCAGATGCCAGCAGAAAAAAAAATCATTGCAAGTGCTGTACTCTTCTTTGTGTATGTCACTTCCATCTGTTACTGTCCTGAAATATATACTACTTTGTTTCCTATGTCCCAAAATCTTCCAAGTACGCTGTTCCTAAATTCAGCAGCCAGACTGCTTTGTCAGCAGCCAAGGAGAAGATCTCAAAGCTGCCTTTAAAAACATTCAGATGTCTTAAACAAGTTCCAGTCAAAGTTGCCATTTCTCTCTTTTTTTCCCCTATCCTAGGCAATAGCCAAGAAAACTTTGTTAATCTCCTCTCTGTGGTTTTTAACTTTTAACACATCTTCTCTCTCTTGATTTGATGGAAGAAGTTATAATAGTACAGTAGGTGTACAGAAAGATACAACAAAATTTACTCAGTAGTTGCAGTGCTTGGAAATCCACAGTTGTTTTAGTAGGTCCACAAAAATTCCAAAGGAAAATAGCCCTTCATTTGATGATCCATGTAATAAGTTGCCTAGTTTTATAAAATTATCATGTATTTACTCTTGCTATTTAGCTCCAACTGTAGTTTTAGTTAGAAAGGAAAGATTATGTGAAGAAGAAATTTAATTGGAATGTTTTGTGTTTAGGGAGTGTTTTCACAATTAAGTGCTCTGAGTTTTTAAATCATTGGCCTTTGAACTTTTCAGTGTTGAATAATATTTGATAGAAATATATCCATTTATTATTTTCTGAGTTATTATATTCATTTCTCTCATTTATAGGGAGTAAACTTTCAAGTGATTATTTCTAGACCTAACTGATCACCTGACCACAACCTTAATTGTAACTACTTCATAGAATTATGATTGTGTGTGTTACACAGAGGCTTGGTGAACTTAAAGTACTCTATCACCACTTTTTTAAAAAAAGTGAATTAATGAATTTGACCCAAATAGAACATATTACCTACTTGATCCCTTTTTGGATATTTGTATTTAACACTATTTTTTTTTTCATTTTGAAACACACTCAATATCCGTCCATCCATCCAAATTGTACATTTTTGTTAGCTTTAACAAATATGTCCATTAATAACCAGTACAAAAAGAATACAAAGCAGTTTCCTTACCTTGAAAAAATTACCTCACTCTGCACCTTTTTAGTCATTTTCTCTTTCAACCTCTAACTCATAGCAATAATTGATTTCTTCTATATCTGTATAGTTTTGGCTTTGCAACAATATCAATATCAATGGGATCAACAATATGTATCATTTTGAGTCTAGCTCCTTTCACTTAGCGTAATGCACTTGAGATCAACCCATGTTCCTGCATATATCAATAGTTTGTTCTTATGGTTGAGTAGTATTCTTTTTTTGATAGATGTAACATATTTGAGCCTGAAGGAGTATATTTAGTTTGTTTCACAATTTAGGTGATTATAGGTAATGCTGGTATAAATTTTCATGCACAGGTTTTATTTTAAGATTTGAAATATTTAATGATAACAATTTTATTATCTTTCCTTTTAGGGAAAAACATAATGACAAACCACCAAAATTATATTGCAAACAACCAAAATAATATTTCTTTAGATTGTACTACCATCCAGAGTTGGCCAATGATGAGCATATTAACTTTAGTCCTAATTTCTTTTAGAATATTTAATATCATTTTCAACTCAGAAGTAATATATGATTTAAAAAAGGAGCAAACAATTCTTCCACCATTAGTGCTGTTAAATATGGAATCTATTCTTTCTCTAGATCTTATGTTGAATTTAAGATTCTCATTCATTCAGTTTCAAAAATATTGAATGCATACAGAACTCTATAGCAGGAATCATCAAACTGTGGCCTGCCACTAGTGTTTGTAAATTACACTTTATTGGAACTCAGTCACACCCATTCATTTACTTATTGTCTATGGCTATTTTCACACTAGAACATCAGAACTGAGTTGTGAGAGATCTTATGGTCTGCAAAGCCTAAAATATTTATCATTTGGCCCTATACAAAATAATGTCTACTGACCTCTGCTCTAGAGGAATGTGGAAATTGATGAACAAGATAAGTACAGTTCCTGCCCTCATTAGAATAGAAGCAGATATTAAACAAATAATCATAGGAGTAAGCATGATTGCAATAAGAGCTATGTAGGAAATCACAAGTATATATTCTTATTTATGTAGGTTTTCAGACTATAAATTTGTGGACAAATGAGAAGTATCTTCATAATGTGAAATATATGAAAAAGTGTTTTGTAAAAATCATGTAGGATTTTCAGAAACATTAATATATTGAAGAAAAATAATACCTTTTTCTAGTTTAAACGTTTATATCCTAGAGTATATGATAAAGAGAAGGAATGGATGGCTATCTTAGATTTTCTTTTATTAATAATTTTTGTATTCATAATTTAAAAAATAGGTGCTTAAGAAATATATGGATGATTGAAGCTTCATTTTTTAATATCTATACAGATATATAGTCATATAATTATAGTTTTTTTGTTATTTAAAGTTATTTATATTTTCCAATTCATTTTTATAAAGTTTTCTTAAATGGCTTATCATAAAAGATAAATACAAGTAATAATGCAATAAAAATAGAAAGTCAGAACAAAGGAAAATGATGATACAAATGCCAGCCATGATATTCAACATAATTTTAAATTTGACTCTGAACTTCTTCAAAATTATTAGAAAAAGGGAAACCTAACTTGTTACAGAGTTTTCAATTTGGAAGAGAAAACAAACCAAGTCCTTAAGGAAATACAAAACTTCCCTAGAATAAAATCAATTTAAACCTTATTTCCTTCCTGTTGAAAATTAAATAGTTTAAATCTAATATATAATTGTTCTTCATTATCTTCCTTTAATATAGAAAAATAAAATATTTGGGGGGCATATTTGTGTACCTGATGTTTACAAAAATATTTTCCCCCATATTTCATATTATGATAGACTTCTCATTTGTCCATAAATTCATAGTCTGAAAAACCCATGTAAATAAAATTTTATTATTTTTATTTTTATTTTATTTTGGAGTATACTTGATTAGCAATGTTGTGTCACTTTCAGGTGTACAGCAAAGTGATTCAGTTATACATATATATGTATCTATTCTTTTTCAAATTCTTTTCCCATTTACGATATTACAGAATATTGATCAGTTCCCTGTGCTATACAGTAGGTCTTTGTCGGTTATCTGTTTTAAATATAGCAATGTATACATGTCAGTCCCAAACTCTAAGTCTGTCAGGTTTTTATGTGACCAGAAGGTTTCATTTTTCTAGAGTAAATACTTGGGAGTGTGATTGCTGGGTCATATGGGGAGGGTACATTTAACTTTTATAAGAAAATTCCTAAACTCTTTTTCATAGTAGCTGTCATTTTGCATTACCACCAGAAATGTATGATTTTCAGTTGCTTCACATCAGTACTAGCACTTGGTATTATGAGTTTTATTTTAGCCATTCCAATAGGTGTGTAATGGTATCTTATGTGGTTTTTCATTTGTTTCCATAATTACTAATGATGTTGAACATCTTTTTATGTCCTTACTCGCTGTCCATCTAGCTTTGAATTGTTCAGATCTTTTGCCCTTTTTTTTTTTTTTTTTTGTGGTACGTGGGCCTCCCACTGCTGTGGCCTCTCCCATTGCGGAGCGCAGGCTCCGGACGGGCAGGCTCAGCGGCCATGGTTCATGGGCCCAGCCGCTCCGCGGCATGTGGGATCCTCCTAGACCGGGGCACAAACCCGTGTCCCCTGCATCGGCAGGCAGACTCTCAACCACTGTGCCACCAGGGAAGCCCTTTTTGCCCATTTTTTGATGACTTGTTTATTGTGTCTTCAGAGTTTTTTTATATGTTCTTCAGACAAGTCCTTTATCTGATAAGTAATTTATGATTATTTTTATCCCAGTCTGTAATGTGTCTTTTTATTTTCATAGTGATGTCCTTTACAGAATAAACATATTGATTTTTGTGAAATCCAGATTTATCATTTTTTTTCTTTTATGGAGTGTCTTATATAAGAAAAGTTTCTTTTATCCAAGGCCACCAAGATTTTCTTTTATATTTTCTTTTAAACATTACATAGTTTTTGGTTTTCTGTTTAGAAGCATGATCAATTTTGAAAACTTTTTATTCAAAGTATAAGGTATAGGTTTTGGTTCTCTTTTTTCTTTACATACAGACATTAAATTCTAGCACTTTCATTGAAAAGACTATTATTTGCCAATGGAATTGCCTTTGTACCTTTCTCAAATAACAACTGTGTTGATATAGGTATTTCTGGACTCCTTATTCTGTTCCATCAATCTATATTTCTGTTGTTTTGCCAATAGTATGCTATCTTGATTATGGTAGCTTCAAATCTGATTCTCAACTTTATCCCTCTTTTCCAAAATTATTTTGGCTGTTACAGTTTCTTTGATTTTCCATATACATTTTAGAATGGGCTTTACAATATCTATAAAATTTCTTGCTTGGATTTTGCTTGCAATTGCCTTTGATATATAGATTAGTTTCAGGTGAATTGGCATCTTAACAATATTAATTTTTTCAATCACTGAATATAGTATATATATACACTTATTTAGGACTACTTTAATTTCTTTCATTTTTGGTTTATAGTTTTCAGAATACAGATCCTTTGTACTTATACCTAAGATTATCTTTTTTTGTGTGGGGGGCAGTGGTAAGGGAAGCTATAATGAATGATAACTTTAAAAAATTATTTTAATTGTTCATTGCTATTATATAGAAATACAGTTGATTATATATCTTGACCTTGTGTCTTGTGATAAACTTACTTATTAGTTTTAATTTTATTTATTTATTTATTTATTTTTGGCTGTGTTGGGTCTTCTTTTCTGTGCAAGGGCTTTCTCTAGTTGCGGCGAGTGGGGGCCACTCTTCATCGTGGTGCGCGGGCTTCTCACTGTCGCGGCCTCCCTTGTTACGGAGCACAGGCTCCAGAGGCGCAGGCTCAGTAGTTGTGGCTCACGGGTCTAGTTGCTCCGCGGCATGTGGGATCCTCCCAGACCAGGGCTCAAACCCGTGTACCCTGCATTGGCAGGTGGACTCTCAACCACTGCGCCACCAGGGAAGCCCACTTATTAGTTTTAGAATTATTTTTGTACATTCCTTTAGATTTTCACAAAGGCAATCAAATCATGTTGTCTGTAAATAGAATATTACTATCATTATTATTATTATTATTATTATTTTAATCTATCCATATTTTCTTTTTCTTACCTTGCTGCACTGACCAGGACCTGCATTACAGTGGTAAAGAAAAGTTGTCAGGATATCCCTTGGCTTCTTTACAATCTTAGGATAAAGGCACTCAGACTTTAATTATTGAGTATGATGTTAGCTTAGGTTTTTCATAAGTGATTTTTATCAAGTTGAGGTTTATCAATTTTATGATTCTTTTCAAAGTACCAGCTTTTGATTTCATTAATTCTTTTTCTTTTGTGTTTCTGTTTTCAGTTTCATCAATTAAGCACTTTACTATTTAGTTTCTGCTTGCTTCAGGTTTAGTTCACTTTTCTCATTTTATTTTTTAAAGATTTTTTTTGATGTGGACCTTTTTTTTTGTTAGTATTTTTATATTTATTTATTTAATTTATTTATTTAAATTATTTATTTTGCTGCGTCAGGTCTTAGTTGCAGCATGTGGGCTCTTCATTGTGGTGTGCGGGTTTCTCTCTAGTTGTGGCATGCAGGTTGTTTTTTCTCTCTCTAGTTGTGGTGCATAGGGTCCAGAGCGTGTGGGCTCTGTAGTTTGTGTCATGTGGGCTCTCTTGTTGAGGTGCACGAGCTCAGTAGCTGTGGCATGGGCTTAGTTGCCTGTGGCATGTGGGATCTTAGTTCACGGACGAGGGATCAAACCTGTGTCCCCTGCATTGGAAGGTGGATTCTTTACCACTGGACCACCAGGGAAGTCCCTCTCATTGTTTTTTTAAAGTGGAAGTTTAGATTATTAAGACCATTATTCTTTTCTGATACAAGCATTTACTACTATAGATTTTACTCTAGTCACTATTTTAGCTATGGCTCAAAAATTTCGTTGTATTGTATTTTCATTTTTTTTCGTTCAAAATACTTTGTAATTTCTCTTGAGACTTCCTTTTTAACCCACTGGCTATAAATGTGTTAATTTCCAAATATTTGGGGATTTTCAAGATGTATGTTAGTTGTTGATTTTTTGTATAACTCTATTACAGCCAAAGAATATACTTTGTATGGTTTCATTTCTTTTAAATGTTTTAAGTTTGCTGGGGACATGGATATGGTCTGTATCTTCTTGGTGAATTGACTCCCTTATCTCTGTGTAATGTCCTCTTTATCCCTGAGAATTTTCCTTTACCTGAAGTCTTCTTTATTTGAAATTAATATTGTCATTATAGCTTTCTTTAAGTTGGTGTATTCATGGTTGAATTTTTTCTCCCGTCATTTTACTTTTACTCTAACTATATCATTTTATTTAAAACTGGTTTCTTGTAGGCAATATTTTTATTTATTTTTAAAATCCAAATTGCTTTTTTTTCCCTTTATGTTTGTTTAGACCATTTACATTTAATGTAATTACTGACATGGACAGGCTTAAGTCTACCACTTGTAATTGTTTTATGTTTGTACTCTGTTTTTTCATTCTTCTATTTTCTCTTTCCTGCACTCATTTGGATTGTTTGAATATCTGTTAGCATTCCAAGTTAATTTATCTTTTATTTAAAAATTTTTATTGCAGTTTAGTTGATTTACAATAATGTACTAGTTTCAGGTGTACAGCAAAGTGATTCAGTTATACATATGTTTTTTCAAATTATTTTCCATTATAGTTTATTACAAGATATTAAATATAGTTCCCCATGCTATATAGTAAATTCTTGTTGCCTGCAATTTAATTTATTATAGGTTTTTAGTTATCTCTTTACGTATTTTTGATTTGTTAGTTTCTTATAATATACATACTTATCTTTTCATAGTCTACTTAAGTTTAATAGTCTTTCACTCCAAGTGAAATGTAGAAACCCTCAACCATGTAGTTTTCTTTTACCCTTCCTCCTGTATGTTGTAGTTGTCAGGTGTATTCTGTCTGGACACTTTGAAATCTTTCCAACAATGTTATAATTTCTATTTCATACAGTCATTCATACTTTAGCAAATTTATGAAGAGAAAAAACAGTTTATTATATTAATATTTACCCAGATATTTACCAATTCTATTGATCTTCATTCCTGAATTCCACGGTTGCTTCTAGTATCATTTCTGTTCTAAAAAGTTTCCATTAGCATTTCTTTTAGAGCAGATCCAATGATCATGAAATCTTACTTTTCATTCATTTCAGAATGTGTTTATTTTGCCCTCATTTCTGGAGGAAATTTTTACTGGTTGTAGAATTCTACTTTGACTTTAAAATTTTTTGTTTTCCTTCAGAACTTTAAGAATGATGTTGTGCTGTCATCTGGCTTCTACGGTTTCTGTTAAGAAAAATGAAAGCATTTAATTTATTGTTCTCCTATATGTAATGTGTTATTTCCTTCTCTAGCTGCTTTTAAGATATTTTCTTAATCTTTAGTATTCACCTGTTACATTAATGATGCATCTGGCCATGATTTTCCAGATTTTTCCTGTTTGCAGTTTTCAGGTTTTTTGAATCTCTAAATATACTTTTTCATCAAATTTGTAGAGTCATTATTTTCTAAAATATATATTTTTCTGCATCAGTCTTTCTTCCTTCTGGAACTCTAAGAATATACATGTCAGATTTTATATCTATATTGTCTTACAGGTTTCTGAGACTCTGCTGAGTTGATTCAATTATTTTATTTCTTTTGTTAAGGTTTGAAAATTTTAGTGGTCTATCTTGACAGTAACTCTTTCCTCTTTTGACTTCAGTCTGTTATTGAGCTCACCCAGCCCAAATTTCAATTCTGTATTTTAAATTATAAAGTTTCTCTTTCTTTTTTTATAATTATTTTCTTTTAAATTATTTTTTTTAATGTGGTAAATATACATAGCACAAAATTTACCATTTTAACCATTTTTTTAATGGTTTATTTATTTTTTTGTGGTACGTGGGCCTCTCACTGTTGTGGCCTCTCCCGTTGCGGAGCACAGGCTTAGTGGCCATGGCTCATGGGCCCAGCCATTCCACGGCATGTGGGATCTTCCCGGACCCGGGCATGAACCCGTGTCCCCTGCATCAGTAGGTGGACTCTCAACCACTGCACCACCAGGAAGCCCCTTAACCATTTTTAAGTATGCAGCTCAGTGACGTTGAGTATATTCACATTATTACAGCCATCCCTGCAATCCATTCAGAGAACATTTTTCATCTTACAAAACTGAAACTCTTTAAACAGTAATCCCTCGTTTTTCTTACCCCCAACCCCTGGCAACACCCATTCTACTTTCTACTTCTATGAATTTGAGTGTTCTAAATTACCTTGTTTGAGTAGAATCATATAGTATTTACCTTTTTATGGTTGGCTTATTTCACTTAGTGTAATGTCTCAAGGTTCATCTGTGTTTTAGTGTGTCAGAATATCCTTCCTTTTTAAGGCTGAATAATATTTCATTGTATGTATATGTCAGATTTGGGTTACCCATTCATCTGTTTATGGACATTGTGTTGCTTCTACCTTTGACTATTGTGAATAATACTGCTATCAACATGGTTATATAAATGTCTCTTCAAGATTGTGCTTTCAATTATTTTGGGTGTACTATAACCAGAAGTAAAACTGCTGGATCATATATGTTTAATTATATTTTTAATTGTTTGAGGAAGTGCTGCACCAGTTTCCCTAGCAGCTGCACCGCTTTACATTCCCACCGACAGTGCACAAGTGTTCCAATTTCTCTATATTCTCACCTACAGTTGTTTTTTGTTTATTAATCTTTTGATAATAGGCATCCTAATGGATGTAAGTGGTATCTTACTGTGGTTCGATTTGCATTTCTGTGATGGTTAGTGATGGTGAGCATCTTTTCAATGTGCTTATTGACCATTTTTTTATATTTGGAGAAATGTCCAAGTTCTTTGCCCAATTTTTAGTTGAATTGTTTGTAATTTGTATTTTCTTTGCTGAGACATATGTCATTCACTTCGTTTTGAGAGTTTTTGTTCTCACTTATGGGACATGGTTATTATACATGCTTAAAAGTGTTTTGATAATTCTACCATCTGGGTCATCTAGATGTTGGTGTCTGTTTATTCTCTTTTCCCTTGAGAGTTGTTGAGATTTTTTCCTGTTTCTTTGAGTCCTAGTGAGTAAATTTTCTGTTGTATCCAGTACATTTTAAGTACTACACTATGAACTTCTGTATTCTATTAAAATCCTACCAATAACGTTGATTTGTTTTAACAGTCTATCCACCTACTTATATTCAGATTTCAAATTCTATCTTGCCTCCTGAGGGCTGTGGTTTCAATGTCAGGTTAGTTTTTCAAACTTTTACAGTGTTATCCAATCATCTCCCATGTGTGCCACAAGGGAAAAATCTGGGACCTGAACAACGTTCTGCATCAAAGTTCAGTTTTCAGATCTTTGGCAGTATTTATTTGAGTCAGTCTACACATGTGCAGTTCAGAGTTTACCAGGACTTTATACACAGATTAAGGGGGGGGTCTCTTTCTTCCCCTCTGTCATCCTTCTTGTGGTTCCTCTCCACTCCTGGCTCTCAAGGTCTTCTGTGAATTTATAGCTCCAAATGCTAAAGACTTGGATTGCTTTTGCTGAGTTTTGGATAAAGGAAAGTCATTGTAAGAAATATCCATATGAAATTTGTGCATATTGTAGAACAAATTCCAGATATATCTATTAAGCAGAGCCTAGATATGAATTTTTTTAGGATAGTTTACTTTTAGGATAAAAACATCACTTTCACCTAATTGGCGAGTTCATTTTTCCAATAACGAGAATATGAAAAATGATACAATTGCCTATGTCAATGCAAAGTCTGGTTTTGTACTAAATCTTGGATTTGAGATGTAGCATTGCTTTGGATGGAGTCAAAGTTTGGGACTGATAACAAAACATTCAACAACTAAGTCCAGAATGACTCATAGTAACAGGTAAAACAATTTTCTCCAGTATTTAAACTGTCATTCTGTCTCTTCTATTTAAACATTTTATTATTCCAATGGTATTCTTTTTAGTTTCAGTGGAGATGAAGAAGAAACTAGAATACTTTAGAGAGTACTGCGATTTGGGTTTCTATATTTAAAACTGATTAGTTTAAGATTCCTAAACATCTTCCAGTTTTTCAACTTCCCTTTATGTATGTTTACAAATTCATTTTGTTAACTTTAATATTAAAACTGTGCCTGTGAGAACCATTTTCACTGGTTTCCATGTACTGCCTAAAACTGCAGTACATTTCCACCAATCCATGTGAGCGTGTAACTATAAAGAATTCCCAGATGTTGTTCAAAAAACGGCAAAAATTACCTCCTATTCTCTCAGTTGGAGACCTGAAGTGTATCTTGTAATTGGCTTTAAAAATGTGTGGAAAAGGGCCTCCCTGGTGGCGCAAGTGGTTGAGAGTCCGCCTGCCGATGCAGGGGATACGGGTTCGTGCCCCGGTCTGGGAGGATCCCATATGCCGCGGAGCGGCTGGGCCCGTGAGCCATGGCCGCTGAGCCTGCGCGTCCGGAGCCTGTGCTCCGCAACGGGGGAGGCCACAACAGTGAGAGGCCCGCATACCGCAAAAAAAAAAAAAAAAAAAAAAAATGTGTGGAAATGTTTAGAGTTTCGTTATTTTATCCCTCAAAAAGTAGGATGAATATTATGTTATAGACTATTTTGATCCTAACTTGAACTTTTTGCTGAATAATATAGGAGTTACTTTGAAATCTTGTTTGGAATATATTAACTGAAAGATGTAAGTCTTCTAAATAATTAAAATTTATTGAATTTTTCTTTAAAGAATTACACATAAATCTCCATGCTTTCCATTTTAAAAATTAAAATTATGCAGTTTAAGGACTTTGTAGTTGATTGGATACTTCATGTTAAAAATAGAATTAGAATTGGGTACTATTATCTTCCTGTAATTCTGTAACTCTTTAAACCTCAATTTCTTTCTTTTCATTTAATTTTTCCTTGTGAATATGCATGAAAAACTGGTGACTTCTGATTTATAATTGATTTTAGTTGGAAGCAAATTTTTTAATAGGGATTGGCAAACTACTGCCCATGGGCTAGATCTGCAAATTGCTTGTTTTTAATTACAAAGTTTTATTGAAATGCAGCTAGGTTCATTCATTTGTGTTGTCTATGGCGACTTTCATGCTACAAAAGCAGAGCTGAGTAGTTTTTGACAAAGACCATTTGGCTCACAAAGCTTGAAATACTATGATGTGCTTCTTTACAGAAAAGATCGGCTCACCCTTAGTTCAAGATGAAGGTTGCCAATCATGACAACTTTCATGTATTTTCCTTTACATTTGAGATTATTATATAATTCAGTTTTCTGAGTTACATTAGGATGTTGTTATCAAGCCATTACTTATTGTCACTGAAAGCATGTTTTCAATGTTTCACTGATTCTATGCCTAAGAATTTAAGCTACTGCCAGAGTTGTTGCTATTTCAGAAGTGTATATTCACTTTACCTGATTTTTTATTCTTGCCAGTGAAAGAATTTTTCTCAGTGACCAGCCTATTATGTTTTTTTTGTTGATTATGTTGACTTTGTTCAAATTGTCAGCCTGGCATTTAATCCACCTCAGTTATGTTCATCTTTGTAGTTTTTAGGTTACATACAGGCAGTTTTTGTTTACTTGTTTTACATATTTTTGTACAATAAGGGAAGATGTAAAATTAATAGGGTGTGATTAAATAGAGCTGTTGTAACTCATGAATTTTCTGTTACATATTCCAATGCACATATGCCCATTTTCTAAGTAGTTTTAGTAGAGAGAATAATCTTTTGATTTAGCTAAGAACACTATATGGACTTTCAACCTAAAAACCTGTCAATATTGCTTAAGATATAATGTAATGTCTATTTATTAATTTATTCAGAAATATATCTTGAATTCTTCAATGTCATATTCACTGTTATAGACTTAGGAGGACAATAGTATACAAAACAGTCAAAAAAAACCCCACCAAAATTGACAAAATAAAGAAAGTAAGACAAAACCTTTTAACTTCACGGTAGCTTACATTGTATTGGGAGCAAACAGACAACAAGAAAGTATCAGAAGGTGAAGAGTGCTAAGAAAAAGGACATGGAATGAGTAGGGGAAGAAAACTAACATCTTAAAAAATAGGAAGTCAGTCTCCAGAATCTCTTCACTAATCTGCACTTCTACCAATAGTGCATGAAAGGTTTTAAATGCCCACTTTTGACAGTATTCAACCGCCTAACTACGGATCTGATGGGTGTAACTGATATCTTGCTTCAATTTCCATCTTTGTTGTTACTAATGAATTGAGCCACTTTTTCCATATCCTTACTATCATTTTGAATTTCCTTCTTTTGTGATTGGTCTGATCCTATCCTTGGTCATAATTTTATTGAGGTGTCCGTCTTTTTCTTGTTGATTCGCAGGAATTCCTTATATATATGTATGTCCTTCATTTAAAAAAATATATATACTAATCAGCTTTGTTGAGATATAATTGACACAATAAACTTCATTGATTTTTGACATTTGGAGAATAATATCTTTGTTCCAAATGCTAATTTTTTCATGCTGTTCTTCTTTGACTATAAATTCTGAGTATTTATGTAATAAGTTAATCAATTTTCAACCTTACAATTTACAGGTATTTTGGGGTTAGATTTATTGAGGTATAATTTACACAAAATAAAATTCTTTATTTTAAAATATACAGTTTATTGAGTTTTGATAAATGTGTATAGTTCTGCAACTACCGTCAAAATCAAGATATCAAACATTTGTCGCCCCCAAAAGTTTTCATGTGCCCCTTTGCAGTCATTCCCCTGCTTCACACCCAATACCTGGTAGTTATTGATCTGCTATCTTCTGCCCCTGTTGTTTTGTGTTTTCTAGACAGTCTTGTCAATTGAACCATATGTAGCCTTTTTTTTTTTGAATTTTTAAAGAAGTCTTTCTTCACACACAGTTAACAAAGGTAATGTATTCTCCTATATTCTCTTCTATTAACTCATTGATTTATTTTCCACATTTAGGAACTTTAACAGGAATCCAATTTTTATATTGTTTTCTTTAAGAATTGAAATTTTTTCAAGTTTTTCAATATAATGAGCTACATGTTTCAATGCCACCTACTAACGAGTATTCTTAAAGAAATGCAACTGGAATTTTTATTGAGATTGCATTTACTATACAGTTTAACTTGGAGAGCATCGTTATGTTAATATTAAGTGATCCCATCCAGTAACATGGAATATCTCTTCATTTATTCAGTTCTTTATGCCTTTTAAAAGGCCTTTAACTTTTTTTCTATAGGGATTCATGAATACTTTAATTCCTATGTACTGAATAGTTTTTCTTAGTGTGTTAATTCTCATTTTATCATATTCTCTATGTATTTATTGCTAAATTAGAGGAGTGCCATTTATTCTTATAAATCAATGTTTTATTTGGTCATTGTGCTGAACTTCCCGATTAGTTTTAGGAGTTTATTGTTGAAATTTGTAAGTAGATCATGTAGTCTGCAAATAGAAACTGTCTGAATCTTCCCTCAGGCTGTTTTGTATCTTCTTTCTTTCTTTTTTTTTTTTTTTCTGATAACATTGACCAGGACTTGCTCAACTGCATTAAATGGAATGGTAAGAGTAGAAATACTCATCTTATTCTCTATCATTAAAAGAATGCTTCAGGCATCAATTAAATATAGTGCTTGTTCTAGGTTTAGGTCCCAAACATTTGACAATGGGAAACTTTTTCTTAAAATACCAATTAATACATTTCACAAAAGAGCTAGAAATGGGATTAGACCAGTGATTTTTACTGCCAGCCTCCATTAAAATCACCTGGGGCTCTAGCCCTTGAGTTTTTAATTGAACTGGTCTGCGATAGGACTCAGACCTCAGTAAGCTTCCCAGGTGATTCTTTTAGGCAACTAGGTTGAAAATCACTGGAGAAGTCCATTTAACAAATGAACCTCTAAAGAATATGTATCTAAACTAGTTTAAAATTTAAAATATTGACTCCATAATTTAAAATATATTGACAAAACTATAGAGAATTGTGGATATCTCTAGCTAAAAACAAAACACATCGATGTTTTATTCATGGATATCATGAATTTTAATGTTAAAAGACAGTTTTAGTTTCTTAGGGAGAAAAACATTCATATAGTATGTTGGGTATACTGATGACTGCTTAATACCTAAACTGATATGTGTTAAAAGGTCTTTACTCACCCCAGGAGCCCTTATGTTCTACGTAAATGTTCCTTAAATGAGTTGGGTTTGAGACTGACAGGTTAAATCTCCTTTATCCATCACCTGCACACCTATTCTAGACCTATATGAAGGTCACATGTGATAAATATGAGCTCCACAGGTCAAAATATGTATAATTGCACATGTGTAATTTAGAAAAGAAAAGCTATTAAGGGGTCTTCATTTGTCTACATTATCAGAATGTGTTTATTGACCACTCAAATATTAGCAAACTCCTATTTTGAAAACCTGACATAGAAATGATCCATATATCCAAAAGTCATCTTTGCAGTGCTCATGTTCTTGGGCGACAAGGCTATCACTACAGGAAGAATTATCCTTTCAGATTCTCTGTTATGAGACATTCCTGTCCTCTGCTCTTTACCCCTTTTGTCCCTGAGCACCCAGTCCTCATGTCACATGCCACACTGCTTCTCACTGTTTCCACTGTCTGAGGATGGAGTCCACCTCTGCAGCTTCCTGGTAACCACACTTTCCCCTCTAGCTGCAGCCCCAGTTCCAGAACAGTGACACAGGTCACCTTTATTATCTAAATAAACTACTTGAAAATATTTATACCAGGATTATCAACCGGTTTGGAAGCAGGAGGATGCCAGAAGCAAGTGGACCTGTTAAGAATGTGTACTATGCCTTAAATCTCTTGGCAAGGGAAAAATAGGCAGGACCACTGACAGAAAGCACCATTTCTAGGGGAAAATTCTCCTTTGTTCTATAGAGCTTTTCTTAGAAAGTACTTTTTGATTAGACTTGTGTAGTGAGTGGGGTGGGGGGGAAGTTTTGAAGTTAAATCAATGATATACTTTAAGCAAAATTATGCAGAGGAGACAAGTAATATAAAAAATATGCAAAACATTTTAATTTCATTTATAAATTTTAATATGAATTAGATTTAAAATCATAATCAGCTAGACAATCAGTGCTGAGTTACATAAAAGGTGGGAGTAACATGTTAAATGTTTGCTGATGCTGTGCAGGTGCCTCTTGATATGCAATAGTGAGTGGTTTAAAAATAGTGCCTTTCAGCTAAAAATCTATTCTAAAATAAAAATTTTTTAAAGTAAAGTAAAAATTTTCTAATGTTCCTATGTTCCTCCTCTGGCTGTCTGTTTCTTATTATTTGCAAATTAGTTGTATACAGTTTTAATTGTTTGCTTTCTGTCCTTACAAAGGAAATGGGAGAATATAGGCAGGTAGCACTCTCAAAGAGGTAAGACAGGGAATCATTTCCATAAATTAATAGAAGTAATCACATCCTACATTATGGGATGCTTGTGATTTATACTTTCATATTTTATTTGGTTCTAATAGCATATTTTAATTTATTTAGGGTGTGAAAATTCCCTTTAATATGTGGACTAATTATAAATGCTAGCTGCTGGTCACAGAAATTTAGAGCTTCTAAAACCAGTACATTATCATGTCTACCGGGAAGGTCTAAATTATTTGTTTATAATTTATTTTTAACATTTGTATTTGTCTTTATTTTCCCTCAGTACAGCCCTTCTCATTTTTCTGAATCTAAGGAGAATTGTTTTCCTTTATCAAGTAGATGAAAGGACTATTGTTGAAAATAACCTCATTTTAACCAATCGCTAAGAAGAAGCATATGGATTTTATAATTTCCTTTTCTGATGGAATCCTTTGTTTTTGGCTGCACTGGGTCTTCGTTGCTGCACGCGGGCTTTCTCTAGTTGCAGTGAGCAGGGGCTACTCTTCATTGTGGTGTATGGGCTTCTCACTGCGGGGACTTCTCTTTTTGCGGAGCACGGGCTCTAGGCACGTGGGCTTAAGTAGTTGCAGCCCGCAGACTCAGTAGTAGTGGCACACGGGCCCTAGGGCCTGCAGGCTTCAGTAGTTGTGACACGCAGGCTCAGTAGTTGTGGCGCACGGGCTTGCTTGCCCCACTGCATGTGGGATCTTCTGGGACCAGGGATTGAACCCGTGTCCCCTGCATTGGCAGGTGGATTCTTAACCACTGCACCACCAGGGAAGTCCCCCGATGTAATTCTTGAGAGAGGCACTGGTGAAATGGTGATGCAACACGGGGCAGAAAGATCTCTGGCTCAGGACCAGTTATTCATAGGCAACTGAGTCACACTGTGAGTTAGCTGGACATTAAATATCATTAAGTTCATTTTT
The DNA here is from genome assembly GCF_025265405.1 of Mesoplodon densirostris. Classification (NCBI taxonomy): domain Eukaryota; kingdom Metazoa; phylum Chordata; class Mammalia; order Artiodactyla; family Ziphiidae; genus Mesoplodon; species Mesoplodon densirostris. Next base: position 44,365,038 of record NC_082669.1, read on the forward strand.
CTTTCTTGAATTTTAAAGCCTTAGTATTTCATCCTTAAGCTGCCTACATTCTTGTTGTCTGAGTAAGATTGATCCCCTGCAAATGTTTAATATGTTGTAAAATGATAAAACAAGGCAATCACTTTACCAGTTTATGAGAAATCATCCATTTAGGTATAATTCACCTTCCTGACTCTCAGTTTTAGATTACAATTAGCAATGTTTAATTGTGAAACTATTAGACAAAATGCCAAGTTAGACAAGTGTACAGCTAAAGATTGTTTTATCTTTCAAAAAATTTTTATTTCCTCAAATGAGAATGGATTGAATTTTTTTTTTTACCTTGTGATTTCCTATCCCTTATTTCTTTTTTGTTAATGTAGTACATATACCTTGTAATGTGCACAGTAGTATTTTTATCTATTTGAATGACGTCTTTTATAAGTTAGGGAAGATGTGAACCAGGTATTAAAGTGGAAATAAGATATAATTTCCATGGTCTTTTCTTATTTGTGTAAGATAGAATGATGGTGTAATTCTGCCAGCTAAGGACTACAGAAAGTCATGTTTCTGCGATTTGGATTTCAGTTTCTTAAATCCTGCATCCCCTGTATGTTGGCATTGACTACCTGTGTTTAGCTGTGTGGGGTTATCATTTTACTTGAGAAGCCCGCTCGGGGACCATGGCTCTGCCAGGTACTGTCAGCCAAATCTAATTGTAACTGCTTGAGTAGTTACCGTTACCTGTTTACTGAGAACTTTACTTTCATTAATGTTGTGTAAATAAAACCACATAGTATAAAACTTTTTTCCCCTTTAGGGTGTACTGGTTAGCATTAACCTTCACTCTGGATAAATTGAACGTGAGAGTTTATTTGTACAGCCTTTGAGGGTTTGGGGTTTTTTTTTAGAATTTTTTAGATAAATACCCTACTTTTTCTTACTAAATGGAGTTTAGCGCTCTCTTATTTTAGTAACAAGTGTCTTCTCACTTCAAAGAGAATGGCATTGTCAGTTCTCATTTCAGTGTTATGTCAGTGATTTGTGTGTGGTGTGTTTTACTTCACTCTTAATAACTTGTATTGGTCTGGATTCTTATGCAGGTTTAATGAGACAGAAAATACTGATGCTAGGTATGAAAATCTTAATGCCTATTAATTTTAAATTTTATCTTCTCCATCATAGAAATCTATTCCAGTATAGTACCTATTACTGATAGTTTGTATACAAAGAAGAACTTCCAGATTAAAGTTTTCATATTCCATCATGAAGTGCTTTCTTTTATGTACACTTAATTTTAAACAGTTTCACATTAATAGGTTAAAAAAATATTGTCTAATGTGAATCAAGTTGGAAGAAGTATTTTCTTGTATCCTAGTAAGCAGCTAGGTTGGAAATTACCATGAATCCTCTGCTTAGCCAGTTCACACAAAGGGAACGTGGACCCATGTTTGTGTTGTTTTGCTTGACCTTGTTGCTTTCTTTATGTAAATAACATAATTTTTGTGTTTTTCTAATTCACATTTTTGTATGGTGGTTGGTCAAATGCTAAGAGCACATCGAGGAATAAGAAAAGTCACTTATGGGATCTTAAATACAAATAAATCATACATAATGAGAGGAAAGAGGAAAGGAAACAAATATTGGGTAACTAATGTTTGCTTATTTGTACAGTGCACTGGATATATAGTGTGAATTACACCAGTGCAATCCATGCTTTCTATCAGGGTACAGTTTACCAAGGAAGATAGTCATTGAATAAAGTGAGGTGAGAAATGAGTAAGGAAAGCTTCTGTAAGAATGTGATGTTTAAGGATAGACATTCACTAGGTAAATAGATGGGGAAGAAATATTTAAGCAGAAGAAAGAGACCTGAGGCAGGATATGCACAGCATATTCAAGGAAAGCAAAGAAGTCAGTGAGATGTAAGTATTCTCTTTTTTTTACTTTATACAGAGGTGTCAGTGGCTCAGAGATTAACTTGCTTGCCTATGTAAGATAGCTAGTAAGTAGAAAGCTGGAATATCCACAAGCCCATTCCTTTTCCAACATGTACCACACGACCTCGGTGACCGAAACGCCCTGATAAGCGATGGACCTGGCAATTTGGACCCCATGTCTTTATTCCAGACTGGATAACCCTTCTTGGAAAACCTGGGGCAGAAAATGTTTTAATCTCTTAGTACATTTGGATATATCGCTCACCTTCTATATAGGCAGCATCTGTTAGGAAATGTCCAGAAAAGTACAAGACATATTTCCTGTGCTTACAGAGTTTATAAATTAGATGACAAGATTGAATTGACTCAACACAATCAGCTAGGAAGCAGAATATAAATAAATGCCAGTATGTGTTATAGCCTAACAAATTTTCTACAAATATATAGCAGTTGGTAACGGAAGTAGGGTGGAAAAGATGGGGAAAGCTTTCTTTGAAGAGATGACAGACTATTTTAGGATTGTATTTTTATGTTAAAGATAAACAGAAGGGCATTGGCAAAGATGAAGAAATGGATAAAAGCATGACGCCTTAAGCAGAGGGGTGTTGGGTTCCTGTCAAAGAACAACGGAGACCCAGTAAGGCCATGCTGTGAGAATCCTGAAAAGTAGTTGAAAGAGTTTAAACTTGGCACAGTAGATAGACGGAAACACTGGAGGCTCTTGAGAAGCTCGTGTGTTTTTAACTAATTGATAACTAACAGAAGTCATATAATCTTCTTTCTTTATGGTTTGTTAAAAATATTTTAGGCTACAACAACTCTGTCAGATAGAGACATTCAAGCAACTGTTTAGTGCTATTAAAAAGAACCATTTAGTTAGAGAAATATTTTTCAGTTACATCTTTCTTCTAAGACTGTACAAATGAAAACAGGCAAAACTGGAGTAATTAACAAAGCTTGCTGAATAGAAACACAGGTTTAATTTTGTGTACAAACAAGGATATTATAACATTTAAGAGGTGATTGATGAAGGAGAGCCATAAAATGTTCATGTTTAGACAGAATGTAATCAGGAGAATTCTGTACTTTCTTTCAATTAAGGAAAATTTAATGTGGGATTTTGGAGGTTTTTTTTTTAACATCTTTATTGGAGTATAATTGCTTTACAATGGTGTGTTAGTTTCTGCTTTATAACAAAGTGAATCAGCTATACATATACATATATCCCCATATCTCTTCCCTCTTGCATCTCCCTCCCACCCTCCCTATCCCACCTCTCTAGGTGGTCACAAAGCACCAAGCTGATCTCCCTGTGCCATGCGGCTGCTTCCCACTAGCTATCTATTTTACATTTGGTAGTGTATATAAGTCCATGCCACTGTCTTACTTTGTCCTAGCTTCCCCTTCCCCCTCCCTGTGTCCTCAAGTCCATTCTCTACGTCTGCGTCTTTATTCCTGTCCTGCTCCTAGGTTCTTCAGAACCTTTTTTTTTTTTTTTTTAGATTACATATACATGTGTTAGCATACAGTATTTGTTTTTCTCTTTCTGACTGACTTCACTCTGCATGACAGACGCTAGGTCCATCCACCTCACTACAAATAACTCAATTTCGTTTCTTTTTATGACTCAGTAGTATTCCACTGTGTATATGTGCCACATCTTCTTTATCCATTCATCTGTCGACGGACACTTAGGTTGCTTCCTTGTCCCGTCTATTGTAAATAGAGCTGCAATGAACACTGCGATACATGACTCTTTTTGAATTATGGTTTCCTCAGGGTATATGCCCAGTAGTGGGATTGCTGGGTTGTATGGTAGTTCTATTTGTAGTTTTGTAAGGAACCTCCATACTGTTCTCCATAGTGGCTGTATCAATTTACATTCCCACCAACAGTGCAAGACGGTTCCCTTTTCTCCACACCCTCTCCAGCATTTATTGTTTGTAGATTTTTTGATGATGGCCATTCTGACTGGTATAAAGTGATACCTCATTGTAGTTTTGATTTGCATTTCTCTAATGATTCGTGATGTTGAGCATTGTTTCATGTGTTTGTTGGCAATCTGTATATTTTCTTTGGAGAAATGTCTATTTAGGTCTTCTGCCCATTTTTGGATTGCATTGTTTGTTTTTTTTGATATTGAGCTGCAATCCCTATCAAACTACCAATGGCATTTTTCACAGAACTAGAGCAAAAAATTTCACAATTTGTATGGAGCTTTTTAAATGAAGGAAATGAGTGAGGATAAAGTATCTAGAACCTCATGTCTTTGTTCAACCTGAAGATTTTCCAGTATCTTTATAGGCTAGGTCTGATCCCTCAGTCTAAAGGAGACTCTTCCAGGACACCTGGCAGGACCTCTATAGAAGTGTACCTGACTTACCAACATGAGCTATACATTTTTTTTTCATGTTTGGTCACTGATGATTTTTATAGTAGTCTAACTGGAGGAAGTGAGAGAGGAAGGAGTGAGAGAGAGGTGAAAAAAAGCAATTAAGGCATTTTAAAACCTCATTCTAAGTATTTTATAAGGAAAAGTGGTATTTTTAATTTTGTATTTATATATGGGTTCCATCTGGCAAAATGAACTTAGGAAGCTAGTTAATTGATAATTTCTTCTTGTGTGTGGTGGTCCCATACATTGATAGCGGCTATAGCATAGTCTTATGTTGCTCTTCCATGGTAAGAATATGTTTATGCCATTGATCTAGTTCCTAGAACTAATGAAGGCTGAACATATTTTAGAAATGTGGCTCTTTTCCCCAGATGTCAAAAACCAAGTATCTGGGTTTAGTTTGCAAGACAAATTTAAATAAGTTATGCTCCTAGTATAATACAACCTAGTGCTTTTGCTAGTCCATTTTTATAGCTTAAACAGATCATTTAATTTCTCAGTCTTTTCTTGTTATCATATGTAATCATGCATAAAAGTTACAGGCTTTATTAATTAAAAATATCCAGAACATTTGGGTTTTTCTTGGAGACGTTGAGGGAAGCTGGATAGAGAAGAGTTATGTATCTTTATTTTAGATAAGAAAGAAAATGGCAAGAAAACAGACTTATAAAAGTCCTCTAAAGAAAAGTATCTTCCAGAGTCTGGTGTATGTTAGATTTTCTTTGTGTTCTGCTGTGTTTTCTATAAATAAAATTCCAGCACTGTTATAGAGAATTAGTTTTAATAAGGTTAACTTTGAAATGCATTATAAATTTCTCAGTCACTGAAATATCATCTAGGTTTAATAGTCTCTGCAAAAGTAAAGGTGTATACGAATGTTTATCATTTTCAAGAAAAAGATCTAAAGTATAACAGTGGTTCTTATAACACTTTTAGCCCCAAATTAAGGCAAATGTCCCATCACTAGGATAGCTGGTCAGTTGAATGATCACCTACTGGGAAAATAAATTGGATTTAGATGCCTACTCTGTAATTTCCTGAGGGCAGGAGTAATTAAGAGGAACTTTTAAGCCTGACAGACTTGAGTTCAAATCCTGGCTCACTTCCTCTAGTAACTTAGTTAATCTCTCTTGTACTTAATTACCTTATTTGAGAAAAAAGAGCTTAATCAAGGAACGTTCTAATGATTAAATAAGATAATGTATATAAACATATTAACTGAGGCACCACAAAATAAACATCTTAACTCTTGTGTCTGTGCCTTTGGGGAAGTCAACCTCTTTGAATACAAATGTCTTCATTTATAAAATGAGGATAATACAGCCTCACAGGACTGCTATCATCAAAACATCATATGACGTTATATTACAAAAGCATTTTGGAAATTGTCAAGAGGGAGAAATCAAAGATGATGTCCATGTTTCTGGCTGGACCACTATTTCATGATGGGGTCCTTCACTGCAATCCTGACAGTGAAGGACCAGGTTCAAGGGAACACATGATGAGTTCCATTCTGGGTATAATGAATTCAAAACTAAAGGAACTATAGAGCATCAGAGCTCAGTTGAAGTTACACAAACTATCACTGCTCTTGTTTAACATAAAGTGATGAGAATTTCTGCCTATATCATGTGTATACCTATTATAGGTAAACATTGTCGTTTTGCCAGCTACCATGACTAAGTTGCTTTTTCATATATCTGTGGTACCTAAAATGTACGTCTTTATGACAACTCTTTCTCCCAGAGTTGGAGCAAATACATATCTCATCTTGTGAATTGCCTTTGGTCTGGGTATTGCTGTGTTCTGATTGGTTAGTATGTGGCCAGAATGGTCCAGACAGCTCTGAGTGAATCGCATTCTTAAACTGAAATGAATATTACACGTATTTTGCATTTTCATGTAATATATTTCCTGTAAATAAATGGACAGATGTATAGCATCATGAATTTATGAAGTTTCCCAAAACACAATTTTTCTTGGAAAAATTGGAATTATTCCAACTTGGAAAAGTTGGAATTATGTCTGTATTTAAGTTTGGTGTTTTATCTGTACCATATTTGTGTGAATGAAGTAGGAACATATTTTGCTCAAACTTGATCACCTTCATCTTGGTCATATTTGGCCAGGGGATGGTTTAGTTTGTCTCAGTTGAGGCTCCCTATTGACCAAAGTCTTTACATATGCAGGTCTAGCCGGTCATGTGGTTGGCATTACTGAAACATTAGCTACACTTAGGTGGCGATAGCCAGTAGTCATACATGAAGATCTAAAGTCCGGGAGGCAGCATGTGTAAGGCTCAGTGTACGGACTTGAGCTAGACTTGGAGCTATGCAATAGTGAAGGTTTGCCATGATAGTATTGGCAGCATCCCAAGGAAATTTGAAGGACAAATCTTGGCTGTGCCACCAACTAATATTGCTGCTATGGACAGGTTGCTTAAACTTTTCTGAACTTAACTTTCCACATCTTTGAAATTGGAATAAAGATAGTATTTTCCTCATGGAATTTTTGTGATGATTAAATGTGTCAACACACATAAAATGGATGGCAAACTGTAAGAGTAACAGAAATAGTATCTCTTATCATTATTACTATTAGGATGTGGATATATAGGTGTAATCAATAATAGGCAGTTGAAACCATAGATTTAATAGCATGTCACAGGCAGCCAGTGAAGAGAGGAAGCCTAGAATAGAGTCCCAATGAAGTCAACATCTAAGGGATGAGTAAAGGAATGAGGACCTGGTGAGAAGTAACCATACAAGAAGTATGATATTATAGAAACTAAGGTAAAAGGACATTTCAAGGAAGAAAAGAATTGGCTAACATTACCAGACACAAAGAAAAAAGCAGGTTGCTACATTTCACAACACCAAGGGCCACCATTAGGTTGTAACTGTATAAATAGAACCCCTTGTCCCATGTTCATGTATTACAGAGTAGTATATGCAGAGTTGGTTAATGCAGGAGATTCTCAGACTCTAAAACAGTGTCAAGTAAGGTAAGGATTTTAAAATGTTTTTAAAACATTTGTTTTAAAATGTAAGAAATTGCTAACCTTGACTAGGGCTGTTACAGTGTTAGTCGTTAGGAGGAAATCAAATGGCAGTAAGTTCAAGTCTAATGAGAGCTGGGCAATTTGAGGACAGTGATAATACCTGTGAAGAGGGCAGGGAGGAAGGTAAGTGCCTGAAGAAGACTAGTAGGTAGAGGTTTCTTGTTTTACCATGGGAAACCATGCTGATGTAAAGGAGAAGTTAAGAAGGTGGCAATATGAAAGAGAGAGGGGCTACTGCGCAGCATCCGTACATCCAAAGCGGTGGGATACAGGGCATAGTTAAGTGGTGGGCCTGAAACAAGAGGAGGGACGACACCCTTGGCTTCTAGCAGAATGCTAGGAGGAAGGCTAGGTTCCTGCCACAGCTGCTTTGTAAGCTTGGTGGCAGTAAATCAAGGGAGCTCATGTCTGATGTCTGGTACTCTGTCTTTGAAATAAAGAGGCGTAAATTTTTCAGAGGAATGACAGAAAAAGCCAATCTCCAAGTAGGAAGCAGTGTACCATTCAGTACTTTGGAGTAAAATCTATCAGATTTTACCATTTCTATCAAAATAGAGCCAATCTTGGACCCATTTGATAGGGGTTACTTATTTAAGAAATGACAAGATTTCATGCTTTAGCACGTTAACGGAACTCTGCCAATGCCAGGACCATCGGCAGTGAAGCTTCAGCATGGTGGTATTTATAGCATCCCCAGGGAAGCAAACATCTACTTTACAAAAGGAGGCCAGATTATTTTAAGCCATGAAAATAATGCCAGAAGTGACGCTATTGAGCTGTCAGTTATATCTTTTTATTGAATTTAAATGCTAGAAAAAATTATTCAGAAAGTATCTCTTTACCCATTTATTTGTAGCACCATAGAACTCCCTCTTTGAATACTTTCCTACAGGAAATTAATATTTATTATAGACCTATATTTTTCATGAGTTCCCTTTGGCAATAAAAATCAAAGAAAAACTTTACTTACAGGGTTCATTTCTATAATGAATTATAAAATATGTATGATCGTAACAAACCATAACTTTTTATTCTGAAGTCAACTTGAAAATTAGCAGAAACTAAATTTTAAATAATAATTCTACCGTGTATTTATACTCACAGTTCTATCTTACAAGGAGCTAGGATTCCATTAATAATTAAATATCCCATATGCAACAAAAGAAACTGGAAGTCTTCTTAGTTTTATTTAATGATTCAGGAGGTATACTCAAACTTCAGAAAATTTTAATGTAACCCAACCATTTTTTGGAAAACATCAACCTGTTGGGGTTTGCACCAAATGGTTCTCTTTTAGTCCTTTTACATTTCCCTTTCTGTACGGCCTCATAACAGGAAATGTTACCATGTCACTTTTGCATAACAGTTGGTTTACTTTTGTCAGCAAATCACTTCTAAATGTAGATACAAAGTTAACTTTTTTATATCAGGCTTTATAAAATTTGCTATCCAAAAGTTTTATAGTTCAGGAGATGAATCTCTCATTATAAATATTAACATTTGCTAGTTTTAAAAGACCTGCTTTGAGGATTTATTTAAATTGGATAAAAATGTATCATAGATGTAGAAACATACAAAGACTTGCAGTTTTCTAAACTGCTCTAACAGATCCCAAAATTCAGTGGCTGAACCAAGATCGAAGTTTATTTCTCTCTTGGGTAACCAGTCCAGATAGATCATCCATGTCTGTTAGCAGCTCTGTTTCATGCAGGCAGCGCCTCTACCGTTTTTTAGTGCCCAGCTTCCAATGTCACTTGCTGCCACTACTCTAAATAGAAGTGAAAAGAACAGAAGTCTTGGGTCACAGATTTCCTCTTAAGCAAGTCAAATAGAAGTTGCTCACATCGTTCTTGCTCACACTCCATTAGCAATGAGGGATTAGTCACATGGCCATACATGTAGCAAAAGGACCTAGGAAATGCAGTCCCCAGCCAGCAGCTGTGTCTCAGCTACACTTTACTATAACTGAGGAGGGAGGAGAAAGTCTTTAGTGGACAGCTAGCGATATCTGACATAGATACAATTGAATGTATAGGGAGAAAGACACTGTTTTAAGAGCATCATCCCACCCCTTAAGAGATTTTGGAAACGTAAAATTTTGGATTGTCACATTAATATTATGCCAGATTACTCTGCACCACTGTAGACTCAGTCACAATATATGAAGTTCGTATAACATGTTTTGAATATCCTCTCCACCCCCACCCCAAAAAATTACTTAAAGGAGAAAGTAACAATATAACATTACATAAAAAGCCATGTCATGTTGAGAAAATTTTCACCTGTACCTGTTCTATTTTCCAGTTGCTTTAGTTATTTTCCTAAATTAACTTTTCATTTCACTGATGAATTTATTCATAAATGTGTATTGCCCCATACTGTGTTTGGTATTGAGTTTCCTACTACCTAGACATTAAGAGTTCAGAAGGAAAAGGTATATGGTGACAATAATGTGTCATACATGGAATAGAGGGATGGCAAAAGGAAAAAGTATTTCAGAGGAGGCCTCGGAGAATGGATGATTCCTACTCTGGGGTGTAAAGAATGAATGGAAATGTCTACATTTACAAAAAGGGGAATCAAAGGGACCCTACAGGAAGAAAAAAATGGCATATTCAAGGGCATGGGGTCTGGGGAACTCCAAATTAGATGATGTAAATAGAGTGAAGGACCCAGAGATGGAGCAAAGTCTTCAGAAGAGCCTTGGATGTCATACTGGTAACTCAGCATGACCCATTTGGTAATTCTAAAACCCCTGGGGTAGGCGAACATATCCCTGGGATTTATGTCACTATGGAGAAGCATTACAAGTGGTACTATAGAAGATTTTCTCTTTTTTCTTAGCTTTTAAACATAAGACATATCATCATAAAAAATAAGCCAGCTGATTTATTAAGCTCAAATTATGAAACTCAAATTTTAGAGTATAAAGTATTATCTTTTTTTCATTATATAACAGAGTAAAAGTTCAGTCTATATTTTAATTGCAGTATGTTCTGAATCTTTTTTTTCTTAAATAAATATACAGCAATACAAATAGCATCCATCCTTTTTCAATGAGAGGAATAAGAACTCTTTTTTACATATAAAATGAGTTTAAAGACTTCATGGGATAACTTTCATATATAACTATATATTTATATATTCTTTTATAACTTTCATATATAACTATATATTTATATATTCTTTTATATATAACTTATACAACTTTTATATAATCTCTGATAAAATAATCTAAAATAAGCATTATTCTTTATCTTTAACCATGCAAAATGAAAAAGTAATTATATAATATTTGAAAATATTTCAGAAATCCACAAAAGTTTTTAAAGGAAGCTTATAGGTAACAGGTAGCCACTGAAGCTGGGGTCAAGCCAGAGAGTAATGTGATTAGGTTTGCTTTATAGAAAGATCCCTTTCAGAGCAGTTTGGTAGATGAATTGGAAAGAAATGGTGGTAGAAAGAAATATGAGTAGAAAGAAAGAAAAGCCAGGCAAGAGATGGCTAGAGCTTGAGATTTGCAGGAATGATGGAGAGGAAATCAGATGATGGACTTGAGAGACACCCACTTAGGGGAGGTACTGCTGGGTCTTAGAGCATTAGAAGCCAAAGGAAGGGGAGGAGCCTAGGGTGAGTCAGGTTTCAGGCTGCAGTCAGTGTAGTTAGTTGGTGGTAGTGGTAACTAGGGTAGGCACTGGGGGAGAGGGGGCAGCTAGAGGGGGAGCTGAAACGTGTGTTTTGTTTTAGAAATTTAATTAATATTCTTTTCTTAATATAAGTACAATAATGTTTAGGTTGACTTGGTTTTATCCTAATGAATATAGACTTGGTGCCGAATCATGTTTCCATTTGAAGACCTTCTCCCAACTCTTTACATGTCCTTCTGGGTACTTTAACTCGAGTTGCTTATCTTCCTCACTTCTGTCTCTTCAAATCAGAGTAACAAAGAAAAGCTTATGAATTTCACTTCTTGGCTCTTGAGGGGAAAAAAAGCAGGATTTGTGCTCTGAAAGGTTTCCCCATGTCTCAGAAAACACTATAAGCATTTCTCCTCTTTCTCAGAAGCTTCCTGTGATTTTAAAGAGTCTCTTCAGGGCATTAGATTTGGAGTGAAAAAACGTATGTCTTTGCTGCTAACTTGCTGTGTTGTGTTAGGCAAACAATTGGAGCTTTTTGAGCTATTTGTAAAGTTAAAAGATTGGATTAGATCAGAGTTTCTTAAATTGGGATGGTTGACCCTATTTCAGATGATCCATGAGCTGCCTAAAATTAAATGGAAAATTCTGTGTCTCTTGATGCAAGCATTTTCCTACAACAGGGTCCACAGATTTCATCAGGTTCTTAGGGTTCTGGGGCTCCAAAAAAGTTTTTTTTTAATGCACTTATTTGAAATCAGGACTGGATTTTTTTGCCATACATCTTCCATCTTTCAATGGCAGTGAAAATATTCCACATGACATAGTATAGAATTTTCTTAGATGTAGACCTGTCATTTTCTGCATTCATTCCTAAGTTATGCTGTGTCTTCTCATTTCCTCTGTGATCTTCTAAGATGCCATCAATAAAATAAAATCCCAGCATCTGGTAGGAGGGGATGGAGAGGGGAGAACCAAGTGAAGTTACAGAGATCACTTGAGGGAGTGTGGGGTCCAGACTTGACTCTCAAGACTAGGAGCGTGTTTAGGTGTTCTTCCCTTCACCCATGCAAGCCACGAGAAGGGATGTTAAACCCTTAGCACAGCCCTTTGAAAAAGCTGCCAATGTCTGTACTAGACACACAAATTGGCTGCAAAGTACAAGTGTGGGCAAAACTAGCCAAAAACTTGTCCAACTCAGACAGAGCAGTGACAGTTACTGAGATAAAGCAAGTGAGATAAAATGAGAATGAGTGTTGACCCTAGAGATATTTGTGAGTCTGAACCTTGGCCAAAACTCCAGTAAACTAACCCAAACACACTTCTTAAATTCCAGATAGCATAATTATGTAGTGATTACTTTTTTGCTTCTCAATAACTCAGAATAGAGTTTATCTTCATTTGTCTTTGCTTCGTTAATAACTAAACAATGGTTTAGTCTTTAAGAAATTTATACGGTATCTATATTGACCTTAATCATACTTACTTATGTTGCCACTTCCCCTTGATTTCCACTTATATCCCTACCATATCCTGGAGAGTAGTGCTTCTCAAACTAACTGAGCTTAAAGAACCCATTTCTGTTTGTTTTTTTGTTTGATTAAATTATAATTTCTCTGAATCTATCATTGTGTTTCTACTGTACGTGCCTAACCAGCAGCTTGTCACGTGACTCACGACCTTAAATTCAGCAATATCTGAACTGGTCTATAGTTTTTTCAGTGAGATAAGTCCACTCATCACATGCTTGGATATTGAAGGAATATGATTTGCAGGAATCTTTGTACCATTAAAATGAGAGGGCAATTGATATATGTAGAATATGTATGATACCGATCGATAGCTGGCCCATGGTTTGGTGAAAGAGATAAATAGAACAGTGGGCACAAAGCAGCAGTGCATTAGTATTCAAGTCCAGTAACATTATTTTTAAAAACTTTAAAATAAGAATCACTAGTAAAATATTAATGTTAATTAATCAAAGAGAACAGCATTAAAAACACTTTCATGTTTTCTTATAAAGTCTCAAAAACCAGAAAGTTTTAAATGTAATCTCTAGTTCTAATCTGGTTAGGGAGTCTAAGAAGAAATTAATGTATCAGTGATTATTTATATAGTTAATACTCTGGCATGTGTTTTTACTCTTACAGTGTATGACAGAAGTTTAATCTTGTCACTCTAAGTATTTAGACCTGATACACTCTGTATAAGCATTCCTTCATGTTCACTATATAACTCGTGGGGAATCAAGCCTATAATATTTAACCGGTGCTCAATAAATTTGTTTATATTAAACTCCTGGAAATAAAAAGCTTGAGTTCTGTTTTTATTTGGTTTTGGCACACCCCATTACAAGTAGTGGGAGTCAGGCCTCTACCCCCGTGAAGTTATTTATTGCCACTTGTTGTTGGACTGCTAGAACGTAATAAATCACTTGAGAGCCACGTACCATTAAATTTTAAACAATTTACTCAATGAAAGACTTTCCAGATGCAATTGTCTCAAATGCAAGTCTATAATTATAATTTTGAGTTGAGTGGTTAAATGTCTGCGTTCTGCTACATAAAACACAAATCAGATTGGCATTATTTTAATAAAAAAATATTAAAATACAACACTGGGAGAAATTGGTTATGCTTGATATTTAATTCCAGCAGTTGCTTCTCACCTCTGCCTAGAGTTTATCACATGAGGGAAGTTGGAAAGTTCAAAATTAGGAGGTGGTAATGTTATTTAAGGTAAAAATGTTAATTAGTACATCTTAAACACAATTTATTTTTCTAGAGAAAAATCACTTAATCTTCCAGAGGTTCAGGTTCCTACTCCGTAAAATGTTCAGCATAATTTCAGTGACGTGAGACTATTTTAGAGACAAGTAAGTAAATGTGAGGTATCTTGTATAATACCTGCCCGCTCTCTGTGATATGTGGAATGAATTAGGTTCCTTTGTGTGAGAAAAGTTTAAGAAATATGACTTGGTGTAGATATTTATATCTGTACCTTTTATTTAGCTGTAGTTTTCTTTGCTTTATACAGTAAATAAATTCTGAAGGTTGACTATCAGTTTTTTTAATTTAAAAAAATTATAAGAAGTTATACTAGTAGTCAGCAAAGTTATTCTGTAAAGGAACAGACTGTAAACAGTTTAGATTTCACGGGCCACATAGAGTCTCTGCCTCCTATTCTTTCTTTTTCCATTATCTAAAACCCTTTAAAAATATGAAAACCATTCTCAGCTTATGGATTGAATAAAAATAGGCCACAGAGCCAGATTCAACTCTAATTATAGTTTTCTGGCTACTGACTTATATTGATATTATAAATAATAGTTTAAATACCTTATGGGTAGTTTATATATAAAGAAATTATGAAAAGAAATTGGCAGCAAATCTTTCTGATAGGCTAATAGATCTTTAATTTTTATTCTATTGGATAAACCTAAATTTGTATTGTTAGTTTTACTTAAAGCTAAGATTAAATAAAAGACAAGCTACCAGCAAGTGCTCCTTTGCCCTAAAAGCTGGATTTCTAAGTATATGAAATCTAAAACATCAATTTTTTTTTTTTTTTTTTTGCGGTATGCGGGCCTGTCACTGCTGTGGCCTCTCCCGTTGCGGAGCACAGGCTCCGGACGCGCAGGCTCAGCGGCCATGGCTCACGGGCCCAGCCGCTCCACGCCATGTGGGATCCTCCCGGACCCAGGCACGAACCCGTGTCCCCTGCATCGGCAGGCGGACTCTCAACCACTGCGCCACCAGGGAAGCCCTAAAACATCAATTATTTTGATAATTTAGGCAATCAGAAGCACACCATAATATAGGGTAGAATTTATGCTGAAGAACATACAACATTGGTTTTGTTTCTTTCTGAAAAATATATATCAAACTTCCTAGGAAGCATACATTAGTTAGAAACTAAAAAATCACTTAAGATATAATAAACCCAATCAATATTGCTGCAGATATTTTGAAGAAAGCTTTATATATAGAAAGATTTTTATTGAGTTAGTAATATTAGTGCTCTACAAATAAAAATCAAACTCTGGAGGTCAAGATAGTGATTATTTTTCCTGTGCATCCACAATAGTGTATATTGTGTGTGTGTGTGTGTGTGTGTGTATATATATATATAAAATGTAAGAAATCATATAGTTTAAAATATTATTTTTTACCTATTCAAAATCTACAAGAAATATGTCTAGAGTGTTAAGCAAAGAAAAAGGAAATTGAGCCATCCCAAGTTGGGTCTTGGCAAGTGGATGGTTTCAGGCAGTGATTTCTAAGTTTTCGAAGCTCTTTTGTCTTATATTTGTTATGAATCAAAATATTCTCTGCCTTGGAAGGGACAACGTAAATAAATAAATATGCGATTTACTGTATTTAGGCATTAAGAGACAGAACACCCGCCTCGTTTACATTGTTTTATTGTACCATTCTGTGAATCTTGCAGGGTGTCTTTAACAGAATTCTAAGAAAGCAATTATTTGTTGATAATTTTTTTATTAGTGATTGGAAGATGGGACTCTTGGTATTTTCTTACAGCATATGGTGCTCACTCAGGAAATGTTGCTGACTGACAGTCTTAACTCTCACTCACAGGTTTGTTTTCTTTTGTGGTGTTACTGTTCTTTTAATTCTAAAAATGACAAAATAGAACGCACTTCCTTATTTATACCAGATTTTCAACATGAGATGAAAAGTCATTAAAAAGCCATGTTTCAAGCTTTCGAAATGTGTCAAGGGATTCGTGCAGGTTTAGTCCTGACATTTAGCATCCTCAACAATGCTAAATGTGGTTCGTCACCAGAATCATTTCAACATCCTACACTGAATAGCCATTCTATTCATCTTAACAGTATCCTTAATAAGACTGAGAGGTTTTGTTTTAATAGTTTAAATAAATTTTTAAAATTCTAAAGTAAAAAGGAAGTTGCTGATTATCCATAAACTGAGGGGAAATAAAACGATTAAGTAATCCTAGTTCCCTAAATATCCCATTGTAATTGTGTAGTGCAGGGTTTTTGATAAATCAATTGTGTAGTGCAGGGTTTTTGATAAATATTCTGTCATTAAAAAAATCATTTTGTGGGGACTTTCCTGATGGTGCAGTAGTTAAGAATCCGCCTGCCAATGCAGGATTCACGGGTTCAAGCCCTGGTCCTGGAAGATCCCACATGCCATGGAGCAACGAAGCCCGTGTGCCACAACTACTGAGCCTGCGATCTGGAGCCTGCGTGCCGCAACTCCTGAGCCCACGTGCCAAAACTACTGAAGCCCGTGCGCCTAGAGCCTATGCTCTGCAACAAGAGAAGCCACCGCAATGAGAAGCCCAAGCACCACAACTAAGAGCAGCCTCCTCTCTCCACAACTAGAGAAAGGCTGTGCACAGCAACAAAGACCCCACGCAGCCAAAAAATAAATAAATAAATTTATTTTAAAAAATAATTTTGCTTATGTCATTAAAATATTCAGGTATAAAAGATTTTATATAATTATGGCACAAAACACTCCATACCAAATAGAGAGCACCAGTTTTATTGTATGTAGAATTATCCAATGAGATAAAATGAGCTTCTATTAATATTAGATTTTTTCTGTTTATGAAGCTAAATGATTATATATAGATGTAGTTAGAACTTAACTGTAATTTTTATGGATGAATCTGGTAACCTAAGGAACTATTTTAGCATATAGGTATACCACATATTATCTTTTTAAATAAAAACATTGTTGTGCTTGAATGCTAAATTTTGAAGAAATGGAGAATACAAGATAAGGGCCTTGATTTCCTCCATACTGACACAGTACCTGTACATACAGTGATATAATGTTTATTAATGAGTGATCACTGGTGGTGGCATGAAGAGACATATGCGTGTTTCCTGTACATTCCCAGCAGAATGCTTCTAGATCTTGCATTCTGTCTTTCTGTGCTGTGATAGGATAGAATGCGCATGTTTCCACTTCTCCAGCATTTAAGTCCTTTACATTCTGCGTGACTTGGACTGGGAAGAGCCAAACCTGGCTTCTCACGGCTTCTGTGGAACGCATTTAAAAAGAGAGATTCCTGGGATCCATCCCAGGTGAGTGTGAGTCAACTCAGTTCCTTCCACATCACCAGTGACTTGATTCTTGGTGAGTTGGTAAAACAACCCACATGTAGACCTAACTTTTTTTTTTTTTTTTTTTTTTTTTTTGCGGTACGCAGGCCTCTCACTGTTGTGGCCTCTCCCGTTGCGGAGCACAGGCTCTGGACGCGCAGGCCCCACGGCCATGGCTCATGGGCCCAGCCGCTCCATGGCATGTGGGATCTTCCCGGACCGGGGCACGAACCCGTGTCCCCTGCATCGGCAGGCGGACTCTCAACCACTGCGCCACCAGGGAAGCCCAGACCTAACTATGTTTAATTCCATCTTTGTTCTTCTGAAATCTGGTTTTATTGTAAATACATGAAACTATGACTTGAGTCTGCTATTGATTTTCCTTTGCGTACAGTAATGATATCACGATTACAATGATTCTTACAAAAGGCTGGTCTTGGAATAGAGAAGCTGCTTAGAGGTTAAAGAGTTTTCTTCCTTTCTGAAGATTAAGTATAAATGAAATAAAATGGATGAAATTTTCAAACTTGGCAATAGTTAACTTTAAAAGTAAATTGGAGGCTTCACTGATCCTTACCACACAGTATGCATTTTTCTGGATACAAATTGTTTCAAGCCTAAAGGGTACCTTAGATGTTTCAAAAACTTAACTGAGAGAGCATTTTATTTTTGTTTACCGTTGAAATTGTTTCCTCTCATGCATGAAGAGAAATGTTTTGCATGTAGTTTATTGCTTATCCGCTTGTTTCACTGTAGCATATCAACTAGTTTTTATTGTATTTGGCAGGCTTGTTTATTTAAGGAGGTTTTGAAGAGCATTTTTTAAATATTAGTTGGCAGGAAAACTTTTTAAAGAAATGACCCTACTCCACAGGTCTGCATTAATACCCTTTCCTGAGGTGATGGTGTTACTTATTAGAAAGGGTTAGAAACGAGAGCTGACAATTATTTCCAGATGAAGTCTTAGTTCACTTACCAACTAGCCACATTGTCTTGAGCACAATCTACCTAATCTGGGCCACACATCTATTGTCATCTAATTTAATTTTTTTTTTTTTTTTTTTTTTTGCGGTAGGTGGGCCTCTCACTGTTGTGGCCTCTCCCGTTGCGGAGCACAGGCTCCGGACGCCCAGGCTCAGTGACTGTGGCTCACAGGCCCAGCCGCTCCGCTGCATGTGGGATCTTCCCGGACCGGGGCGTGAACCCGTGTCCCTTGCATCGGCAGGTGGACTCTCAACCACTGCGCCACCAGAGAAGTCCCCTAATTTAAGTTTTTAGACTCAAACATACTGTATGAAGGGCCACTCCTCCCTATCACGCATGTGCAGAATTTATGTGCTGTTGTTGTATTAATGCCACAAAATATAAAAAACATCTCTACATACTTTACATAAAAACTTGTAAATTTGCATATAAAATATATATCTTGAACTTTATTTTGAATTTTATCTTTAACTGTGTATCTTGCACTGCCTTTGTCTCACTTCCCTTGTGATGGAAGGTGTAATGAGATGAATCTGCTTGTAGTATCACGATTGCTCCAAGTGTCAGACATTACAAAGACATCATTAGGAAGGACAGATTATAATGGTCGGCCCGTAGAGGAAAACTTTGTGTATTGTAACTGCTTTAGGATAATAGGATAATTGAACTGAATATTATCTATCTGCAAATTAATAATTACTGTATATTTACCCACAGTACTGTAGTTTTTCTTTATAATCACACACTCTGTTTCCTATTGGCCAAGATTCATAAATATTTCACTGTTGATAAAAAGAAAAGAATTACATAAATGAAAATGAGAATTACAGTTTCAGAGTAGAAAACATCCTTCTTAAGTTTTTGCAGAGGTTATATTTTTAAGGGGAAAACATGTTATGTCCAACTATTTTGTGTGTGTAAGATAACTTACAAGGGGCTATATAAGAAATTACATTAAGGGAGATGAGATGTGCATATAAATAATTGCTATATGAGGCACTGTAAATGGTGAGTGGAATAGACAATATTGAGGACTAGAAGAGACAGATCATTTCTGCTTGAGGTGATTAAGAAACCCTTCATGGAACAGGTATCAACATCAAATGCATCAAATGCAAAAGACTGAAAAATCTGAAAGACCACAAATCATAGGAATGAAGGCAGGAACTAAATTACCACTGTATTAATAAAGAATCTGACGAGCCTGACACATAGTTGGCACTCAATAAATATTTGTAAATTATGACTGAATGTTGGATTTTAACTAAAGCAAAATTTATATAATGAGAGTAATAGATTCTGTTAGACAAGTAAGGACAAAAATGGTAGAAGGCTTAAGATACATGTTTAATATGCCTTCATTTATTCTTTGAACAATTATTTTTTGGATCTGTATTATGTGCTTGGATCTGTGAAATGCACTAAAATAAGACAAACATGTTCCGACCATCAAAGAGCTTAGAGTAAAACTAATTTAGGTAGAAAAAAATCATATTTTATGTTTCTCAAAAGGGAAGTTCTGTTACTTGATTAATTCTTGAATACAGATAATTAAGCAACTACTGCATAAATGGCATCAGTCATAAAAACTATGCTTGGTAGGGTCATGCACAAAAGAATGTGGGCGTGTGTGATTAGGAAGTTAAAGTAGGTGTTGTTGTAACCACATGCATTTATATCAGGCTACTGATAGAAGCTTTAATTTAAAACGTGAATCCTTGGGAGTTTATAAAGGAAGTAGACGAGAGGCATGTGGCATGCATCAGGCAGGTGCTTTTATGGAAGCCAGGGAATTGCTTCTTTATGAGAGAGG
Organism: Mesoplodon densirostris; assembly: GCF_025265405.1. Taxonomy (NCBI): domain Eukaryota; kingdom Metazoa; phylum Chordata; class Mammalia; order Artiodactyla; family Ziphiidae; genus Mesoplodon; species Mesoplodon densirostris. Next base: position 44,384,945 of record NC_082669.1, read on the forward strand.
ATGGGAATGACACTTGTGAGATCATCCTAGTTTCATGATTTCAAGCTTGTTTGTTGGGTTCTGTTAACATTTCTGAAATGGTACATTATGCTCAAGATCTTAATTGAGTTGCTTAAGGCTTTTGTCCCCAGTTTTCTATAACCAAGCCATTTACTATTTTGCTCTAATTTAAGACTTTATATAGTAAACATTATTTAAATAGAAATACCTTTAATGATAAACACAGATACTGATTGACAGCATATAAAGTATGAGCTTGTGGCCAACTCTAGTAAGCAGAGTAGTGGTTCCTCCCAAAAATGTCCTGGTCCTAACTCCTGGAACCTGTAAATATGTTACCTGACATGGTAAAGGTGAATCAAGGTTGCACATGCAAATAAGGTTGCTAATCAGCTGACCTTAAAATAAGGACATTATCCTTCATAATCTGAGTGGACCCAGCCCAATGTGTTTTTAAAAGTGGAAGAGGATGGCAGAAGTGTCAGAATGAAGGAAGTGAGAAGAGACTGATCAGCTATTGCTGGCTTTGAGGATGGAAGGGGACCACAAGCCAAAGAATGTGGGCAACCTCTTGAAGCTGTAAGCGGCACAGAATGGATTCTCCTCTAGAGCTTTAAGCCTAGTGACACCTGTGTCGGTCTTCTCACCCACAGAACTGTAAGAGAATAAATTTGTATTGTTTTAAGTCACTAAATTTGTGGTAATTTATTATGGCAGCAAATAGACAACTAATATGTAAACATTTAATAGTGGTAAGGATCATTTACAGGCTATTGTTAGAAGATGTTTGAAAGAAAATATTACATATTAATTACACGAGGAGTTACAGAATAGAATGTCAAAATTAATAGAATTTAATCTCATAATTTTAAATCATGATCTTGTTCAGAATAGATGCAAGTATAATTTAAAATAAAAGCCTTAGGGCAGTAGAAAGTTTTTTAATCCTTGCAGATTAAGTAACAATTTTAATCAAACCAAAATGAAGTAAGTTTAGCAATGTAATTTAAGGAGTATAAAAGGGGATATATGTATTTTTAAATATGATAACAAGATTATAAATATGCCAGCACCTAGATTAATTACATATCAACAGTATAATAAAGTACTTTGAATCTGGAGGATCGTGTTCTATAGGTCATGATGTTGGTGAAGACATATCCCAAATCCTTTGTATATTGTTGAAGTTCCTAAAATTCATAATGAAGTCTGTGTATCTGTGTGTGCATGTCTGTGTGTGTAGGGTATGTGCTTTAACAAAATATGAATTATTTTCTCTGGGTTGCAACTAACACCATAATGAGATTTCTCAGGAGGATTTTTTTGGTGTTGGGGCCCAGTCTCTCATATAAGATAATGAATGACTATATATATTTTTTACAATTTAAACTGAGGCATGTACAAAATGTATTTTTGACTCTTATAGCGAATGTGCAGTTAATAATTTCTCAAGAATTGTAACGAGTCTCTCGTGAAGGTTGTCATTGAAGAACTAGAAGCAGATTGTCCTTTCGGAAATGTTACTTATCTTTGAAAGGCTTTATTTTGCCTTCCTCTGTCTTCTAGCCACCAAGTGAGTGAACTTCTCGTAATTTGAATCTAGGTATCACAGAAAGTTCTTGGGAGAGCGAAAACTTTACATGGCACACGCTTTAGTAACTGAGTGCCTCCACATTTAGGCTTAACTTAAAGCATGCTTCCAAATAGCTTAAGTGTTTCAAAGTGAGACAGCAAGTCAGCTGTACTGTGGCTGCTTTACAGAGTAGAAGAGAATGTCATGTTTGGAAGAGATATTAGTTTCTCCAGCGTGTGGGTGGTATTCTCCTTGAGATCAGAAATTGTCTCAATTAATAAAACCATGTTGCTAGAATGACGTGGAAAACCTCACTATTTGCTGCTTTCATTATCTTTTTGAATTTAAATTTCCTTATCACTAATTGGATCCTTATCTGCTCTGCTTTCTTCCCTGGTTGTTGTGAAGCTCAAATGATATACTGGATTGGAAACTCATGTGAAATAACCTAAAGCATAGATTCCTAAGTATTGTTTTCTCCACTCCACCCCCAAGAAGTGAGTTACTGTGTGATCAAATTTATTTGCCAAATGATATTATTTTATTCCACTCACACTCATGGAGACTCACAATTTATATTGACTTATAGAAAACTCTGGGTAGTCAGGTGGGAAAGAAGTTAGTTTAACCCATTATTTCCCACACTTAGTTGACCATGACACCCCTTTATTACAATATATACTATATATATCATGTAATGTTATTTGGAAAAATACCTTCACACAGAAATTTACACATGTGGAAACTGAGGCCTCAGGAGCTTATGGCTTAGACATGGGGAAGGAGGTTCTATGCCTTTACACTCAATAAAATTTCCAATTAGTTCCTTTATATTCTTCTTCTTTACATTTTGCAGGTAGTAGAGAACCACAGAGGTTTAGTAAGGTTTTATGGTATTTCTGAGGGATTTTACAGAGAATTCTTAGTATCTTTAATTTCATACGTTTCTTTTATATTTAATTATTATTGTTATTATTATTGCTATTATGTACCACTATTATTACTAATAATCATTATGTCCCATTTGATTCTAACTAGCCTGTTTTCAAAGTGTTTGTGGTAATTCTAGTAAAAATTGTGCATGCCATCATTTATTTTGAATATATACTAATAATATTTTGACAGACCATATTTGAGTCCAAAATCATACTTATAATAGTTTTGTGGAAAATTTAGATGAGGATCAAAAGCTCTACCCACTTCACACAATTATGTATATTACATGGCAATTTAATCCTGCGACATTTATCTATTGAACAAATTGTATGTAAAGTTTATATACTATATGAGGCTATAAATCGGCTACATGAATCAGTTTTCCCTTGATTGCAAATATTACCATAGTTACCTTTCTCAAAGGCCATCAGTTCCATTTAGATAATATTGGCTAGTGGGTTGAAAGCCTGATTTTGTATGCCACAGTGCTTAGTCTTCATGCTTTAGCTCTTTCATTGTCATGATATTTCCACAAAGTATTCATTCCAATTTTATTTATAAGGAATCTGAACCATTGTATTCTCCTGACACTCCTGTTTGTTAGGGGAACCACTGTTCTTCCAGTTACCTGAATTCAAGAATCACTTCTGATTATTCTCCATGTCTTAGATAGAGCCAATAACTAAATGCTATGAATTCTAATTATTCTGTATTTCTGGCATTTCCCACTTTCTTTCTTCATTCCTGCTGTGATCACTATAATAGTCAGGTGCTGCTTGCCTCTTGTCAGAAGCTGGGGTAGTTTCCTAGGTGGTCCCTCTACTATGTCTTTTCTAAAAACTGTCTACATCCCACCGCTAAAATATCTGACCACATCTGATTCCATTGTCCATACCATTGGCACAGTGCTACTACCATTAAGGGAGAGCAATGATAGATACATTAATGCTTTGCTTATGACTATGCAAACCATAATTAGTCATCCCCCATCAGAGAGAAGTAGACTCTATTAATATTACTTCAATCAGAATTAACTGTTTAGTGTTCAATGTTGCATATCCAGTCACCTTATAGTTGTTGTCTTCAGGTAGCCATGAACTTGTTTCTATGGACAAATACTTACCATCCTACTTACCCCTGTCTTAAATGAATCTCATACATGCCCTTAGATTTCTCTGCTACACTTTTTTTTTTTTAACGTCTTTATTGGGGTATAATTGCTTTACAATGGTGTGTTAGTTTCTGCTTTATAACAAAGTGAATCAGCTATACATATACATATATCCCCATATCTCTTCCCTCTTGCATCTCCCTCCCTCCCACCCTGCTTATCCCACCCCTCTAGGTGGTCACAAAGCACCAAGCTGATCTCCCTGTGCTATGCAGCTGCTTCCCACTAGCTATCGATTTTACATTTGGTAGTGTATATATGTCCATGCCCCTGTCTCAGTTTGTCCCAGCTTCCCCTTCCCCCTCCCCATGTCCTCAAGTCCATTCTCTAGTAAGTCTGTGTCTTTATTCCCATCCTGCCCCTAGGTTTTCATGACCATTTTTAAAAATAAATTCCATATATATATGTTAGCATACACTGTTTGTTTTTCTCTTTCTGACTTGCTTCATTCTGTATGACAGACTCTAGGTCTATCCACCTCACTACAAATAACTCAATTTCATTTCTTTTTATGGCTGAGTAATATTCCATTGTATATATGTGCCACAACTTCTTTATCCATTCATCTGTCGATGGACACTTAGGTTGCTTCCATGTCTGGGCTATTGTAAATACAGCTGCAAAGAACACTGTGGTTCATGACTCTTTTTGAATTATGGTTGTCTCAGGGTATATGCCCAGTAGTGGGATTGCTGGGTTGTATGGTAGTTCTATTTTCAGTTTTTTAAGGAACCTCCATACTGTTCTCCACCGTGGCTGCATCAATTTACATTCCCACAAACAGTGCAACAGGGTTCCCTTTTCTCCACACCGTCTCCAGCACTTATTGTTTGTAGATTTTTTGATGATGGCCATTCTGACTGGTGTGAGGTGATACCTCATTGTAGTTTTGATTTGCATTTCTCTAATGATTAGTGATATTGAGCATCCTTTCATGTGTTTGTTGGCAATCTGTATATCTTCTTTGGAGAAATGTCTATTTAGGTCTTCTGCCCATTTTTGGTTTGCGTTGTTTGTTTTTTTGATATTGAGCTGCATGAGCTGCTTGTAAATTTTGGAGAGTAATCCTTTGTCAGTTGCTTCATTTGCAAGTATTTTCTCCCATTCTGAGGGTTGTCTTTTCACAAAGAAAGAAAACTACAGGTCAATATCACTGATGATCATAGATGCAAAAATCCTCAACAAAATAGTAGCAAACAGAATCCAACAGCACATTAAAAGGATCGTACACCATGATCAGGTGGGGTTTATCCCAGGAATGCAAGGATTCTTCAATATACACAAATCAATCAATGTGATAAACCATATTAACAAACTGAAGGAGAAAAACCATATGGTCATCTCAATAGATGCAGAAAAAGCTTTTGACAAAATTCAACAGCCATTTTTGATAAAAACCCTCCAGAAAGGAGGCATAGAGGGAACTTTCCTCAACATAATAAAGGCCATATATGACATACACCAGCCAACATCGTTCTCAATGGTGAAAAACTGAAACCACTTCCACTAAGATCAGGAACAAGAGAGGGTTACCCACTCTCACCACTATTATTCAACATTGTTTTATACACAGAAATCAGAGAAGAAAAAGAAATAAAAAGAATCCAAATCGGAAAAGAAGTAGTAAAGCTGTCACTGTTTGCAGATGACATGATACTATACATAGAGAATCCTAAAGATGCTACCAGAAAACTACTAGAGCTAATCAATGAATTTGGTAAAGTAGCAGAATACAAAATTAATGCACAGAAATCTCTTGCATTCCTATACACTAATGATGAACAATCTGAAAAAGAAATTAAGGAAACACTCCCATTTACCATTGCAACAAAAAGAATAAAATACCTAGGAATAAACCTACCTAAGGAGACAAAAGACCTGCATGCAGAAAACTATAAGACCCTGATGAAAGAAATTAAAGATGATACAAACAGATGGAGAGATATACCATGTTCTTGGATTGGAAGAATCAACATTGTGAAAATGACCATACTACCTGTAGCAATCTACAGATTCAATGCAATCCCTATCAAACTACCACTGGCATGTTTCACAGAAATAGAACAAAAAATTTCACAAATTGTATGGAAACACAAAAGCTCCTGAATAGCCAAAGCAATCTTGAGAAAGAAAACAGAGCTGGAGGAATCAGGGTCCCTGACTTCAGACTATACTACCAAGCTACAGTAATCAAGACAGTCTGGTACTGGCACAAAAACAGAAATATAGATCAATGGAACAGGATAGAGAGCCCAGAGATAAACGCATGCATATGTGGTCACCTTATTTTTGATAAAGGAGGCAAGAATATACAGTGGAGAAAGACAGCCTCTTCAATAAGTGGTGCTGGGAAAACTGGACAGTTAAATATAAAAGAATGAAATTAGAACACTCCTTAACACTGTACACAAAAATAAACTCAAAATGGATTAAAGACCTAAATGTAAGGCCAGACACTCTAAAACTCTTAGAGGAAGACCTAGGCAGAACACTCTGACATAAATCACAGCAAGATCCTTTTTGACCCACCTCCTAGAGAAATGGAAGTAAAACCAAAAATAAACAAATGGGACCTAATGAAATCTAATAGCTTCTGCTACACTTTTTTTTCCTTGTATTTCTACAGATTTTACTCTCAAAATTGTTGTCTAAGAGAAGTTTTTAATTCCCTGATGTCTTATGATAAAATCTTTCTTGAATAGTGGCAATTTTCACCTTTCTAATACCTAGAAGCATGCATTTCAACCACTTTTACTTTCAAGTGCTTCACTCCTAGAGAGGAGAGTTGTCTTCCGTGAGTTTGTTTTGTTTGTGTTGTTTTATTTCTGAGATGAGGTGATAGTGATGGTAGTGATAGTAATTTTCGTGATTCACACTTTGTATCCTGCTTACCATATGCTGCATACTACTCTCAGTGCTTTGTACTCCTTAACTCAGCCAATTACAAGATAAAGAATTTTTTTACTCCAGCATTGTTTTTTGAATCATGAGCTTTAAATAGAGTATAAAACTGCCAAGCCTAACTGGATACAGATATTTACTACAATTTTTTCTTGATGTATTTCAGGCATTTATTATTCATCTTTAAATCAACTTGGTTAAATCTTATTACAATCCTTGTTTGAGCATGAAGAAACTAAGTTATAGGTGAACTAGGGTTGAGATTCATTATTCTTTGCTCTGGTGATTTTATTACGCATTAATGTGCTAAAATCTAAAAGTGCTTAAAACCTCATTAGAATATAACAGAGGATAGAATTTTGAATTATGCATTATCCTCAAGAGGAGATTTATTACATATTTATATTTATAACATAGATGTTGCATTTTGAGTAGGCTAGGAAGGTAGCCAAAGAAATTTTAAAATATTAGTGTGTGAATACAAGTCTAGGAAAACTCTTCTCACAGATTTTACTTTTCTTTAAGAAATGGGGATTATTTTGGAACAGTTGTTTATCCAATAGTAGCTCAAAATCCAAGTTTTATCAGCATTTATATTTAAATTTGCACATCTCAATGTGTAAAGTCTTTCTCTTCCTGTACAGTCTCTTTAAAACAATATAGAACATTATTGTTGACATTAGAAGCCTTTCCACCTTAAGTGTGTTCTTGTATTTAAATTAATATAGAACTTGGTTGATACTTGATGCATGCGTACTTTTTACTCAGTGGAATATCCAGGTTTGCTTTATTTTACTTGTACAAATGCTTCAGTGGGGCTTTTCTTATCAAGCATTTTCAAATGCAGTTAAATAAATAATCTTCCTAACACTCTGATAATTACTAGCCTGTGAAGGATAAGAATTATAGTGAAAAGCAGAATATATACGATGCCTTTTGTTTTGCCCTTTAAAGTGAATTGTTTTAATATTCATATTTACATAGCTCAGTTAAATCTCTTGTGATTAATATTTTAGATTTGTTAGTCTTTGTAGAAAACTAAATCAGAAGTTCCGTACAGCTGTTAGCTCATTTAGGGTCTATTTTCTTAATTCATTTACATAAATTTGTGTAGAAGATATAGAAAAGTTGGTCATTAATATTTTGTATAAAATTCAGATGTCAAGTCGATTAAATATTTAAGAAATTGTATAATTAAAGCCTAGGTATCAAAATATTTTATTTTTTATAAATTATTATAAAATAGTTTTCTTTTTCTTATAAAAGATGAAAGAAGGTATGGGGTTTTGTGGGTACTTAATGCTGCCATTGTAGGACAAAAACAGCCAATAGACAAACAGCAAATGAATGAATGGCCATGTTCCAATGGCACATTAATCGCAAAACAAGAGGTAGCTTTGATTTGTTCTCAGGGCCGTAGTTTGCTGACCCCTGGTGTAAGATCCCAGCTGACATGGAAGGAGGAAGATGCAGGATGCTAACTGACCAAGTGGGGAGGACCAGCTAAGGAAAGGTTCTGAACATTAGATCCATTGACCAGTTTTAGGCATTAATGTCCAAAATGTTGTGCTTTGGTTCCATTTTCTTGTGAAATATTTCACACCTGTCTTTAGTGCTTAAGGCATACTAGGTACTCAAAAACTAGTTGTTTAAAAAAATAAATGAATGAACAGTTCTCAGCAGCTCGTGACCTCCAAATGTTAAAAAAAAAAGTTTTTTTGTTAAAAATGGCAGAATTTTATAATAAATGTGTCCTGGATTATTGAAACATATATACAGGAAATGCTGGGAAATATTCAAATCTTATGAATGTTACCCTATGAATTAGAAAAGGGTATTCTTACAAGATTGAGATTAAAAGTATTGTATAAGGTTGTGGTTTTTAAACTATGCTCTACGGAAAGACTTGACAGATCCCCTCTGGGGCTTTTGTGGGTAGAGAGTGGGCCAGAGAAGAGAAGTTTCACTGTTGTCCTTCTACTCTGGTTCTTCAACTGAGGCATTTCGACTTGATAGTTTATTTCTTTATGTCTCTGCAAAATAATTTATATGAATAAAGGAAACATAATTCTTCTTAAAAACCAGTCATATAATAGTAAATTAGTAAATAACATAAATATGGTACATACATTTTTATTCTTTTGCCCTAGGCTGTGTAGTGTTCCTTTGGGTACACTTTATTAAGAGCAATAACTCTACTTGACTTTTTTTATCAAAGAATTTTAATGATGGCAAAATAGTAGTAATCTTAAAGTTAATTATGTCTGTGGGAAGTATGGCTGACCAGACAATGAGTCTGTTAACCATGGCACTTCTCTGTATTTTGTAGCAGGTTTTCTGCTCTGGAAAAATGAAGCAACTATACATGGTTAGTCTTGAATTCCAAAATAGAAAATTATGCCAGTATCTAAGTTGGCAATATTTAAATTATATCAACTCTTAAACTACATAGCAAGTTTCAGTCTGGGTAACACAAGAGATACAATTTGCATTCCTTCCTTCTTTTATGGATCAGTTTTTGTTAAGTGCCTACTATATGCCAGGCACCGTGGATCTGAAGGCAAGTATAGTCTAATTGCAAGAGAAAGAATAAGCATTTGATTTTGGTGTCACATTTATATTTTAAATTACTTTAGAGCAATAATAATTTGCTCAGAAAAAAACCTCATGTTATAAAGCAGTATTTTTATTTAACTTTTTTCCCCCAGTAGCATAAAGAGAACAGTGATAAAATATATATGAGAGTTAACTTCATAAAATGTTGTATTTGATCAGGATTTTCTTAGAACTCCCATTTACAATTTAGAAAAATTCTAGTGTGGATAGGGCAGGTTCAGGGTGGACTTGTTAGGTTTTGTTGTCTCTCTTTTTTTTTTTTTTTTTCTTTTTGCGGTATGCGGGCCTCTCACTGTTGTGGCCTCTCCCGTTGCGGAGCACAGGCTCCGGATGCGCAGGCCCAGCGGCCATGGCTCACGGGCCCAGCCGCTCCGCGGCATATGGGATCCTCCCAGATCGGGGCACGAACCCGTATCCCCTGCATCGGCAGGCGGACTCTCAACCACTGCGCCACCAGGGAGGCCCTGTTGTCTCTCTTTTACAGATGAAACTTTCTTATATTCTTTCCAATACTCCACCCTGACTCTTCTTCAGTTAATGGCCTTATACTTTCTCATGTGAAGTGAGCTGCTCAGAAAGAGAGTGAATAGGTCCCTTTACATGTTTAGTAGATACTTTAATGATTCTTAGTCTCTACCATTCAATTACAACATAACTTTAAGGAAGACTCTATTTTTTAAAATGATTTCACAATATGTAGGCACTTCTATAACTAGAAAATTATATTAGGGTCATCAAATTACATTTTTTCCTTGTGTTTATGTTTCAGAGCTTGTGTAAGATTGCAGTTATAATGAGCTTACACACCTCATTGATGTAAGATAAACCTGAAACACAGGTTAATACAGGTAAATGTGGACTTGCAGTATAATTTGAATACCTTCTGATGATCTCTTAAAAGCTCTTGAATGATTCTAAAATATTCTTGGTTAATAGTGTTTTAAGATACTTCAAATTTATTTATTTTTAAAATATTTCTCAGGCTATACTCAAGGATAGTTTTAACTTTTTCCACTCACCCCAATATAGTACCTTTGCCAGTTCTACCCTTGCATAGCCAAATCCTTTTCTTGAGAAATTATAGATATTTTAGCTGCAGGTGATTTGTCTTCTCTGAAAGATTATTGTAGGGGGTAAGTAAACAGCAGATATTCTCTAGAAATGATTATCTTATTTTCACATAAATATCTTCAGCTATAAGTGGTTCATTTAGAGAAATATGTCAGATATATATGAATAGTTGACAGTTTATGTTCTATTAACTTTGCTTATTTTTCAGCATTTTGGCTTTATTGTTTTAAATTTACATTATTTTTTTGTCACTTCAAAAATGAATAAAGCTTATTTTGTGAAACATTGTTTCCTACAGGATATTTTCCTAAAGTTTAATAAAGCATTACTAGTTTAATCAGCACTCAATGCTCATACTTTATGCAAGATTATAATTGCAAGCATGCAATTTACAATTCATCATACGTTGTTTGTATACTGCATACAATGTGGTAATGAAAAAGCAAATGTCATAGCTATCTTTAAATGTGGCTTAGAATTATTCATTAAGTTTATTCTCAAGTTGTTTTTCTGTATGAATGCTTATAGAAAGTAACTGAATCATCAAAACAGTCGATATTCTAGTGAAAAACCAAGTAAAGTGTCGGTTGAAGTTAAAGGGAAGATTTAACCTTGTTGGAATAAGATGACTCAAAATTTTAATGTTATATAGTATTCTTAATCATATGCTAATAAAAAAAGATTGTGTTTAGCTGTTTCTAAATTTCACCTCTCCTTTGGGTATTTCATTTTAAATGCTACATATCTTTGGTGGTGTTATTATTAAATAGAGCTAATACATGAGGCCAGGCTTTTTATAAAACAATTTAAAAACAGAGAATTATATTTAATAAAGAACAAAAGTCCCTTTTCATCCATCCATTCCACTCCTTTCTAATGGTTAACCGCATAAAAAAGGTGCAGTACACGTCACTAGAGTTGAATCTTAGTTCTTCTTTATAAAGTAGGATCTTAATCTTGTTCTCTGTAATATAGCATTTCAAGAAATTATCTTAGTGAATTGAGACTTGGCCCAAATTATAGAGCTCGGAGCTCTCAGACGTAGGGAATACTTTTATAGATTGCGATTTTAAAATAAAATGTATACATACATATATACTAAGGTATATATAATGTGTAGCTATGTCATATATGATATATACTTATTTGTGTAATATGTATGTGTGTTTATCAAATATATGGAACATCAGCACGTCACAGAGAAGACTTGGTGGAAGAAAGGAGGTATCCATTGTTGATTGAGGTGGAGTGAGGGGAGGGTAGTGGCAAGATATATCATGTATAAAGATTTACATATATGTTTATATAATATATTATTATACATTAACATTACAATTAACAATGAATATATTATTTTGTATACAATATTAATATAATTATATTATAATATTTTATATGCAATAAGAATACAATATTATCAGTTATCATATGTCTGTATATTCCACTACCTTCCTCTCACTCCACTTTAATAAACAACAGATAGCTACTTTCTTCCGTGAAACCTTCTGTGTGCAGTGCTGATGTTCCATGTATTTGATGCAACAGAGAGAGCTCTAAAAGACACCATAGAAATAAAAGTGTCTCCAGTGCTAGACTATGAGTTCCTTAAGAATAAAGACCATGTGTTGCTTAGCAATTGTTTGCATTAACTGGTAACTCTATTTCAGGTTGTACATATTTGAAGTCAGTCTCATTGGTAATTGATTCCTTCTTGAACTTCAGAAAGGATAGAGCATAGAATCATAGAAAAAAATGTTATTTTTGAAATTCAGATAGAACTGGATTTAATACTCAGGACCATCACTTATTTGCTCTGTAAACTTAGATGAGATACTTAATTTTTCTTCTCTGTAAAGATAAAATAATATTCATATCATACAGTTATTAAGTGACTAAACGAGTTAATTTGAAACACTTGATAAAAGGCATTCAAGAAATCTTAGTTAAGATCTATTATTATCTTGAAAGGATTCTTATCCATTTTAATATCAATTTCTAATTTATAGTAAAATATTTAAAACTTAATTTTATACATATGTGGTCAAGGTGAATTATGAATTTCATTTGCCATGTAATCTACTCTTCCATATTAATTGGCTTCAAGTATCACACAATTGCATTTTTTGTCTAAGAAGGTAAAATTGAAAAGCTATTGAGAAGTAGGCCCAGTAGTGTGAGAATCTGGGAGACAAAAAGTGAGCCAGTTGAAAAGAAAGTAGTGTGCTTCTCAACTTTTGTTCTGGGAGGAAGATGTGAATACTTCCATCTGTCAAGGACATGGAAAGGAAAATGGTACACAAATACATTCTAAAGGGCACTGTAAGAGTGTCCATGCTTCAGAGATAAACAGGTAATTATTACCATATACAAGTTTAAAATAGTATGGAAGTAGTTTTTCATTGGAGATAAACAACTGAAGCCAGAAATGTTTGTGGTTGCTCAAATGGGAGATGCTTTGTTAGTTGAATGTGTTGCCTGGGCAAGAAGTAGTCACTAATTTGTGTGAACTGTTACTTTCAAAGTTCAAAATCCTGCGGAGGGTGGTTCTGATTTCAGATGAAGTTCCGTATGTTGGTAGAATTATCATTTCTCTTCTGGTTTTTGAATTATTTATAGCAGGATTTTTTTCCAGTGGAAAAGAATAACCTTCCCTCTGGCCTTGTTTATTACCGAAGTATAATGTTCCTGTACAGTTGCTTAAGTGTTCATAACAAGCTTGTGGATCTCAAAAGGGGCTGAAGAATTATTTCCGGTGTTCTTTGAATCTGTAATTGCTGCCAGCTGAGGAAGCAAAATCCCAAATAAGTTGCAGGAACTTTCACAAATAACACTTAATATAATTACAAGGCATAAAGCTCAATATATAGTTTATATAATAAGGTCTTACCTAACCACAAAATATTCAAGGACCAGTCAAACAGGTGTCTTCATAGAGGTATATATTAACCTTGTGCTTGACACTGTACTTGTTTAGATTTGGTAAAACCTTCTAGCTGTGCATTTGAAATTATGTCTGTTTAAAACATACACTTACAGGGCTTCCCTGGTGGCGCAGTGGTTGAGAGTCCGCCTGCCGATGCAGGGGACACAGGTTTGTGCCCCGGTCCGGGAAGATCCCACATGCCGTGGAGCGGCTGGGCCCGTGAGCCATGGCCGCTGAGCCTGCGCGTCCGGAGCCTGTGCTCTGCAAAGGGAGAGGCCACAACAGTGAGAGGCCCGCGTACAGCCAAAAAAAAAAAAAAAAAAATACACTTACAGATTTTCTGTTTTGTTGTGAGCGTTTCCAAGAGTACCTAACAGTAGTGATAAAAACATGATCATCAAAAGGCAGAAAATTCTTCATCTTTGCTTAGGTGTAATATACTAGAATAAAGTGGTTTTGAGATCTAGGCCAAGGACACCTAGTGGAGTTTAATCACTCTTTTTAATAATGTGTTCCACTTTTAGAGAAATACAGTATAAAAATCCAGACTTCAAAACAGGTATATTCTTTACTTTTCGGAAAAGTTTGATACAGTATCCACTTAAATATGGAACGTCTCATGAAACCTTTGCTTGACAGTTAGATTTAATTTTGGGCAGCTTTTTAGCAACATTTCTGATATTTTGACAAGGGATAAATTTGTGTGTGATCTAGCTGCAATTCAATCATAATTTACTAAAGCAAGTTTAAGAATGACCGGATTGCCTGTATTTCCAGACCATTTCTGTATCATTTACTTATATTTTTATTTTTATCTTTCTGTTAAAAGTTCAGAAAGGGTTTCTATAGTTATTATTCTCTGTAGACTTAGGTTTCATATGAAGAGATCATCCACCCAATATCTCTTTTCCATACCTTCCCTCTCCTCATTAAAACTTAGGCTTCCTTCACTAATTTCCATTCTTTTGAGTATTATTTTTCCATTACAAAGACTAGAAACTTGAATCAATAAGGGAATTCTGTATATACTTTCTTCATTATGTATGTAAGACCTGTATAGATCTTGGCTTCATCACCTGAGTCATGGTCCCTCTCACTTTATATCTAAAATTAATTGCTCTCCCTATCTCTAATCCAGTGGTTTTCAGCCAGAGAATTTTGCCCCCCAGAGCACATTTGGCAGTATCCGGAGACATGTGGAGTTGCTACAACCGAGGGTATGGTCCTATGGGCACGTAGTGAGTAGAGGCCATTGGTATTGATAAACATCGAACAAAGCGCGGGACAGCCCCCCATAACAATTATTCAGCCCAAAGTGACAAGAATGCTTAGACTGAGAAACGCTGCTCTAATCCCTCTTTAATCATTCCTCCTCCAGATGATTCTTTTAGGAAGATCAGCTCGGTGCTTTGTGACCACCTAGAAGGGTGGATAAGCAGGGTGGGAGGCAGATGCAAGAGGGAGGAGATATGGGGATATATGTATAGCTGATTCAATTTGTTATACAGCAGAAACTAACACACCATTGTAAAGCAATTATACTCCAAAGAAGATGTTAAAAAAAAAATAGTACTCTCATTGCATAAATCACCTCATGAGGCATCTTCATGGGTATTATCTTGAATATATGATCCAGATTTTCAACCTTGGTTTCAGACTTGTGCAACTAATATGTTCCAGCCCTGTGCTATGCGATCTTCTGTTGCCTTTGTTAGTCAAGGTGGTGTCTTCCACAGAATATGGCATGGATTTTAGGCCCCAAGTGTCTTTACAGCTTTCTCCTTTCTGTGGTTCCAGGGAATTCTACTCTCTGTATTTCTAAACTCCCAGCTCAAGTCCTGGAAGGCTTAGTTGACTGTTGCTAGAGACAGTTACTCCAATGAGTTGATGTCATTATCTGTATGTTAGTTATAACCATTTATTTCATCCTATCTACTATTATCTTTGTTTTAAAAAGATTGTTTCTATCACTGAAATCCATTTTGCAAAAATAATTTAATATGGAGTGTATTCCCTTTTATATAAAACAGATGAAACCAAAGTCTTATCTACTTGAGCAGAATGAGACACTTAAATTTCCTTGATTTTCTGCTGTTTTCAAGCAGGCTTTGAGACCATGTCCGAGAATATTGAGATGTTAACCTTTGTATTATTCTTTAAATTTTTGGTATATATTTCACTATAAAAATCTTTAGAGAATATCATTTTTTATAGTAGGAACTACCTGTAAATACATTTCTGTATACCTCATGGTTTTCTATGCAGCACTTTGTATATATACACAATAGATATTTAGTAACTGTGTAAAGGTTCATGTCATAAAAAATAGTACTAGAAACAAAGTAAACAGAAGGCATAATCTTAGCCTGGGAAGAAGATTTGTAGAGTATAAGGGCTAAATATGTAAATACGTATGGCTTTTTGCTGAAAATTTACTAAAATGAACTAAAAGAACCAAAAACAGGAAGTATAGTCCATTCTGAAAATAGGGAACCTCCTCACCTTTAAATCCCAAACTCCTAGGAATATCTTCCTGGTGTTATTCAATTTGGACCTAATTTTTAACAAATAGGTTACAGAGATTTGTTACTTAACTCCCATAAATTAATGTGCTCCTCAGCAGTATACAAAAGGAAGAAAGAAGTTTCCAGGGAACTTCCCAGTTATTACAGCTTGGTAGCATAAGGGCTGGGTTCAGTGTTAGGAAGCTGACACGTGCCCTTTGGAAATCCATTCCTCAATTTAGAAATGGGCTGTGTAGAACACAAGGAAGAACTTACAGTCATGGATTTTTTCTTTTTATTCACTTGTTTAATTCTGTTGTGAGGATTTAATAAAACATGCAAGACAGAGTCTGCTAGGTGCCCATCTACTCCTCATTTCAGAAAGCCAGTTTTCTTTGGGAGAATGACATCATTTCCTAGCTAGCCAGGATGGTCTCTGAGATGGAACTGAAGATTTTCTGGAGGCTTTATTTAAAGGGACCCTTTTTTTCTCTCTTTTTCTTGCTTACTCTAGACTGGAAAATATCCAGTATGCACCATTAAAGAAAAATAATGAATTCTTTTGTTTTCAAAACAGCTTATCTATTTCCAGTGACCAAAAATATTATAATATATCTAATATTTTTTAACATTATAATGACTTTGCTGTTGTATTTTTATCGCACGTAACTCCTATCAAGAATTTGATCAGGACAGCTGATTTTCTGAGGGGTGTTATAGCCATGCTATGGATAGAATCTGAGATGATCTGAGGTAGAATGTGAAAACCTATTTTTTTTAAGTTCAGTAGTTATTTATTTGATTGCATTCACATTCTTGTCCCAGGTCTTCCATGAAGCTAGGGCATCTACCAGGAAAGAATGGTTCCTGAGTGTTGGAATAGTGATATATCGGAACATTAGAATGGTTGGAATGCTCAGACAGAAACATCCTTCCTGGTCATTAGAATTTCATATTAAGGAGGAAGGGGAAATGGTGGTAGGGATATGAAATATAAACTTAAAATAGGAAGAAAGAAAAGATTATTTTCTGAAAGAATTGCAGAAATTCATTAACAAATAGTGCAAAAAAACTGAATTTCATCTTTTACATATTTATTAAAAATATGTACTTCTCTGAACAAGTATGTATTGGCATTTTCTCTCTTGGGCATCATGACAGGCACTCAGGATGCAAATGCTGAACACAAACAGACAAGGTTATATGGTATCTGATATCATAACATGGAACTTTTGGCCAGGAGAGGATCACATTAACAAATACAAAACTGGAACAGAGACAAGAGCTGAAAAGGAGAGAGAAACTGAGCCTACTAAGATAGATGGATTTGACCTAGGCAGGGGTGCCAAGAAAGACTTTCTTGAAGAAGAGGAATGAAATACTGGTGTATTTCTAACATCAGTATTCCTCTTCTATAACTTAAACTGGTTTTTGCTGTTTTATATACCCTAGGAATTAGCAACATATCACATGGCAGGAAATGACTACTAATTATTTTTTAGAAGGGCAGATGCATAAATCCTGAGAAGCTTAGTGTCATTTCTTAGAGAGTTTAAATGTTAAGTATATTAAAATATAGTATTAATCAATCATATTTACAATCTTCCCATAACTCCCTTTTTTGGATTAATAAGCCTATTATAAGCAAACAGACTGATGTTATGAGATATTAAAAACTCCGCACTATCTTGTGTTCTCTGAAAACTGTGCCTAGTTAGGGGGAAGAGGGAAATTAGGAGTTTGGGATTAACATATACACATTACTGTATATAAAATAGATAAACAACAAGGACCTACTGTGTGCACAGTGGAACTATACTCAGTATCTTGTAATAACCTATAATGGAAAAGAATCTGAAAAGGAATATATATATATGTATGACTAATCACTTTGCTGTACACCTGAAACTAACACAACATTGTAAATTAACTACACATCAATTTTTTTAATGGTTAAAAAAATTTTTTGAATAGCAAATGAAAAATAAAATATGCCTAGTCAAAACCAAGGAATTGTTTACTCTTTGATTAAACATTTGTATTTTGTTTCCCTCATAAAACATCCATTTTATTCCTTCTAAACAGCACATAACTAGTTGAAAGCAAAAAGATAGCATGCTATAAACGGACGTACAAGAAATTTTTACCTCAGAAGGAACATAATGATTGTAAATCACGATGTCCCTTCAGTGTTGATTATTGAGACCGTGAAGAGCAAAACCCAAGGCTTCTTCCATAATAATTAGAAAAACCTCCCCAAGCTTTCATTCCCTGAAATTCACAATGCTTATTTTTAAAAAATGAGACATATAATATCCAGAAGAATGTCACTGTAAGCTACAGTCTTCTTAGGTAATCTCTGTGTGTGTTTTTATTTTTGTTTTGTTTTTGTCCTGCAATGATGTGAACTTATTTCCAAGTAAAATGCTTGAATCCAAACAAAACAAATCTGAGCAGGCTAGATTTTTTAGTGCAAGTTTTCCTTTCATTTATCAAGTCACAGAAATAAATATTTCATTCTGTGAGAGGATTATATTTCCTATAAGAATGATGTACATAATTACTTATAAGAACTTCCTGTCATTGAACTTGAGTTTACTTTTAAATGTCTTTTAATATAGTCCTATAAAGATTATCAATCATTTTTGCTTTTATGATTTAGTGTTCACCATATAGCAGTGTCTCTTGCTGTTTTCATTGGACATGTATATAATCCAGACAGACATTTTCTTTCTTGTAATTATTACTCCTCTCTGCTAGTATTTTAATTATTTATAGCCATCAGGCATTTATTTGTCTTTAAAGGCCTTCCAATCCCAATCAGAATGAATAAACAATTAAAAGGAAGAAAGATTTTGTAGGTTTTCTTTTCCTTTTGATCGTGTGTGTTCTATATAACACTTAAATTATTCTTTATGAAATTAGTATATCCAGGAAACTGGAGAATTATGCCTTAGGCTGGGTGAATGGAAAACATGTTAGTGCTTCCTTTGTAAGGTTTCCAGAGTGCCACAGGAGATTTCTAATGTGCTGCTTATTTGTGTTCTCCCCAGATCTTTTTCAGTGTATTATAATGCTGGAGAAATAATTAAAATGTTGCCTACCCTTTTCTATGTTCTACACCTCACTGAAAACATGTCAGCACAGAAAGCAAACGTTCATCATGTCTCAATATAAAACAGATCCTGCCAGGGATCATGCCAAACCCAACCAACCATGACGGTCAAATCAATGTATGTTTTGGTTTAAATTTTAATTTTTGCCTTTGCTTTAGCAATTTGACTCTGGTATATGTTGTTCCCTATGGCTTATCATTTTATGGCATGATAGTTACTGAAATTGACAAGGCTTCCTGCTTACCTTTGCAATGTATATGTGTGACAACATAAACTATAAGAGAAAGTGACATTTGACTCAATAAATATTTGTGTTATGTCCCCTACATCTGTTTTACAGAACTCCTTTTTTATTCCTCCATCAATATTCACTAAAAAATGCTGGCTTCTACCTTTTGTCTGGATGTCACAAATTCCGGAACCAGTGTTTCAATTTCCAAGTTAGACTTTTTATTGTTATTGACCCAAGAGATTTAATTCTCTCATCAGTTTATATTCACATCATAAAACATAAATTAATTTGGTTGTTTTTATTTATTTACTTACTTTGCTGTTTGGGGGGCTGGGCATGCGTACCATGCTGTGTGTTACACCATACAACCAACTTGTTGCTGCTGAGTCATTAAAAAACTGCAGGAGGGATTATATTTTTAAGTTGATATTAAACTGAGCAAAAAAATTAATGGGTCTAAACTTTAGTCATTCAGAAGCATGTTTTCTTGGATAAGATTATCCCTAAAGTTGTTAAGTGCTTGGACTCTCTATATTCTGATCCTGATTTCAAGTCTGTATTTTTCAGTCATTATCTTTGTGACTTTGGACAAGTTACTCAAGCTGCCTTGGTTTTAAATTTCTAGTTAATGGAATTTACCTCATAGGATGTGTGATATTTTCTTTGCTTTTTTTTTCCCTAGTGGTTTTGTAAGGTGGTATCCTGTTTCATACTACTACTGATTGTTTTTTGCGTTTTATATGCATATCTACTTTTTCTCTTTCTTGTTAACTTAAAATCATTGATGATTTAATATATATTGGCTTGACTGTGTAAAATAAGAAATTCAGTATGATTTTCAGCCCTCTTCATATTCCAACATTTTGTGATGTAGTTTATATATTTTTTAAAAACCTTGTCTTTGAAGAATAATTATTAATTATTAAAGCATTGCTTTGCTTTATAATCCATTAAAATAATTATCCTTCTCTCTGTATAACTGAGTGATTTTTTTCTATAACAATCTGTAAATATTGATGGACAACTAGGTATCATTTTCTTCTTTATGACCCTTTTATCTCAGGTTCTGTAAATATCACACTTCTGATTTCTTCCTACAAAGTATGTCTGCTCCTTCTCAGACTCTTTGCCAGCTTCTTTACTTCTCTTAGATGCCTAAATGCTGCAGATTCTTAGAGCACTGTCCTGTGTGGTCCCACAGAATTCTCACCCACTTATATGATTTTAAATACCCTTCATTTGAAAATGACTATTTTCTGTGTTCTATACTCATAACTGCCTATTTGATATTTTGTCTTGGATGTCTCTCTCAAATCTCAGATTTATCCAAAATGGAGTTTGTAATTTCCCCCAATATCCCAAAGTGCTTCTGGTAAAGGAAACGTTTTATAACTTTTATAGTGCTCCTCTATCTGTAATATTGCTTTTTGTCTTAAAGTCTGTATTTTTATAGTGAATATACTGAATACAGTGAACCGAACTTTCTTTGGGTTAGTGCCTCTCTGATCTACCCTTCTCAGTCACTTGACTCTCAGCCTTTTGTGTCCTTGTATTTTATGTGTAGCTATTATAAAGGCCATGTGTAGCTGTGTTTAGTTTTTAATCCAACATGACAATCTTTGTGTTTTTACCCATGGGCTTAGTTAGTCATTTACATTTATTCAAATTTAAAAAAGTATTTGGAGTGGTTACTCTCACCTTATTTTTTGCTTTCTGTCTGTTCTACTTTTCTCATGTTTTTTCTTAACTGTTTAATTAAGATTTTTGTTTTTCATTAGTTTTTTTCTCTGTTATTAATCTTGAAATTTTTGAAATAATTTCAGGCTTACAAAATATTTCAAAGATATTACATTACTTTTATTCTTTTTCTTAAGACACTTCTTGTTTTAGATTTATATACTCATTTTAAAGCTACTTCTTTATATTCCATGCCTTCCTGACTTATTAGATTGTCTTTTTGAAATTATCTTTCTTCCACCTGAGGTACATCCCTTAGTGCCACAGTATTTTTAGGAATAAAATTTTATGTTTTGTTTATCTGAGGGAACCCATCTTCTGTTTTCATTTTTGATAAATAATGTTTGTGGGAAGGAGGTGTAAGCATTTTAGGTTGATAGTTTTTTTTTTTTGGAGGGAGTTGGGGGGTTTTTTTTGTTTGTTTTTGGGTTTTTTTTGGTTTTGTTTCTTAGCAGTTTGCAGATATGCCAGTGTGTTCTTGCCACCATTATTGCTGTGAGAAAAACTGTTGTCAGTATAACTGTTGGTCCTCTGTTGGTTAGTTCTCTCTAGTTGCTTTAGGATCATGTCTTTATGTTTAGTGTTTAAAGCAATATTAGTTTCCCCATTGTCTCTATCCTCCCTTTCTGGGATTCTGATTAAATATATATTAAACATTCTTATCATGTCTACCAAATCTCTTAACCTCTTTATATTTTCCATTTCTTGTCTTCTCTAATATGAATTCTGAGTGATTTCTTCAATTCTGTCTTCAGTTTCAGTAATTTTCTTTTCAGCTGTGTCTAATCTGTTGTTTGATCCATCCTTTGAGGCTTTTTTTTGGTTTAAATTTGTAATGTTTTTTATTTGTAAAAGTTGTATTTCTTATTTTTCAAGTCTGTTCTTGTTTAAGAGACTGCTCATTTTTGTGGATCCATGTTTGTTTATTTAGAATTTTTTTACATAGGTTTAAATTATTTTGTGTCTAGAAATTTTAATGCTGGTTTCATTTTGATACTAAACTGGTTTGTTGTTTTCTTCATAACTTGTTATTGTGAATGCATATATGTGTTTATGTGTTTGTCTGACTTGCCCAACTATGTATTCCATTAAGGGAAAAAAAACTCTCTATTCATATCTTAATATATAACTTACATCCTGGTATCAGGTAAGTTCCTGAAATACAGTCATTGAAAGGAGTCTTGTTCTTATTTTTTTCCTCATTTATTTCGTTATTGAATAAGTTAACTTTTTAAGTACTCCTTTTTTTTTTTTTTTTTAAAGAAAGACTTTACTAATGGGTATGCTTTCAGAGCCCTTGCATATCCCACAATGTCTGCTTTTTTGTCCTTCTTACAGTCAGCCAGGATTCCTAGGTAACGATCTTTTCGTTAATTAATTAATTAATTAATTATTAATTAATTAAATATTTAATATTTCAGAGAAATTACACATGAGTCATTCTTATCTACTGAAAATAATCTGTATTGCCTGATGGAGCCTGTTGAATTTTTATCTTTAAATTTGAAAGTATCATCAGAATATGGCTTCTTTTGGTGGTGGGGGGGGTTCTTTCACTAATTTTGCAAGGGTCTAAATGATACCTGTCTATCTGCAGACACTGGTCTTTCTTCAACTCAGGGAATTAGTGTAAATTTAGTGTAAATTTAGTGTACATATTTTGTGTACAATTTACATATTAGTGTAAATTTAGCAGTGTCCCTACACTTATCTCTGAGACCAGGCTTTCTTTCATAGGAGAGGAATCATGTAGCACAAATTTCTAGTTTTTCACACCTTTTCAGTTTCTAAATATAGATACAAGTTTTTCTCTTATTTTTATTTTTAGGGGGTTATTTCTATAATGATATATCCTTTATCTGAAAACATCGATGCTTCAAAGATGTCTTAATAGTTATATATAATGCCAGATCTTTATAGAATTAACTAGCAAATTAATCTGGTTAGTTTACTGAGTACCTACTATAGATATAGTACTTTATTTGATTTTAGAATTTAATTTGGGAGAGTTGCCTTTTACTGTCTACAATTTAGCTAAGAAAATAAGATCTATACATATGCAAACCTAACAAGATTGTAAGAGATTGTGAGGTAAACTATGATAATGCAAATTACTGATGTGTAGTAAAATAAATGATTTCATAAGAGGAAGTCATCACAGCCAGGTATTTGAAAATTGTTGTGAATTAGAAAGACAATTATTGGGAAACCATTTAACTGGAGAAGAGAAAACAGTGATTATATCAGTATGGCCACAGAAGTGGATTCTGTATAGTAAAGGAGTGGAAACTGGTCAGAAGGATTGATTAGGTTGACTGTGAATAGTCTTGAATGCTAAGACGAAGTTTGTGTTGAAAGTAATGTGGGTTTGACACAGTGAAAATGGTTGTTCTAGTGAGATTAGAACAGTAGCCATGGGCAGAGAGAAGTAGCCAGTTAAGACATCCTTGAGGAATCTAGGTACAGGATGGTAAGGATGTAGACTGAGAGTGGTCAGAGTATAGCTGGTGAGGGATGTCACAGTAGAAAACTAGCAGGACTTGGTAACTGTTGGGTAAGTTGTATAGGATCAAAACACTTTTGCTAATTAAAAGAGACATTGTGTATGAGACAGATTTTTCAACTTTATTAAGTGGGAGAATTGATATTATGAATGGTGTAAGAAAATAAAGTATGACAGTGTGACAAGTCCCAGATCTAGAAATAACTGACACGATAATGAAATGCGTGTTCTCAAGCCAGATGTCTGGTGCTTTTGGCTGCCCAGGTTTTACCCCACTGCACTCTGGCTCTGAGAGCTGCATAGTTTGGGTCTTTCCTAATCTTTAGTCTCTAACAGTGCTGCCCCCTCAGGGTTTCTTGACCAATTCTTTCTTATTAATTATCTTGTTTCACAAATATTTACTGAGAACCTTCAGTGTGTGCAAGACCTTGTGCTAGGCATGGAGAATAAAGGAGACGAAAATTGCTGTGTGGTACGTACGTTAATAAGTCAAGTCAAGTGCATTTTCACTAGTATTTTTTTTTTTTTTTTTTTTTTCCTTTTTGCGGTATGCGGGCCTCTCACTGTTGTGGCCTCTCCCATTGCGGAGCACAGGCTCCGGATGCACAGGCCCAGCGGCCATGGCTCACGGGCCCAGCCGCTCCGCGGCATATGGGATCCTCCCAGACCGGGGCACGAACCCGTATCCCCTGCATCGGCAGGCGGACTCTTAACCACTGCGCCACCAGGGAGGCCCTCACTAGTATTTTATTGTCGAGGTTTTCAGGAGACATTTGTTTCACTCAAATGAGCAAGAGGCAAATACTTTTCATTTGGAGAGGACTCTTGTTTTTCGCAAACCATTAGTAAGTGGCTGCTTTTTTCCTGCAGTTTTGTAAATTTACAAATAACGAACTTTTCTTTTCATCTCCACTAGGGGACAGTGTGTTACCATTAGATTTTTTTTTCTTCCATATCAGCAAAATGTATACAGAAAGGAAATTTAGCCTCTAATTATTTTGATATGATATTAATTACCTTACAAATGTAACAAAACTTAAAATGTTTCTAAAGTATACAGCTTAGGATTTTTGTATATTGTATGTGTTATGGATGGATAGATATATGGACATGTATAGATACAGGTTTTATTTGTTTAGAGTGATTGAAATTTTGTGGCATTTAGATAATTTTTGCATGAGTTCACCAAAACAAGGTTGGATGGCAGAAAGATATTAATACCAAAATATAAGGAAATTGAACTTCAGGACAGTTTTGTAGTTCATGGAACTTGAATTAGGCTTTCGGTATGGAATTTGCTGAGACAATGTAATGTTTACCCTTCCAAAAGATCTGTGTAATCTCTTGAGACATCTAAAGCCGAAATAATACATTTATACATATATTTTAAATTTATAGATTTTCTTTTAAGAGAGTACATTGTGTTCTTTAGGAATGATGTGTATGGAAGATGAAAATCTCAAAAGATTTCCTTTTAGGTTGTCTATAAAGATTTGGAGAACAGTGATGTCATAGCTTTTCCTGCCATTCTTTGAGATAAGATCCTACAAACTCCACATAAATTTGATTCTAACAGCATACCATAAATTTGTTTATACCTCTTTAATTCAAGTACTGATATCTGTGTAGTACAATGATAGGGTTTAATGTTTTGAAATATACCTTTTAAAAAGTTCTTTAAGTTTTGCCAAAACTGGGTATAGTTTTGCCAAAAGTTGTCCTTTGAGAAAACTGAAAGGGACAGTGGATCAGTAAGAAATTCTGAGGATATGACATTACAGAAAATTGACCACTTGTACACTTGCAAAGTGCTACTTCTTCGTCATTTACTTCTGAAACTGCAGGCGTTACTTGTCCAAATTGTGAGGTTGATGGTGGGGAGCAGGGAAAAAAGCTGCTATGAATAATGGAGGTGCCATTTCATTCCCAATCTCCTGAAAGTAAAGTGAAAGTAAAGTGAAAGTAAAGAAATCAATTTTCCCTGATTTCCAAAGAGCTTGCCAAAGGCTTAGAGGTCCCATGAGAATTTGTGCATCGAGACTTCACTACTCTATGGAAGATGATAGATAGAACCATGGGAAAGAAACCTACCATCAACCAAAAAATAATAATAATTATTATTATATATATACATATATATATATCTCATACAAAAAACCTAAAGTACAGGATTCCATTGACAAGACTTAATTGCTCTAGAGTAATTTTAAAGTTATGTTTTTAAAAGATAATGGTAATAGAACTTTTGTGCATCTTTTTTTTCTTTAATAAACATTTATTTATTTATTGGCTGTGTTGGGTCTTCCTTGCTGCGCGGGGGCTACTCTTCGTTGCAGTGCATGGGCTTTTCATTGCAGTGGCTTCTCTTGTTGCATAGCACAGGCTCCAGGCGCACGGGCTTCAGTAGTGGTGGCTCGCAGACTCAGTAGTTGTGGTGCACGGGCTTCATTGCTCCGTGGCATGTGGGATCTTCCCAGACCAGGGATGGAACCCATGTCCCCTACATTGGCAGGCAGATTCTTAACCACTGCACCACCAGGGAAGCCCCCATCTAAGCATAGCATATTTCATCCTAATCTTGAAATTACAAAGTGATAGAGAAATAGCTAAATATGATAAGTTTCTGGTTAAAACCCATGGTGAATTCTAATCCTAAATAATTCAGTTCAAGGATATAAAAATTTTAAATAGCAATTTTATATTGATTTTTTAAAATATTCTTCCTGATATTTAAAAAATCCAACTGTAAGAAACCCTTCAAAATCTCAATGAGCATCTGTAACACACTGAATAAAATTAAGTACACATTTTTTGTTGTTACTTTTAGCTTAACTTCCATGATATCTTTCTTAACCTCTAAATCAGCAAAAAGCTATAACTTTGTGAATTATTAATATGATTCTTTTGGAAATCTTTTATTGAAAATTGCAATATTCAAACAAAAATGTTTTCTTTGTACAGATTTTGAAGTTTTTGGTGGGGATAAATATTCTCTGGAAATCTAGACAATTATGAAGTACTGATATTATGAGATAACAAATCAAATTTAGTCTCTGAATTTAAAGTCTTGAAACTGTTTTAAAATAACTTATTTTTCTTATTAGAATAAAGTGTTTATTATGAAAAATTTGAAAATATAGCAAAACATAAAGATGAAATAAAAATAGCCATAAATCTGTCATCCAAAAATAACTCTTGTTAACATTTTGATATTTTCCCTCCCAGTAATTTAAGAAACCTGATTACTACATCCTTTTTTTCCCTTTAGGACCAGTTTCTAGTTTATAATACAGCTGTAACCAAGAAAAAGAGTGAATGTTGTATTTTACAGCTAGAAGTTATATTTTTATTTTTTTATGAGAAGATAGAGTGCAATTTTTGCTGTTTATCAAAAATTTGACATTGCTCTTAAGTGAACAGAACAATAAGATAACAAGTAATTACTGTCTGAAGCCTAGCCATGAATGTTGCTGGAGTTACAGATAGTAAGTAAACTGCTGATAAATTTAATTTGGGTGACTTTTTCTTAATTTTTTATTGTGAAAATTTGGGTACCCACTCTTCTTACAATAGCTTTATCACATTGATATGTCACTCTAAGCATCAGCCATTTCTTGTCCCAAAATATTTCTTGTTCATCCTGGACTCTACAGTATTTTCTTCCTCTTTCTCTCATCATTTGCTTCCGTCACCCTGAGGAAACATTCCTGCCTCATGTGATCTTACCATGCTCTGAATTCCCTTGTTCTCTCATGTGCAGCTGTAGCAATATTACCTACAGTCTAGTCCTGTACATATATTTGTACATTACATCACATTAGTTTTCTAGGGATGGGGTTAACATTTTTCAAATTTTTTGTTTGTTTCATGGAGTAAATATTCCCAGATGACATGGCTGCTGACATAACCCATATGTAGTTTTCTAAATGTTCCAAGCAGGTTTCTTGGTGATGGTGGTAGGGTGTGTCAGTAGATAAGGAATAGGGAAATGGAATAGTAATGTGATTACAAGGTATAAGATGATTATGGTAGTAATTCACCATTTTTCTCTCTTGCTTCAGTTTGGATATTTTTTTACTTCACTTCAGGCTCACTAATATTGTCTCTGGCTCTTTCCATCTCATATTAAATCAGTCAATTAATTCTTAATTTCAAGTATTATATTGTAAGATTGTAAAAATTGTTTTTTTATTTGAGATTCCGATTCTATGTTGAAATTTTCCAGTTTTCATCAACCTTTCCTTCTCTTCCTCTATTTTTAAAATATATTAATCATAGTTATTTTGAAATCCTTGCAGGGTAATTCCAATATATGGATCATTTCTGGGTCTGTTTAAATTGATTTTTTTTCTCTTGTTTATGGGTAGTCTATTTATTTATTTATTTTTGCTGCTTTGCATTCGTTACTTGTCAAGTAATATTTTATTGTATGCCATCTGTTACAGAACATTATAAAAGCTCTAGTTTATTTTAGCTTCCTCCAAAGAATATTAAAATTTGTTCTGGCAAGCATGTGTGTTACTGGGAAATCAACTTGCTCTTCTGGAGCTTGTTAAAGCTTTGTTAGGGCAGTTCTAGTTCAGTTTTGTCTTTATTCCTAGGTTATGGGCATGATCTTTCAGAGATCTCGGCTGAAGGCCATGGGTGTTCACCAAGGTCTCCTTGTTCCAGCCTACCTCACATCTAATCTTCTAAGTGCAGTGCAGCTTCTGAAATCTCTGCTCATTGCTCCAGCTTCCCAGAAATTACTCTCTGCTAGGCCCCATGGAGTCTACCTGTGCAAGTGCCGATTAGGAATTGGCCAAATAAGGGGAATTTTCAGCAGAATTTTAGGACTTCTTTGCAATTCTCCCGTCGCAGGGATGTTTTTTGCGCAATCTGAGCCACTTTGACAACTTTAAATTGTAATCTCTGTCTTTTATATCCAGAGAGACCATCATTCACTTGGACTCTATTTCTCTTCTTTATAGTTTCGAAAAATTCTCTCAACAAGACATCTGAGGTGAATGGTCTCTGCTTTCAAGGACTGTAGATATGCATTGGTTACTGTCTTAGATCCGCAAACCACATTTTTACATAGAGTTTACCAGATTTAATGGTTATGTATGTTAATCAGCTATTCTGTTGTGGCTGAAACAGTACCCTCCATAAAAATAATAATTCTAGCAGCTGTTATTATAGAATATTTGTTAGGTATCTGTGATTTACATGTCTTACCTGGTTTAGTCCCTACAGAAGAATCTATAAAGTAGATAATATTGTTACCCTAGTTTTAGATGAAAAATGCAGAACTATAAAACTTTGATAATTTGCTCAAAGATATTTGACAGTTGTGAAGGCCAGTATTTGAATACCAGCAATCTGACTCTAGAGCCTGATTAAACACATCTTTTCTTGAAAAATAATACACTTTGTGTTTTAGATTCACAGAAAAATTCAGAGGATAGTACAGAGTTCTCTTGTGTCCTTTGTGCAGTTTCCCCTATTATTAACAACTAAGCCATAGTTTATGCAGATTACCTTGGTTTTACCAAATTTTTTTTTTATTCCAGGATACCACATTACCTTTAGTCGTCATGTCTCCTTAGGAGACAACTGTCATGTCTCCACAGTTGGCTGTGACAGCTTCTCAGACTTACCTTGTTTTTTATGAACTTGACAGTTTTGAGGAGTACTGGTCAGATATATTGTACTATGTCCCTCTATTGGAGTTTGTCTGATGTTTTTTCTCATGATTAGACTGGCGTTATGGGTTTTGAGGAGGGAGACCACAGAGGTAAATACCATTTCATGATAGCATATCAAGAGTGCATACGATCAACATAATTTTTCAGTGTTCATGTTGACCTTGCTCACGTAGTTTTAACACTAAACATTTTTATTATATAATATTTGGAGCACACAAAGGAATGTATGCATATACATGTGTATAAATATGGATGATTGATAATAAAATGACCACCTGTAATGCCCCTCCACTCCCTATCTCCATCAAGGATTGAAAACAGTTTTGCATATCCACTTTCAGCAGGAAATGCTTTTTAAAGATTTATTTCCTTGCATTTTTTACTTACGTTATCAATACTTTTATAGAGGTATGGAATTTTGAAATGAGTTTGAAATCCATAAATTGTTTGTCTATCTAATTTTTGTACATACTAGAATTTTCTTAGTATATATATGTCTCACCATCTTGTTTAAGTCAGCTCTTAAAATTCCATATTTTTCAAAGATGGAATGATTGAGGTCAGGCAGAGAGGGAAAACAAATATTTAGTGGAATAACATAGGTTCTTCTCACTGAATTCTAGTCTTTCCAAATGATGCCTATAAAAAATTGCCAAAGTAATCTTTAAAAGAACAATCTTACTTAAATTTGTTAGTAGCTAAAGATATGTAAGTTGTGGAGCAATCAAAATGAGCATGGAAGATTTATTCCAAGATAGAGAAATGTGATTTTTCTAGCCCTAGGATCTTAAACAGGTTTCCCCCCTTCATTTCTTTGTTACCATGCTGCTTTCATTATAAGTGTAAACTGGTTTCAAAGAGGCTATACAGATAACCTTTTTCTGTTTATTTTTGAAAGAGAAACCTTAATTATCATCATCTGTTGTATATCTCATTTTAATGAGACTTGGGAGTAGATGTGTATCATACCCTGCAACATTGTAATTAATTAATTATTGAGTGACAAATACATATCTATAGTTGGTTTGTATTTTATTCAGTTTTAGAATACTATTTCTATATTTATAAATGGTGTGTCATGAATGATGTCTGCTCCTCTATAAGTGAATCACATTTTAAGCTCAAACGTATTTGGCTTTTAAATGATTTGTTAATGTGATTTGATATTCTGGAAACCGGTACAGCATTTGAAATCCATTATTGAAATGTCATTAAAACTCACTCACAAGAGGCAAAGTAGCCACCATTCAGCCCCTGTGCATCTTCCCCAGTTCCACCTCTTAGAACACAATCAGGGAAACTGACGGGAAAGAATAGTTTAAGCAGAGGTGATCTCTTACTACCATCATCATAGATGAGAAACCCAGGCCTGGGCTAGTGGAGGCGTGGTGGTAGTGGGAAGGCTTCCATAAGATAATATTCTTCTTTGTACTGTTGCCAGACTTCTGGCTAAATATGTAAATAGGAGTAAACAAAGTAACCAAATAGTGGTCATTGTTAACAAATGAGTCAAACTGAAAGGGTGAACATATGTCTATCATTGTCAACCCTCCTTTGCTTTGAATTTGTTATAATGTGTGGAGGGCAACCGTGTGTTAGGCATTGAACTAAATTTTTTGTATTCAAAGATAAAATATTCTTTACATCAAGAAACTGATCATCTGGTGGAATAGATCTCCAGCTAATTAGAATTCAGTGTGCTAGAGGAATTCATAGCTATGGAAATGTATAGATTCACCTCCCTCAAATTGGGTTGAAGAATAGCAGTCAAGGGAGATTTCAGGAGTCACTGATATCTGAGTTGAACCTCAGAGTAACTAGGGTAAGCTAGGCCAGGAGAGGGAGTGGAACAGCTTTTCTGGCAAAGGGATTAGCTGGTGCAAAGGGATGAAACCTTGAAAAATGGCTTGATTGGGCAATCTTAAACAGTTCTACATGGCTTGAAGAACTGAGTGATTTTAAGGGAATGGTAAGAAGAGGCTGGAAGGATAAAAGACCTTCCAGGTAAAGGGTTAATACTTGATCCTGAAGTTTAAAGATAGCCTTCAAAGGATTTTATGCGGGATAATGATGTGATCAGATTTTTATTATTTAAAATCAGTATTTTCATTGCTGTGTGGGAAATAGGATAGAAGAGGACAGACTTCAGAGAGACTGTGAGATTGTTTCAGTGATTCAGGGCCAGAGGTATTATGCTGGCAGTGGCAGTTTGAGTGGAGTATATGGATTCAAGAAACATGAAGGAGGTAAAAACAATGGGTCCTAGTGATACACTGAATGTTGGGATAAGGCATTACAGACGATGCCGAAGTGTAGAAATTGATTACCAGATCCCTCTTTTTGAACCTAGCACAATTCATAACCCAAGGATTTAAGATATTAACTCTCTTTCCACTTTCATTTTCCCTTCATATTATCATCCCCTCATATCTTCAAGAAGCCTAAATAATTAGAAAAAACAGAATTTCATAGGCAATATGATTTCAAAGGGAAAATCACATTTTAGCAACTTGTGAAATAACTCTTTTCACAAATCTGCCTGATCTTTACTTCAAAAACAAGCAGGTTTTTTGTTTTGTTTTTTTCCTCCACACCAGTGCTCACAGTTTATAACAAAGTCTGTTGTTGAAGAACCCTCAGGAAAAAAAAAAAAAGGTGAAGAGAAGGCTTGTATCATCAAAGAAATATTCACACTTAAGTGAAGAGCCAAAGTTGGTCTTCAATATTGGATTAAGGGAAAATAATCTTTTGTTTCATATTATTAGCTTTTGAAATTGTGCCATTGCTTCTTTTGGTACCTTCAGCAGATATTTTTTCTATAATGGAAGTGGTTATAAAAGCGTTTCTCCTTTATTTGGGACAATGGCTGTGGTCTGAGTTCTATTCAGTGCTGAGCCCAAAGAACAGCAAGCCTTGCAGTGTCTCCTTGAACACATAGAAACAGAGTCTGTGATTGTGGTTGCCAGGGGCTAAGGAGTGGAGGAAATGGGGAGATGTTGGTCAAAGGATACAAACTTCCGTTTATAAGATGGGTAAATTCTGAGAATTTAATGTACAGATGGTGACTATAGTTACAGTACTGTATTGTATACTTCAAAGTTCCTGAGAGAGTAGATCTTAAACGGTCTCACCCCCCTTCCAAAAAATGGTAACGATATGAGGTGATAGGTGTGATAAATAACCCTACTTTAGTAATAATTTTGCTGTATATATGTATATCACATCATCACATTGTACACCTTAAACTTATACAATGTTATATTTATGTTTATAAAGTTTTTCAAAAATAATTTTTTTTTAAAAAAAGAGAAGTAGGTCCTTATTAAATTTAATGTGTTGATATCTTTTCTTTCTAAAATAATTATTGTTTTATCTTTTCTTTCAGGATGAACAGAAGCTACAGGAAAGTTTAAGGCAAGGTGCCACCATTATTGCTGCCTTAATCAAAGAAAGAAATTCCGGACTCATTGGTCAACTACTGGTAACATAAAGAACATGAAGAAAATTACCTACTGTGTTCTTAGAAACATTTACCTAAGTATCTCTTTTGTGCTTCTCTCCGAATTGTATATGGTAGAATGTTTAAATTG
This sequence comes from Mesoplodon densirostris, assembly GCF_025265405.1. Taxonomy (NCBI): domain Eukaryota; kingdom Metazoa; phylum Chordata; class Mammalia; order Artiodactyla; family Ziphiidae; genus Mesoplodon; species Mesoplodon densirostris. The sequence goes on from NC_082669.1 coordinate 44,417,505, forward strand.
TCTTTTATATCTTTTATAATTTGCAGGATGTGATGCTTAGGTGAACTTGAAAACTTTTTATGCATGTCAAATATAAATTGCTTAAACTGGAAAAGAACAGATAAGTGGAAAATAATAGCCTTCACGTAAAGAATGTGTGCCTTTTCACAAAGGCATGAAAGGTAAAATAGAAATAATGATGAGTCAGCTAATTCTCCAAGGAATGAGAATTTAGGAAATGTCAACTATTATCTCTCTGTTAATTAGTAAATCACACTATAATGAAAAACTAATAAATAAGATTAATGAGTATTGTTAATTCTAACATTATCCTCTCTCCATGGGTTATTTTGAATTGCATTCCAATTTTTCACACCTTAAAATAAAAGAGGAGATAGCAGTGAACTCTGGTTTGAGTATCTGTACCATTAGCCTCACATTACCCTAGATCCCTAAAGGAGATGTAATCTCCTGCTTTTCTAATGTTTTACAATTGTATGTTTTCTTTGGTTTATGAAATATAGTTTTGACTTACATTATTTTTAAAGGCTTCTGATTTTTCTGAATAACTTTAAAAGACTGGAAAGCTTCATGAAAGTGAAGTTATTTTGGTCAATCTTAAGTTAGTCTTCTTCTAAAAGGAAGAGAGTCTATTGCACATAAAATAATTAATTTTCTTTTGATATGGATAACTGCTGCCTTTTTTAATCGAGTTCTTATTCTTTCAAATTTCCACTGGTATATACATCTTAAATATTGATGATTTTTCCCTTACCTTATATTTTACAGTTTTGTCAATCCAGTCATTAGAGATGCCTTTTATTCTATATATACACTTCATAAAACCACATAGATCAGATTATGCCAGGGCTTAGGCTGCACGTGGGAACTATAAAAATTGCATGAAATGTTTTCAGTTAAAGATAGACTATGAAATATCTACCTTGTGCAGTCTCTTCTTAACATGTTGGGTGATTTTGCCTTCATTTCTCAAGGATCCATAATAGTAGGAGAGTTTATATTTTACATTTAAATAATAGTGAGTAGAATATAGAGGAAATGAAGTAATTATTGCAATTCATTCTCCTAAATGAAATGTGTTGTTTGAATGAATCTCAATTCCTGGGCTCGCCACTTTTTCTCTTTCTCTAGGGATGTTAAGAAATATGAAATAAATCATTTAATTAAAAATCTTGAGGGTGGAAATATATGGTCAGTGTGTGGATTTTGGTTAGAATGTCTGTCGTCGTTAAGGCAGGTTGGCTATGTTGTAAAAGGTCATAGGTGCGCCTCTTGTCATCTTCAGGTGGAAATGTTTTAAGAATTTGAAAAATGCTCATAAAGGCAAAAGGGGAAAAGTTATGAAGATCTTAAGGAGAAAATCAGTGCCTTTAGGTACGTGATGGGAAACTAGGCAATCTCTGGCACAAGCAACATCACTGTATCTATTGAGTGCTGACTGAGTTACCTTAGATTTCAACAGAAGGGAATATTATACCAGACAAGAATTTATCTTGGGACAGTTAGTATGCCTTTACCCTAGGCAATTGTAAACATGTAGTGTTATGAGATTTAATTAATAAAATATTAAGATGACGATGTCTGAAATCATCATCATCATTGTGGCATTTAATTTTTTTCTTTATAGTTTACAAAGTGATTCACAGCATTGAAAATAATTTAAAGAAATCTCCTCACATCCTTTACAGTTTAGATGGAAATTGAGGCTCAGGGATCCTCAGTACCTTCTCCAAAGACACATGTCTGCCTAGTAGGAAAAGGCAGGGCTTAAACTCAGGACCACTGAGAATAAGTTTTAAGCTCATTTCCTCTCTAACAATGATTGCGGGCAAAGGACATCCAGCAGAGAGGCCTTGGGAAATGAGCCAGAGGCTCCGAATGAGCGTTGGAGGAATGGACGAGGAGGGACAAATCAGTCCAGTGACCTGAGGAAAGTCCTGAAGCTTTTGGCTTTCCAGCCATCTTTCCAACATACAGAATTATAGCTAAGGATAAAGGGAATGAAGAGAATCATTGGCCAGGAGGGAAAGATAAATTAGTTGTTTTTGTTATTTGTTAAGAGATCCAGAGGCAACTTTACAGTTATATATTCATCTCCACTTTGGGAAACTTAATTACTTTCATGATAACTGTCCATTTTCACTTTACTTTTCAAAATCCCTTTAAAAATTATACTAAGTATGCCTGAGGTTTGCTGAAATTGCTTTCTACCTGTGCAACTTTTGTGGAAAGGCTGTTTTCTTTTTAAATGTATGCTACTTAATTACATGCAATTTAAAGTTAACCTTTTTAGGAAGTTAACACAGTGTGATTGGTAGTTTGATTAATGACATATTGGTAAGAAGTAGTATTTTTTTTTCATGAAAGTGCTCAATTTGAGAGATGACTTCTTGCAAATAGACTCATCTACGACAAAAGTCAGACCCCTATATTCTACCGAGAGCCATTCTTATTGTGGTCACTTTAAGCATTTTGCATTGGTTTACCAGGAAAACGCTCTTTTCCTATGCTAGTTTACTGTACATTTGACCCTTGAACAGCACAGGTTTGAATTGCACTGGTCCACTTATACGTGGGTTTTTTTCAGCAGTAGCTAGGAAGGAACCATGGATACAGAAGACCGACTATAAATTATGCACAGATTTTTGACTGCTGGGAGGGTCAATGCCTCTAATCCCTGTGTTGTTCGAGGGTCATCTGTAATTATACCTATCAAATTTTACGTTTTATATATATAAATACAATATTCATTTTATAAAAATCAAGTTGTAGTACTACATTTTCTTATGTTAGATGTGTAAATTTTACTTCCTTTTAATGTTGAAACTATATCAAGGAAACAAATGATAATATTTTAATTAAAATGTGAAGAAAGCCATTTAAGAAAGATTGAAATTGTTTAAAAGTTTAATTCAAAAATAAACAGAATAAATGAAAGATACATATTGTTTTAGGGTTTATTAATATGGTTTAAAATATGTGGACAAGAAGTGGCTGTGTAGCTGGTGTTTGGCATTGTAACATTAATATATGTTCTTGTGTGGTTTTAGTTTCAAAACTGAAAAGGTATGGATCTTTTTAAATGAAAAGTAAGAAACTACTACTAAATATTTTTAATGTTCTCTTTACACAACAAAATATAGGTAATTGATAACTAAATTATTGATATTTTAAAATCTAATGGCAATTTTCATTGATATTTAGTGTATATGTACATATTTTTCAAACTGACTCAGTCTCAACTGAATAACTGAATAGAACATTCTCAGATTATAAGTGTGATGTTTTACATTATAGGAAAATAGAATTTGAGATTCAGATATGTTATTCTGTAAAATATATTAAAAATTTGTAAAACCAGAAGTCTCAATCAGATTTTTTTTCTTTCCCTCATATTTAGCAGGTTTACCAGCAATTACTGTGGCAGCTAAGGATATAAAAGCTATACTTAGGCACAGTGGAAAAGAATATTGTGACCACTTAATAATGTCTACATGGGTATGGTGGGTTGAATTACTGTTTAGCAATATTCTTTCCCTCCATTTAGTTTCCATACGAGGAATATATGTCCACTTCATGACTTTGGGATTCATCCTGTGACCTGCTTTGACCAACAGAGTGAGTCACAAGTGGCAGTGCACCGCTGAGACTAGGCTTAAGAGACCCTGCATGTTGCTGCTTGCTCTCTCCCACTTCTGCCACCACCATGATGTACACACTCCACCTGGCCTGCTGCCTCCAAAAGGAAAACAAGAGCCGGGATCACCTGACCTCCAGCGAATTAACAAATGGATGCAGAAGCCCAGCTGAGATCAGCAAGGTCTCCAGCAGAGAGGTGAGCTCAATAAATGCTCATTGGCTTTTTTTTTTTTTGCTAGTACTGAGTTTTGAATCATTTTATCGAACACCAGTTGGTAAGCAAGGAAAGAAGATCTGTGGCAGTGTGTGGTACATTTGCTCTCACAAGTCTAGGATATATCTGGAGACACACATTTTGCTAAAGCAGAACATTTACCAGGAGAACTGTTGGTTAGAGCAATGATCCCAAAGTATTACAAGGTTCTCTGGATGCCTCCTTCCCTAGTTAGTAGTTACTGAAGGAGAAAAATAGACCTGAATGTTATAGAAAAGTTTTCAAAAGAAGTTAAACTTTTTTGGGCCTGAAATGATATTGAGTTAAAATACGGGCAACTAAAATAATAGATAGTAGAAATAGCTAACATTTGTTGAATGATTACTGTGTTCCAGAAACTGTTCTTAGTGCTTTTGCATGTACATAACTTTTTTTTCCATAATAACTTCATGTACTAGGTAGTATACCAGTCTCCATTTAAAAGATGAAGAAACTAAGGCACATACATTTTGAATAACTTTGAGTAACACAGTCATTCAAGCACCAAGTGGGCAAAATCTGATTCAAATTTGGTTATCTAGCTTTGGAGCTTATATTCCTAAGCATGATTCTTTATAATATTATAAAACATACTATTTTTTCCCCCATGGAACGGCACTTTATTTTAAATATAGCAGTGTATACACATCAATTCCAAACTCCCAATGTATCCCTCCCCCCATCCTTCCCCCCTGGTAACCATAAGTTTGTTCTCTAAGTCTGTGAGTCTGTAAAACATACTACTTTAAGATCCCTTAAAGAATGACTCTCAAAGATGGGCATCTCAATTTTATTTTCGTTAATAGCAAGAGAAAGAAAATGGGTAAAGTGCATTACCTTTCAGTGTTGCTATACTCTTCCTTTCCTTTGTGCATTGCTACCCCCAACACACAAACCTATTTTAGAACATCCTTGGATCTGCATGTGCCAGTAAAACATACAAACACTGATACTCACATACAGTTATTATCACTCACAGAGATGGCAATCTCTGTGAGCTCTAAAGTTGTTGAGATTTCCTCAGGCAATGAATGATCAGACATATTTGGATAACAAAAGTGGAAGATGAAAAAGTAGAAGGAAATACTTCCTTGATGAACCAGAGTTGCATACAGACATTTGCACCTCAGCAACACAAGACCTGAAAAGAGAAGTTGAAATCCATTCGCTGTCTTTATAAGAGAAAGGAAGGTCTAGAGAAATGCCCAGGCAGGAGGAAGTATGAAGTCTTCCCTTGTCATGAGACTTTCCTAAGCATGAATGTTCACAGTGTTTGCTCAGTGGGAAAATTTGGGGTGAACGGTGTCAGTGTGATGAGCTTGACCTGAGTAGAGCCAGGAATTTTTTCTCTGCATATCAGAAATATTAGAACCTTCAATTTTTAAAAATGTCTTCATATTTGAAAGTTGCTAAGAGAGTAAATCTTGAAAGTAATTACCACAAGAAAAAAATTTGTAATATTGTAGTTACAGATGGTGCCTAGACATAGCGTGGTGATCATTTTGCAGTGTCTACAAATATTGAATCATTAAGTTGTACACCTGAAACTAATATAATGTATGTCAATAATACTTCAATTGAAAAAGATAATTTTTTTTTTTTTTTTGCGGTACGCAGGCCTCTCACTGTTGTGGCCTCTTCCGTTGTGGAGCACAGGCTCCGGACGTGCAGGCTCAGCGGCCATGGCTCACGGGCCCAGCCGCTCCGCAGCATGTGGGATCTTCCCGGACCAGGGCACGAACCCGTGTCCCCTGCATCGGCAGGTGGACTCTCAACCACACCACCAGGGAAGCCCGAAAAAGATAAACTTTTTAAAAATTCAAATAATACTATTCAAAGGAGAAGTCCCACTTTGTGTCACCAGCAAAGAGTGGGCTGAACCCTGTGTTGGAAATTATAGCCTTTACAAACACTTTCCACATTTCTGTGCTGTGATTTACTCTTTCCTGGTGTTATTGTAAATTGGAAAACTCATTATGCAATTTTGATATTTCCTATTCTGTCATTGGTGTCCAAAAACAAATATAGTGTCTCCTCAGTCTGAAGTTCTGTCTTCTTAAATATTTGAATAACCAGCTCTTTTTTTTTAATTTGCTCATCAGTCTAATAATTAGTACCTTAAAAAGAATTTCCTTTACCACTCCCATCTCTGTTTTGCCTCTTCATTAGAATTTAAATTATATAAAAGCAAGAACTTTGAATCTTCATATGATACCTTCTAGTGACTGTCTAGAATAATATCTGGCACAAAATATGTGCCCGACATTGATTTGGTGAATGGATAAATAATCTGAACTCTTTTTTAACGCATGGAGCTGAAACCTGAATTTTGCAGTTGGTGAAATAACATTGATCAGTTTGGCTTTCTCAATAAATATTGATTAGGTAAATGAAATATTACAAATGGTATTTTCTGTGAAGATTGAGAAAGGACTCTGACGACTACATGTGATGATGTTGGATTGCCAGGACTTAGGGGCTTCCCTGGTGGCGCAGTGGTTGAGAATCTGCCTGCTAATGCAGGGGACATGGGTTCGAGCCCTGGTCTGGGAAGATCCCACATGCCGCGGAGCAACTAGGCCCGTGAGCCACAACTACTGAGCCTGCACGTCTGGAGCCTGTGCTCTGCAACAAGAGAGGCCGCAATAGTGAGAGGCCCGCGCACCACGATGAAGAGTGGCCCCCGCTTGCCACAACTAGAGAAAGCCCTCGCACAGAAACGAAGACCCAACACAGCCCCCCCCAAAAAAAAAGTAACCTAAAAAAAATCGTGCGGGGTTTTATCATGACTCCTTAAATAACTGTTATATAAGGAGCTTATTTTTTTCAATTTTAGGTCTTTATTAAAATATACATTACCACCACCAGATAAAAGATTCACGTCTAAATTTGTGCAGCACAAAACACAAAATCTGACTTTAACACGTTAGTGTGTATTGAGGAAAAAATCAGGTTTTCTGTTGCTAATGAAAGTACTATGGAATAAAAATAAAAGTAATTGGATATTTTTTAGAAGTCTTTACAGCTGAAATGCATTATGCATAATTACTTCGTGAAGATGCTACCAAATAATCTGAACAGGTGTTAAAACATTTCGGTCTATTTAGCAGCATAGACGAAGCCTGGATTGTCTAATGTACTTTTCTCTTCTTGTTTAACCTTAATTAATCCTTGCAGGGTCTCTGTGAGATAGGTCTATATCAACCTTGTGGAATGACAATTACAAAAAGGCAGATGCAGAGATTAAGGGCTCATGATCACTCAGCACACTGGAAGCCAAACTGAGTTTAGAAATCCAGAATTTCTGATCTTACCTTGGATACTGTTTCAGGGAATTGGATTACAACTAGGAGGGACTGTTCTTTACTTGAGGTTTTAAAAAATCTGATTAAAATCTACATCCAGAATTTTACCTGGATGCATTCCCTCATTTTCCATTTTGCAAAATTGCAGTTAAGCCAGAGGCAAAAGCTTCCACAAAGCAATCCTAGTGATCTTTTTGACCTGAGTGGAAACATGATTTGAGATTTCACATGGAGGCCAATTTGGTAAGAATTTCCACTAGTCTGTGGACTGTAATAATTTCATTTGGATGAGATTTGGCAAAGCATCTAGTAGATTAACTGAATGAGGTTTCTGGAGCTTTCTCATTTTGGAGCTATCCACTTTTTTCTTTGTTCTACCTCATTATAAAATGGGCTATTGAAATTGGTTGCTATGTTGGTATGTCAGCTTTTTCTTTTTTTTTTAACATCTTTATTGGAGTATAATTGCTTTACAATGGTGTGTTAGTTTCTGCTTTATAACAAAGTGAATCAGTTATACATATACCTGTGTTCCCATATCTCTTCCCTCCCTCCCACCCTCCCTATCCCACCCATCTAGGTGGTCACAAACCACCTAGCTGATCTCCCTGTGCTATGGGGCTACTTCCCACTAGCTATTTTAAGTTTGGTAGTGTATATATGTCCATGCCACTCTCTCACTTTGTCACAGCTTACCCTTCCCCCTCCCCATATCCTCAAGTCCATGCTCTAGTAGGTCTGTGTCTTTATTCCTGTCTTAACCATAGGTTCTTCATGACCTTTTTTTTTTTTCTTAGATTCCATATATATGTGTTAGCATATGAGCACATGGTATTTGTTTTTCTCTTTCTGACTTACTTCACTCTGTATGATAGTCTCTAGGTCCATCCACCTCACTACAAATAACTCAATTTCATTTCTTTTTATGGCTGAGTAATATTCCATTGTATATATGAGCCACATCTTCTTTATCCATTCATCTGTTGATGGTTACTTAGGTTGCTTCCATGTCCTGGCTATTGTAAATAGAGCTGCAATGAACATTTTGGTACATGACTCTTTTTGAATTCTGGTTTTCTCAGGGTATATGCCCAGTAGTGGGATTGCTGGGTCGTATGGTAGTTCTATTTGTAGTTGTTTTTTTTTTTTTGCGGTACGCAGGCCTCTCACTGTTGTGGCTCTCCTGTTGCAGAGCACAGGCTCCAGACGCGCAGGCTCAGCGGCCATGGCTCACGGGCCCAGCCGCTTAGCGGCATGTGGGATCTTCCCGGACCAGGGCACGAACCCTTGTCCCCTGCATCGGCAGGCGGACTCTCAACCACTGCGCCACCAGGGAAGCCCCTATTTGTAGTTTTTTAAGGAACTTCCTTAGTTTTCTCCATAGTGGCTGTATCAATTTACATTCCCACCAACAGTGCACGAGAGTTCCCTTTTCTCCACACCCTGTCCAGCATTTATTGTTTCTAGAATTTTTGATGATGGCCATTCTGACTGGTGTGAGATGATATCTCATTGTAGTTTTGATTTGCATTTCTCTAATGATTAATGTTGTTGAGCATTCTTTCATGTGTTTGTTGGCAATCTGTATATCTTCTTTGGAGAAATGTCTGTTTAGGTCTTCTGCCCATTTATGGATTGGGTTGTTTGTTTTTTTGTTATTGAGCTGAATGAGCTGCTTGTAAATTTTGGAGATTAATCCTTTTTCAGTTGCTTCATTTGCAAATATTTTCTCCCATTCTGAGGGTTGTTTTTTGGTCTTGTTTATGGTTTCCTCTGCTGTGCAAAAGCTGTAATTAAAAATCTTCCAACAAACAAAAGCTCAGGGCCAGATGGCTTCACAGGTGAATTCTATCAAACATTTAGAGAAGAGCTGACACCTATCCTTCTCAAACTCTTCCAAAATACAGCAGAGGGAGGAACACTTCCAAACTTATTCTATGAGGCCGCCATCACCCTGATACCAAAACCAGACAAAGATGTCACAAAAAAAGAAAACTACAGGCCAATATCACTGATGAACATAGATGCAAAAATCCTCAACAAAATACTAGCAAACAGAATCCAACAGCACATTAAAAGGATCATACACCATGATCAAGTGGGGTTTATTCCAGGAATGCAAGGATTCTTCAATATATGCAAATCAATCAACATGATACACCATATTAACAAATTGAAGGTTAAAAACCATATGATCATCTCAATAGATGCAGAGAAAGCTTTCGACACTCATTTATGATAAAAACAGCCAAAATTCAACACCCATTTATGATAAAAAAACCCTGCAGAAAGTAGGCATAGAGGGAACTTTCCTCAACATAATAAAGGCCATATGTGACAAACCCACAGCCAACATCGTCCTCAGTGGTGAAAAACTGAAACCATTTCCACTAAGATCAGGAACAAGACAAGGTTGCCCACTCTCACCACTCTTATTCAACATAGTTTTGGAAGTTTTAGCCACAGCAATCAGAGAAGAAAAAGAAATAAAATGAATCCAAATTGGAAAAGAAGAAGTAAAGCTGTCACTGTTTGCAGATGACATGATACTATACATAGAGAATCCTAAATATGCTACCAGAAAACTACTAGAGCTAATCAATGAATTTGGTAAAGTTGCAGGATACAAAATTAATGCACAGAAATCTCTGGCATTCTTATACACTAATGATGAACAATCTAAAAAAGAAATTAAGGAAACACTCCCATTTACCATTGCAACAAAAAGAATAAAATATCTAGGAATAAACCTACCAAAGGAGACAAAAGATCTGTATGCAGCAAATTATAAGACACTGTTGAAAGAAATTAAAGATGATACAAATAGATGGAGAGATATATCATGCTCTTGGATTGGAAGAATCAACATTGTGAAAATGACTCTACTACCCAAAGCAATCTATAGATTCAGTGCAATCCCTATCAAACTACCACTGGCATTTTTCACAGAACTAGAACAAAAAAGTTCACAATTTGTATGGAAACACAAAAGACCCCAAATAGCCAAAGCAATCTTGAGAATGAAAAATGGAGCTGGAGGAATCAGGCTCCCTGACTTCAGACTATACTACAAAGCTACAGTAATCAAGACAGTATGGTACTGGCACAAAAACAGAAATATAAATCAGTGGAACAAGATAGAAAGCCCAGAGATAAACCCACGCACATATGGTCACCTTATCGTTGATAAAGGAGGCAAGAATATACAGTGGAGAAAAGACAGCCTCTTCAATTAGTGGTGCTGGGAAAACTGGACAGGTACATGTAAAAGTATGAAATTAGAACACTCCCTAACACCATACACAAAAATAAACTCAAGATGGATTAAAGACCTAAATGTAAGGCCAGACACTATCAAACTCTTAGAGGAAAACATAGGCAGAACACTCTGACATCAATCACAGCAAGATCCTTTTTGACTCACCTCCTAGAGAAATGGAAATAAAAACAAAAATAAACAAATGGGACCTAGTGAAACTTAAAAGCTTTTTCTTTTCTTGATTATTTTTTCTTTTCTATTCTTTACATCTGAGCACTTAATTTAATTGAAAGCAAGCTCTTCAGTCTAAGTGGATAACAAAACATCCCTTTCAGGAGGAGGAAATAGATAAAATCTGTGTTACTAATTTTTTTCAGTAGTTTGGAGGAATTCCTTTTCCATCCTGTGTATGTGTTTTTAAGACCCTGTTAAGTTCATAGTTCCTTTTTCTTTTCTTGTTTGAATAGAAAATCATTCTCTTTAATCCCACCTGAGTTTTAAAAATGTGTTATTGAACTGCCGAGTTCAGGAATTCAGTGGCCTGTTTTACTGAATGGAGGTATGTATGACCTGATAGTAAAAGAATGCTATTCAAAGACATTTCCGCCTGTTTGTTTCTTGGATCAGTTACTGTTCACATAAATCTGGAAAAAAGCCAAAATATGTAAACAAATTAAGAGCTTTAGTATCCCAGTGGGAATATCCATAAATTCTATCATAAATCAGGAATTTAAGATTAAGTGCAATATGCTATTATAAGATAGCAGAGAGAATCAACTATAGACCAAATATTCTTGGCTCTGGTTCGATAATCTTAAAGGATCTTAAAAGATTTGGATTAATCATGGAGTTATGCGTAATGTTACTCCTTCCCAAAGCTATATGTGTAGCCTAAATAGAATTTTATTTTTATTTTACTAACTTCTAAGTGTGGCTTAATATCAAACAAACCTTCAACTCTGAAGCCACTCTTATATTCTTTTAGCGCACAAAATATATATAATGTCAGTTATCTATCTTTACAGTTAATAAAGAGTGAATGAACCTCTTTACACATCTGCATAAATCTGTAAATACAGTAAAGGACAGTTTGATAGGTTGGGGATTTTTCCATTAGAGCTTTCTTGATACACACTCTTCTCTTCTTGCAGCTCTCTGGCGTATGAATTGAAAATTGTGGTCTTTTCAATTTTTTTTTTTTTGAACCAGAGTTAAAACTTAAATGTAGGGCTTCCCTGGTGGCACAGTGGTTAAGAATCTGCCTGCCAATGCAGGAGACCCAGGTTCGGGCCCTGGTCTGGGAGGATCCCACATGCCGCGGAGCAACTAGGCCCGTGCACCACAACTACTGGGCCTGCACTCCTAGACCCCATGAGCCACAACTACGGAGCCCAAGTGCCACAAATACTGAAGCCTGTGTGCCTAGAGCCCGTGCTTTGCAACAAGAGAAGCCACAACAATGAGAAGCCGGCACACAGCGACGAAGAGTGGCCCCCACTCATCACAACTAGAGAAAGCCTGCGCAGGGCAACGAAGACCTAACAGAGCCATAAATAAATAAATACATTCATAAAAAAAACCCCTTAAATGTAAACCTTTCTCTTAAGAAAGACCCCAAAATTTAATTCCCCCATTATGATGTCTTATTAATTTCTTCTTGATTGTGTATGTGAAGAGGAAGAATGAGAATGTAGAGAAAGAGAAGCAATATACACATAATTTTGTCAACGTTTTCTTGAGAGAGTTCTAAAACAATTGCATTGTCAGCTTATGTTTTGTATGCACATACAAGAAGAACTTGTAGAGATTAGGTATTACTGATTTAGCCAGGTTTATCTCAAATTGGGAAAAATAGAGAAAATATGTTGTACATATTTATACATAATAAATACATATTCATAATTATACACAATTAACAATACTCATTGGCAGTGCAGATTCAACACAGTTTTTGTGATTGTACAACTTTAATATTGGTGACTTCACTAGCCTGTGATGTGAAAATGATTTTACACGCTTTTTTTCTAAACCCAAATTAAAACATGAACCCACATGGTTTCTGTCAGAAACTAACCTGACTCACAGTATCCTCCCCAGCAATTTCATGCATGCTGTAGACTAGGTACGTTAGTTTCTTTTACCCTTTATTTTTCATCTTGTCACCAGGCTATGATTACCTTCATGAGAAAACCACTTTCCTGGGCACGGCCGTCTGCAGTCTGAAGCATCCCTGTGTGTTCCACAGCAGCCCTCTAGGAGGGACTGTACTTGTGTTCAGAGTATCGGTCTTAAATGCTCTTCCAGCTCACTCAGGGAACTTGATCACAGATGCATGCAGTTCCAGGAGGTAGAGGCTGGACTCTCCCTGAAACTGCGATCATGTTTTTGTTGCTACAGGGACATGTGCTACCACTAAAGAGAAGCTGAGGGAGGGAGGCCTGTCTCTGCTTGGCTCTCTACCAGAAGCACTGTAGATTCCTGGGTGTTTGGGCCCAACTACTCCTGGACCATACGGCAAGCAGTGTCTAGTCTCTAGTATATCCCCATCCAAAGGACTTAGCTTATTTCTTGTATTACAATTAGACACTCCCCAGAATGGGTGATAGCGCTGTCATCCATTCTCTTCAAGAGAAATGCTTGTGTTACTTGCTGTTAAACACAGAATAGTGTGAATATTGATACATTTCCCAAGGTCTGGATTTTTTAGTCTCAGCCATGGTCCACTTGTAACACTCTCAAAAAGATTTTTTCCCCCCAAATAGTTCATATCTACCTGGGATAAATATATTTTTTTAATTAATTTATTTTTATTAATTTATTTTTTGGCTGCATTGGGTCTTTGTTGCTGCGCGTGGGCTTTCTCTAGTTGCAGCAAGCAGGGGCTACTCTTCATTGTGGTGCATGGGCTTCTCATTGCAGTGGATTCTCTTGTTGTGGAGCGCAGGCTCTAGGTGTGCAGGCTTCAGTAGTTGTGGCTCGTGGACTCTAGAGATCAGACTGAGTAGTGGCTCACAGGCTTAGTTGCTCCGCGGCATGTGGGATCTTCCCGGATCAGGGATCGAACTCATGTCCCCTGCATTGGCAGGCGGATTTTTAATCACTGTGTCACCAGGGAAGTCCCCTGGGAGAAATAGGTTATGAGCCTTGAATAAATTAAAGAAGACAATTATAGAAAGTAACACAGGAGTGGACAAAGTATGTAAAAGACTGCTTTTTTTCCTTTGTGATCTTTATTGTGGTAAAAGAGTATTTTGGAGACCAACTAGTTATTCAGTAGCAATTACCATTGAGTGTGTTTTACTCTTTGCCATGTAAATTTTGCATATCTGATGTAACTTTCTTGAGAACACAGTTTTCCATATTTTATAAAAGAGCCTGAGGCTCCTGGAGGCCTAGTGAAGATCCTACGATCACATAGCTTGTAAGTGGCACAGGCAGGGCCACAATCCTGTATTTTTTAACTCCCCCCTACACGGTTTCTCATCAGTAGGATCTTAATGTTATCTAAATTACAATAAAAAAATGACCAATAATAGATACGTTGATAAAAATTTTAGAATCTATTTATTCTGTTGTGTACTTTTGTTTTGATTCTCATTCTTCTATGGGCTTCAGGCCAACTGTCAGAGTTAGTCATTAGCAGTAGATGTGTATCTCCTGGTATTAACATGAGAACTACATAGCAGACCACATCCTGGTCCCTAATTATTGAACATCTCTTATGTTCAGGATCTCTGGGTCCTATGGAAATTCTACAAGGAGATAAAGGCACATTCTACAAAGAGATAAGGCAGGATGCCTATTCTCTTTGACACTTTTTCTGGAAAGGTGAGAAACAAATGAAAATCATGGCAATGGAAAGTGATATGGTAAAAGTGAAATTAGTGGTATCATCTTTCTTTGGTATTCACATAGCATGTTCATTACCAATTATGTTTTATATGGAAATGTTTTCTTTATACAGCTCTGTTCACTTTTAAGATGAAATATTCTTGAGGCTAAGCATTAAATTTTAGTCCTCTCGTTAACTCCAGCTTATATTAAATATAATGGTAATCTGCTAAGGTCCCTTTCAGGTACGAAATTTAATTTCTGTCTAGCAGCAGTATCAACAATCCTTTAGTTAAGCCTTTATCTGTTGGGATATAAATTGTCAAGTTTAGTTTACAGCCTGGCTGAGTGAGAGAGAATATATAAATCAAATGATATCTAAGAATCCATTGAAGCCTATATAATATGTTAGAATTTCAATTTATAAATTCATATGTCAAAAAATATCTATTTTTAAAAAATCAACTCATCCCTGATTTCAGGCCCCAGTCCTGTGCAGTTGGAATAAAAGTCAACCTCTGGCATTGTTCAGGTTCCTCTTGCATCAGGGGTGTACAAAGAACCTGGGTTTCAAGAAGCACCAGAGCATCAGAACTGCCTCTCTAATCCTCATCCATTAGTCCCCCACTGTCCCTAAAAGGCCAGCAATCAAGACTAGCAAAGTGACCCAGGTCCCTGTATCCTTTTTTAAAATGTTGATTTGATTTGGGAATATAGTGGTCCATGCCTATTTTATTTTGTTTTTACATATATATATATATACATTCTTTTCAAAGTATTCTTTTCCATTATGGTTTACTGTAGGATATTGAATATAGTTCCCTGTGCTATACAGTAGGACCTTGTTTATCCGTTCTATCAATACATACAGTAGCTTACATCTGCTAACTCTGGACTCCCACTCCATCCCTCCCCCAGTACCCTCCCCCTTGGCAAACACAAGTCTGCTCTCTATGTCTGTGACTTTGTTTCTGTCTTATAGATAGGTTCATTTGTGTCATACTTTAGATTCTACATATAAGTGATATCATATGGTATTTGTCTTTCTCTTTCTGACTTACTTCACTTAGTATGATAATTTCTAATTGCATCTATGTTGCTGCAAATGGCATTAATTTTTTCTTTTTTATGGCTGAGTAATCCATTGTATATATGTACCACATTTTCTTTATCCATTCATATGTAGATGGACATTTAGATTGTTTCCATGTCTTGGCTATTGTGAATAGGGGTTCTGTGAACATTGGGGTGCATATATCTTTTCAAATTATAGTTTTGTCTGGGTATATGCCCAGGAGTGGGATTGCTGGATCATATGGTAATTCTATTTTTAGTTTTCTGAGGAACTTCAATACTGTTTTCCATAGTGGCTGCATCAACTTACATTCCCACCAGCAGTGTAGAAGGGTTCCCTTCTTTTCACACCCTCTCCAGCATTTGTTATTTGTAGACTTTTTAATGTTGGCCATTCTGACCAGTGTGTGATAGTGCCTCATTGTAGGTTTTTTTTTTTTTTTTTTTTGCTGTACGCGGGCCTCTCACTGCTGTGGCCTCTCCCGTTGCGGAGCACAGGCTCCGGACACACAGGCTCCGCGGCCATGGCTCGCGGGCCCAGCTGCTCCGCGGCATGTGGGATTATCCGGGATCGGGGCACGAACCCGTGTCCCCTGCATCGGCAGGCGGACTCTCAACCACTGCGCCACCAGGGAAGCCCATCTCATTGTAGTTTTGATTTGCGTTTCTCTAATGGTTAGTGATGTTGAGCATCCTTTCATGTGTTTGTTGGCAATATGTATATCTTCTTTGGAGAAATGTCTATTTAGGTCTTCTGCCCATTTTTGGATTGGGTTGTTTGGTTTTTTTGATATTGAGCTGCATAAGCTGCTTGTAAATTTTGGAGATTACTCCTTTGTCAATTGTTCCATTTGCAAATATTATCTCCCATTCTGAGGGTTGTCTTTTTGTCTTGTTTATGGTTTCCTTTGCTATGCAAGAGTTTTTAAGCTTCATTAGGTCCCATTTATTTATTTTTGTTTCTATTTCCATTTCTTTATGGAAAGGTCAAAAAGGTGGGTCAAAAAGGATCTTGCTGTGATTTATGTCATAGAGTGTTCCGCCGATGTTTTCCTCTAAGAGTTTTATAGTGTCTGGCCTTACATTTAGGTCTTTATTCCATTTTGAGGTTATTTTTGTATATGGTGTTACAGAGTGTTCTAATTTCATTCTTTTACATGTAGCTGTACAGTTTTCTCAGCACCACTTATTGAAGAGGCTGTCTTTTCTCCATTGTATATTCTTGCCTCCTTTATCAAAAAATAAGGTGACTGGGTGAAAGGGAGGGAGACGCAAGAGGGAAGAGATATGGAGGTGTGTGTGTATATATATATATATATAATATCTGATTCACTTTGTCATAAAGCAAAAACTAACACACCACTGTAAAGCAATTAGACTCCAATAAAGATGTTAAAAAAATAAAAAATGAAAAATAAGGTGACCATATGTGCATCGGTTTATCTCTGGGCTTTCTATCCTGTTCCACTGATTTATATTTCTGTTTTTGTGCCAGTACCATACTGTCTCGATTACTGTAACTTTGTAGTATAGTCTGAAGTCAGGGAGCCTGATTCCTCCAGCTCCGTTTTTCTTTCTCAAGATTGCTATGGCTATTCAGGATCTTTTGTGTTTCCATACAAATTGTGATTTTTTTTGTTCTAGTTCTGTGAAAAATGCCATTGGTAGTTTGATAGGGATTGCATTGAATCTGTAGCTTGCTTTGGGTAGTAGAGTCATTTTCACAATGTTGATTCTTCCAATCCAAGAACATGATATATCTCTCCATCTGTTTGTATCATCTTTAATTTCTTTCATCAGTGTCTTATAGTTTTCTGCATACAGATCTTTTGTCTCCTTAGGTAGGTATATTGCTAAATATTTAATTCTTTTTGTTGCAATGGTAAATGGGAGTGTTTCCTTAATTTTTCTTTCAGACTTTTCATCATTAATGTATAGGAATGCAAGAGGTTTTTGTGCATTAATTTTGTATCCTGCTACTTTACCAAAGTCATTGATTAGCTCTAGTAGTTTTCTGGTAGCATCTTTAGGATTCTCTATGTATAGTGTCATGTCATCTGCAAACAGTGACAGTTTTACTTCTTTTCGCATTTGGATTCCTTTTATTTCTTTTTCTTCTCTGATTGCTGTGGCTAAAACTTCCAAAACTATGTTGAATAAGAGTGGTGAGAGTGGGCAACCTTGTCTTGTTCCTGATCTTAGTGGAAATGGTTTCAGTTTTTCACATTGAGAATGATATTGGCTGTGGGTTTGTCATATATGGCCTTTATTATGTTGAGGTAAGTTCCCTCTATGCCTACTTTCTGCAGAGTTTTTATCATAAATGGGTGTTGAATTTTGTCGAAAGCTTTTTCTGCGTATATTGAGATGATCATGTGGTTTTTCTCCTTCAGTTTGTTAGTATGGTGTATCACATTGATTGATTTGTGTATATTGAAGAACCCTCACATTCATGGGATAAACCCCACTTGATCATGGTGTATGACCCTTTTAATGTGCTGTTGGATTCTGTTTGCTAATATTTTGTTCAGGATTTTTGCACCTATGTTCATCAGTGATATTGGCCTGTAGTTTTCTTTTTTTGTGACATCTTTGTCTGGTTTTGATATCAGGGTGATGGGGGCCTCATAGAATGAGTTTGGGAGTGTTCCTCTCTCTGCTATATTTTGGAAGAGTTTGAGAAGGATAAGTGTTAGCTCTTCTCTAAACATTTGATAGAATTTGCCTGTGAAGCCATCTGTCCTGGGCTTTTGTTTGTTGGAAGATTTTTAATCCCAGTTTCAATTTCAGTGCTTGTGATTGGTCTGTTTATATTTTCTATTCCTGTTTCAGTCTCGAAAGCTTGTGGTTTTCTAAGATTTTGCCCATTTCTTTCAGGTTGTCCATTTTATTGGCATAGAGTTGCTTGTAGTAATCTCTCATGATCCTTTGTATTTCTGCAGTGTCAGTTGCTACTTCTGCTTTTCCATTTCTAATTCTATTGATTTGAGTCTTCTCCCTTTTTTTCTTGATGAGTCTGGCTAATGGTTTATCAATTTTGTTTATCTTCTCAAAAAACCAGCTTTTAGTTTTACTGATCTTTGCTATCATTTCCTTCATTTCTTTCTGATATGATCTTTATGATTTCTTTCCTTTTGCTAACTTTGGAGTTTTTTTGCTCTTCTCTTTCTATTTACTTTAGGTGTAAGATTAGGTTTTTTATTTGAGATGTTTCTTGTTTCTTGAGGTAGGGTTGTACTGCTATAAACTTCCCTCTTAGAACTGCTTTTGCTGCATCCCATAGGTTTGGGGTTGTCGTGTTTTCATTGTCATTTGTTTTAGGTATTTTTTGATTTCCTCAGTGATGTCTTGGTTACTTAGTCACATATTGTTTAGCCTCCATGTGTTTGTATTTTTTACAGTTTTTTTCCTGTAATTGATATCTAGTCTCATAGCATAGTGGTCGGAAAAGATTCTTGATACAATTTCAATTTTCTTAAATTTACCAAGGCTTCATTTGTGACCCAAGATATCTATACAAATATATATCTAGCCCAGCGAATGTTCCATGAGCAATTGAGAAGAAAGTGTATTTTGTTGTTTTTTGATGGAATGTCTTTTAAATATCAATTAAGTCCATCTTGTTTAATGTATCATTTAAAGCTTGTGTTTCCTTATTTATTTTCATTTTGGTTGATCTCTCCATTGATGAAAGTGTGATGTTAAAAGTCCCCTACTGGGCCTCCCTGGTGGCGCAGTGGTTGAGAGTCCGCCTGCCGATGCAGGGGATACGGGTTCGTGCCCCGGTCTCGGAGGATCCCATATGCCGCGGAGCGGCTGGGCCCGTGAGCCATGGCCGCTGAGCCTGCGCATCCGGAGCCTGTGCTCCGCAACGGGAGAGGCCACAACAGTGAGAGGCCCGCGTACGGCAAAAAAAAAAAAAAAAAAAAAAAGTCCCCTACTATTATTGTGTTACTTTCGATTTCCTCTTTATGGCTGTTAGCATTTGCCTTATGTATTGAGGTGCTCCTATGTTGGGTGCATAAATATTTACAATTGTTGTATCTTCTTCTTGGATTGATCCCTTGATTATTATGTAGTGTCCTTCTTTGTCTCTTGTAATAGTCTTTATTTTAAAGTCTATTTTGTCTGATATGAGAATTGCTACTCAGCTTTCTTTTGATTTCCATTTGCATGGAATATCTTTTTCCATCCCTTCACTTTCAGTCTGTATGTGTCCCTGGGTCTGAACTGGGTCTCTTGTAGACAGCCTATATATGGGTCTTGTTTTTGTATACATTCAGCCAGTCTATGTCTTGGTTGGAGCATTTTATCCATTTACATTTAAGGTAGTTATCGATATGTATGTTCCTATTCCCATTTTCTTAATTGTTTTGGGTTTTTTATTGTAGGTCTCTTCCTTCTCTTGTGTATCCTGCCTAGAGAAGTCCTTTAGCATTCGTTGTAAAGCTGGTTTGGTGGTGCTGAATTCTCTTAGCTTTTGCTTGTCTGTAAAGGTTTTAACTTCTCTGTCAAATCTGAATGAGATCCTTGCTGGGTAGAGTAATCTTGCTTGTAGGTTTTTCCCTTTCATCACTTTAAAGATGTCCTGCCACTCCCTTCTGGCTTGCAGAGTTTCTGCTGAAAGATCAGCTGTTAACTTTATGGGGATTCCCTTGTATGTTATTTGTTGCTTTTCTCTTGCTGCTTTTAATATTTTTTTCTTTGTATTTAATTGTTGATAGTTTGATTAATATGTGTCTTGGCATGCTTCTCCTTGGATTTATCCTGTATGAGACTCTCTGCGCTTCCTGGACTTGATTGACTATTTCCTTTCCCATATAAGGGAAATTTTCAACTATAATCTCTTCAAATATTTTCTCAGTCCATTTTCTTTTTCTCTTCTTCTTCTGGGACCACTATAAATTTGAATGTTGGTGTGTTTAATGTTGTCCCAGAGGTCTCTGAGACTGTCCTCAATTCTTTTTATTCTTTTTTCTTTATTCTGCTCTGTGGTAGTTATTTCTACTATTTTATCTTCCAGGTCACTTATCCGTTCTTCTGCCTCAGTTATTCTGCTATTGATTCCTTCTAGAGAGTTTTTAATTTCATTTATTGTGTTGTTTATCATTGTTTGTTTGCTCTTTAGTTTTTCTAGGTCCTTGTTAAACGTTTCTTGTATTTTCTCCTTTCTATTTTCAAGATTCTGGATCATCTTTACTATCATTACTCTGAATTCTTTTTCAGGTAGACTGCCTATTTCCTCTTCATTTGTTTGGTCTGGTGAGTTTTTACCTTGCTTCTTCATCTACTGTGTATTTCTTTGTCTTCTCATTGTGCTTAACTTACTGTGTTTGGGGTCTCCTTTTCACAGGCTGTGGGTTCATAGTTCCTGTTGTGTTTGGTGTCTGCCCCCCGTGGTAAGGTTGGTTTAGTGGGTTGTGTAGGCTTCCTGGTGGAGGGGACTGGTGCCTGTGTTCTGGTGGATGAGGCTGGATCTTGTCTTTCTGGTGGGCAGGATCGCGTCCGGTGGTGTGTTTTGGGGTGTCTTTGAACTTAGTATGAGGTTTAGGCAGCCTCTCTGCTAATGGGTGGGTTTGTGTTCCTGTCGTGCTCGTCATTTGGCATGGAGTGTCTAGCACTGGAGCTTTCTGGTCATTGAGTGGAGCTGGGTCTTAGTGTTGAGATGCAGATCTCTGAGAGAGCTCTTGCTGATTGATAGTACGTGGGGCCAGGAGGTCTCTGGTGGACCAATGTCCTGAACTCGGCTCGCCCACCCCCGAGGCTCAGGCCTGACACCCGGCCAGAGCACCAAGACTCTGCCAGCCGCACGGCAGTGAATGTGGCAGTCTCCATTATGAAGTCAGATTATGAGGGTCTACAATTGCTGTTCAGCTAGAACAGGCTGATTTGGTTGCAATTTGTCTACGAGGCTGTCTCCAGCAGCTGGTGGCTAAAAGAATAGGTCTCCGCATGTGCTGCCAGAATCTTAAACGTTTATATAGAGGTCTTCACTGGGTTCAGTCATGGATTCAGTACAGAGGGTCTGAAGAACACCTTAGTCTCTCAAGGTTGTGTGTTTGAAACAGCTCCTAAGCCTGAGGATCTGCAAGCTGCAGGAAGACGAGACCGCCCGGGGCAGCCTGCAAGCCGTGATTCTTGCCATGAACCCCGCTGCTGCCGTTGTGGGATCCGGTTTCCCCCACCACTCTACAATGAGTTTTCAGTGAAGCTTTCTCTCTGTGCTGATGAGATTCATGCTACCTGAGTTTCCCAAAGCCATGGAGCATGTAAATGTTGGGGCGGGGGGTGGGTATAAACCCAGCAAATCTGGCTCCAAGGTCTGTGTGTTGTCACCCATTGAGAGTGGGGAGGCCATGCACCTAAACGTCTAACCCCCGTGAGCCACCTCCTCAAACCCACACTGCCGCAGGATAAGTCACCCGTGCTGGCACACCTGAGCAGCCGCAGAAAACCTAAACAACATTTTTACACTTGGATCTCTTACTATTTCTATTTAGTTAAGCTTAATCAAAAACTGAGGTTATACTTTCTCCCCTAGTTTGACTTGTTCTCCAAGTTCATGTTACCAGGGCTTGCTGCTCTTCCTCTTTTAGAGTTTTAGACCCTTTTTCTTAATCTTGTTCCCTATGCAACTGCCTGTCTTTGAACTATCCATCAATCGAGACTTTATTTCTCCTGCCATCACTTTAGTTTATGCCCTCATCTGTATAAGCCAGTCACGCCTTATATGCCACGTATGCCAGCAAACCACTTACCATTTCCTGATCATGCTGTGCTCTTTTGCCTTATGCCTTTGAACATGCTGTTGCTGCCTGATGTGCTCTGTTATTATCTTTTTACACAGATTTATTTCTTCTTCATCTATGCTTATGTCATACTTTCATGCTATTATAGAACTTACAGTGCCTGCCACTAGGCAAGTTAAGAGTAGATAGCATGTTTTACACATCTGTATTTCCTTTGAATCTAGACTATTAAATGTTGGTAACAGGTGTAAAAGAATTTAGGCAAGCTTAACACTGAATGGGCCTCCTAAATCTTCTTTCCCTTCATAAGCCACATAAATAATGTTCTTCTCATTCTGCATTCCTGACCCACACTCTTCAGTAACTCTGTACCTACTTGTCCCGCAAGTAAATCCACCATTTGTCTGTGGTTATGGCCCATCATCTTAGTCCACCCCACTATTTGCAGTCAGGTTCTACTCTAGTTTACCTTTTACTTCAGTGTTTTCCTAAGGTATACAAAGAATTCAAACAAGCTCTTGAAATCTTTTTCACTTATCTGCTGCTTTAATGGAAGCTAAGCTCCACCTGGTGGTAGAATTTGCTTCTCTTGTTTAGACTTGAGCACATGCAGTGAGATCAATTCAGCAGGGAAACAAATTTGTACACATCTCTATATATGCAAACATGTATATATATGTACTATGTATGTGTGTGAGTGGGTGTTTTTCAGGCTTTCCTCTGTCACAAAAGTAGTGAAATATGCTTGTTAATTTATTTTACCGACATTGACGTTTAAAACATGGCATTCAGCATTTGATTATTATAAATGTTTCATGCTATTCAGGCTCTCAGCAATGACCAGACTGATCTTAGTGTGATAATCACAAACCAAATATTTCCTACCACCCCTGTCCCACATCAAAATTGGTTTTCGAAAGGACTTAATTTATGCTTTGGTACTAAAGGAAGTTTATTTAAAGGCCTTTATGATTCATATAAAATTATAAAAATAAAATGGAAAAATGTTTGAAAATATTAACTCAAGTCATATTTTAAAGCAGGATAGTCCAGCCCTTTACTCAGTACACGAGTATGTTCTTTCTCTCTCACAAGCAAGCGAGCACAGTATTATGTTTATCCTTTATGTTGAGCAACATTTTGTAGCATATAGCTTTATGAAGACTAGAAAATTAGCCAGAGTTTACACACTGGAAGCTCTGCAGCTGGATTTAACCCACAGATATGTTTTTTCATGTTTCTACTAAAATATGAAATAATTGCCTCTGTTTGAAAATTGGAAAATTTCATTATAAAAATGCAGCTATCTAGCAGTGAGGGGTCTTTTTCTCGCAAATCAAGTGATCTCAACCTGAGGAGTAAGTACCCTTTTTAGATGTGATGCACACTCTAATTTTCCATAAGCGCCACTACTCCTTAACATATCACACTCTGCCTCCTCTTCTTTATTGCCTGGCTTCTGTAGGCACTGACATTTAGGACCACTGGCATTCATCTGTGATGCCTATCTGAGAAATTCATATTCTGGTCGAAGGAGAAAATGAAGAAAGATGGGTCAATAACCATTAGAAAAGTGAAAGAAACAACCCAAACAAAAGATATAAAATTGCTTTCTCTGTAATAATGCGCCCCACTGGTGGCATAGGTGTACTTCCCATAGTATCATATTTAAGGAAAAGGACTATCTTTCCTAACTGCTGGCTGACAAATTTTAGAGGTTTCATATTCCTTCAAATACCAACTCTTGGACTGAGAAATATCTGAAGTTATTTATTTTCACTTTGAGAGCACTTTAGTTGTTAGGCTAAAATCTAGGCACCGACATAAATGTGTTTGCCTTCTCCACCCAATCAGACCACCTCCTGAGCAGTGAATATTACTACTAAGCCAGTGTTGCCCAACCTTCCTAACCCGGTCCACATCTAATGAACTTGTATATTTCATGCTCCAACACTTTTTTTATTTGAATTTTGTATCTCCCTTTAAAGGGGCGCCTCTTCTGTGGTTAATAGTGACCATGTTTTGACTATCCTCACCAGTTGTAGTTGGGCAGAATAATGGCCCCCCAAAGATGTTCATATCCTAATCCCTATAACCTGTAAACATATTACATTACATGGCAGAGGAGGATTAGGATTGAAGATGAAACTAAGACTGCTTATCAGCTGACCTTAAAGAGATTACCCTGGATTAAATAGGTGGGTCCAAAAATGACAGTGGTTCTTAAAAGTGGAGACAGAGGCCAGGAGGAGCCTCGGAGGTGTGACTATGGAAGAGTGATCAGAGTGATGCAACACTGCTGTCTTTGAACAGAAGAAGGGGCCACAAACCAAGGCATGTGGGTATCCTTTAGAAGCTGGAAAAGACAAGGAAATAGATTTGCCTCTAGAAATGCAGCCCTGCTGACACCTTGATTTTAGACCAGGGAGCTCTGTGTTAGAATTCCATCCTATAAAACTGTAAGATAATAAGTTTGTGTTGTTTTAAGCCACCAAGTTTGTGGTAATTTATTACAACAACAATGAAAAACTAGTATACTGGCAAAGAAGTTTCCTTTGAAGTTTGTTCTCTGACATTTTTGTTATGAAAAGGCATACTTTTTCCAGACAAAAATTGTACTAAAACATAATTTTTGGAACAATGCAAGTTTCTTCCTGCTTTCTTTTCCTCCTTTTCTTTCCCCTGTCTTGAGAATCATTGTTTTAACCCACTCCTACCCCTCCATAGCAGAGAGAGAAGGTCATGGTTGAAGAGCTGTGCTCCTACAGTGTGGAGCTGCAAATAGGAAACCTATGGTTGAAAGAGCTAACAAAAGGGAGAAGGCAGCAAAAAACAAACAAAAAACCTTACTTTTATTTTTCCCAAGATTCCTTTAATCTCTGAACCATAGAAGATTTTTTTTTTTTACCTGTTGCTTTTGAACCACAAAACTGCTGAACTATTTTGCAGCCCACTGAAAGTGATGCTACATAAACTTCTCCATGAGATTATGGCACAGTAAGAACCTGTTGTGGTCTGTAGGGTATCATCGACAGGCACTTATACGTATGCTTAACTAGAATTCTTAATACATTTTAAAGTATCAACCTGAAAATAAAGTATCTATGGAAAACTTTTTCACATTAAGTTTATAAATTTTCATGATGCTATTTTCTGAAAGTTTAACAAACTCTCATTAGTTAGGATCAGACTAATTTCACTCATCATCTTGGTATTCATGTCATTAAACATAACACATTATATATAGTAGCTGCTCAATATATGGGTGAGTGAATAAATCCAGCTTTTCAATTTATTGGCACTTTCTCTGGTTTAGCCAAAAGTAGGATATAAAGCTGTGGTTTTCTCATCTCAGTTTTGCTCTGGGATTCTCAGAGTATAATTTCTCCAAGCTCAAGGTGGTCCTAGAATTTAAAGACAGATATTTTTCAATATGGCCTCTAAATGTTAGACAACTATGTAATTTAGTGCTTGTTCAAAGAAACCAAATACCTTTCCCAGAAGGGAAATTGAATCAGGAGATGTCACGTTGCCCTTCAAAAGGCAATTTCTAAGGGACTTGAAAGGGTTGAATTTTAGAGCCTACCTTCCTCCACCCCCACTGCTTTATAAGGACCTGTGAAGAAGTGTTTTTAGTCCCTGATGCTGATTCTTACACTTTCATATCTATACTGAAAATCATGTGGAGATATTGTTAATTATGTTGCGTGTCGTGCAGCATCCCTAGAAATTCAGATTGGGTAGGCCTTGGGTTGCATCATGGAAATTGTGTTTTGTAAAAATTGTATACAGGTAACATCGAAGGCCCGACTGTGAGAAATGTCACCTTAGGTTGCTTGATGTGCCTATATTGTTGTTCACTTGTACAAACATCATTGTGTGCCCATGTACTCTAATCTACAGAGAAATCCACTGCTCTCTAGTTGTCCATATCCCCATACCTCTCCTCTGCCTCCCACCTGCCCCCTCACCCAATTGTGTAATGATTTTACAAAGCCATGCTTCCCCCCACCCCAAGACCTAGGGTGGTAGATACAATTAAAATTATTATAGTAGAAAAAGTCCTGTAATTCTCCTCTGGGGTAGGTGGCGCTTTGCTTCTGAAAAGGGCTGCACTTCCTTTTCTGTGGGTTAATGGATCTGGGCTAGATAAGTATGTCTTGCATGTTCCTGTCTCTTTCTTTAAATATGTCTCTTCCACCCTACATCGATAGTGCCCTGTCTCCAAGGTTTCCCTCCCCATGACACAGTATAAGACCTGTCCTAAGTCTCATTGATCTCCACACCTTTCCTCACTGCTTCTTACCACCAAAACACCTCTATCAGCAGCAGATAATCAGAAAGGCAAGTTAATCTGTCAAATAGTATAAATGAGAATTTGTGAGTATTGGTGAGCCCAAGCATTAAACCTGGGGCTTCATCTTCATCAGTAGCAAGCATGGCTTAAGCATCTACTGAGTTGTACGTTCTGTGCTAGCGTAAAGGAGCAAAGGGCAGGAGGATTTTCCGCTCAAGAAGCATTAACGCAATGGTGGGAATTTCAGTATGAAGCCTTCTAAATCGGGGAGATGAATTTGAGGGTATGTAAGGTAGGTATACCTTCTCCCTTTACTGAGACTAAGTGTTCAGATGTTTTTGCTTCACCCTTTGGGCAGTAAGACCCTTGATGTCTTTTAGGCTTCACACAGGGGCTCCTCTACTGCTGTAGACCCGGCAAAAAACAGTCAGTTGCACTAGCTCTTCCACTGCATAGAAACTAATTAAGTAGTTTCATACAAAGTGAAAGGATCATTTTTTTAAAATTAAAATTAACAAACACTTATTGGGCATATTTGTCTCCATAAACTCTTTGTTATTTGGTACAACACTCAGTTTTGTATATGATGGGCAATGGTAGGTATTATATAATGACAAATAAAGCAATGATTGTATATTTGTAATTTCATGGATTATTAATAGGGCATTCTTATTTTGTTACCCCCGCCTGAGACAATATATTTTTAAAATAGCTTCTTAATGCTACTGTTTTTCACTTGTTCAGTGGCTACTCTTAGGATGAGATATTTTATAAATTTACTTTAGGGTGGGCAAAATGGAAAAGGGAATAAACTCTTCCCAGTTTCTTCAAGAGGTCCAAAAGTGCATGATACAAAGAATGGAATTTGCTTTGATATAAACATAACTTGCTAACAATAGTTATCCCAAGATAGAAACAGTAGCTTTCTTGAGGGAGTGAAACTTAGATCAAACATGCTCTGGCTGCCTTTGAGGTTCCTGTATCACAGAGGGTTGACTAAGTAATCTGCAAAGACCCTTCCCACTGAGGATCAGAATCCTAAAACTCAGAATGCACTGGCGTGCGTAGGGAGGTTGCTGAACTGTCCCTTAAAAAAAAATGCCCACTAGAGGGAGTATAACATCATAAATATTTCCTTTCAGTTGTTGCCTTACTTCTGGTAAGCCAGCAAGAAAGCAAGATTCAAGTGCAAATACCTAGAATTTATTTCATACTTTTTAAAATGTTTTTCTCATTAAAATCTTATGGACTATTTTGATAAGTGAAGAAAATTTTCTTCTAAAAAATTAGTGTAGCATATAGTATGCAACATTAATATTATTTGTATATGTAAAGAATTCAGAATTTTAAATGACTGGTGGAAATAGAATCCAGAACACTTATTCGTGGTTATCAGTGTAAAACATCTTGGTTCTACATGGAGTATGTTTCACCAAATTTTTTTAGGTCTGTTGTTACTATTGTTTTATTTGACGTGGACATAATTCCATAATTTCCCTGTATGTTGTAGCTTTCCCAGACATTTAAGATAAACTATTCCACTGGACAACTGGTTTGATTACATAGTATCAAAATCAAATGTTTCATTCTTAAATTTTTAAAAGAACCGGCCAGTCTGTCTTAGGAAAATTTAAAATGGGTATTTTTCAGAGATAAAAGCACATTCATTCTCTTTCTGTTGTGGGTGGTTCTGCATTTAACTCTATCTTTTCCATTAAAATTTTCTTATTTTTTCCCATAATTTTGACATTGTCTCCAAGTTCTGTTTTGGATTGGACTTTTTATATTTGAATATTTGGAGAAAAAAGTTTTAAAATATTATAATCTATTTTGAAGCACTGACCATTAAAACATCAAAAGTTCAAAAGCAAAATATTTATGAAAAATTGAGGTATTAGCCTTTTACTGGTAAAATATATTTTAAACTAGAATTTACATAATCTTCATCAAGCAGAAAGAAGCACATATATATTATTTCAAATATATTTTAATTTCTTAGCATCTTAACTATTTGAAGTACATTTCTAACAGATCTTTTTTTTCCTTACCTTACTGTCAGCATCACTGGCCACAAAATAAACTTCCCTAACTTCTCTAGTTCACTGAAAATTGTTGCTTCTACTTAAATTGAGAATTTTCTTTTTCTTTTCCATTACAATTTTTAAAAACTCCAAAACCTACAGCTTGGCAAGTGATGTGTCAATGTGGAAACAGTAAGTTACTTTGATTGTTCATTGCCTTCTAATAAGTGATTTGGGGTAGGGGTAACTTCTTGTTATGCTCATTGGTTTCTTTCTTCCATCTGCTTCTGCTTGCCTGAAGGATGCTGTCACCGGGTCAGCTCCTCCATTCCTCCCTATGTGAATAAAACCAGTATCCAACCTTCCTCAAAAGCCAGGCTTATTTGTTATATTTTTGTTTTATTTATATTTAGAAAAATTTAGTATGAAATTAATACATACTTGTAAACAACCAAAAAATATGTAAATACTGATACTGAAGGACAGAAATTAAAAGGTAAATTTTTTTTCCTTCTCAGGTTTCGCTATCCCTCTGGTGCAGTTTGAATCTTTCCAGATACTTTGTAGCACATGCAATCCTGTATATATATATATATATATATATATATATAGACACACATTTTTATACATGGATATTTCTTTTGCCTTTTTTTAAACAAAAATGGAATCATGTGAAAAATACTCTTCTGTGGACTGTTATTTTCACTAACAATGTATTTTTAAGATGTTCCTGTTTCAGTACTTACAGAATTACTTCATTTTATTTATAGTTGTATAAAATCCCGTATTTTATTTAGACTCCAGTTTCCTACTGATAGACATTTAAATTGTTTCCCCTATTGCATTATATCAAATAGTGCTGCAGTGCAGGAATTTGAATATCATCTTTGGGATCTTGTGCATTTCCTACGTTTTTGTGGTTAAAACGCAATAGATGCTGAAAGCGTGGCTGGCTAACTATTTACTTTTTATTCATGGCCTATTTCCACAAGGCTTTAAGATGTCTGTGTATTATATTACTCTGTGTCTGTGAAAGATACTTACTTTTATCAACAAAACATGTTGGTTGCCAACAATCAGATTTCAAAAGAAAAAATGCTAGTTTCTCTGAGTGTATCTTTACTAGAAAGTGAAAGAGAGATCATTTGTCTCTAATTCAGGTGGAAAACTCTTAAGATTGGAGGGAAAAAAATGAATTAGCAGAATCACTGCGACTTTAGATCATGTTGATCAAATGTGAGACTAAGTATTAGATGTTAATATTTTTGTTGTTAATTAATGGCAAGAATTGAATGGTTAGGTAAAAATGACTTGGGCACACACTCTAGAGTACTCTGCAGTAATTAAAAGCAACAAACTAGATGTACACAAAATAACATGAAGATACTGTAAGAACACTGGATTGAATGATTAAAAGTAATAAACAAAATGAATCAAAATTTTTACAAATCAATAACCTTTATAGATTATTAGGTTATAAATCAATTCACTTTATATTAGAACATACACAAAACATTATTACACAAGAATTCCTAGGAGTTCAAGTCTGTCAAATATGTTAGCATGGTTCTAGAAGGAAAAGTGAAATGGGATTGGGGAATAGACAATTAAGACAATCATCAGAAAATAAAACTCAAAGAAAGAATAAGTATTTAGACAGTGCTTTCATGGTTTTTCAGATACTGAAGAGCCTTTTTGTAGAAATGAGTGGTTTATTTCCCATGAACATTTCCTAAATTGACTTGTTCTTTGAACGTTGTTTTTTCTTTCAAGTTGACAGTTCCTAGAATGGGCAGAAAAGATGCAATACTAATATTCCTCAAATGTAGTGATGGGAATTAGTGGTATCTAGCTACCCCTCTGTGGCTGGGAATGATGGTATATTTTGGAAATAACTATAATTAGGGTTCATTGTTCAAGGTGGTTAAATTGCTAGGAAGATGAGAGAGAGATGATTGTATCAAAGCTTTCTTATAACATGACTCCTAAGTAAGGACACCAAAACAGCCCAGGTAACTAGCTGTTTGAACCCTCCATCCAGACTATCTGAGGAGATGTTCCAGGAGCTGGGCCTGAGAGTGGGTAGAACTGCCCAACAGGCCAGGTCCAGAGCCAAAGAAAAGTCAAGACTGCATCCGGAGTGAATTATAAAAACAAAAGGCTAAAACCTACATAGCACTTGCTGTGTGCCAGGCTGGTTCTAAGCACTTTACACGTAATAACCACTCAGTCGTCACAACAAAGCTGCTGGGGAAGGTGAAATGATCAAGACCACCTGTTCAGTGTGGTAGGTGCCGGTGGGCTTGCAGAAGCGGCGAGGAGATGAAATCCAAAGGTCTGTGGGGAAGGCCTGGCAAGATGGGCATAGAAGGATCAGGAAGAAGGGGCTGGAAAATCCCCAGGGGTGGAGGCCCGGAAGGTTGTATGTATTCTGTGCCCTGGCCTTGCTGGGTGGAAGCAGGAGCTCTGAGGGCTGCCCAGGCCATTTGTATCACACAGGGATTTCAATCCTCTTCATCCCTGGGGCCTCAGAGAAGAGTTCAGAAACGTAAGGTTGGCAGTGTGGAGACAGCCAAGTCAGGATTCTTGACACGTGATATTCTTTGTTTTGGTGAGGTTGGCAGCCCTCTCTTTGTCTCCTTTCTGGATGATTAAAAACCCCAGACATCATGAGCCGGATGTTTGAATGTTTTTAAACCTTGTAATTTTGTAAATTGTCTGTTCCTGGCCCCCTTCCCCACGCTTTTGCCCCGGCTGATATCATGATGCTTTCGCCTTCAATTTCTTAGTTTCTGTTGACTTTCGAATGAAGAAAGTGTGATCTGAGTTTGTTTTCTCAGCAAGGTGATGGCAAAAGGATATTTATGGTGTTGAGGAATTTTTATTTTCTCTCAGACATCTAGGATGAGTAGTATATTTTAGACCCTACTCTCCAGGATATCTCTCTTCTGCTGAGATAATAAAATTGATCAGATGTTTTGAGGTTAAGTAAACTGTTGTAATAATCTGGCAGCTGCCTGCTGGTTGTGGTTTTCAAAAGCAATTACTCACTCTGGAGTCAACTTTGAACTCTACATTTTAATTGAAAAGGCTAATTGTAGGCTATTGCTCCTGATTTAGCATTTGATTTGGCAGATTAGGAAGTAAAAGGACATTGGGAAGGGAGGGGAGAGGAAGAGAAAGTAAGCAGAAGTGTTGCCGAGCTCAAATTCCTGTTTATATATGACTGTTTTCATACACAGCACATTGTATGCTAACTGGAGAAACAGCAGTTGGACTAAAAAGTCTCTGAGGCACCTGTCTGAGGTTAGTTTACAAAATCCTTATTTTGGGCTTCTTTGCTTCTGTGTGTGTGTCTCTCGCTCCCTTTTTCTCTCCCTCTCCCTCCCTCTCTCTTCCTTCCCCCCCCCCCAGTTAATTTCTTAATTTTATTTCAAATGTGAAATTTCAGGAATAATTTTCAAGAATATTATCAGACCATGCTTATATATCTGATTAGGAGCTTATTTCTCAAATTCTTGGTTATGCTAATAGGTGGAGACTGCTATTTGTTTTCACTAAAACCTAGCTAACAATTTTACTTAAAATCAGCAAGAGACAGAGATTATTGACGTGCGTCCACAAGAACAAATTATTGATGTGTGTCCACAAGAACAAATTACTTCCCTATGGGAATCGTCATAAATTGGATTACAAGAAAGATACCAAACATCCAAAAAGAAATATAGCTGCACCCAAATTTACATCCAGAACAATTAGTAGCATTATTAAAATGGCCAGAAAGTTACTTTTAGAATTGAGCTGAGAAGTGTGAGAACTTGTATTTCTGCAGTCTTGTCCCCACCTAAAAGCAAATGTAGTACTTCTACATTTACTGGGCACAGATGATACTATGCATTTTATAGAAATACATCCTCTAAATTAAAAAAAAATATATATATATATATGTATATGACTCCTTTGGACTTTATGCTTTTAGATCAATTGGCAAACTGTGCTGGGAATTTCCTGTGAATCTAATAAAATGTTGATAGCCTAAATTAAGGCTGAAATGAAAGGCATGAGCATATAAATTATTTAATTTTATAATACGTTTCAAAATGCTAGTTACATATGACTTGAAAATCCACTTTATTTTTAGACTTTTGTGGAATGCAGGTTGGGCTCATTACAGTTCTGTTGATATTTTCATTGACCTCGTAAATATAATTTAATCTCTATGCATCAGCTTTCTGATCTGTAAAAATAAGAGAAATATTCTTCCCATACACTTTGCACTCAGAACTCCTCTGTTGAAACAATAAACAGGGTTGTAATATATGAATGTGAGTACTGCTTCAGAATCCAATGTCTTTATCAACAACAAAGAAGAGCTGACATTTATTTGGTGTTTCAGTATTAAATTGGAAGATACTACAGTTAATGAAAAAAAGAAACATCTGTGTTGCTATTAGGAGGATTATTCTGAAATAAGGATATCACTGGAAATGTCAGCTGCCTGCTGCACAATTTCCAAGAGCCATTTTTTGTGATCCCAGTATTCATAGAGGTCCTCAAGTAGAATTGACGCAAGGAGAGGAAAACCTTATAGACAGGAGGACTTCAATTAAACACACTTAGTTCTTTCAAAATATCTTAAAATCAAATCTATTTGTGTATTTTTACCCTCTACTTTTGGAAAAGTACCTTGCTTTAGAAAGTAGGGAAAAAAGATGACTTTTGTGGTAAGATTAAAGAAACGTGTTTTTTTTCTACGAAAGAAAAGATTGAAGAGAAAGTTAAGCTTTTCAGATAATGTTATTAGAGGCAGAATTTAGACACAATGGATTAATATGTTAGTCATGGAAAAGATTCATATTTGAGGGAGGAAAAATATTTAGTTACATGATGGTTTCTAAAAATACCATGAGATTATGGAGGTAAATCGAATTTTCCCCTTTGATGATCTTAGAACGTAGAGAAGACATGTCTGAAATGCCAGTTCTAGAGTCTGAATTTTGAAAACAAAACAAAACCAAAAACCCTTCTAACATGACAGTATAATAGTCATTTCAGAACGCTGCTCTGGAAACACAAGATAGGGTTACACCTCAGCCAAATTGTCAGCTTTTGCCTGAAGGCATTGTTACAAAATCCTGACAAGCCTCAGTTTCCTCATCTGTAAAATACAGGGAGAATAATAATACCTATCTTGCTGGATTATGTTTAAGATTAAATGAGTGACTATTAACTAATTTCCTACTAACTTATTTAAGATAAAACTGCCCAATATGTTCTAGCTACTATTATCCCATTACTCAATATCTGTGTTTTATAATTAATCATAACTGAGCTTCCTCAAAATTATCACAAGGGAATTGTAGAAATCAAAACACAAAGTCACATTTGACATGAACAATAAAACAAATTTTCAGGAAAGTTAAGAACAAGTATAATGAATCCATTATTTAAATTTGGGTATATGGATGGACTTCAGTTGTCAAAGCTTCTAGAAAAAGAAAAAGTGATGAATGAAAAGAAACTAAAGTTTTAGGAATTCTTTCACCCCATTAGCAGACACACACCATTATGATCAAATTATTAGAACAGAAAAAAATTCAGGCAGGAATAACTTCATGTCTTGAGGTAATTTCCTGTATTATTTCTAGAAACATATTTGATTAGGGACTAAATTAGTGGAAAATTTGTCTGTTTTCAAGAAAAATGAAAGGCCAGAAATGAACTGATGACATAGCTGAAAATTTACAACTACCAATGGCTACTGGGGTTTTATTGTGGTTAAACCCCATACTTGAATTTCTATAGCAGTACCTTATTGCTATAGAGGATAAAATAGGCTATTCTTTTCTATTGTCTGGCATACAGACATATCAGTACCTCACCACCAGAGTTACCTGAATTTCTCCCCCCTAAAAAGGACTGGTGTTGGGGGGGTGCTCCCTTGAGAGGATTCACAGAATGGCTTGTAGGTCACCAGCCACTACCCGCTGTAAGATCATGTTACTGAGTGCTAGGCAGAGTAGAGGCAGGACTCTCAGCACCTCTGGTTACTTGATCCATCTGCTCGTAGCTCTGGTGGAGGTTTATGAAGACGGCCTTTTCCTTTGCAGACATACGCTTGAGTCTTATTGAGATAATTTGTTGCAAAGAAACTCTGGCTACTGCTCAGGTGAAACAGCTTTCTTTCCATACGGTTTCACTTTACTGGAGGTGAGATCCAAGAACTGCTTTTTAGTGGGAGAAGGATTTCTCCAGGACAGCTTGCTAGGATTTCTTTGTTCAATCTCCTTTCTTTCAAGTTGGTTGAGGGACATCAGATAGGATTCTTGTTTCACCCTGCATGCTTCTTGTCAACTATCTTGCCTTTCACAGTCTGACTACGCAGGGACGTTTACAGCCTTCCACTGGAGTCTGCCAGACCTAGGTGTTATGTGCCATACCTCCAGGGATCATTACCATATGGTATTTTAGGAGAGGACACAGTTCATTTCAATGCAATTCAAATGAGCAGATTTCTTTTCTTTATTACACCATTGCATTTGGAGGCAATCCACCAGAGGCAGAATCTAACTCTCAAAGGAGCGCTCTGCCCACTCTGTCCATTTAACAGGACATTTGGCTCAAAAATCTAGTCGGTTGATCACACATGTGCAACAGATGTGTGAGCATGCGTAGCGAAAATAAAAAATAAAAAATCCCAGCAGTGTACTGTGGGAAATGTAGCAGAACTACTGGAAAACAGGACACAAAGAAGTCTGGTACTAAAACTTTGATTTTTGTTGTTGGAGGGCAATGTTTTTTAATCTTTCCCTCCTTTTGTAGGAGGAAAAGGTATAGGTTTCTGCTATTATTTTGCAGTGATCATTCATGTAACACTGGTGAGGAAACTTGGTTCATTTTCACAGACCTCCTCTTATAAAGATATACTTCTAAATATTTTGACCAGAATTTTGGGAGCCCCTGCTTCTCAAGAACTGAATGTTGGCATACTTCCACTGAAAAAAACATCCATTTACAAGAGAGGATATCAGAAATATACATCCTTTCATCCATGCTTCACAGGCTTATATGGAAAGAGAGAGCACCAGCTGTTTTTCTCATGGTGAATAAGGGTTACTTGGGGAAATCTCTCTTCCTGTTTTTATATGGACAACTAAATTGTTGCATAGCCAGTTAATTCTGGTTAGGTCAACAGCACAAGGTTAATTATTGGAACCTTCCTCTTTTGCCTGTGTGACAGTAAAAGATTAATAGGAACCAAAAGAAGAAAATGAAATATAGTGACTTATTCTAGAAGTGCTGTTTATTTGGGAAATTTAAATTTTGCTTTTATTATATTTGAAAGGATTTATACATAATCATCTTTGTCTTCTAGGAAATAGTAGAAGTTTGAAAAACTGTGATGTGAATTAATTCGAAAACCTGAGTAATATGAAATTAATCAGATTCAGAAGGATTTTATAATATATTAAA
Source organism: Mesoplodon densirostris (assembly GCF_025265405.1). Classification (NCBI taxonomy): domain Eukaryota; kingdom Metazoa; phylum Chordata; class Mammalia; order Artiodactyla; family Ziphiidae; genus Mesoplodon; species Mesoplodon densirostris. Next base: position 44,453,406 of record NC_082669.1, read on the forward strand.
ATATTTAGAAAAAAATACCACTTTTATTTTGTAATAGGAACTTTTTTTTTTTTAAGTAGAACAATTGGCATACCTATGAGATAACTTTGAAATTGTTTTCCTGTTCTCTGTTATACCTCAGTTTGGCTTGGATAATTTTATAACTTTTTTTTTTAAACTAGGTTATGATGCAACATTCTCTTTCTAACCTTGGGTTTAATTAACACATCAAAGGACACATGGACTGATTCCCTTCAATGTACTATAATATATTTTTATCCAGCTGCATGTTATTATATAACCTCAGAGTAAAGCAACCGTATCACTGTTGATATATTCAACTTCTGTCCTTTGGATTTGGTCAGCATTGCATGTGGAAGCAGAAACCCACCCTGTATTGTTATACGGATGGTTTTTCATTCATATCCTTGTTACTCTTAATAAATGTCTCAAGGAAAAATATTCTGCAGCAGCCACTCATAAAGAAGCAGAAAATGGCAAAACCACAGCATAGAAGGAAACCTATGTGAAAACACTGGTTGTGTCTTCCTGGATACAGAAAACAAATAGAGCTTTTGAAAGAGCTTGCCAATATATGCCTGCCAAGTAAAATATTGTTTTATGAAGTCAGGAAAAAACTAATTTTAAAGGTTATTGTAGGTTATTTGTGGTCACTTCTGGTGTGCATACAACATGATGTCATCCTGAACTCTTCTCTCTATATATTTCAGTCTTAGAAGTCTTTTGTCTAAGACTTGATCTCAGCTACTAGAAACATCTAAACTAAAATACTCTTATTATTCAATGCTCATAAAAATGTAGACTGAAAAAAATTAGAATACATGCAAAAAAGTCCCAGCCAAGTCCAGGCAAGAAATCATTCAGGCCGATTCATCTTCTGAAATCATACCTACGCTGTAGACATCTTAGGACACAGTTGCTGGAGAACTTCTCAAGTGCCTGGAAAGTAGCCACGTGTCCAAATGGCTCTCCTGGAAAATTATTGCCTATTGAGAGGGGGTAGATGGGACCCCGCCAGAGACGTCTCATCTGAGGATTGGGAGCAGGGGGTTCCTTGGGCAGTCCAATGTCTCCCTCCTTCTGGGTGGACCACTTGCCTATAATCCCCAGATATTTTTCACTTTGTTTACATGATCTCCTGCAGCAATTTCTCTTCTTTCCTGTAGCAGGGTTGATTTTTTTTTCTTTGTGGGAATTTTTTTGCTTGGAAAACCCCTCTTTGTTGAGGTAGTCCTCGGTAAACTAGGAAATGTCAAATAAACACTGGATGAGACAGACTAGAAGGCCAGTGAGATACAGCAATTGAAAATGGGGGAAGCTAAGAAATCTCTTGGGCAAAAAAAAAAATCAAAACAACATTTGGGCATTGGAAAGAATATATAGTTTTACTGAGATGTGAAAGGAAATGCATGTTTATAGTGGAAAACTGACACTTTAAAAAGTTTATCAGGATACCAAGCTGACATCATTTGCATCGTCTTCAAATTCATTCAAGCATTCCAAAAAATGCTTTTTGAGCATCTCAATGTGCAAGGCATATTGATGTTAGAGAACAAAAGAAATACGTATATTGTAGATACAATAGAAGGTATTAAGTGTTTTGGAGGAAAATAAAACAGGGAAGAAGTGTTCAGAGCTGCTGGGATGGAGGAGCTGTGATTTCAAATTCGGTAATCTGGGGACACCTCACTAAGAAAGTGACATTTGAGCAAAGTGTAAAGTTGTGGCCGGAGTGAACCGTGTTGCTAACTGCGGGAGAGCGTGGCAGGTGGAGGGACAGTAAATGAAGAGCCCCAAGCCTGCAGGACACGTGGTGTGTTGGAGGAACAGCATGAAAACCAGTGTCCGTGCCATGTATGTGGGTATCTTAACTTCATCTGCACATATGTGCAAGGGCACCCCACGCTCCATACATATAGGCACGTTAAAATGCCTGAGAGATTTGGGGCGAATACATATTTTGGTTACATAATTTTTTCACTATTTACGATTCAGATTTAGGTAAACTGCTCTGTGAAAACTCTGCTCTTTGCATGAGAATGGAAAGCATCTGCAGGTCCAGTGAGGTGAAACACGGATTCTGATGTGTTTGTGGTTTTTTTTTTTTTTTTGTCATCTCAGTGATTATATTGTGCTAATGTATATTAAGTACTCCAAACCTATAAATATATTTCATCATGAGATTGGCAATGATTTCTTACTGACCTGTTCTTTTTGGGAAACCTAGTCTGTGAAATTATTCTCTCTTCTCTCTTTGCATAGCTTTGAAGATGATATGAAATGCAAGATTCATTCAGTTCTGATAAAGTAAAGCTTTAGAAAATACAGAGTGAAGACAGGACATGGGAAAATGTGGTGAGTTACTAAACAAAATATAGAAAAATCAAAACTGGGATATTAATCATCCCTTTAATACGTTCTCTACGGTACTGTTTGTTCGTCAACATGGGATAGTTTTAGAAAGGTGTGATTTGGGGTTTCCATGTTCCGGGGTTGTTATATATTGGGAGGAGGCTCTTGGAAAGCAAATTGGAGGGACGACTGAATTACAACTAGCAACAGGAAGACAAGACTGGAACTTTGCTTTTTTCTTCTTTTAATTGTAGGAGGAAGAGAATACATTTGGTCCCTTGATGAGGTTATGCTCTCTTGACAATGTCTAGGGAACTGTGTCCTTTTGATATTGCATAGGTGGCAAACCACCCAATGAGGCATCAGCTACCTTACTAAGGGGATATGTTTATAGCTTGTCATTCCTGATCCTACATGAAGAGGGGGGAAAATGTTGTTCTCCAAAATTATCTTCAGTCGTGAAGCCTGTTTAAAAACACAAACAAACAAACAAAAGCACCACCAAAGGAACTTGGTACAAGGTTAACTAGGGACAGACAGAATGGAACTGACTCAGAGGTGAGTCAGGCTAGCTGGTCCTGGGTCACTGCCAGGTTCACTGAGTGAACCTCAGACGTGGAGCGCTGTCGTCTCTCTTCAGGTGTGTTCCAGTTAAGGGGCACTGCTGTTCACAGGGCTGAGCTGCCATCTGTGGAGCCCGGAGGGATCTCTAAATTCCAGTTGTGCTCTGGATATAAATAAGCTTGAATGATCAGCTGGAATGATCCCAGCGATTCTCAGTTGCCTCTTTCTCTTCCTCCTCCATGACTGACACGCATCTCAGCTCACGTGTAGTGGTGATTACAAAATATTTTATAAGCCGTTAAAGAAACTTCCTGCAGTTCAGCTCTGGGATTTATTTAGACTCTCTTCCTGCAAAGGAGGAGAGATATCATTGTACCTCATGATATGGGACAGCATATATTGACAAAGAAGTAAAAATAGTTTCAAGTGGAGGATGTAAGAGAAGGCTGGGCAGCCACGAGTCACATGAATGATAAGAGCTCTGTGCAAGAGCCCTTTTGTATTAGTTTTGTGTTACTTATTTATCCATTTATCGGTTCAGATGCAAGTGGTTCATTTTAATAGGAAAAAGATCACCTAGTACAGGAGGGCTTATAATGAAAAACAGCAGTTCTCTAATCCACATGTCTTTCTACCCACAGTTCTGCTCCAAAGAGGCAGCTACTTGTAAGTTCTAATTTTGTGTTCTGCTACTTGTTTTTATTTTTAATCTAAAACATTTATTTCCCTAAGGCTAATGTTTAAAAAAAAATTTTATAGGAATATTTTAGGTTCACAGCAAAACTGAGGGGAAGCTATAGAGATTTCCCATGTACTCTTGGCCCCATACATGTACAGCCACCCTCATTATCAACATCATCCTCCACCGGACTAGTACAGTCGTTACAACTGATGAATCTATATTAACATATCATAATGACCCAAAGTCTATAGTTTACATCATGGTTGCCTCTTGGTTTTGTACATTCTATGGGTTTGGACAAATGTATAATGACATGTATCATTATGGTATCACACAGAATATTTTCAGTGCCCTAAAAATCCTTTGTGCTCTTTATTCATCCTTCCCCCTCCCTCAACTCATGGCAACCACTGATCCTTTTATATTTCCATAATTTTTGCCTTTTCCAGAATGCAATATAATTGAAATGACATAGTATGTAGCCTTTTCAGATGGGCTTCTTTCACTTAGTAATATGTTTTTAAGGTTCCTTTAAGTCTTTTCGTGGCTTGATAGCTCATTTCTATTTAGTACTGAGTAATAATCCATTGCTTGAATGTACCCATTCACCTACTGAAGGTCATCTTGGTTGCTTCCAAGTCTTAGAAATTATGAATAAGCTGCTATACACATATGTGTGCAGGTATTCATGTGGATATAAGTTTTCAGCTTTTGGGAGTAAATACCAAGAAGTGTAACTGGTGGATCATATGGTAAGAATATGTTTAGTTTTGTAGGAAACTGCCAAATTGTCTTCCAAAGTGGCTGTACCATTTTGCATTCCTACCGACAATGTTCTAGAGTCCCTGTCGCTCCACATCCTTGCCAGCATTTGGTGTTGTCAGTGTTTCAGATCTGAACATTGACCATTCTAGCCATTCTCATAGGTATGCAGTGGTATCTCATTATTGTTTTAATTTTCATTTCCCTGATGGCACATGATGTGGAGCATCTTTTTATATGCTTATTTTACATTTGTGTGCCTTCTTTGGTGAGGTGTCTGTTCAGATCTTTGGCCCATTTTTTAGTCAGGTCATTTATTTTCTCATTGTTGAGTTTTAAAATGTTATTTGTATATTTTGTATAACAGTCCTTTATCAGCTGTGTCTTTTTTTTTTTTTTTTTTTTTTGCGGTATGCCGGCCTCTTGCTGTTGTGGCCTCTCCCGTTGCGGAGCACAGGCTCCAGACGCGCAGGCTCAGTGGCCACGGTTCACGGGCCCAGCTGCTCCGCGGCATGTGGGATCTTCCCGAACCGGGGCACGAACCCGTGTCCCCTGCATCGGCAGGCGGACTCTCAACCACTGCACCACCAGGGAAGCCCCAGCTGTGTCTTTTACAAATATTTTCTACCAGTCTGTGGTTTGTCTTCTCATTCTCTTAACATTGTTTCCGTGTAGCAGAAGTTTTTAATTTTAATGAAGTCCAGCTTATCAATTCTTTCTTTCATGGATTGTGCCTTTCATGTTGTATCTTAAGTCATCGCCAGCCCAAGGTCATCCAGGTTTTCTCCCATCTTCTAGGATTTTCATAGTTTTGTGATTTATATCTAGGTATGTGACCCATTTTCAGTTAATTTTTGTTAAAGGTGTAAGGTCTGTGTTTAGATTCTTTTTTTTTTTTTTTTTTTTTGCACACCTAGAAGTCCAGTTGTTCTGGCACCATTTGTTGAAGAGACTATCTTTTCTCCTTGTACAGCCTTTGCTTCTTGTCAAAGATCAAATCTGTGTGGGTCTATTAATGGGTTCTTCAGTCTGTTTCATTGATCTGTTTATTCTCTCACTGATACTACACTGTCTTGAATAGTGTAGCTTTATAGTAACTCTTGAAATTGAGTAGTGTTAGTCCTCCAACTTTGTTCTTCATCAATACTATGTTGGCTATTCTGGGTCTTTTGCCTCTCCATATAAATTTTAGGATCAGTTTGTTGATATCCACAAAATAACTTTCTGGGGTTTTGATTGGGATTGCATTAAATCTATAGATCAAGTTGGGAAGAACTGACATGTTGATAATATTGAGTCTTCCATGAATATGTAATATCCATGAATATAGACTATCTCTCCATTTATTTAGTTACTCTTTGATTCCATTCATCAGAGGTTTATAGTTTTCCTCACATAGATCTTGTACATCTTCAGTTAGATTTGTACCCAAATATTTCATCCTTGGGTGCTAATGTAAATGGTATTATGTTTTAAATTTCAGATTCCACTTGTTCATTGCTGGCATATGAAAATGACTGACTTGTATATTAACCTTGTAAGCTGTAACTTTGCTATAATTGCTTATTAGTTCCAGGAGTTTTTGGTCAGTTCTTTCCGATTTTCTGCATAGATGATCATGTCATCTGCAAACAGACATTTATTTCTTCCTTCTCAATCTCTATATATTTTTTTCCCCTTGTCTTATGCATTAGTTAGACATTCCAGTACAGTGTTGAAAAGGAGGACTGAGAGGGGACATCCTTGCCTGATGTTAGTAGGAATGCTATGAGTTTCTCACCATTAAGTGTGGTATTAGCTGTAGGTTTTTTGGTAGATTATTTATTAAGTTGAAGATGTTCACTCCCTATATTCCTAGCTTACTGACAGTTTTTATCATAAAGGGGTGTTAAATTTTGTGAAATTCTTTTTATGCAACAATTGATATGATCATGTGATTTTTCTTTTTTGATCTGTTGATGTGATGGATTATATTAATTGATTTTCAAATGTTGAACCAGCCTCACATACCTGGGATAAATCCCACTTGGTTGTGGTGTATAATTCTTTTTATGCATTGTTAGATTCAAATAGGTAATATTTTGTTGAGGAGTTTTGCATCTATGTTCATGAGAAATATTGGTCTTTAGTTTTCTTTTCTTATGATGTCTTTGTCTTGTTTTGAAGACAATGTAATGCTAGCCTTATAAAATGAGTTAGGAAGCAAGTATTTCCTTAGCATTTATCCTCTGAAAGAGATAGTAGAGAATTGGTATAATTTCTTCCTTAAATGTTTAGTAGAATTTACCAGTGAACCCATCTGGGCCAGGTGCTTTCTGTTTCTGAGGGTTATTAATTATTGATTCATTTTCTTTAATAGATATAAATCTATTCAGATAGTCTATTTCTCCCTGTGTGAATTTTGGCAAATTGTGTCTTTCAATGAATTGGTCCATTTTATCTAAGTTTTCTAATTTGTGGGAATAGGGTTGTCCATAGCATTCCTTTATTATCCTGTCTATGCAATCCATAGTGATGTTCCCTCTTTCGTTTTTTTTTTTCTTTTTTTTTTTTTTTTTCTTTTTGCAGTATGCGGGCCTCTCACTGTTGTGGCCTCTCCCGTTGCGGAGCACAGGCTCCGGATGCGCAGGCCCAGCGGCCATGGCTCACGGGCCCAGCCGCTCCGCGGCATATGGGATCCTCCCAGACTGGGGCACGAACCCGTATCCCCTGCATCGGCAGGCGGACTCTCAACCACTGCGCCACCAGGGAGGCCCCCTCTTTCATTTTTGATAATAATAATATGTGTCCTCTCTCTTTTAGTCTTAGTCTGGATAGAGGCTTATCAATTTTATTAATCTTTTTAAAGAAATAAATTTTGGTTTCATTGATATTCTCTGTTGATTTCTTATTTTCAATTTTATTGATTTCTGCTCTAATTCTTATTGTTTCTTCTGCTTACTTTGGATTTAATTTGCTCTTTTTTTTTCCTAGTCTCCTGAATTGGAAACTTACATGATTGATTTTTAAATCTTCTTTTCTAATATATGTATTTGATGCTATAAATATTCCCCCAATCACTACTTTTTCTGCATCCCAACACATTTTGTTAAGTTGGATTTTAATTTTCATTTTGTTTGAAATATTTTAAAATTTCTCTTGGGATTTCTTCGTTAACCCATGTGTTATTTAGAAGTGTGTTGTGTCATCTCCATGTATTTTGGGCTTTTCTCAAATACAGTATCTTTCCCAGATGTCTTTCTGTCATTGATTTCTAGTTTAATCCCACTGTGGTCTAAGAGCAGACATTGAATGATTTCTATCCTTTTAAATGTGTTAAGGTGTATTTTATGGCCCAGAATATCATCTATCTTGGTGAATGTTCCATATGAACTTGAGAAGAATGTGTATTTTGTTGTTGGATGAAGTAATCTTTAGATGTTAATTATACCCAACTGATCGATGATGTTGTTGAGTTCTGCTCTGTCTGAAATTAATATAGCTACTCTTGCTTTCTTTTGATTAGTGTTAGTGTGGTATACTTTTCTCCATCTATTTACTTTTAATCTATATTTGTGTTTATTTTAAAGGTGGTTTTCTTGTAGACAGCATATAATTGGATCTTGTTTTTAGATCCACTCTGACATTGTCTAGCTTTTTTTTTAAACATATACTTTAAAAAAATTTTTTATTATTATTTATCTTATTTATTTATTTTTGGCTGCATTAGGTCTTTGTTGCTGTGCACAGGCTTTTTCTAATTGTGGTGAGCGGGGGCTACTCTTCGTTGCAGTGCACGGGCTTCTCATTGCAGTGGCTTCTCTTGTTGCAGAGCATGGGCTCCAGGCGCCCAGACTTCAGGAGCTATGGCTCGTGGGCTCCGGAGCACAGGCTCAGTAGTTGCGGCTCATGGGCTTAGTTGCTCTGTGGCATGTGGGATCTTCCTGGACCGGGGTTCGAACCCATGTCCCCTGCACTGGCAGGCAGATTCTTAACCACTGTGCCACTAGGGAAGCCCAATGTCTTATCTTTTGATTGGTGCATTTAGGCATTCAAAGTGATTATTGATGTAGTTGGATTAATATCTGCTATGTTCATTATTATTTTCTCATTGTTGCCCTGTTCTTTGTTCCTATTTTTGTCTGATTCTGCTATTTGTTAATTCTCCTGGCTTTCCTTCATGGTGCTTGATTTCCTACATGTTTGGTGATTTTTGAGTATGAGTTCATGTTTCTTTGAAGTTTAGCCTGTATTTCCTTAAGGCCTTGGTTTAAGACTGGTGTCCCTCAGAAAAGAAGTTGTTTCTGCCAGTGCCTGTACTTACTACTGATCTTGGACCACTTCAAAATAAGCTCATGCCCTAAAATTCTTTAGGCATTCCAGCTAGTATAGCATTGATTTGTAAAATTCACTGATAAACTATTTGTATTTATGAATTCTTAAGTGAGTTAATTTTTTTTCCTCTGCCAGCATCAAATTTCAATTCAGGAAATTTTTCTTTTTATCATTAGCAGAAAAGGTGTAGGTGGTGGTGGAAGTTGGAAGGGTAGGGTGAGGGTGGGAAAGTAGGGGATTGTAGGAGATAACATTCACTTATATTCAAATCAAGAATATGGCACCATGTCCTCTCTAGCTTATATAGAAAAATCATCTGTAAGAGTTCCATATTGGCTTGGCTCTAGGGTTTATTTCATGTTTCCCATGATTTGTGAAATTTTGAAAACTATAGCTCAAGATTACCTGGGTTTGACAAATATCTTCAAGGTAAAACCAAGTTTTTGCCTAAATAATCCTTACCTCTTTATAGCATACCCACAAATTCAACTGATGCTGTGTACATTGTATCCAGCATTTTTAGTTATTTTCAGGGTAAGTTATGTTAGAGTATCTAGGCTGCCCAACTGCCAGAAAATTAGTTCTCCTCATCTATTTTTTGTTGTTCTTGTTAAATTCTCCTTCTATTTCTTTCACTGTTATGAGTGTATTCTTTATTGTTGTTGTTGTTTTTGTTGTTATTGTTTTACTATCATTTTAAGTGGGGTGCCACAGGAAAGGAAAGCAAATATGTGTGCTCAAATTCCTTAAGGTATAAATTATTAAAAAGTCAAATTTTAATTAGAAACTGTTATTTTTTTAAAAGAGAAGACAGCAAGAAACTTTAAAAAATAAGTATGATTATTTTTTATTGTCTTGAAAGTACAGTTTTTAAGTGAATTAGTGAAAAAGGGTTTTATATTGGACTGGATATATGAATGTTTAGAATACCACAGTTAACATTATGCTAATGTGATTAGATGTATGTATACAATTAGATACTTAATTTGTTCTTTCAATAAATTCAAAAATCTTTTTCAAGCATGTACTATATACCATATACTCAATGAAAACATTCACAGAAAGTATATTACTTAATTCATGAATAAGAATATTTTCTTTCTTTTTGAAATGTATTTAAAGACCAAGGACACTTTTCTATTTGTTAATATTACACATAATTTAATTATTATTTGAGGCTAGTTATATAAATGTAGATTTTTAAAAATGTATTAAGTAAAAATATCTGGATATAATATGAAATTTTTTATTTTGCTATTCTTTTAAGAGCACTGGTATGACACAGATTTCCAGCTTCAGATTAGAACACATGTATTAACATTTCATGAAGAAAGGGAAATTTGGATTATATTTATAATATGGCAAACGGTAAAATAAATATACACTAGATAAGAATATTTCTCTGTGGTTTGGCCCACATAGACACATTCCCTGGATAGCTGACAGCTACTCTCTTGGGAAATGTGAACATTAAAAAAATTGTGTGTGTGTGTGTGCGCGCACGTGGTGGTTTGCTGTTTTTTGTTTTTGTACTATCAGCTCTAAAATAGGATTGCCTATAGCTATAGCTATAGCAGCTGTCAGACTTGGTCGCCCTTTAGGAAACACGATTAGATAGAGAAACTCGAAGGTATTTATTTTGGACTGATGTAAATCTGAGTTTGGCAAACATTTACTCAGATTCTATGGATTGGAGTACCATGATTCCTGTCAGTTCCATGGATCTCCCGTAGTTAGATTTGCATCATTGATCAAGTGGATATGTATACTGTTATAAAAACAAGGAAGAAGTAAATCTTCAACAAGGCATTTCTTTATTAAATTAGTACCAAAATAGCTCTGGCCTGACTCAAGGCTAAAATTCAATAGACTGGATCCTTACTATCAAAATTTAAAGGTATTTCAAGTTATGATAAATGTTCAAATTACAGCTGGCTAATCTTGGAGCATCTATTATCATATGTCCTAGTTATGCTGTCCTGATGTTAGGAATAAAGTTCTTGTGGAAAATATTTCCTAAACAATATGATAGCGGTGCATATTCATAAATAGAAATAAATGTTCATGTTCATTCAGTTTGGGTGGTGGTAGTATTGTTTTTCAAATCATCAACTCAGAGCTAAGACTTTTGCAGTGCAGATTTAGGGGTTCTACCACAGCAAGTTCTTTCCCTGGAATGACATTGTAAAATCAGTATAGAATCTTGCCAAGGTTTCTTGGTTATTTCTTGTAGAAGCACTATGTAAATTTGCTGAGTTAAGAAAAGTAATTTGTAATGTGCTCCAGTTCATTATTATTCTTTTATTAAAATCGGTATCAGGTTATCAGGCATACCTTCTTAGCAGTGAATTTGGGTTAGCAATTTGAAAATGTGATATATTTGTATGACCACACTAAAGCACTGACCATCTTATAGAATAATATAATTTCTTTATTAAAAGTAATAAATAATTTATAATTTCTTCATTAAAAGTATAGATGAACATTAGCCGTAGCTGCCCATCTCCTACCATATTAATGGATTTTGGTGGCTTTATTTTCACATGGAATTACACCCATAAATGCAGCCACTTCAAGACACAAATCAAGGAAGATGGAGTCCTACTGTTACAAAAAAATTATTAGCATAAAAGCATGTCTTTTTATTTTACTCTAAACTAATGTTCAAAATAATCTCTTCATATTTAGAAAGAGAATGTCACATAGTATTAGAAGACAATACATTGCAATTAATTAATAGAATACAAAAATTATTAATGGATTCAAATTTAAGAATGATCTACATTTTTCTCTATGTTATAGCAAGCTCAAGGTTAACCTTATAATAATATCACCCTTATTTATTTTTATTTCTTTATAATTTCTTAAGAGTAGGAGGAAGTTTGAATTGAGTTAAACCAGATATACAGTGGATTGTATTTAATCTTAGCTATGCCCACAGGAATGTTTTGTTCTAAATTTTCTCATAGAATTCTATATTCTCACTGTTGCAGCCCTTATTATGTTTAATTTTTATTTTTACTTTTGTACATTTCCATCAACGGTAAGCTTCATGAAGGCAAGACCATACTTGTCTGGTTCATATTCTATCCCCAGTACTTACCACAGTGTCTCTCAAAATAAGCTCTCAGCAGGTACTTATTGAATGGATCATTGACTTAGCAAATTACTTCCTTTTTCTTTTTAAATTACCATCTTAACCATTCTATTTATTTTTTTAATGGCATTTATTTATTTATTTATTTGGCCATACCACGTGGCATGTGGGATCTTAGTTCCCCAATCAGGGATCGAACCCCCCGCCCCCTGCATTAGAAGTCCCATTGGACCTCCAAGGAAGTCCCAGCAAATTACTTCCTAATGTGAGAGAAGTTTTAACATTTTTTCCACTAATAAATAAATGCAGAATATCTCTCCAACAAAGATGGCTAAGAAAAAACAGAAAAAATAATCAAGAGAAAATACAGGTATACATGATTTTTAAGCTTCCAGCTACTTATACCCTCACCTACAAAGTTTGGTTTAATTTATTTAGGCTCTGGGTGTGCTTACTCAACCTTATTTTTGTGTTTACACTAGGCTGATTCTCATGGCTACAGACAGAGCTAAAATTAACTAGGAATTGGAAGAACGGAGGAGAAAAACTGGATTTTTGCCACCAATCTTCATCCTTTCCTAACCCTGAAGACCATTTTTCAAGACTGTGGCAATATAGGTCTCCTTAGAAATAACTGATGAGATAGAGGAACAAAGAATACAAGCCAAATGTCCTGCAAATCTAGGAGCAGAAGCTCTCTGACCCAAGCAGACATTGTTATGACATCCTGTACCTGGATTCATAAAATTCCCGAAGGTAACCACATATTTCAGGCCAACGATACCTCTGGAAACATTTGTCATTTGTTCAGCTTTTAAGAATGGCTTTGTGTTAGACTTGCATGAATGGCATTGAATATTATAGTTTTGGTAAATGACCTAATTGTCGAGAGTAACATAATGTAAATTGTTTATTTCAAAATAACATTTTTCTGTACCTTAGTAGCTTCTTAAACCTTCAGCAATGTTCATAATTCAATCTGGAGACACGTCTGACTGGGAGAGAATTCTATCTCCCATGAGTCACTTCAGTCACCTTCCTAGTTGATGGGGCAAAAGTACCCATTTCAAAAGTGAGTGTAGAAGCACAGCAGAGTGAATGAAGAGCTGGACGAGGAAGTTGAAGACTGGATGCTAGGCTTGGCTCTGTCACTTAGCATATATGTGATACTGGCTGAGTTATAAGTAGCTGTTCTGATCCTCAGTGTCAGAATTTGTATTTATGATTCTCCCTACCTGACCTGCCTCCTCAGAAATAAGATAATGAACATGAAATCTCATTATACTCCAAGAAGCCAAACATGTTTGAGATGTTACACTTAAGTATCTAGGTAAATGTCAAAGAACTCGAGACTGATGTCATTCAGAAACAGGATTTGGAAAGATAATGGCTATGAAAATAAAAAGATGAGAGAATGGTGATTGGAAGGGAAGAAGAAGCACTTACAATAGTAGCAGAATCAGAAGTCCTAAAGTGAAAATCTGCAACTAGGAGGAAAGAAAGATGAGAATGCTGGAACCACTTGTGACTTTTGTTCCTTTGGTTAAGAACTACAGTGTGTTTTTTAAGTGAAGTCTGCCATTGCTTAAGATTGTCAATGAGTGAGCCCGGGAAGAGCTATCCTAAGCCCGGGAAGAGCTTATTATAAGCCCGGGAAGAGCTATCCTAAAAAGGCTTTATTGGCTGACTTTTCTGGAATGGTGATCAATTAAAAATATTTTTACCTGTGCCCTTGACTAAGGGTTTTGCTGAGCCTAGATGTTGTAGCCAAGAAGAAAAAGCAAACTATCTGAAGCATCTCAGGTACTTGGTCATCATGGGCAACTTGTTTTTTTCACATGGACGATGACACCTTCAAAGAAACAATGCCAAGTAATTGAATTGAGCTAAGACTTCTTAAGCGAAATAATACAATTTTAAGGGGGAAACTGCAGAAAAAAGCATAGGTTTTTAATAAGCTCTTTTAACTAGGAAAGCATGGGGTAATCTCTTAAAACCTCACTTTCTTTAAAAAAAAACAAAACATGGGCCTCCCTGGTGGCGCAGTGGTTGAGAGTCCGCCTGCCGATGCAGGGGATACGGGTTCGTGCCCCGGTCTGGGAGGATCCCATATGCCGCGGAGCGGCTGGGCCCGTGAGCCATGGCCGCTGGGCCTGCGCATCCGGAGCCTGTGCTCCGCAACAGGAGAGGCCACAACAGTGAGAGGCCCGCATACCGCAAAAAGAAAAAAAAAAAGAAAAAAAAAAACATTTTGACCACATACTTTTAACTTGATATATAATATTGAAGATTACATAAGCTTAATCTTAGTCAATGCTGTAACCTCAATTTTTAAGGAATTCAGATGATCACCTTCTTTTTCCTCTATTTTTAAAAATTTGAATGGAGAAGGAAAGAGGAATTATTAAAAGCAAAGAATGGCTTCCATTTATCTCTTATCCATAAGACATGAATAAAACAAACTTACCTGGTAGATCCCCAGGTAAGTGGTTCTGTGGTATATTTTTTAAAGTGTTTTCCATGTTACACCTACCATTACTCTTAGAATTATGCTCTAGACATTACTTGGGGTCCAAAAAGGTGGTTAATATCGCCAAAGAATCCCTCACATTCTTCCTTTTTTAATTTCCACTCCTCTGCTAGTGAAGCTATTTGGAGAGGTCTCAGTGAATCAGTGAATAACCATTGCCACCTTCATCTCTTTTTGGCTGCCCACAAAATTGAAAACTCTGTGAAACTCACACCAGATAGTTAGGTCTTACCCATTTTGTGGCTTTGAAAAATGATTACTTGTTCTGATTAATAAAAAAAAAATTAAGTAATGTAAAGGTTTTTTTGAGGGGGAATTTTCTTTATCTCTGAAGTAGTCACCTGATAAAACAAGAATAATCCTCAGAGTAAAAATATTATGGTTTCATTAGAATTATGTTCCTTGAAATGTGCAGTAATGTTCTCATGGTCAAATGTTTATTTCAGTGACAAAAATGAAGAATGTTATTGTATTAATCTGCATTGTAAAGTGTGACGAGTTCAGATCAAGCTCACTGGAAACTTGGAAGCCAAGGGAGTGTCTACTGCAAGAACAGATTTTTATATCAGTTAAGAATTGCATTTGGCTACCAGTGACAGTGACAGGCTGCTGGCTTGTGTGATTTAAATATCTATGGTTGTATATTTGTCAATCAATAAAAAGTATAGAGATAGGCAGTTACTGATAGCTGTTCAATAGCACAAGAGTGTCAGGGATTCTGGGATGAATTTCTTAGCCTTCCACTCATGGTCCTTAAATGACTGCTGGACCTCAACACCTTACAACCAGTTTTTGAGGGAGAAGAAAAGAAGGGGCACTTGTCAGCTTAATAAACTTTTCCAGAGGTCTCATCCAGCTGTTTATTATATCTTGCTTATGAGATGTGCTTGCATCTTACTGAGCATCCTTTGAGCAAGTGAGGCTGAGAAATATATTTTTAGCTGGGTACTTGCCTTCTGCTATCCTCTCTCACAAAGGAAGGAATAAAAATGTGGAGTTTATGCTGGTAGTGAGGAGTTACTGCTACATATATGTTACATTTCAGTGCCATCTCAGACTCCTCTTTGGAGTTAAGTCACCCAAAGTGAAAGAGATGCAACTTCATCCACTGACCACCCTTGTTATAGGAACCTGAGTTTCATCTCTCATTGGAGCACTAATTAAACCATACTCTCCCAGAGAGGTAGGGACACGGTTGTACTGGGAAGCTCCAGTATAGGATAGACCCCTGGCATTCAGTATTTGAGGTTCCCATTGTTCAAGACCAAACTTGAAGGTCCATGACATATAATAAATAACTTTAAATTTTTATGTCATATCAATTTTAGCTCCCTTCACACCAAGAGGCATAAAATTTTCTGACACTAGGAGATGTATTCATTTTCTGGGGCTACCATATCAAGGTACCACATACTAGGTGGCTTAAACAATATAAATTTATTGTCTCACAGATCTGGAGGCTATAAATCCAAAGTCAAGGTATTGACAGGATTGGCTGTAAGAGACAATCCTTTCCACGCCTCTCTCCTAGATTCTGGTGGTTTTCTGGCAATCTTTGGTGTTCCTTGGCTTATAGATGCCTCACCCTGATCTCAGCCTTCATCTGTACATGCATGGTGTTCTGCCTTTATCTATATGAAGATAAAGGTTCGTAAAACCTCTTCACATAGTGTCTGACTCTGTGCACATTTCTTTTATGAGGACACCATTCATATTGGATTAGGGCCCTAATGACTTCACCTTAATTTGAGCACATCTGCAAAGACCCTATTTCCAAATAACCTTCTGAGGTACTAGGAGTTAGGACCTCAACATATATTTTGAGGGAACATAATTCAACCAATAACAGTTGGTGTTCAAATTACTTAATCAGAAAATGAACCTGCAACATCCACATGGCAACAACCTTTTTTCTCTTCCTCCATTTTTTATGCAGAAATTATACACTATAGGGATATTTAAGAATTTTACGGGCCTACTCAGTAGCATACATTGGAAATACTGCTTTTAGTATATTATCATGAAAATAAACGATGAATCTAGATTACAGTTGAGTTGCTCTTGAATCTAAAGATATAGATTTACTTCACATTATGACTGTTCAACTGACTAGTTTCACCATAACAGCTCACTTTTCTCAAAATAACACTTTTCTGAAATAACTGTTTCAGCCCAAAATGTACTGAAAACTATATACTAAATCAACAATATATTTCCAGGAAAAGTCACAATTGCCAATTACTTAACACAATAATTTCTAATAAGAATATCATTTGCAACAAATTCAAATTGAGCATCATGTTTGGATGAAACAAAACATTTTTGCTCTGCATTAGGATGCCAGGTGAGAAGACAGATGTTGCATCTTCTGAATCTGTAGTCTCTTTTGTACATGTTTCCATGTGTTTCCACATGTTCCACTGCTCTCAGATTTAGCCTTTATTTTGTCAGTCTTAAAGAAATTCTTTTCCAGTGGGTTGAACTGTGTCTCCCAAAAAGATAAGGTAAAATCTTGAACTCTGGTACCTGTGAATAGGAGCTTATTTGGAAATAGGGTTTTGTAGATGTAATCAAGTCGTGATAAGATCATAATGGAGGGTGAGTGCTCATCAAACAACTGATGTCTTCATAAGAACACAGAAATTTGGACACAGAGACACAGAGGGAGAACACCATGTGAAGACAGAGGCAGAGATTAAAATGATGCATCTACAAGCCAAGGAATGCCAAGGATTGCCTGAAATCTCCAGAAGCTAAGAGAGAGGCATGGAACAGATTCTCCCTCGGAGACTCCAGAAGGCTTGCCAAGGCTTTTGGACTTGATTTTGGACCTTTGGCTTTCAGAACTATGAGAGAATAAATTTCTGTTGTTCCAAGCCACCCAACTTGTGATCATTTGTTATGGCAGCCCTAGGAAACTAATATATCCAGCAGATCCAATTTTCAAATTCCTGTCTGAAGATAAGCACCAACTGCGACTGCCATCCCTTATTCAGTCTCTTCCTTCCTCGGTGAGTAAAATAAACTTCATTACAATTTATGTTCAGACTTTTATTTTCAAACTATTGTTTGTATTTATTCATACTATTTATTTATATAAACTTGTTTTCATTGTTCACTTGATATATATATATTCTAGTCTATAGAATTTTTTTGAGTATTTTGGATTGGAATAATAATACCTCATAATTTCCCTTTAAATTAATGGATTTTGCTTTCAATTTATGATCTTTCACTTTAGGGCAAGGTTTTAGGAACAAAATTAAAATCATTAAATGAGACATAGCGCTTACTATAATTCCGATGGTCACAACCTAAGTAAAGAAAAAAAGGTGTTTCTAGCAAGAATAAGGTAAGTGGGTGTGTTGGTTTCCTGGGAAAATAATAATGTATTCTTGGAAGCACTTCTAGTTATTCATGTAATTTAAAAAATACACCTATCAAGGGAGAAAAAGCATGTGAATTTGTCAGGGACAGAAGAGAAGAGCGAAGCAGGAAATGAGGGAGAAGGGAGTTATGGAAAAGAAGCAGTTGGGAGGAGTACAGTGAGAATTGAGGAGAGTTTGTTTTTACCGTCATTGCTCTCTGACAACTTACTTTAGTTTTCAGCTCTGTTTATCAGATTGTTGTGCAATTTATCATATTAATTTTTTATACTTTCATATTTAATTGATAATTTATTATTTAAAAATAATTCCTAATCCCCTCACATCCTTTAAGCGTTCAAATATCACTTTGTCAGACAGTATACTGACTAAGATTCTGTGACCTGACACCCCTCCCCAATCCCTGTATTTTGGAGCTCCCTTACCATGTTCCACTTGTTCATCTTTTCATTGCACTTATCACCTTCTGGGAAGAATTGTAATTTACTTATTTGTTATTTTTGTTTCAGTCTGATTTTGCCACTCCCTCCCCTTCCGACCCCCCACTCCCCGGAATAGAAGCTCCTTGAACTCATGTAACTTAGTCACTGATGGATCCCATGAACCTAAGGCTGTGTCTTGCATATAATAGGTGCTCAGTGGTTATTTCATTTCTTAATGAATAAGTGTATTTTCTTTAAAATTAATAACATGACTGTGCCGTGGCACTTACGAGACTGTGTTTTACTCATTCACCTTATATATATCTATGATAGTTGCATACTGGGCTGGGTGTTTGGTGGCTTGTGTGTTCTCATTTTATCACTTGACATGGAAGTATGTGTGTTTAAAGATGAGTTGTTGCTTGAGCTGATGCCTGCCTCCTGAAATGTCTCTATAACGTAGCTTAGTAAGATGTTAACAAATCCCAGTGAAACACATCTGCTCTACTGTTGTCTCCAGCTCCTGGTCTCTTCAAACTTTTAAAACTGTCATAGATTACTGGAAACACAACTGCATTTGAAATTATGTCAATAAAACAGTAGTTGCAGATGCTCCATTAAGGGTTTAAAAACTAAATTGTCAGCCAAAGAAAATGGCTTGTAAATGTCTGGCCATCACTCCAGTCCTGCAGAAGTAAGTTTTCTGACAATGAGGGAAGTGGGGCTCCCTGCTCACTGACACATAAATGACTAAACTGGAGAGATTTCTTAGGGTGTCTGCTAACCAGTGGTGTGCATATGTAACTGGATGCTGGTATTGCAGTGAAGTTGTAGTGAAAATCCAGGAGGTGATGAAAGACAATCTATGGTAATAGAACTGGAGGAACTTGGGGGATTGGATCAACCAGGTACAGTCTTGCTGCTCCCTCTTTTTCATTTGTATAAGCATTTTTTCTACAATCTAGAAAGTGCAGTGCAGTGCTTTCCAATTTAATTGATGGCCCGGTCTGGCATAAGTGATTCCACATGGTGGTTGACAAATGACTCTTGGGTTAGCCCCCCACCCCTCTTATTCAAGAAATAGACAAATTAGCAGAATTTTCTCTTTTTTCTATAGAACTATCACTTGCACATCTATTTATCTATCTTAGATGAAATTTTAAATATTTTATAAACTGATGAGCCCTCTTGTTCTTGGTTTCAGGGGAAAGTGGAATATCATAAATAAAATTGTCTTACATTCTCAGTCATCGGGTTGATGGATGGTTAAAGGAAAAACAGCATCCTGGGTTTTTCAGAGGCATTGCTATGCTTAGATCAGATTATATGGTGACTTGTAGTGTAACCATACTAATATCTCTTTACACAAGAAAAATTTCTTCTAAATAACAATATCAATTTGGGATTGCTCAAGGGATTTAGTAGAAAGTCTTAGAACATGGCAGTGGTAATAGATACTCAGAAGGTCAAAAATTCTCAGCTAGAGAATGGTTCAATATGCTCATTTATCACTTTCCACTTTTGCTTATATAAAACAAAGACATACAACTAGGTGTAAGTTCAACTACTGTACCAGCACAATCAGGCTTTAAAAAAAGTAAAGCAAATCCCAATTTACTACTGTCAGTTCACAGAATTCACTCTGATATAATCTTCATGTTGTAGATATTTCTGATTGTGTTGTTCCCAAAACTCATGGGCAGAAATAAACTGAATGGCAAAGATGTGATTCTTCCACATATATAACACGTCATCTAAAAATTGTAATGCACATATAATTACCTAGTTAATAATTTTCTAGAAAAATACTGATGAAAATAATCTGAATTTACCAAGAATCAGACAAAGACAATTGAGAGAAAACAAAGTGAAAGCTTTCTTTAATCTATTGGTTAGGCTAGACTGGAGAGATGGCTTTTACAACATTCTTGGGAAAATTCACAATTTAGGATTCATAAGCTGTGATCCTCAGATGAGGACAGTGGATACTCATGCACATTACTGAAGCCAAGTGGTAGGATGATACACTGCACCCAAGCTGTTTCCATGAGTGAATAGGCTCTAGCCTTTCTGGCTTGTTTTCTCAGTGCTGGAGAAGACATCACACATTCTTTGGAAGTAGAGTCCAAACCAGAACTCCACTAGATCTCCTGTCCTGCCTCTGTGTGGTCTGGGTGACCCACTTTAGCTTGAAGGAGCTCTGGGAAATTCGATATGTCTACATCCAGTTTAAGGGCTACTCCTGGGTGGTCCTTAGCAGTTAATAGGGTTTGATTCTGGGGCCATTATATGAGATTCAGAGGAGCCCAAGAATCTGGGCCTGGACAAGATCCAGTCTGTTAAGAATGGTGATTACTCCTGAGCATTTCAATATATAAGCTGGAAGGACTAGAGCAGTTCTGGGAGAATGTACAGATAACACCAAACACACCTCACCAACTCTGCAGCCATCTTGGCTACCATCTTCCAAGGTCCAACTCAAGGCACCACGTTTTCAGATTGAGCAATAACTAGGCATTAAGACAGGTGTTCAGAACTTTCCAGGAATGGCGTTATGACTAGAAAGACCCAAAGGCATTTGCTTTAACCTACTTAGATTCAGTGATTTCTCTAAATGATATCAATTCTTAATTATATACACATTAATAAAAGAACTGAGATGTGGCAAATCTAAAACTCATTTATATTTTACTATAAAAAATATTGGGTAGTGGAAAGAGCATGTGCTTTGGAGACAGCCAGTCCTGAGTTCGAATTCTCACTCCCCATTTACTGGCAGAGAGACTGGCTGAGAGACTTGGGGCATTATCCCAAGAGGTAATACGTGCAGAAAATATCAAGGATTATTCAAAAAATGTTCAGATATGTTTGTATATGTCAATCTTGTAAGAAAAGTAACAATGTTTCAACTGTAAAAACCTACTTGCAAACTGCCTCTGTTTTATCTGTCTCCATAGCAATCATTAGCATCTAACATAATGTATATTTTACATATTTACCTCACTTGCTCCCTGTCTCCCATTCCCAATTTCCCCCCGAAAGTAAGATTTCATGGTTGCAGGAATTTACTGTCTGATTTGCTCACCATTGCATCCTCAGGAACTGCAGTAGAAACTGGTACATAGTGTCGGGTGGATTTTCCTGATGGTGGCAGGAGTGGCCAAGGCCTGATGGGTCCTCTCTGCAGTGGTTGGAAGTCAGTCCTCCAGGCCCACTTGGAGCCTCCTCTGCTGCCTTGCCCAGATTGGTAGGCACCAGTTAAGTGAGTTAATCGTTTTTCTGCTTAAAATTGCTTAAGTTCATTCATTTTTCTGAGACTGAACCGTTGTTATAATTTAGTAAAGGAATTATTTAGAAATAGCTGCTCTGTGAATCCACGCTATAAAGGCAGAAGGTGGGAATTATTTTGTTCTTCACTTCAGACCTAAAGAGAGGGCTTTAAGAGAACATTGAGAATCTAGTTCAGTCCATGGTAGACTGGGAGAGACACCGGAGCCTAGTGTCTGACTTTGGCTGTTAAGTATAAAGGTCACAAATGAGTGACTAGCCAGCAGCTGGTAGATAAGCCAAGGAGGGGAGGAAGCAGGGACTAACTCTTGTGCTTAGAAGTTCTCAAAGTAAAGACACCTGAGCCATCCGACCCACACCATATACGGGCCGTGCGTGAGAAAGAACCTGCATGAGATCATCTCAGTCTCTGCAGGCTCCTCTCTGAAGGAGAGGATGTGATCTCAAGGGAGAGATACTGAAGAGGCCCAGACCCTGAAGGATTCTCGATGAATACAAAAGGAGTAATCAACTAACCTCTTCCCTAGAGATGGAGGTTGCTGAAGAACCTAAGAAGTACTCTCAGAGTCAGCTTTATGTCTGTAGGCCTCAGGGGTTACCACGCCAGCTCATAACAATGCCGGTCAGACAAGAAATTTCTTGTTCTCTTTGCTTCCTTCTACTCCTGATAGCTGCCAACAAACAGTTGCCCTCACCTGCTTACTAAATACAGTTTGTGCCCCATCTCTCCTCTCTTCCCCCGATAGGCCCTCAACAGGGGACTGAGTTTTGATCACTGAATGGGAGTAGACCTTCTGATTGAGCTATATTTGAAGACTCAAGGTAACAATAGAATTTCTTATTATTCACAGTGACAAATGTTTTATAATAGCATACAATTATAGCTATTCAGACTTCAGAGATCACATTTTCTTCAACTACTGAACTATACTGAAAGTCAAGTGAGATTTGAAGAGCAAGAAAAAGAAGCCTGATTAAGGGATTAGAAAGGGGCAAAATATGCAAGAATGGGAATGAGATATGAGACATAACTAGAGGTGTGATTAAAATAGTAATAAAATAATAAAGTATGCCTGCAGACAATTCTATGACAACAAATCTGAAAACCTTAGACATAGGTGACATAGATGCTTTTCTAACGTAATTTAAATTTCTAAAATTATCCCAAGAGAAGGCAAAAAAAAAAGTCAATAATCAAAAAGTGATTGAGAAGGTTAAAAATCTGCCATTAATGAAAGCCACTAAGGCCACAGATTTTCCCAGCTGGATTGTATCAAGTCTTTATAAAAAAATAGATAATTCCTATGTTACTTAAGCTACTACTCCCCTGGAAAAAATTCTTAATATAAAACCTTATGAAGTTATCATAAAAAACAAAAATGCAGCTCAAACTCCTATGTAAATACACAAAGATCTTTGTAAAAAAAAGAGATAGTTGTAATATCCAGAAACCTATCAGTATAATGACATACATCAATCTTTTAAAAAAATCATATGGTAATATCAATACATTCTAAAAAAATTATATGAATTAATCAAAACTACAATGAGGTTTCACTTCACACCAGTCAGAATGGCCATCATCAGAAAATCTACAAACAACAAATGCTGGAGAGGGTGTGGAGAAAAGGGAACCTCCTGCACTGTTGTTGGGAATGTAAATTGATACAGCCACTATGGAGAACAGTATGGAGGTTCCTTAAAAAAAACTAACAATAGAACTACCATATGACCCAGCAATCCCACTACTGGGCATATACACAGAGAAAACCATAATTCAAAAAGAGTCATGTACCACAGTGTTCACTGCAGCACTATTTACAATAGCCAGGACATGGAAGCAACCTAAGTGTCCATTGACAGATGAATGGATAAAGAAGATGTGGCACACAGATACAATGGAAAATTACTCAGCCATAAAAAGAAACGAAATTGAGTAATTTGTACTGAGGTGGATGGACCTAGAGACTGTCATACAGAGTGAAGTAAGTGAGAAAGAGAAAAACAAATACCATATGCTAACACATATATATGGAATATAAAAAAAAAAAAGGTTCTAAAGAACCTAGGGGCAGGAGAGGAATAAAGACATAGACGTAGAGAATGGACTTGAGGACACAGGGAGGGGGAAGGGTAAGCTGGGATGAAGGGAGAGAGTGGCACTGACATATGTACACTACCAAATGTCAAATAGATAGCTAGTGGGAAGCAGCTGCAGAGCACAGGGAGGTCAGCTCGGTGCTTTGTGACCACCTAGAGGGGTGGGATAGGGAGGGTGGGAGAGAGACGCAAGAGGGAGGGGATATGGGGATATATGTATACGCATAGCTGATTCACTTTGTTATACAGCAGCAACTAACACAACAATGTAAAGCAATTATACTCCAATAAAGATTTTTTAAAAATTTTTATGAATTAATAAGAATAAAATATGACAAAATAATCAACCTCAAATTAAACTAATTATCATTAAGTTAGAAAATTCTCATTGCAATTAATATGAAAAATTAGATGTAAATTTCTACTGCTGCCATTGCTTTGGAATGGTAAGTTAAAAAAAAATTAGTAAAAACATTAGAAAATAGAAGTTTTTTTTTCCTAATGACAGTATTATATGTCTAGAAACCCTAAGATTCTAATTAAAATCAGAATCAATGAAAAATAATGGATAAGAGAATTTAAGATAAAAACAAGATAAATATGTTAAAACCAAGAGCTTTTGTCTATATTGTCTATAAGCAAATGGCAATGAAAATGGAAAGACATCTGTTTATAGTAAACAGCATAATGTTCTCACAGATAACTTTTAAAAAGAAAACACAGGACCTATGTTAAAAAAAATCTGTGAATCTTACTCATA
Source organism: Mesoplodon densirostris (assembly GCF_025265405.1). Classification (NCBI taxonomy): domain Eukaryota; kingdom Metazoa; phylum Chordata; class Mammalia; order Artiodactyla; family Ziphiidae; genus Mesoplodon; species Mesoplodon densirostris. Next base: position 44,477,663 of record NC_082669.1, read on the forward strand.
GAATATTAAAGGACATAAAACAATCTTTGAACTATGAAAAAACATAGTGTGATTTTGGATGGGAAGAATTAACACACTAAAAATGTCAATTCTTCAAAATTCTCCTATAAATTTGAGGCACTAATAAATAGAACTTCATCAAGGCTGATTTTAGAATTGGATACAGTGATATAAAAGTTCGCTTGGAAGAATATATGTCTGAAGCAGCCAAGAAAAGTTTGATTATAGGAGAATCAGAAGCTGCGAAATATGCTTCACACATTATTCATCAGACTATAAAGTCACTACAGTCAAATCAATATGGTATTAGCCATATGGATCCATAAAAAATAGAGAATCTAGAAAATAAATGTCTGTATATGAAAATTTCATATATGGGAATGTTAGTATTTCTATTCTGTGGGAAAAGAATGACTTATTTATTAAGTGGGGATGACAATTAGCTATCCAGAAGGAAACTAAGTTGGGTCCACTCTCACTATATGTGCTGTTCAGTGCTGTAGCCACTAGCCACAAGTGTTATTTACATTTTAATGGAACTTAAATTAAATTGAAAAATTATGTTTCTCAGCTGCTTTAGTCATGTTTTAAAGTGTGGCTAGTGTTTACTTTATTGGGCAGTGTAGATTATAGAAGGTTTCCATCTTTGCAAAATGTTTTGTTGGACAGCACTGATCTCTCTCTCTCTCCGTATAATATTTACATGTATATATTGTTTATAAATATTCACATAAACATAAAAATACAAATATATGTGCATTTAATTGTTCCCTATTGATTTAAAATTTAAAAATAAAACAAGAAAATCACCAAGGGTATCTATACAATATAAGGGTTAAGGGGAAACTTTGTAACATTACCAGAAACCCAGGAAAAATAAAGAGATAGAGTTGACATAAAAATTATAACTTTTGTATACACATTGATATCAGTATCAGTTAAGGTTCTTGGTTGAAAACAACATACATTTTAACTGTATGTTCAGAAAAGCAATTTGGAAGGGAAAATGCCCAAACTATAGTGAGGGGCTGCTTTTGAGAAGATGGCACTGCTGTCTCTGTAGGACATCAATACCACAGTCACTGTCTTTCCTTGATCATTTCCACCTTAGAGTTATGTGCAGGTGAATCTGATCGGAAGGGGCTGGGGCATGTTCTAGTACCCTAGCTGCAAGGGAACCTGGGAAAGCAAGTTTCTACTTTCTGGTTTAGGAGACAGAACTCGTAAGTGGAAAATCATCCACATACAGAAAAAGTGTTCAGTAGATCCTGGAACAGCCACAAACGTGACAAATGTCCACTACACTAACATAAATAAAGTCAGCAGACAAACGATAGAATTGGGAGAAGAACATAAAAGGTTGCAACCCAGATGATGATGAGCGTTTAATGTCTAGAATACAGAAAGAATCCTTACAAATTGTAAAGAAAAAGACAAACCACTCAATAGAAAAATACATCAAGGATATGAATAGGGAATTCACAAAAGAGTAAACTCAAATTTCCTGTCCTTAAAATAACAAGGAAGTATCACTTTACCATCACCAACTGACAAAATTGTAAAATTTCAATAAACCTACTGCTGGTGGGTATGAAGGAAATTACATATTCTTTGCTACTGGAATTATAAATTATTCTCATCTTTTTGGAAAACAATTTAGCAGTGCCTCTAAAATTTTAAATAACCATAGCCTTAGAAGCAACCCCATTCTTCAGAAGTAAAAGCACCACTGTATAAAAATATACATACAAGGATGTTTATTGTACTTTTTCGTAGAGGCAAAAGTCTGAAAGAGTGAATGGCCTTCAACTGAGAAAAAATTATGATACATTTACACTATGGGCTATTAAAAAGCAATTACAAACAGTGAGTAAGACCTGTGTCATTTGTCTTGGAGTGATTATGACAGTGAGTTGTTGAGTGAGAAAAGCAAGATGCAGAGAAACAACTAGAACAACACACAACACACACTATAAAAAGTGGCAGAGTTTTTACAAGAATCATAATGGGGGAGGGTGAATTGATGAAGGTGAAGAAAGGGAACGGAGAAGTAGGCAAACAAACCAAGAAAACAAGCCTTGTAAATTAAAAACATAACCAAAAATCTCATTTATGTAAAACTACCTACCTGAGTTATGTATACCTGCTTCAAGAGAAACCATAAAATAGTGTAGTCTTGGTCTGTAGACTTTAGAAATGTCTAACATATATTCTTAGGTGAAAAATTATTTCACAGAGTAATATGTAGAGAATGAGTCCATTAAAAAAAAAAAAGGTGTGTGTTTGTATGTATTTGTACTGAAAAGATGATACACATCCATTTATTAATTCTGGTTTCCTCAGAAAGTGTAGAATCGGCAAGCAAAGGATGGTTTTACTTATTATACTAGTCCTAATTAATTTCAAAATTTAAAACACATTAAAAAACAAAAATTAAAAATATGTTAACATTCTAGAATGTGTTGTAAAGGGAATAAACTCTATTATGATTCAGAGAGAAATTAGAGACCATTTACTGAGAGAGGGAGCCTTTGGGATAGCCTCTCTGAGGAAAGTGTCTGAGTTGAGACCTGAAGAATAACAATAAGCTTTATTGTGGAGAGCTGGACAAAGAATATTCTAAGCTGAATCCACAGGCCTGACAGTTCATTTGAAGGGCAGAAAGGAAGCCAGGGCACCAGCTGTGTCGGGGGCATATGGATAGGTGGTGTGGATTAAGGTCAGGGAGGCAGAGACTTATAGACCACTGCTAATAAAAGTTTGAGTTGAACCACTTCTAGTCAGCAAACAGGAAAAGTACTTAAATTTTAAAACCTTTATAGCAGCTTGACATTGCTGAGATTCTGGCCCTTGATCACCAGACTCACCTCAGTTCAGGTGAGTTTGAACTTGGATGGTTCAGCTCATGTTGCAGATTGCTTCCACTCATATGCAGTAGGACCGCATGTCAGTCCATGGTGCAATAGAGAAAAAACAAAAGCATAAACTAAAACAAACTTATCCTCTCCACAGGTTGATAGAGAAGCACTGTTATAAGACCTGGAGAGATGTTTGGCTGCTATTCTCAAAGAGGTGGTAAGCCATTGAAATGTTTTAAAAAGAAATGACTCTTTATATATATATTGTACAAAAGAATTTTCTAGCTTAAAACTAGAATTGTACCAGCTTTCATCATGCAGAATGGTTTGGAAAGGATCAAGAGTTAAACAGGGAGTAGTTAGGAGACTATTGTGGTGGTGCAAGTAGGAGATGGTGGTGGAGTGGACCAGGTGGTGGTAACTGGACTGGAGGATAGAAAAGGAAGAGTCATGAGGAGCCATGGATGATTTCTAGTTTCCTTCCCTTCCCTTTTCTCTCCTTTTTTTTTTTTTTTTTTTGACATAAGAACTGGTACATTATTATTATTATTATTATTATTTTTTTCAGTACGCGGGCCTCTCACTGCTGTGTCCTCTCCCGTTGCAGAGCGCAGGCTCCAGACGCACAGGCTCACTGGCCATGGCTCACGGGCCCAGCCACTCTGTGGCATGTGGGATCCTCCCGGACCGGGGCACGAACCCGTGTCCCCTGCATCAGCAGGCGGACTCTCAACCACTGTGCCACCAGGGAAGCCCAGAACTGGTACATTATTATGATATCTATGGAGATGGGGCTAATGGGAGAAGAAAAAATTGAAGGCACAAATCAAGATTTCTGGCTTGGACAAATTTGAGTTTGAAATGTATATTACACACCAAAATGGAAATAAAGCTCGTCAGAGAGGTGTGGACTAGAGGCATAATTTTGGGAGTTATTAGCACATAGGTAAAATGTGGATAATCATCCTAGTTTGCCCAGGACTCTCCCTGTTTTAGGACTGAAAGTTCTAAGACCTGGGAATCCTCTTATTCCTTGGCAAACGGGTCGTTTTTCACCTTATGTAGATGGTATTTACACCATGGAATTGGATAAGAGCAACCAAGGAAATCACACACCAGGATTGAGTCAGGCAAATATCAAGAGGAAAGAGAATCTTAGAAGAGCTCACCAGTGAGGAGGTAGGTAAAGGCAAGACAGAAAAGTGTCAAATATCTGGAAACCAAAGGAAGAGAGAGTGTCAACCATAGAATGCTGGTGAAGGTCAAGTAAGAAGAGGACAGAACAGCAGATTTGGCAAGATGATGGTCATAAGGGACTGTAACCAAAGAATAGATTCTTGGGAGTGATGGGAAAAAACCTACAATGTCATAAGTTGAATAATGAATGGCAGGAAATAGGATTAATAAATACTAAAAAAAATCATCCTAGCAACCTTGCAATGAAGGGGAGCAGAGACATGGGCAGTAGTTTGAAAAGACTGAAGAGAGTATAAAAATGCTGTTTTTGATTCTATTTGGGGAAATGAAACTACTATGTGAGTGCAGTAGGATTGCCTGGCAGTGTTAAATAGCTGTATGAAAATTTTAGCATAAATTTAAAGTGGTTGTATTCTTCCTAGTTGTTTATCTACAGTTACATTTAGCTTCTCAGATGCTGGCGTGAAAAAAATTTTTTAAATGGTTTCAGCCAATATTTGGGATTTTTCAGGGGGACATGCTAGAGAAAAAAGGAGGCAAGCAAGGTAAAATAATTAAAAGGGAATTATTTCAGTTAAGAAACATGGACTAAAAGCCAGGTTAAAGGGGGAAGAGGAAACATAATTAAGTTGGAAGAGAGTGAAACGTGAAGTCAATGGGTTAGATGTTTCACTGAAGTCGAGGAATTCTTGCAAAATGAGTACTTGGGAATGCAAGCCGAAAGAACAGCAGTTGGCAGCCAGGGAAGGGAGTGACTGATTTTAAGTTTTCAGGGATGGTGAGTTACTGCTGATGCAACCAGCATCACTGGTAGAGCGGGTGGAGGAACAGGTAATTGAAGGTGAGGAAGGGAAGGATCTGACAGGCAGGTTAAATGGTTCATCTATATGCATCCTGAAGTTACCAAGAATGATGGCATGAGTTGAGATGGAGAAGAGAATGAGTCAAGAGGGACTAACTGGATCCAGATATGAGAATAAGAAGGAGATGTAGTGGGTGGTTTAGTCTGATGGTGCAAGCTTCAAATGGGAGGCAGTGATACATAGCCAACCCCTTACCTTCTGGTCCTGTGGTATATGGGGTATAATAGAAAAAAAAAAAAAAAAAAAAAACCTCTGCATCAGACAAGGAAAATGGTATCACCAGGACTTAAGGTAAGAAGTTAAAGATAATGCTCAGAGAAGAGATTGAATTGATAAGGAAATCTCAGGATAGTATATTGTTAGGATTGGCTACATAATTTTCAGGGCCCAGTGCAAAATGGACATGCAGGACATCATGTTCAAGAATCATTATGAATTTCGGGACTTCCCTGGTGGCGCAGTGGTTAAGAATCCGCCTGCCAATGCAGGGGACATGGGTTCGAGCCCCGGTCCGGGAAGATCCCACATGCCACGGAGCAACTAAGCCCATGCACCACAACTACTGAGCCTGCGCCCTAGAGCCCATGAGCCACAACTACTGAGCCTGCCTGCCTAGAGACCATGCTCCACAACAAGAGAAGTCACCGCAATGAGAAGCCCGTGCACCACAACGAAGAGCCACCCCCTCTCGCTGCAACTAGAGAAAGCCCGCGCGTAGCAACGAAGAGCCAACGCAGCCAAAAATAAATAAATGAATTTACAAAAAAAAAAAAAAGAAAAGAATCGTTATGTATTTCAAGATGGCAACAAAACATTAGGTCAAATGTGGGCCCTCCTAAGTGTGGGGTCCTGCGTGACTGCACAGGTAGCATGCCCATGAAGCTGGCCCTACCTCTTCTGGGCCTAGGAAAAAGGTTTGGAAGGGAGGGCAGCATTTGGTCAGATCAAGGGATATACTGTATTTCTTTGTTTGAGGCTGCTATGTGCTAACCATTGTTTAAATGCTTAACCAATATTATCATTTAACCCTTCTAACAGGTGAGGTAGGTGGTATCTCCCCCTTTGGCAGATGAGGAACCTAATGCACTGGAAATTTAAATGATTTGCCCAAAGTCACAGTAAGTTGCAGCCTGATTTTATTTGATTTGATTAATTTTTTTTTACTGTTAAAATTGAGATATAATTCACATACCATAAAATGTATACATAAAGTTTACAATTCAGTGGTTTTTAGTATATTCACAAAGTCGTGCAACTATCAACACTATCTAGTACCAGAATATTTCCATCATACCAAAAAGAAACCCCATACTCATTAAGCAGTAACTCCCCATATCCCTTGGCCACCGTTAATCTATTTTCGAACTCTATGGATTTGCGTATTCTGGACAATTAATATAAACAGGGTCATACAATATGCAACCTTTTGTGTCTGGCTTCTTTCACTTAGTATAATTTTTTAAATAAATTTATTTATTTTATTTAGTTTTGGCTGCGCTGGGTCTTCGTTGCTGTGTGCGCGGGCTTTCTCTATTTGCGTGAGCGTGGGCTACTCTTCGTTGTAGTGTGCGGGCTTCTCATTGTAGTGGCTTCTGTTGTTGCAGAGCGCGGGCTCTAGGCGTTCGGGCTTCAGTAGCTGTGGCTCGCGAGCTCTAGAGTGCATGCAGCCTGATTTTAGATCTGCATTCCTAACTACCAGGCTGTGTTGCTTCTCAGCAGTCCTAGAGTTAATAGATGACTTGGAAGACTCAGATTTAGGGCTGACCAAAGTAAACAGCAGTGTGAGATGCGACAGAATTAGTCCTCATTATGTCCCCAGAAGAATAAGAAAAAATCGGCTGCAAAGTAGTTTTTTTTTAATTTCAGTTTTATTGAGGTACAGTTGACATATAAAATTGTAAAGTGTATTTAAAGTGTACATTATGACGATACGATATACATATACACTGTGAAAGGATTCCCTCCATCTACTTAACACATCCATTACCTGACATATTTACCTTTTTTTTGTTGTTTTTCTTTTGGTGAAAACATTAAAGTTCCACTCCTTTAGCAAATTTCAATTAAACAATGTAGTGTTATCAACTGTAGTCATCATATTTTACATTAGATCCTCATACTTCATATATCCAAAGAAAATAAAAACAGGATATCAGAGAGATATCTGCATCCCCAAGCTTATTGCAGCATTATTCACAATAGCCAAGATATGGAAACAATCTAAATGTCAGTCAATGGATGAATGGATAAAGAAGATGTGGTGTATATATATATATATATATATATATATATAATGAAATATTATTCAGCCATGAGGAAGAAGGAAATCATGCTATTTTTGACAAAATGGATGGACCTTTTGGTATTTTTTTTTTTTTTTTTTTTTTTTTTAATTTATTTTTTTTTTTTATTTTACAAATTTAATCAGTTATACATATACATATGTTCCCATATCCCCTCCCTTTTGCGTCTCCCTCCCACCCTCCCTATCCCACCCCTCCAGGCGGTCACAAAGAACCGAGCTGATCTCCCTGTGCTATGCGGCTGCTTCCCACTAGCTCTCTACCTTACGTTTGGTAGTGTATATATGTCCATGCCGCTCTTTCACTTTGTCACAGCTTACTCTTCCCCCTCCCCATATCCTCAAGTCCATGCTCTAGTAGGTCTGTGTCTTTATTCCTGTCTTACCCCTATGTTCTTGATGACATTTTTTTCTTAAATTCCATATATATGTGTCAGCATACAGTATTTGTCTTTCTCTTTCTGACTTACTTCACTCTGTATGACAGACTCTAGGTCCATCCACCTCATTACAAATAGCTCAATTTCATTTCTTTTTATGGCTGAGTAATATTCCATTGTATATATGTGCCACATCTTCTTTATCCATTCATCCGATGATGGACACTTAGGTTGTTTCCATCTCCGGGCTATTGTAAATAGGGCTGCTATGAACATTTTGGTACATGACTCTTTTGGAATTATGGTTTTCTCAGGGTATATGCCCAGTAGTGGGATTGCTGGGTCATATGGTAGTTCTATTTGTAGTTTTTTAAGGAACCTCCATACCGTTCTCCATAGTGGCTGTACCAATTCACATTCCCACCAGCAGTGCAAGAGTGTTCCCTTTTTTCCACACCCTCTCCAGCATTTATTGTTTCTAGATTTTTTGATGATGGCCATTCTGACTGGTGTGAGATGATATCTCATTGTAGTTTTGATTTGCATTTCTCTAATGAGTAAAGATGTTGAGCATCCTTTCATGTGTTTGTTGGCTGTCTGTATATCTTCTGTGGAGAAATGTCTATTTAGGTCTTCTAGCCATTTTTGGATTGGGTTGTTTGTTTTTTTGCTATTGAGCTGCATGAGCTGCTTATAAATTTTGGAGATTAATCCTTTGTCAGTTGCTTCATTTGCAAATATTTTCTCCCATTCTGAGGGTTGTCTTTTGGTCTTGTTTATGGTTTCCTTTGCTGTGCAAAAGCTTTTAAGTTTCATTAGGTCCCATGTGTTTATTTTTGTCTTTATTTCCATTTCTCTAGGAGATGGGTCAAAAAGGATCTTGCTGTGATTTATGTCATAGAGTGTTCTGCCTATGTTTTCCTCTAGGAGTTTGATAGTGTCTGGCCTTACATTTAGGTCTTGAATCCATTTTGAGCTAATTTTTGTGTATGGTGTTAGGGAGTGATCTAATCTCATACTTTTACATGTCCCTGTCCAGTTTTCCCAGCACCACTTATTGAAGAGACTGTCCTTTCTCCACTGTACATTCCTGCCTCCTTTATCAAAGATAAGGTGACCATATGTCCGTGGGTTTATCTCTGGGCTTTCTATCCTGTTCCATTGATCTATCTTTCTGTTTTTGTGCCAGTACCATACTGTCTTGATTACTGTAGCTTTGTAGTATAGTCTGAAGTCAGGGAGCCTGATTCCTCCAGCTCCATTTTTCGTTCTCAAGATTGCTTTGGCTATTCGGGGTCTTTTGTGTTTCCATACAAATTGTGAAATTTTTTGTTCTAGTTCTGTGAAAAATGCCATTGGTAGTTTGATAGGTATTGCATTGAATCTGTAGATTGCTTTGGGTAGTAGAGTCATTTTCACAATGTTGATTCTTCCAATCCAAGAACATGGTACATCTCTCCATCTATTTGTATCATCTTTAATTTCTTTCATCAGTGTCTTATAATTTTCTGCATACAGGTCTTTTGTCTCCTTAGGTAGGTTTATTCCTAGATATTTTATTCTTTTTGTTGCAATGGTAAATGGGAGTGTTTCCTTGATTTCACTTTCAGATTTTTCATCATTAGTATATAGGAATGCCAGAGATTTCTGTGCATTAATTTTGTATCCTGCAACTTTACCAAATTCATTGATTAGCTCTAGTAGTTTTCTGGTAGCATCTTTAGGATTCTCTATGTATAGTATCATGTCATCTGCAAACAGTGACAGCTTTACTTCTTCTTTTCCCATTTGGATTCCTTTTATTTCCTTTTCTTCTCTGATTGCTGTGGCTAAAACTTCCAAAACTATGTTGAATAAGAGTGGTGAGAGTGGGCAACCTTGTCTTGTTCCTGATCTTAGTGGAAATGGTTTCAGTTTTTCACCATTGAGGACGATGCTGGCTGTGGGTTTGTCATATATGGCCTTTATTATGTTGAGGAAAGTTCCCTCTATGCCTACTTTCTGCAGGGTTTTTATCATAAATGGGTGTTGAATTTTGTCAAAAGCTTTCTCTGCATCTATTGAGATGATCATATGGTTTTTCTCCTTCAACTTGTTAATATGGTGTATCACATTGATTGATTTGCGTATATTGAAGAATCCTTGCATTCCTGGAATAAACCCCACTTGATCATGGTGTATGATCCTCTTAATGTGCTGTTGGATTCTGTTTGCTAGTAGTTTGTTGAGGATTTTTGCATCTATGTTCATCAGTGATATTGGCCTGTAGTTTTCTTTCTTTGTGACATCCTTGTCTGGTTTTGGTATCAAGGTGATGGTGGCCTCGTAGAATGAGTTTGGGAGTGTTCCTCCCTCTGCTATATTTTGGAAGAGTTTGAGAAGGATAGGTGTTAGCTCTTCTCTAAATGCTTGATAGAATTCGCCTGTGAAGCCATCTGGTCCTGGGCTTTTGTTTGTTGGAAGATTTTTAATCACAGTTTCAATTTCAGTGCTTGTGATTGGTCTGTTCATATTTTCTATTTCTTCCTGAGTCAGTCTTGGCAGGTTGTGCATTTCTAAGAATTTGTCCATTTCTTCCAGGTTGTCCATTTTATTGGCATAGAGTTGCTTATAGTAATCTCTCATGATCTTTTGTATTTCTGCAGTGTCAGTTGTTACTTCTCCTTTTTCATTTCTAATTCTATTGATTTGAGTCTTCTCCCTTTTTTTCTTGATGAGTCTGGCTAATGGTTTATCAATTTTGTTTATCTTCTCAAAGAACCAGCTTTTAGTTTTATTGATCTTTGCTATCGTTTCCTTCATTTCTTTTTCATTTATTTCTGATCTGATTTTTATGATTTCTTTCCTTCTGCTAACTTTGGGATGTTTTTGTTCTTCTTTCTCTAATTGCTTTAGGTGCAAGGTTAGGTTGTTTATTCGAGATATTTCCTGTTTCTTAAGGTGGGATTGTATTGCCATAAACTTCCCTCTTAGAACTGCTTTTGCTGCATCCCATAGGTTTTGGGTCGTCGTGTCTCCATTGTCATTTGTTTCTAGGTATTTTTTTTTTTTTTTTTTTTTTTTTTTTTTTTTTTTTTTTGCGGTACGCGGGCCTCTTACTGTTGTGGCCTCTCCCATTGCGGAGCACAGGCTCCGGACGCGCAGGCCCAGCGGCCATGGCTCACGGGCCCAGCCGCTCCACGGCATATGGGATCCTCCCAGACCGGGGCACGAACCCGTATCCCCTGCATCGGCAGGCGGACTCTCAACCACTGCGCCACCAGGGAGGCCCTCTAGGTATTTTTTAATTTCCTCTTTGATTTCTTCAGTGATCACTTCGTTATTAAGTAGTGTATTGTTTAGCCTCCATGTGTTTGTATGTTTTACAGCTCTTTTCCTGTAATTGATATCTAGTCTCATAGCATTGTGGTCAGAAAAGATACTTGATACAATTTCAATTTTCTTAAATTTACCAAGGCTTGATTTGTGACCCAAGATATGATCTATCCTGGAGAATGTTCCATGAGCACTTGAGAAAAATGTGTATTCTGTTGTTTTTGGATGGAATGTCCTATAAATATCAATTAAGTCCATCTTGTTTAATGTATCATTTAAAGCTTGTGTTTCCTTATTTATTTTCATTTTGGATGACCTGTCCATTGGTGAAAGTGGGGTGTTAAAGTCCCCTACTATGATTGTGTTACTGTCGATTTCTCCTTTTATGGCTGTTAATATTTCCCTTATGTATTGAGGTGCTCCTATGTTGGGTGCATAAATATTTACAATTGTTATATCTTCTTCTTGGATTGATCCCTTGATCATTATGTAGTGTCCTTCTTTGTCTCTTCTAGTAGTCTTTATTTTAAAGTCTGTTTTGTCTGATATGAGAATTGCTACTCCAGCTTTCTTTTGGTTTCCATTTGCATGGAATATCTTTTTCCATCCCCTTACTTTCAGTCTGTATGTGTCTCTAGGTCTGAAGTGGGTCTCTTGTAGACAGCATATATATGGGTCTTGTTTTTGTATCCATTCAGCCAGTCTGTGTCTTTTGGTGGGAGCATTTAGTCCATTTACATTTAAGGTAATTATCGATATGTATGTTCCTATTCCCATTTTCTTAATTGTTTTGGGTTCATTATTGTAGTTCTTTTCCTTCTGTTGTGTTTCTTGCCTAGAGAAGTTCCTTTAGCATTTGTTGTAAAGCTGGTTTGGTGGTGCTGAACTCTCTCAGCTTTTGCTTGTCTGTAAAGGTTTTAATTTCTCCATCAAATCTGAATGAGATCCTTGCTGGGTAGAGTAATCTTGGTTGCAGGTTTTTCTCCTTCATCACTTTAAGTATGTCCTGCCACTCCCTTCTGGCTTGTAGAGTTTCTGCTGAGAGATCAGCTGTTATCCTGATGGGGATTCCCTTGTGTGTTATTTGTTGTTTTTGCCTTGCTGCTTTTAATATGATTTCTTTGTGTTTAATTTTTGACAGTTTGATTAATATGTGTCTTGGTGTATTTCTCCTTGGATTTATTCTGTATGGGACTCTCTGTGCCTCCTGGACTTGATTAACTATTTCCTTTACCATATTAGGGAAGTTTTCAACTATAATCTCTTCAAATATTTTCTCAGTCCCTTTCTTTTTCTCTTCTTCTTCTGGAACCCCTATAATTCGAATGTTGGTGCGTTTAATGTTGTCCCAGAGGTCTCTGAGACTGTCCTCTGTTCTTTTCATTCTTTTTTCTTTATTTTGCTGTGCAGCAGTTATTTCCACTATTTTATCTTCCACCTCACTTATCCGTTCTTCTGCCTCAGTTATTCTGCTATTGATCCCATCTAGAGTATTTTTTATTTCATTTATTGTGTTTTTAATCGATGCTTGATTCGTCTTTAGTTCTTCTAGGTCCTTGTTAACTGTTTCTTGCATTTTGTCTATTCTATTTCCAAGATTTTGGATCATCTTTACCATCATTATTCTGAATTCTTTTTCAGATAGACTGCCTATTACCTCTTCATTTGTTAGGTCTGGTGGGTTTTTATCTTGCTCCTTCTCCTGCTGTGTGTTTTTCTGTCTTCTCATTTTGCTTATGTTACTGTGTTTGGGGTCTCTTCTTTGCAGGCTGCAGGTTCGTAGTTCCCGTTGTTTTTGGTGTCTGTCCCCAGTGGCTAAGGTTGGTTTAGTGGGTTGTGTAGGCTTCTTGGTGAAGGGGACTACTGCCTGTGTTCTGGTGGATGAGGCTGGATCTTGTCTTTCTGGTGGGCAGGTCCACGTCTGGTGGTGTGTTTTGGGGTGTTTGCGGACTTTTTATGATTTGAGGCAGCCTCTCTGCTAATGGGTGGTGTTGTGTTCCTGTCTTGCTAGTTGTTTGGCATAGGGTGTCCAGCACTGTAGCTTGCTGGTCGTTGAGTGAAGCTGGGTGCTGGTGTTGAGATGGAGATCTCTGGAAGATTTTCGCCGTTTGATATTATGTGGAGCTGGGAGGTGTCTTGTGGACCAGTGTCCTGAAGTTCGCTCTCCCACCTCAGAGGCACAGCACTGACTCCTGGCTCCTCAATTTGGGATGATTTGTTGTCTATTCATGTATTCCACAGATGCAGGGTACATGAAGTTGATTATGGAGCTTTAATCCGCTGCTTCTGAGGCTGCTGGGAGAGGTTTCCCTTTCTCTTCTTTGTTCTCACAGCTCCTGGGTCTCAGCTTTGGATTTGGCCCCGCCTCTGCGTGTAGGTCGCCGGAGGGCGTCTGTTCTTCGCTCAGACAGGACAGGGTTAAAGGAGCAGCCTCTTCGGGGACTCTGGCTCACTCAGGCCGGGCGGGAGGGAGGGGCACGGAGTGCGGGGCGTGCCTGCAGCGGCAGAGGTCGGCGTGATGTTGCACCAGCCCGGGGCGCGCCGTTCGTTCTCCCAGGGAAGCCGCCCCTGGATCCCGGGACCCCGGCAGTGGCAGGCTGCACAGGCTCCCGGAAGGGCGGCGTGGACAGTGTCCTGCGCTCGCACACAGGCTTCCTGGCGGCGGCAGCAGCAGCCCCAGCGTCCCACGCCCGTCTCTGGGCTCTGCGCCCTAAGCCGCGACTCGCGCCCGTCTCTGGAGCTCCTTTACGCGGTGCTCTTAATCCCCTCTCCTCGCGCACCAGGAAACCAAGAGGGAAGAAAAAGTCTCCTGCCTCTTCGGCAGCTCCAGAGTTTTCCCGGACTCCCTCCCGGCTAGCTGTGGCACATTAGCCCCCTTCAGGCTGAGTTCTCGCCGCCAGTCCCAGTCCTCTCCCTGCGCTCTGACCGAAGCCCGAGCCTCAGCTCCAGCGCCGCCCGCCCTGGCGGGGGAGCAGACAAGCCTCTCGGGCTGGTGAGTGCCGCTCGGCACCGCTCCTCTCTGCGGGAATCTCTCTGCTTTGCCCTACCCAGGTATGTGGGGAGTTTCTTGCCTTTTGGGAGGTCTGGGGTCTTCTGCCAGCATTCAGTAGTTGTTCTGTAGGAGTTGTTGCACGTGTAGCTGTATTTCTGGTGTATCTGTGGGGAGGAAGGTGATCTCCGCGTCTTACTCTTCCGCCATCTTACCCGGAAGTCCTCGACCTTTTGGTATTATGCTAAGTGAAATAGCCACACAGAGAAGGACAAATACTGCAAGATATCACATATATGGGGACGTTTAAAAAAGAAATAAAAACACATACAGAGAGAGTTGAAAAGGGGTAGCCAAGGGCTGAAGTGTAGGGGAAATGGGAAGAGGTTGGTAAAAGGGTATAAACTTTTGGCTATAAGGTAAATAAAGTCTGAGGATCTAATGTAAAACATGGTGACTGTAGTTAACACTGTAGGGTATAGTTTTGAATACTTAACATAAAAGCATCCTGAATCAACTCTCATGTGTTACTTTCTAAAGAGGAAAGATACTTCATTTTTTAGGAAGTTTCTGGGCATGGATTTTTGCCAAGTTGGTATAGGTAGTGGATGAAGTAGAAGCCTCCGGTCATGAGATGACTTATTTCACATAGCTAATCATAGAAAACCACAATTCTAACAAAGTGTTACAATCAGAAATCATTTGAGTAAATTATTTGATGAAAGTTTAAGAAAAGTAATTGGGTAAATAAAATCATTATGATGGTGATACCACAAAAGGAAAAAGAGTCCTCATATATGGATGAATTTTTACACATTGAAAAACTACCTATGTCCCTTGGAAAAATTTGTGATCTAATTTCTTAGCACTCCGTTTTGCTTTGGCTATATACATAAGAACTCAGTGATCTCACCATGTACTACTTGGTCTGTATGACAAATTGGTTATCTTATTTATGACTGAATCTCAGTTTATTCTTTGTCTCCAGATACTTTCACACTGCTATGTGTATGAGGGATTGGGGGAAGAAAAGATGCAATTAATTTCAGTCGAACTGATTATTTACCAATGCTTGTAAAAAAAAAAAGACACAGCTGGTTGCATGATTTATTGGCCTATGTAGTCTTTGTGCTTATTGAAATATGAATTGATTAATGTTCTCTGTCTAAACTTTGCTTTTGTTTTAATGGACTAGTAATAAATAGGAGTTTGGGTCAGTTTGATGTAATCCAAAGTAGAAAACAAAGAACAACTAATGGGTAGCTCTCCTAATTTTTTTAAGGCATTCCCTGGAGTATAGTATTTCCTTTCTAGCTATGCATTCTAGATGACTGTATCTGTTAGCACAGTTGTGTATGTGACACTTGTAATGGCATAGCTAGATTAAAAATGGAGGAAATACATTCAGCCTCTTTCTATTTTTTAGCATTACTGAAAAAAGGCATCTTCAATTAATTATACTTCTTTTCTATTTTTTTTTTTTTTTTTTTTGCGGTACGCGGGCCTCTCACTGCTGTGGCCTCTCCCGTTGCAGACCACAGGCTCCGGACGCGCAGGCTCAGCGGCCATGGCTCACGGGCCCAGCCGCTCCGCGGCATGTGGGATCTTCCTGGACCGGGGCACGAACCCGTTTCCCCTGCATCGGCAGGCGGACTCTCAACCACTGCGCCACCAGGGAAGCCCTATACTTCTTAGTTAACAGTTATTTTGTAGATAACACACTTTCAAATAATTAAAATATAATAAAATAGACAGTAGTGCTACTGTATAACTGTATCTTTCTATTATTTTGATATCCACTTTCTGGCAGTAGGACTAGTGTCCTTATGAGAAGAGGAGGAGATTATAGGGATACATGTGCACCGAGGAAAGGCCATGTGAGAACACAGCAAGAAGGCAGCCATCTGTAAGCCAAGCAGAGAGGCCTCAGGAGAAATCAACTCTGCCACCCTCTTGATCTTGGACTTGCAGCCTGCAGAACTGTGAGAATATATTTATGCTATTTAAGTCACCTGTATGTGGCATTCTGTTGTGGCAGCCCTAGCAAATTAATATAGTTGGAAACTGTTCTATATTTTTTAAGTTAGTGCTAAAAATAACTCACATCTGTTTTTAGAACTACTAGCATACATGATTTTAAGTGAATGTCAATTGGAGACTAAAAAATTCAGTTTGGATGAAATTAGACACATTTTCATTTCTCTGAGTTTAACATGTTATTTATATTAGAGCAGTAAAGATTTTCACCTTTACAAATAACTTAATTATCAAACATTTAGAAAACATAGGACAAAGGAAAAACATAATTTCTTATCCTACTGATATATTTTGATGTATCAACAAAGCCAGTAATAAAAAGTGGAGAAATTAACTCTACACACGTTTATTTAAACTAGAGATTTAAAATTTAGTATATGAATATTGTCATTAAATATACTTCATATGTACATACACAAACTTTTTGAAAGCTATGTCATCAAATTCTACTGCATCAATTTAGCATAATTAATGTAACCAAGCTGTTGTTGGATAATTAGAATTTCAAATATTCTCAATTATAAATATGACAAATATGATAAATTCTCTATGACAGATACTTTCAAAAATTAACATATATACATATTTTCAGCTGTCTCTCTTCTTCTAAAGCATTCTCTTCTACCTTCCAAAGAGGAGGGATACTTTGTTTTGGCAATTTCAGGCATGGGGTTTTGCTGTGTTGATCCAGGAAACGGAGGCATTAGAGCAATGTGTAAGTCTAAGAGGCTATGTTAATTCATGTGAGGAAGACACATGCAAGAAAAGAAAAATGTTGAGTTGAAAAGATGGAGAAAAGAGGTGAGAGAGAAGAAATGGTCAGTGCTCAATTGTAGAAAAAAGTTTTGGAGAGTTTTAATAGAGAATCAGAGACATTGGGAGCAGCCACCAAACTGTAATGAGGATTTTAGGGAAGATAAACGGGAGACGATTTTTGGAAGTTCTGTGTAGTATGACTAAGATACTCATTCAAAAGTCCTTTTGAGAAATATGAAAATTTTCATTTTTTAAGTATTTTTGAATATTGGATGATGTTTTCTTTAAAATTTAAAAAACACTGATTAAAAACTACCACTTCATTTGTAATACATAAACAACAGGGATTATATATATGTGTGTGTGTGTGTGTGTGTGTGTGTGTGTGTATTTGCAGCTTAATTCTTGAATACACCCATAATTTATAAATAACATGCTTGATAAAAACGGTGTGCAAAATTTAAAGGTTTTAATCTATATTTTCAAACTGCTATATAAGAAATTCTATCTTTTTATCCACTGACAGTATTTAAAAGTGCTTGTTTTCTTACCATTTCTTCAACTTTGCCAATTGATAGGTAAACAATGATGTCAAATTATTTCATTTTTATTAAATGCGTGTGGATATTCTCATATTACCTCTCTGTCTCTCTCTCATATTATTACCTTTCTCTCTCTCTCTCTCTTTCTCTCTCTCTCATATAAATGGCTGGCCTACAAATTTTCTAATTAAAAATTGAATAATATCTCATGAAATGTATAGTTTCCAATATTTATTTTATAAGATTTATAGCACAGTATTTTCACTTTAAATGAAATGCAAAGCTTATATATATATATATATATATATATATTTTTTTTTTTTTTTTTTTTTTTTGCAGTACGTGGGCCTCTCACTGTTGTGGCCTCTCCCGTTGCGGAGCACAGGCTCAGCAGCCATGGCTCACGGGCCTAGCCGCTCTGTGGCATGTGGGATCTTCCCGGACCGGGGCACGAACCCGTGTCCCCTGCATCGGCAGGCGGACTCTCAACCACTGCGCCACCAGGGAAGCCCTTAAGTGTAATCTTTTTAAAAAAAATCTTTAAGAATCTGTCAGAAAACATCTATCTAGCTTTCAGAAAAAATTGATGAGTAAAACACTCATTTATATTTTTACTTTTTATCTCCTTTGTAGTTTCAGATATTTTATTCCCTACCTCCTATTTAAGCCTTAAGGCTTCCACCTATGCTCTTGATCCCATTCCCTTTTCTGTTTCTTATTTCAAGTAGTAACATCTACCACGCAATCACTCAAGGCAAAACTTGCAAATCACATTTGACACCAGCTTTTCCTCTACATTTTCCAAGTGAAATTGTATCAATTTTATTTCCTGAATATATTCAATATGTTTATTTTTCTTGTTCATGGCAAATAGTGCTTAGCAGAGGCCCTTATTAGCTCATTATGATATTCTTTTTCATAAAAATTTTTAATGCATCTTCCTCATCTAATGAATTCTAAACTCTGTAATCTGGTATATAAAGCCCTCTCTTCCAATCTCTTCTATCTCTCCAACTCTTGCATTTTGTATTGAGTTATTTGCTGTTCCCTAAAATTCAACATATTGTATGTCTCTGTTCTTTTCAAAAACTGTTTGTTTCCTTGGAAGTAAGAGTCTGTGTCATTCCTTTTTCTTTGATTTCCTAAATTTTGCTTTTCTTGTAAGAGTTAGTTTACCTGCCTCCTGAGAGCCTATCTGGTATGGACCAGGTGCTCATCCTTGTATTTTTATGATACGTTTCCTCCTTCTTTTTTTTTTTTTTTTCAGTACGCGGGCCTCTCACCGTTGTGGCCTCTCCTGCTGCGGAGCACAGGCTCCGGATGCTCAGGCTCAGCGGCCATGGCTCACGGGCCCAGCCACTCTGCAGCATGTGGGATCTTCCCAGACCGGGGCATGAACCCGTGTCCCCTGCATCGGCAGGCGGATTCTCAACCACTGCGCCACCAGGGAAGCCCCCCTTCTTCTTTTAATCTATCTGTATCATGATTAAGCTCTTCGCTCCTCTTCTACTTCTCTGATGATTAGAAGTAACTTTATGTATGAGACTGTCTTATTTTCCTTTGTGCTCACAATATCTCGCCTAATAGCATATATACATATATGCTATTAGGATGGATACACACACAGTCTCTCAATACGTAATTTTTGGACTAAACTGAATGTCACATCTTCATTTCTCCTCTATTATGAGAAATATAAGAAGTGAGCTGCTCTATTTTTTTAAAAAAAACTTTAAATAAGTTCAGAAAATGTTTACTATTGTACTTTCTTATTACATTAGAGGAGGGGAAATCGCTAATCCTTGGCCCCAGGTTTATATATTTAGTGTAAAGGGATATATCTTATAGGTCTTCTTGGTCAGGAAGAAGCTCACATTCAAATCCAGAAAGTTCTTTTTATTTTGTTAACTTTAGAGAAAACCTCTATTTTATGAACCATGACCTGCCTTCAAATAACAGCACAGAATTAAACAATAGAGAGGAGATACAAGAAGAAAAAGCTAAAATATGTAGAAATAGGGATCCAAAAGGGAGATAGACCAGAGTAGGCTTGGAATTCACTGGTCTTGATCAAATCTTTAATAAGCTTACAGGCTTCATGTAGCAGAGTTGCACTCACCTATGGATTCCACACAGCCCTTCCAGTGCTTTATCTTATGGATGGAGGGGACCCTCTGTAAAATATCATGAAGTGCAGCAACATAATTTAGATTATGAGAATCTAAACTAATTAAGTTTGCCTTGACCATTCTATATGAAGAGCCCTCCTATACATAATTTTTCACATCTTACATAGATATATAGACATACACACACAATTATGTTTTTTAATTATTTGTCATAATCTTGTTTTCCCTGACTTAAATTCTTTAAAGCTAGAATGTATAAATTATATTTTTTAACTCCATGCACATAATACATTAGTTGTGCTCCAGATATCTACTTGATAATTTTTAGTTTCAAAATTAAAAAAATCTTTTTTTCTCAATGAACATTACTAAGAAGTCAATAACTCATCCGTGCATAGGTAATATACACGAGTTCTCTCCTAGCTCACCAAGTTGGGGAAATACCTAAAACTAACTAATGGCACTGTTTCCTTTCATAAATTTGTATAATTTATGGCAGCAGAGGACTGGAGAATTAATGGAAGGGTTAAAAAAAGAAAGCATCTTCCCTCTCTTACATTTGAGAGATTATATGCCTCTGAACCCTAGATTCCTTGCATGCCAGGACTGTGACTTATTAATATTTTAGCCTCAGTGCCTGGCACATAGTGAGTGCTTAAGACATGTCTGAATGAGTTAATGGAGGAGAAAAATCTAGGTCCCTGACTGTTAAGCCACATCTCAACAATTTAGTGAATGAACAGAATATGTGTGGGGTAGGAATTCAATCAATCAACACAGGCATGTACAAACCAAATTTCAGATTAGTTAGAACCAGAATCAACTCTCCCTTTGTGGGTTTAAATTTAGTTAGATCTAAGGGAGTCTCAGATCACATCTGTTACTTGATTTTGGATCTTGACAAAATGTGACAAAGGAGTGGCATTCAATGATACAATCGAGAAATGGATCTCTTCATTCTATTTTTGGGGTGTAGGTCATTTATCTCCTTGTCTTCTTCCTGTTTTTAAACGTTTGCAGGTAGCGAGGTGAAGCAGAATCAGCACAGTCTCTCAGTGTCATAACCGGACATGGGGTTGACCATTGTAACACCAACCATAATCACCTACAGGGCACTTTCCGGGCCCTCTGTGCGATGAACTGGACCTGGCAGCATTGGCTGTTGCACGTGATTGGGGTAAGACACACTTGCACATATGCACCCACTGTGCTAGGCCTCCAGGCTGGAAGAAACTGAAACAAGGGTTTGGTGTCTTAAGCTGAGGCACATTGTGAATAAATACCCAATACTGACGTTAGTATTATGCCACAGTCAGGAATCTGTCTGAATAATTGAACATGACATTCATTCTCTAACTGCTGAGGCTGAGTGAAGGAAGGTGGAAAAGTATATTTTTGCTTAGCTGGGCCTATCACTCTGAAATTTAGCCCCAGTCATCTGTCGCACTGAGAGGGGAATGCTGGAATGTTACAAAGCATATTCCCCCCAAATAGAGGAAATGTAGTTCAGAAGCCAGAGAATTCGACTAGTCCCCTCATTTGTTTTTCAAGTTTTGCTCAAATTGGCTCGCAAATTTATCTACCATGCGTTGCACATGGATATTTTTGTCACCGAATGTTTTACAACAGCTGTGATCCTGATGGGGATTTAGTTAACCAAAGGCCCCTCTGCATGCAAGCGGTCACCAGGCATCTAATGGGCTGAGGGCTGAGATGACAATAAAGTGAGCAGAACCATGCAGCTGTGGACCAAATGTAGGGTAATAACTAGCAGTTGGCCATTACAGGGTTAACTGCTGGTGTTCTGGTAAGTGTAAAAAAATGTGGAGGTCCTGCTCAAAAACACAGCCCAAATTCGAATAGTTCCATTGGGTTAGAGTTAAAAATGCTTCTGCTTCCTTTTCAACTGGTGATTATTTTTAGGACACCAATCTTGTTGGAGTGTCTAACACATATATTATAATTATAATTTTTTGATAATTATGTTGTAGTTTTCCAACATGCTTTTAATCTAAATAAGGGATCTTTGCAGAATATCAGCTTCTTAGTCTCTGGGGTTTCAGCCACTAGTGCCTGTGCCTTTATAATTTCCAGACTTGTTGCATTTACTCTGGGAAGAATTTTTACCTACATTTGTTGAGTTAAAGAGCCATCCACTCTGTTGTTTTAAACAAATGAAATTGTATCATTGCAATGTCAGTCCAAACATGTGTAATTAACATGGAAAATATGTCTGAGCCATATTGGTCAAGATAGATGACTTCCTTGCATGACTTATAAACAGTTAGAGGCATAAAGCCAGGATGTCAGAACCAAGTTGTATACTGCAAAGGTTTATCTGGGAGGACTTTCAAATTACAAAGGAAAAAAGAAAGACAAAATCAGCCTGCCATGCTTTCTTAGCAAGGAGAGCAGCTTTCTGCTATCTGTATAAAAATAAGCCTTCTGTCCTCCTTTCGACATGTGTTACTCACACTGCAAAGGTCAAAACGGACATCTCATTCTTCTGGAAATGTTCATCAAACAATATAATGGTACATGTCAGGGCTTTCAGATCATTCTGGCTGGAAACGGGCCTCTAATCTCCTTTTAAATTTTATCAGTGACTGTGCACAGAATTCTCTTTGGAATTCTTTGATCAGTGGCCTAGGCTCTGAAAGAAAGCGAACTCTATCCCCTTTGTGCTTTTCTGAGTCCTCTGAAAGCTACCAGCTTTGACGTTTTTCGAGGGTTGCTTTCCTAGGTAATGATCCAGTAATACTATTACTTACAGGTAGTAGAGGTGTAGCTACCTTACCTGCAGATGCTCTTCCGTTCCTTTGCTGGATAAAATGAACTCATTCGGAGTACACCTGAAGAATCTTTTTTTTTCCTCAAGTATAACCCAATCCTGTTTTTATGTTATCAGTGGCATCAATTAGAAATTAAGTGTGCCAAGAACCTCTCAGAAAATCCCACTTGTGACTGAATCACATCCAAGGAAGTACAGTTACCAAGGCATAAGTTAACTTAGGATAAGAAAAATCCAGTTTGACTATAGCCCTATACAGCAACACCTCCCTTTCCAGAAGGTGTAATGAATTGTCAGTGTACAGTTTTGTAGACTTATATGGGAAATTCTTCCTCTGAGAAAGGTCCCTTGGTTTCATTCTGGTGGTGCTATATCAGCAAGGTTCTTGACCACTTGGTTCGTGAAAGCTTGCTGTTCATGAACTAAACTCATGTATATTCTAATAGTAAAGGCCTTAGGATGTATAATTCCTTCTTTAATGATCAAGCAGCTTGAGCTCTGAATGGTGTTTTTATATATGAGGGAGGGAGCGTGAAAGCAAAAGAGAGAGAAAGTGAGGGAGAAAAAGAGGGAGAGAGAGGTCTAGGAATATTTTGCTCTACTGTTTCAAAAGGGAAAATTGTCTAAATTGTTCTATCTTGAGGTTACCTGAAGAAGGGTGCTCATAAAATAAGACTGCTTCCTGCTGCAGACGTCAGTTTTACTGTGGATTGCAGGAAAGTTTTACATGGATTTTTGATGTCTGTCAAGGAAAGGGAAGTTAATGTTCTGCCGGGCAGGGAAGGTAAACATAAAACACATGGGCTCCTCGGAAACTGAACAAAACGTGGAAGCCCTCACTCATCCTTGGGAATGTGGTAAAGCTATGAAAGCAGAACCATCATCACTCCATCTTTATTGGCATTAGTCCCATGTCAGCATTCTAGAAAACCTTCTCTACCCCTCCTTCCATTCCACACCTCTGATAACATCTGATGAGACTGGCAGGATAAAGTTGAATAACTCTTGGAAAAGGGATGCATTCCTTTCCGTCTTCACCCTGCTGGGTACCTCAGTATATCGAGGATGGATGCCTTTATTCTAGGCCCCATCCCTCAATTACAGGAGCTTTGCAGTACTCTTATCTGGATGGATTGAAGACCTAATAGAAGAGTGGGAAAAGCATTAGGCATCCTCAGAAAAGGAAAGCAAAGAACTTATCAAAACAGGACATAGGGTGCTACCTTGAAGCCCAAAACTCAATTTTATTTTTTTATTTTTTAGTACACAGACTGATGCCATGAAAACAACTGCCAACAAATCAGTAAGTATAATCCAAGGGATTTATTCTTTTTTTAAAAAAAGTTGAAGATGTACGGTAGTAAATTACTGTAAGATATAGTCTCAGCCAAAGCTAACCTGGAGGGGGTTTTATATAAGTGTGTTGTATACGCATGGGCGTATGGTCACATATACATGTATCAAGGAATGGATTGGTCATCCTGAATATATTCAATCTCTTGTGAAATACTGGGCACTGGAAGTTGGAAGCTGCGGAAAACACAGCATATGCTATAAGCATTTCACCTATTAAAGTATCTGACACTTGGCAGGTGCATTCAAGAATGACAACTCTTGGCAAGTTCATCTTAGCCTTGCACACGAATAATAAAGAGAAAGGAATATTTTCAGTCTGGCAGAAATAAGCAACAGGTGCTAAAGGCCTTGTGCTGTAGTTTAACAGGAGGGAGTATATTGAACAGTGTGAAATAAGCAGACATAATTATAACATATTGTAATGAAAATGATGGCTCCTAATTAATTCTGGTCTAGACTTGTTCAAAGACCCTGGGGCCAGCACACCTTAGGGGAAGGATTATACCCTTTAATAATAACAGAATGCATAAAATATTTAATAGTGTACCCTTCGTAGAGTAAAAAAGTCCCTTGGGGATTCTAAAATCTAAGGGCTATTTTTTCTGACGTGGAGCTTTAGTGGTAATCCCATATGTTCAGGGCTGTGGAACCTCCAGTATGTCCTTATCTAGAATCTATTTGTCTGCTCTTTAGCGTAAGGAGCTTAATCCAGTATTTTATTCTCATCTCTCATTCATTCTGGTTCTTGAAACAGATTATTTATTGCATCAAGGCTGCTATTCACCACACATGTAAGATCTCTAATGTCAAGAGCAGTTATTCTTGAGTGACTCCTGTTCTAGATGCTGTCAATGAAGATGGTATAGCCCAACGTTCATACACCATTGTATCCCTACTGTATCTTTTGTGTCTGGTGCTTTGTTTGCAAGATGACTAAGAATACAATAGGGCAATCTTGACAATTGTAGTAAAACTGACAAAAATATTTAGGCTCTGGAGTAAGGTTTGCCAAATTCAGAACTGTTTCTAAATCCTGCATATGTGGTTTTGACTTGATTAGTTCAATTCCCCAAGGCCGTTTCTTTTTCCATAAAGTGAAGATAATAAAAGTCTTTACTTCACAGGCTCTTTTGAGAACTGAGTTAAGTACTTCATATATTTACCTTCGTAGAATATCACATTGTGTTTATTTGAATATGTTACTTTCATTTATGTTTTCTAGAGTAAATTCCATTGAAAATAACAGAGTGGGAACAGGGGTTGGTCAGAGAGATCATATGATATTCACACTTCTCTAGATGCAATTTCTAGGATAAACCTTCTTCCTTTATCATGATCTGGGGCTTTGCTATGTAAAGTGTGGTCCGTAGACCAGCAGCATTGGCATGGCCTGGGAGCTCGTGAAAAATGAAGAATCCTGGGTCCCACCCCAAACTAACTGATTCATAATCTGTATTTTAATGAGATCCCAAGCGATTTGTGTGCACTTTAAAATTTGAAAAGCTCTGGTCTATACAGCTAAGGTCCTTACGTATCCTTTTAGATTTTCCTGATCTTATGCCTAATTTAATCATGTTTATTATTATACCTGTGTATTTTTGTTAGCCCAAATGTTTACTTTTAAAATTTCTGAATTGCTAGACAAGTCTTTCAGAATAAGTGACACTTTTTTGATGCACGGCATTTTAATTTTTCTGGTACCCACTCAGACCCCAAAAGCCATATTGATGCTACCTCCCCTTCTCTCACCCCGAAACACCTTAAAGACTCTCATCATTTGATTCCTAGATTTTGATTTGCCTGTTTCTAGAGAAGCTACTAAGACATATTGGGCATTTCCCTCTTCTGATTTTGAAATTGAAATAACATCTATGTGGGGCTTAGTGAGAGAAATGTAAGAAAGGCATGGATCATTGCTTCATTCCATAAATTACTTTTCTTGTCTGTATTAAATTGTTGATAGATTTAATTCTGCCTTGAAGAAAATGTTTAATTTAAAAAAAAATGTTGAGACAAATTTTGACCATGCTTAATAGAAGACAAATGCATGCAGATAGATTGAAATTAATTCAAATTAATCATTTAAAAGTTCAGGTAAAGATTTTTTTAAATGATTGGTACAAGGTTCTGCTAAATTTACATTTTTTTCTCTTTTAAATAACACTTTCAAGTTACATATAGTCCTTTAACTTTTTTATGTGTAACACTACTATTATTTCCAATTAATGGGGATATTTTCCATACTGATTTTTTTTTCACTTACTATTCGACCACCATCTCATAACAAGGACAGCTTGAGAGTGCGTGTTAACAAAATCAAACACCACAAATGAACTTCACAGTTCTCTGCACTGCTCATTCTCACCTCATGAATCCGAAAGTGTCTATGAATTTGAAAGATTGCTGCTGGTGGATGATCTCACCTTCCACACTTCCATATTCTCTGGTTACGGTTTTTCTCCTGTAAATGGCTCCCTATACTTGGAGCTGCAGTGCCAAACTTTCTAGACAGGCATAAATTACTGCTGTGTCTCCCTTCCTCTTTTTCTTCATTTATATTTCATACTGTATGACAAACTGAAACATTGAGTTACGGACGCTGCTAAGGGACAGTGACTATTTACTGTGTTTTTTTCGTGCTCTGGGCGTTGTATATGTCTGAAATACCGAACTGTATGATACTAGAGATCAAACAAGAGGGCTTGAAAATTTTCATTTGTTGCAGGGAAGCTTTGGTTTTATAAAGGCAGCTGCAAATTAGACTTTAATTGCTAACTGAAAGGAATGGTCGCAATATGTTGTCAGGCAAAATATGAAAAATACAGCAAGGTCAAAGTAGTAAAGTATATATCCACTTACATAGAGCACTGAATCATTCACTGAGCTGACATTCCTGCTGTAAACTCACTCACTTTCATAAAAGATTTTTTTTTCCGTTTTAGGAACAAGAAAGATGTCTGTGTCATGCCAGCCCTAATACCTAACCCATCTTAATGGGAAGGACAGCAGAGCAAATACCTTTCTTTCTCTCACTTGGTTCATTTTTAATTTATAGGCTTTAAAACTATTTATCAACTAACTTCCTTCCTCCCTTCCTTCCATCCTCTTTTTTCCCAAATAATCTTAAATTTTCTCCTGAGGGGAATACCAGTTTTCTCCTCACTGTTCATGTCGTACGTGCTCCCTACAAATTCTTTATTTTTACCCTAAAGATAGAGGCTGTCTTATTTTCTGAAACAGACTGGATGCCAATTTTTAAAAAGTTAAAACAACTGATAGTGGTAAACTCTGTAATTTCTCTCAAAAAATGTTCCCCCAAATTAGGGCTTGACATTATATTGGAACTGAAATGCTCAAGTTAAAAGAAGGAAGGAAATGAATATTTATTGAGGGTCTACTATGTGCCAGAAGTTTTCCCTATATGATTTCTTTTAATCCTCATCACAGCACTGTGTGAGAGCTGTTATTCCCCCTAATTTGCAGTTTAACAACTTGCAATTCAGACAGTCAGTAGCTTGCCCCACATCATATAGCTACTAAATCTGTATGACTCCAAAGCCTTTAGTCTTTCCCACTTTATTATATACCAGTGTCCTCTCCCTCAGTTTTGCAAATGAGACCCATGAGCAAAGAGACCGGGGGCTTAAATTGGTGTCTGAGTTTGAACTGGATAATAGGTTCTCTGTTCATCCCACTGTGCCATTGGCAATACAAAGATGGGGAAAAAACTTGTGCAATTGGCCGTAAAATTAAAATTCACATTAAAAAATCTTTATTTTCTTGAGGGATGGAATCTATTAATATATTTCCTGTCTATTACTGACAATAAAATCTCATGTGATTCCTCCTCATGTTTCTTTCTATCTCTTTCTCTCTTCAGTGCCCTGAGTTGATCAGACCCCAGAGATAACGACTGTTATTTTTAAGGAATTCTGTGTATGGTTGCAGGCAACACAACTTTCTCGTCTCCATGGAACTGGAGCATAGGTCAGATTATGCTGGGCCAAACTCCAAATCTATAGAACAAATTTTCCATTTTCCAACCATTAAGGCAGACTGTCCTCATAAATTTATGCAACTGTTTAAAGAGTGAGCCTTATCTTTTTCCTATTTCTCTCTCTAACTTCTTCCTCCCAACTTCAGAATTTAAACACAGTAGGGACTCATAGTACAATAAATATTTTTGCATATTTGTTACTCTTTTTTCCTCCCACCAGAGTTTACATAGAACAAGAACTCCACAGATGATAAACAGATACAGATGTTTTCCATGACTGTTACCATATTTACAAATGAAAATATAAGATTTGGTAGGTAAGAGTTAGTTAGACTGGGGGAAAGGATTGAAGAAGTTTCAAGGTTGTGTTAAGACTTCTTATACCCATCGCTTTTGGAGAGGTAATAAAAAACAAAAACAAAAACCACATAGCAAAATCTGAACATCCCCTGCCTTAGAGGTGTGCAGAAAGTAGGCTATACATCCTCTACACCCAGGCCAGCTTGAACTACTCCCTGTTCCTTAAATATACCTTGTTCTTTCCCTTCTCTGAGCTTCTTTTTAAGATGTTCCCTCTGATATAACTGTCCTCTCTTCCTCCCCTTCTACCCGTCAAATTTCCACACATCTCTCAACATTGGGTTTAAATGCCACCTGCTTCATGCAGGCCTCCCATGAACTGAGGGTCAGGAAGTCCCTTTTGTGTGTGACTGTAGCAGTTGGAATACAGATCTTTTGTAGCACTTACCACTCACTGTACTAAATTTGGAATATTTTTATATCATTATATCTTCCTTATAAAGTAAACAATTGTTTCTGTATATCAAAAAGTATAATCCTCACTCTTTTCTATTTTTGTTCACTTGGCTTCTGGGACGTCATGCTTTCTCAGTTCTCCTCCTCCCT
Organism: Mesoplodon densirostris; assembly: GCF_025265405.1. Classification (NCBI taxonomy): domain Eukaryota; kingdom Metazoa; phylum Chordata; class Mammalia; order Artiodactyla; family Ziphiidae; genus Mesoplodon; species Mesoplodon densirostris. The sequence goes on from NC_082669.1 coordinate 44,506,081, forward strand.
CATTGGCCATTTCTTCTTGGCCTCTCACTCTTTCCCTCCCTCCTTCTCTCCCTCTCTTTTAGTTTTAGTTCCTCAGTCTAGACTCTTCACGATGTAGTAAAGCTTGGTTTTTTAACTTGATCAATATCCACTCACTCCCAAGATGATCTTATAGAATTTTACAGCTTTAAGTATCATCTAAATGCTGATGACTGACTCCCAAATATATTATCAAGCTGGATCTCTCCCTCAACTCCAGATTTATCTCCACCTGTGTGCCGAATCATCTTCACCTGCCTCCTCACTTGGCATCTCACATGAAATGTGTCCAAAACAGAAATTGTAGTTCCTGCCCCCCGACCCCACCAAAACTTGCTTTACCTTCCCCTCCTTAGTAAATGGCAGCCAGCATTTTAGAATCATCGATTCATCTCTTTCTCTTAATTCATGCATATGATCTTTCAACAAATCCTGCTAGTTCTATTTTCAAAATATATTCAGAATCTGACTACTACTCATCATTTCATGTCTATGACCCTGATCCAAGCCATAATTATCTCTCATCCGGGATACTCAGTGGCTTGCTAACTGGTTTTTCTTGTCTCTACTCACATCCTACCGTGTGTGTGTGTGTGCGCGTGCGTCTATTCAAGAGAGCAACCATCCTGATTTAGGTATTATTTAAACTTAGATAATATCTTCTCTTACTCAACCCCTCCAAAGGCTCCCATCTCGCTCATGGTAAAAACCAAAGTCTTTACAGTGGCTTACAAGGCCCTATATAATTTGGCCCCCTGTTACCTCTTTGAACTCATCCTGTGCTTCTTCCCGCCCCAGGTGTTCAGTTACAGCATCACTGGCCTCTTTTCTTCAAGTGTTCAGTGTTCCTTCACCTCAAGCCCTTTGTGGCTCCCTCTGTTGGGAAAGATCTTCCCCGACAACCTATATTTTTTTGTACCCTCATTTTTTTTATCCATCTTTCTTCATATTTTCCCATTATAATCTTATTTCCCCCAGTACTAAGTTCTCTGGTCATCCATCCACACATCAACCCACACCCTTCCTTCTCTGCTTGTTATTGGTGTTTGTTTCTGGTTTTCTTTTTTTGTTTTCATAGCCCACCTTTCAGACGGTGCATGAGAGCCTGGCCCAAAGTAGGTGCTCAATGAACATTTTCAGATTTGTTGAATTTCATAGTGCCTTCCATGCACATAGTAGGTGCTCACTGTTTTTTAATCGACAGCGTGAAGCTCCAAATTATATTTTACACCAGAAAGGGGAATACAGATTTTTATCCATTTCATGAATTTTTCACAGTTAACAAGAATTGAAAGTGGTTGTATATCAGAAACAGGTGTGTTTCATCTGTGTATAGTAAAACACTAAGTTTCAAAGAGTGGAAAATTTTGCTTGTTCATAGCAGAAGGAACTATGGAACCAACAACAGGTTCATCGAGCCAATGGCTATGTTAAAAGAATATAGACAGTGCCACATAACCAGGAAAATGCTCATTCAAATGCTCTAAGGGCGCCTTTGATCATGTTTAATTAAAGAAATTATAAAATGCTTTTCACTTAAAGTCTTCCTGACACAACCACAATTTGGCAATTGTTCTCAAGCATAGAAGCCAGAAAAAGATAAAACATGGTGGCCTTCTACCCTAAACCCCATAAATAATTTTATACCCCCAAATAAAACAGTTAACAATAAGACTTTCTGAGTGAACGGAAGAGATTTTGTAAGAGCCATTCACACCATAACAGATGTGCTGTCTTGCTTCAGCCTTACTTTACATCTTTCCTTTACCCTTTTCTCTCATTGAGAACCCTATGGCATAAAGTTTCATTTCAAAGATTTAAAATAGGACATGGAATCCTAGGCAGACTTAAGAGCAGTTGTACAGAGCAATCTATCGTGGATTTTGTGACTCTTACACAACATGCATAGTTTCCCTGGGACCAGGATATTTTTGCCCTAAAACTGGCCCAGTTCCCCTGCACAAGATCATCCTCCTTGCTCAGAAATAATGGTAGAATTGAAATAGATACCACTCACATTGAAAGAGTTAGTCCGTTCTAATCCAATAGAAAACTACTGGCAATTCTCGGAGGTCACTGAGTTTAGGATCTAGAGATCATCTTCACTTGTCAGAACACTGGACTGCAAAAAGCTCCAGATACAATTTTGAACTACCTAAGCAATTTTCACCCCCTTCAGTGTAAGCACCTAGAGGATTTACTGACAAAAGTATGCTGTGCATGCATTTTTTTTTGGAGCATCAGATTGGCAAAAATACCCTGGATATTTGAGCATAGCCTCCTTTGTCTCTTTCTTTTAACCCTGCCAGACCTCCCTAAGATACATGCCACAGAGTAGCCCCCATCCTCCGGTGTCCATGATGAATGATTTGGGAATAGTCCAAACAGTAAGGGAGGGATTTAGCCCAGCTTCCTTGACTCTAACCCCATTTATTTATGAGAAGGTTGTGAGGAGATTTACAGGGAAAGTAAAATATTCCATAGTGTAGCCTCTTTATGCAGACCGGTGCTTAGGAATAATCATTGCTCTCACTGCTTTAATGTTGAAGGGAAAAAAAAAAAAAAGACTTCTGCAACCCACGTAGTACAAAAAACAAAAACAAAAAAGCAATAAAGGGAAAACCAGGAGTTGTGTAGTTTGATAGTTTCTTTCTAGCTTCTTATTTTATCATTACACCCTTTGCTCCAAAAACTTTACTTTTCTCTAAATTCCATCAAACTTAATTTCTTCATTTCTGTTCTCTCTTCTCCATTTGTGTGTGTCTGTGTGTGTGACAATAATTGTTAATACCCACAGTACTTCATTATTCCTCAGAAAGACCCTCAAGAGTACATGCCAATAATTTGTCCACTGTGTAAATGATGAAACCAAAACTCAGAAAGTGAACCTTTCTGAACCTAATGTTGATAGGGAAAGAAAGCTAATGGTGGGGAGAGCCCAAATTCAAACTTAGATGCCCCTGACTTCAAAGCCTTGTAGTTAATCACTGTGTCTTCTTACCCCTTATGTAGAGGAAGAACTTCTGCTGTGTGCTTGCTGGCACGGGCAAGGTCTGTGAGCAGGCCTCTCATATGCCTGGCTCATTGTGCATCCCCTGGCCCATGCACTTGCTTCATTGCTTTCCATGCTTGCTCTTTATTGTGAGAACAGAGTCCTTCTGGGTAAGGAAGTCATTCACTACCATGTTAAATAATCACGGAGATGCGGGTTTAAACAGAATAGCAAGCAGAACATCAAAGCCTTATTTAAACTAGAGAGCTGTATTCAGTATTTCTCTTGCTTTTTTTCATTTCAACTTTAAGTTTTCGGGAGCAATACAAAGGAAGAAGGAAAAGTCAGCGATGCCTGATTTCTTTTTCCTAATATTTTCTTATGGCAATTTCCAAACATAAAGTTTGGAAGTTTTACACGGTAAATACCCATACACTCAGCATCTAGTTTCTATAATTTTGCATGCTTTACTTTTCACCCCTCTGTCCACTAATCTCTCTATCCACTAACCTATCTTATTTATCTGATACATTTTAAAGTTAACTGCAGATATCAGTACCCTTCACCTCAAAACAGTATGAATATCATCAACCAGGGTTCCATATTTATTGACTCTTTTTTGTTAAGGTAAATTTTATGTAAGGTGAAATGCACAAATCTTGTGCATCATTTGATGATTTTTGATGTGTATCTACAGCCACGTAACTAAAACCTCTTTCAAAGTATAGAATATTACTATGCCAAATCCAACATAATCCTCATCTCCTAGCCCCCCCTGCTCACAGAGACAATCACTGTTCCAGTTTTTACATCATGGATTACTTATAGCCATTTTAGTCTTCATAGTCATTCAGACAAATCACATAGTAACTACTCATTTGTGTAACATTTCTTTTACTTAGCATTATGTCTTTGAGATTTATCCATGGGGTTGTAGTGATATGTTCCTCTTTATTTCTGAGTAATATCCCAGTGTATGAAAATACCACAGTTTGTTTATCCATTCTTCTGTTGATGAAAACTTGATCTAGTTTTTCAGTTTAGGCTTTTAGCGAATATTCTTGTGCAAGTCTTTCTGGTGTACACGTTTTCATTCTTCTTAGGTAAATACCTAAGAGTAGAATTGCTGGATTGCGAGGTAGGCATTTGTTTAGTTTTATATAGGAACTGCCAGATCTTTTCCCAAGGTAGTTGCATGGTATTACATTCTCATCAACAATGTATGAATAGTCTCGTGGCTCCACAAGCTCACCAACATTTGACATTTTTTGTCTTTTAATGTTTAGATTTTCTGGTGATTATATAGTGGTATCTCATTGTGATTTTAATTTGCATTTTCCTGATGAGTCATGACATTGAACATTTTATTATCTTCCTTTGTAAACTGTCCAGTATTTTTGCGTATTTTTAAAAATTGGACTGTTGTTTTCCTTGCCTGATTTTGAAAACTGAGCAATATTGAATACAAGTGAAATCACTGTGTCATTTAATTAGTTGTCTGAAAACTCAGTCTTAAGAACCATCCAAATTGTATGAGCAATTATAGATAAATCCAGTAAAGGACTATGAGGTGTGGCGTACAATTATAAGGAAGAAAAAAGATAAGATTTTTTTATTGTAGTTACTCCAGGGCTGATGTGGGCCTATCCTGTCTGCAACAGAACATGACAGAACAAATTAGCCTGAGACTTGTCAGGCTATCTTTAGCTTTCTATTTAACTCTCAGAAACTGTAAGATAATCATCCAATTTGGTTAATGCTTCCCTGAACCTGTCCTTCAAACCTGCCACTCTTTCTCCACCATTCATTATTTCCTTGTAAAACTCAAGTGGCCATCTCACATTATTTAATAATTCTATAAGACATGTGGCCAACTGCTGAACGTAACAATGGAGGATCAACTTAAGAAGGAGCAGAGGAGTGATAACTGCATTCCCCTTATTGTCATAAAGTTGAAAATCATGACCATATGCATGGACTGAGCCAAAAGGGCAGAGAATTCCCTTTGTCTCCTTATTATTCACCCATTGTGCTGTTTTAAGTTCCTTTAGTGGCCAAAGTGTGACAGAAGCAATACATCAGGTTTTTGCTGTAAAATGTTATCTAAAGGCAAAAAGTGGGCCTGTAGGACAGATAGAATTCTACACTGAGCCATGGGATTTATGATAAAATTCTATTACCAAAGAAAAAATATCTGTGACTACATTTATGTGAAGCAATGGTGCCATTCTTTGGCTGGTTTAGGTAATCACAGGTGCACATTCTTAGTCATACTAGAGATATATCCCAGTAGACATTTGGGAATCTGTTTTGAATTTAAAGTGGAAGTTCCAAGACAGATTTGGCAATTCTTTTCAAATTCTCTTTTTCAGAGAAAAATACACATTGTGGAAAAACACTGGAAAAATATAGATTGTGATTCAAAAATAGTGTGCTGCATGTATATATATACAGAAACATTTGCTTTTGATAGATTTTCTGTGACACCTCTGGATATGCTTTGGGCCCATGTGAAGAGAAATATTTAAATAAATATATTCCATAACTATGAAACAGGAGTTTAGCAGTGAGCACAAACTGCAAACAAAGCAAAGACGGAAAATCAGAGGGACCCAAATTCCAACTCAATATTGGACGAGTTACACTCTGATAAAAGGGTTGCGATAGTATTTTTAAATATTCAAATTGGTTTCCTGAGGAACATTAGCTATCAGTGTTTCAGAAAGAAATATTAAGGTGTTTTAATCAAAATTAATAGTAATCTTTCTTTCCTCATTACTGTAATTAATATGCCTGCTTCTGTCACTGTAAAAATAATTTTATCACCTAAGGCAGGCAGTGAACTTGTGCTGTCTGAATTTTTTTTTTTTTTCATTTCCACAGGGTAGGAAAGAAATGATTTGGAGCATTTCTGTATTTTTTTTTTCAGAAAGAGGCCAGAACATGCCATATTGTAAATATTAGCCAAAAATATATGCTAATGAGAAAAATTCAACAATCCTCATGGGAAGCCAGTCGTTTATTCTTTCTCCTTGCTTCCACTTCTTTCCCATTTCCCTGTGGCCTGCTGGGAATGAGTGTATCAAAGAGCTTACACTTCTGTTGGAGTATGACTGGGCCTATATGGTCTAAAGTCTAGTGTGCATGTAGAGAGGCAGCTTCCTGGTTCAGTGACCGTTCCGTAAAATAGAATTTTCCTGTACATGGCCTCTTGCTGTAAATCTGAGTTGCAGATTTACGGCAAGATATTCCCTCAGTCCTGGAAGATCCAGGTAGGGCCTGGGGTGCCTGGCATCCTGGTTCAGTAGCCTCTTGCTATAAGCGACATTGAAATGATTCATAGATAATGACCCCCAAACACTGTGTTGCAAGAAAGGCCAAGTGATACCTTCAGCTACCTGACAATCTGAATAGTCTTTTTCAACTGAACAGCAAAAATACAAACAGCCCAATCGAAAAATGGGCAAAAGATCTTAATAGACATTTCTCCAAGAAAGACATACAGATGGCCAGTAGGCACATGAAAAGATGCTCAACATCACTAATTATTAGAAAAATGAAAATCAAAACTACAATGAGGTATCACCTCACACCAGTCAGAATGGCCATCATTAAAAATTCTGTGAATAACAAATGCTGGAGAGGGTGTGGAGAAAAGGGAAAACTCCTATACTGTCGGTGGGGATGTAAATTGGTGCAGTCACTATGGAGAACAGTATGGAGGCTCCTTAGAAAACCAAAACTAGAACTACCATGTGACCCAGCAATCCCACTCCTGGGCATATATCTGGAGAAAACCACACTTCGAAAGGATGCATGCACCCCGATGTTCATTGCAGCACTATTCACGATAGCCAAAACATGGAAGCAACTGAAATGTCCATCGACAGAGGAATGGATAAAGAAGATGCGGTACATATATACAATGGAATACTACTCAGCCATAAAAAAGAAAATAAGGCCATTTTCAGCAACATGGATGCAACTAGAGATGATCATCCTACCTGAATAACTCAGAAAGAGAAAGCCAAATACCATATAATATCACTTATATATGGAATCTAAAATATGGCACAAATGAACCTATCTAAAACACAGAAACAGATTCATGGACATAGAGAACAGACTTCTGGTTGCCAAGGAGGGGGAGGTTGGGGGAGGGATAGAGTGGGGGGCTGGGGTTAGCAGATGTAAGCTATCATTTATAGAATGGATAAACAACAAGGTCCTACTGTATAGCCCAGAGGACTATATTCAATATCCTATGATAAACCATAATGGAAAAGTATTTTTTAATAAAAAGAATGTATAATATATATATATATATAATTGAATCACTTTGCTGTACAGCAGAAATTAACATTATAAATCAACTATACTTCAATAAAAAAATTTAAAAATGAAGTCTTTCTCAATGGCTAAGGAGTGTTCTGTACATCAGCGGTCCCCAACCTTTTTAGCGCCAGGGGACCAGTTTCGTGGAAGACAGTGTTTCCACAGTTGTGGGGGACGATTCGGGCAGTAATGCGAGCGATGGCAAGCAGCAGATGAAGCTTCGATTGCTCGTCCGCCTCTCACCTCCTACTGTGCGGCCTGGTTCCTAACAGCCTGCAGGCCAGTATCGGTCCATGGCCCCCGGGGGTTGGGGACCCCTGCTGTACATGGACATCTATTCAGGACTCAGGTTCAGATTGTGTTAGTTGGGGCACCTAACATATTGTAGCTGAGTTTAGGTCTCAGATCCCCAAAGACAGTGGCACACAGCCTGCAGGGACAAAGAAATTTTGCAGGGACTCTTAGGTTTAGAAGTGAGTGGCAGCCTCAATCTCTGTCTTTACATATATGGGATACTTATATAAGTTTTTGACATTTGTGCTCTCAGTGACATTTAAGCTCGTTGCATGTTGGATGCTCTAGCAATGCATACATTCTGAGTTCTAGTTTGAAATATATGAAAAAGTTCAATTGGATTAAACATTATTTTGTCCTCAGAAATGCCAACATTGGTTGCATTTGTCAGTGAAAGACATGATGATTTCTTCAAAGGTAAGTAGTTTATACATGAGAGTTAACTCAAGTTTTTCACTGGATATTTGAAAAGATTTTATTTGCCAGTGTGATAAAAATTTCAACATTTAGTATTTTCTCTAATGCTCTGTGTCTTTGTAATTATAAAATGTCAAGAAAATGTAATACTTTTTGCCCCCAAAGATATTTATAGACACTCTTAAATCCCTTCCAATTTCCTCCAGTGAGCCATACAAATCCTGTCATTTTCTCTGTATGCTATGACAAGAAAAGCATGGGGAAGCCCTGTAGCAAGGCATATTGGTTACTGGTCTTTTTATAGGCAGTGGCTACTGGTAACTTAAGGACCAAGGGTGTGTATCTTCCTCCCTTTACTAACAAATTAAAGTTTCCTCCTCTCATGAGAAATTATAAAACATAAAGGAATCAATCAACCCTGGCCTGTACTCTATAACAAACTATATGTGGTTCATAAAATAATTATTTAGCAACCACAACTATAAGTGATATGCAGGCATTACTATCCAGTATTATCTACCAGCTGCCCCTCCCAGGACCCTGGCCCCAGGCACAGACTAACGCATTTCTCTGTTACACACAGTCCTTCAACAGCCTCTAACCTGTCTTGTTTGCTCTTCCGTTCCATGCTCATGCCTCCCCTCTTTGATCTGGTACTGAGGGCGGCAAGTCTCCAGATACTCTTTTCAAATGCTTTAAAATAATTTAAAAATAAACTTCCTTAATTTATACAAAATACAGAACCATGAATGAAAGCTATTTATAAAAACAATAAGCAAAAATGTATAGAAGAGAACTCATTTTTTCCTAAAGTCCTCCCTAATCTCACACTCCTTGCCCCAGCAACCTTTCTCTCCCTCCCTCTCTCTCTCTCATAATATATAAAACTTCACCTCAGCTGCTCAGATTTCATCAGCTGCAATTTATTGACCAGTGGATTTATTGACCACCCCACCTGGTGCCAGAAAGATTTGAAATCACTTTTAAAATAGACACTTCAGGAGTAATTCATGTGTTTCCCTGAGTTCTATACTTAGCTCATTCAATAGACTTAAAAAAATCCTATACCAATTTCAAGGGAATATTGGTGGGAGAGACAAATTCTCTGTCTGGAGGTTGGGGGTAGTTAAAAGTGTTCATGGAACACTTTAACCAGAAGGTTGGGCTACTACATCACATGGACTGGAAGGCTGAGAGCCTTTCACTATTTCTCTGGGGACTTGATGGGTGTAGAGTCAGATTGCTTTCACTTCTATCCTCCTCCACCGCCACCACCCTCATCCAAACCACCATCATCTCTCACTTGGGCACTTCAATGTTTACCTAGCTGGTTTTGCTTCAGTGCTTTCTCACAGATCATTTGTTCCTCCTAGAATAGCTAGTTATAACATGTTGCTCTTTTCCTTACTCTGACTCACAGCCTTACATCATCTGCCCTCATCATCTTCTATTCTCTTCCCTGCTCTCTGTGGTCCAGCCACATTGTATTTCTTGCATTTCATCAACTACTCTTGGGACCTTTGTTTTTATTATTCTTCCTTTCTATCTTATCTTTCCCATCTACCCTGCTCTTTACAAATCTAGCTTTTTCATATTGATCCTATCCCAGCTCAAACAGCATTTCATCTGTGAGCCTTTCCTGACAATCCCCCCTCAATAGCATCCCTATTCAAAATCTTCCCAGCCTTCTGTTTATATTCTTTATAACACTGTCACAATTTGTATTTCTTTATATCATTGTGGCCACTTATGTGCATCTCCTATAAGATAAGAATGCTAGCTCTCTTATTTCATCACTGTGTTTAACGCTAGAGCAAGGAGTAACACTAATTGATCACAAATGAAAAAAATCATTCTTACAAAAGAATTACAGTGGGTTACATAAGAACTTAGATCCAAGAACCAATAAGGAAATAATTTTCTATTTCAGCCATATCAGTTATTATCAAGTATAAAGCATCCAAGTATGACTGAAAATCTCTCTTTGGCAACTGTCTGCTTCATCTGCTTCTTCCTCTTCTCCACCTCCCAGGCATCAGGGTATTTTTGCATCAGTGCAAAAATCTAGCTTGGCAGTACTTCAGCCAAATCTTTGCTATAACATATCTGATGGTCCAAGGTTTTTTTGTTCTTTTCCCTGGGACTTTTTTACGTAGAATAAAAATGTCCATTTAATCAGTACCCATGATCTTCAGCAAGGGGGCAAGAGGAAAACCATCTGATTATAGCGGCATGCAAATGGCCGCCAGACCTCACACTTCGTGGGCATTTCACATTTTGCAAAAGAAACTTATCGATACAGATATTTCCCCTCATAAGAAAAATATTTGGAGGGATAATTTTTAGCACCCCTGACTCCCACATGTCTGAGTTTTGGGCTAGAAGAAAAGGATTTAGGGACTTGACATCTTCCATGTGAAAGACTGCCAAGATCTTGCTTAAAGCACACCAACCTACATTAATCCCTAATGAAGGTATCATGCAAGATTTCACTCTTCCTTTTATATTAGTCAGGCATGCCTTACCTATCTTCCCTTTCTCTAAGTATTATATTGGTAAGTTTGCTTTGTAAAACACATATACTATATTAAATAATCTGTCAACTGAAAGCAATATTGGATTGTATTAACATTTTGTCCACATGCATTATACTTTTGCAACCTTGGCTTATTTGTATCAAAATTCCACTGGCAGTGTTTTGCTTTTGATCTGTGAGCTATTAAAATCCCTGTTACTACAGATGAAAGGAGTTAGAAAGTTCTATATCATAATGCAGTGCGATCAGTAATTCACAGAGCAGGTAATTTGCAATGACTTGCCAAGCCTTTGATTGCACCAGGTTTATGGCTATTAGCAGTTTCCCCTTTCAAATTTGTATGGTTCCATACTTCCTTTTTGACCTCTTTTTCATCATTTATGGTCCAGTTTGGTAGTGAAAAAACATAACTTCTTGCTTAGCGCACGGCTGTCATTCAAACCCCGGTGACTTACTGAGCACTTTGACATTTGTGATGATGAAAAAAACATTAAGCAGGTATACAGAACACTAACCAGGTTCCTGCAACAATGCTTTATGGGATTCACAATGTACCTCTGGGCTATAAACTGATTCAGACTTGATTTTCTCTATCAATTTAATCTCAGTGTTCAAACTGCCATTCAGAGAAGGAAGCATAGTTTTCACTAAAATTGAAGTTAAATAAAATTCCCAATAATAGTGTTAATATAGGACCTCATAAGAACAATTGCAAGGGCAGTGACTGCCTGCCACTAAAATAATATTAAAACAGGGCTACCATGTCTACTTTGAAGTCATGCAATTAGGAGTACTACTTGATACTGGACTATATAAAATTTAAGCCCTATAAAATGTCTTTAGCAATGAAAACTTACAGCTCAATGGCACGCTTTAGCCCCTTAGCTGTCTGAATTGCAATCATACCATGTGAAGGAAACATCACATTATTCTGTGGAGGTTTTTCTTTGCACATTTAAGATTGGTCATCTGTTGTACAGGTGTGCAGCACATCCTGGTGTGGGTTAGTCTGCCCTCATGTGCAGTTTGTCTGGGAGACGTGGAAACCACCAAAACTCAACACAGTCCAGGTCCCCAATTAGTGTGTTTGGGAAAGTGTTCAAAGTCAGAACCCTTGAGCACAGGGATTTTCCCAACTCAGTACTAGTTAGACATCTCAGAATCTACCATTCAGGCCCAGAACAATTTTCATTGTAAAGTGGCAAAAATGTCACCTGCATGTACAGGCTCACACATACCTAACAACGAAAGAAATATTGTTGTCAAGATCACCCACTTCCTATCATCATTCCAGTATGAAAAGAAAATACCTTTTCCAATAATACAGAACAGACAAGCATTGCACTTTGACCTTCTGGACGTTTACCATATTTAGCAAATTATGTGAAAAATCCTAAATCTAGAATAGAAAATTTTGAGTAGTTTTACATTTGGAAGTGGTGGCCTCTAACAGAGAGCATAAAAGTTACATCCATTTATATCTAAGGCAGAAATACCTTGAAAGACTAATTATAAGCAACTTGGGAAGACAGAGCTGCAGACTCATGCATGCTTATCAATGAAGAAGACTATTCACATAAAATAAATGCATTTGAAGATCAAAGGCTATAAGGGCAATCGGCGCATGGGTAGTGACTCATGGATACTGAGCATTTTGCACAGAAAACTCAGTGTCCTTTTCAGCCACAGTTGGGCATATGGAGAGCAGCAACATTAGTTGCTTCTTTGAATATAAAGTAGTCATAGCCATACTATTCCATGCTTGCCTAGCAAAAATACAGTGATATTGACCGCTTCCCTTGTCCTTACCATCTAGCTTCTGTAACATTTTCATCTTCTTTCTATACACATCAATTTCATATCCAATACAATGACCATGAGTGCTCACCATACACCTTCCTCCCAGCCAAATGTATTTGTCAGAGTAGTGACGTAAACGGGACTAAGACGGGAAGTTCGATTAAAAAACAAAGCAATGCTGATGCTTTATGAGTTTTACAGAGATGGCAAGAAATCTTATATCTGCTGTGTCCCTCAGGCTGGTTGTAATTTCAGTGTAGAGTGGAAATGGTCCTGAGAAATTATTGATCTTGACTTTTACCAGGCCTGCAGTAAAGCAAAGGTAACAAATAATGTCATGCTTGAAGTTGGTGAAAAAATATTTGCAGTCATGGTTGTAAGTTGGGGCCAAACTCAGGAGCACTGAACCCAAACCCAAAAGGACACTACCTTGTCTTTTGCCAGTCTCACGTAATATTTTTATTTGTTTAGTTTCACTGATGAGATTTTTAGGTTAGTTAACCAGTACTTCCTGCTAACCTGTCTTGATGTTTTATCAGGTCTTACCTAAAAACACATGCTTGTTTTGAGTCCATGTGCTGACAACTACTTAAATGCATCACTCCTTATTTATTGCAAACTTTGCCTGTGCTTTCATCTTTTCAAAGATTTTGCATGATCCTTTGGTGTAGGTTATTTAGAAAAATGAATGAATTGATGAGGTCTAACCTAGAAAAAATATAAGCGTCCCATAAAAAAGTGCAAATAGAAACCAAACAGAGGAGAACTGGCAAAAAATAGTTTACTTATATGGAGAAAACTAGTGCATTTTATTTCTTTAACAGTTCATTCAACTGTGGCTACAATTATGTATTTGCATTATAACATGAGCTCTGAAAGAATTTGTACCTAAAGTGGGAATACCAAAGAAAATCGTTTCAGTTTATGAAATTACACTTCGTACGTTTATTTGTTCTCTCTCAACTTGAAACCCACAAGTTTTTATTAAGGCCATGGTTCATATTTCAAATAGCAAGAAATCTTCACGTCTCCCTTTTCTTCCCCCTCAAAAATAAATCTACAAAGCACCTGGATTTAGAAGAACAACATAGATCTATTGCCATTAACTCTGAAAACTAGCAAGCACTTCCATAATAAAAATAAACAGTGTGTACCATAATCGATGAGGAGGCAACATCCCACATTGTTTATTGATTCATAAGGTTAAGATTAAAGTGGGATTCTTGCCTGTGTTTATCAACAGGTTGTTTTTTTTTTTCTTTTTTTAAGTAGTAAGTGAACCTGGAATCCCACAAACCAATCAATAAAGTTTAAAAGCTTCAGTGAATCTAACCCATAACAGGTCCTTGTTTGGAGAACATGCTCAAGAAACACATGTGCCTTTAAGAGGTCTTGAAAGACTTTACACCCATGGACCATTACCATTTCCAAACACCCTGCAGCATTACCAGCCCAACATGTGCTGACTGTATATCACCGTGACCCTCTCACTAAAGCTCTTTTGACTGGAGTGCTTTTAATACCCACTTTCTCAGCTGAGCTCAGGAGTGATTTGTTTTACATGCCACATTAATCCTTTCCACATTTTCTGGATGAGGCAACCACAATTCCACTTGTGAGGTGTTTCTAAAACACAGTTATAGGAATAAAGCAGCAGGGTCCCAGACTTGACAACTTCCCTCTAGGCAGCTGACAAAGTGGGCTATCGTGCCTCGGTTTAACTCTCAGTTTAATGAACATTTGTGCCCAGACACTAGGGTGGGCCAGCCTTCCAGGCCAGTAGGAAGCCCCATTTATTGAAGGCAATTTACTCTCAACTAAAACACTGTAGGAATCTTCATAGATGTAATGCTTTCTTGATGCTATGCATATTAGTAGAATTACAGTCAAGAATAAATGGAAAAGAGGAGTAGAACTGAAAATATATAAAACATATCTCAGCAAAACCAAAGAAAATTTATACATCACACCCTCATAATTGTAGGAAGAGAGCTTTATTTATTTATTTATTTTTTAATAAATGGGCAATTAGTGTTCAAAGCACAGGCTTTTATTATGTGGTAATTTTACAGTTTTAACTTTAAAGGCAACTTATCCACCCCTACTCCCCAAATATATTCCAAGACCAGTGAACTTCTGTCACATGCATTTATGAATTTTTCTACATTTTTAATGTTCACTGAATATAAGTAATGTAGATTTTTGAAATTTCAGGTTGTCAACAAGGCTGATTGAACCAACCAATTGTTTAAAAAAAATGTTTTTACATGTCAGCACTTGGCTGATTTTATTAACTTGTTAGTATTATGCTCCCAATTTTATGTGTTAAAATCTAACTGTACAAGCAACTTGAGGCCTAAAATTATGCCTTTATCCAGTCCTAATTTATTGTTCTTCCCTCATAAATTTTATTTGCAGCTTCAATGGTCTGAAAAAAGCAATAAATCATAGTGAGGTGAGTTTTACGTAGTTTAGATTGAGTTCCTTATTTTCACTTGAAATTAATCTAATCCATTCCTTCTGGTGTCATTGTCATGTGGCTAATAGTATGTCTCAAAGCAAGAGATCATTTGAGTCAAAGAGATCTTTTTTCTAAGCTACAGCATATCAGTTACACATACTCAGGTGATAAATCTTTTACATAAATTATAGGGAAACTGATGTAATGTTTACAAAATATTTAGAGTTCTGTAAATGAAAAAATACTCCCCTATTTATTTCTTATCCCAGGTTGCTTCCCTTAGGTAATCAGGAGTATGACTAGTTTTTCTGAAGAAGCCTTCTGGAGGCGTGATGTACTGTGGTTTCCCTGCCACTGTTGAAGCCCTGGTTGCTAAACTGTGCCTGGCATAGCATAGGTGCTCATTAAATATCTGTAAAATGGATGATGGATTCAAACATATCCCTTCACATTCTAAACAACAATCTAGTTTATAATAATAATAAAACAACATTTTAGC
The DNA here is from genome assembly GCF_025265405.1 of Mesoplodon densirostris. NCBI lineage: Eukaryota > Metazoa > Chordata > Mammalia > Artiodactyla > Ziphiidae > Mesoplodon > Mesoplodon densirostris. Next base: position 44,521,433 of record NC_082669.1, read on the forward strand.
CATGCCTACCAAAAAAAGTTAGCTATTTCCTAGTGATCTTTAAAACAAAAAAAATCTGATCACGTGAGGGGAAAAAAAGCTATTGAAATCTCATTCTCCCTTTTTCTCTCTACACACATACCCACACGGACACACCTACACCACACTAAGCAGAGACTTCACTTTAAAAATAATTAATGTAGGGGCTTCCCTGGTGGCGCAGTGGTTGAGAGTCCGCCTGCCGATGCAGGGGACGTGGGTTCCTGCCCCGGTCCGGGAGGATCCCACATGCCGCGGAGCGGCTGGGCCCGTGAGCCATGGCCGCTGAGCCTGCGCGTCCGGAGCCTGTGCTCCGCAACGGGAGAGGCCACAGCAGTAAGAGGCCCGCGTACCGCAAAAAAAAAAAAAAAAAAAAAAAAAAAAAAAAAAAAAATTGTATACTCAAATGTAGAAAGCAGAATTACTACTTAGCAGATCATTTGATACATTTTTAGAACTTTGAAAAGTTGAGTTTAAATGAATTTGTCAACAGTTGATGGAGAACTGTAAATTGTTTCATCTAACTGTGTTTTAAAATTGATTTTTAAAAATGACTTTTAGCTTTTGGAACTCTTGTCTCAACATCTAGAATCATCTCAAAATGAGAGGATACTTTCAAGAAAAAAGAAATGCCTGAGTGTAAAGTCTACTGTCTTAAACTTTATTTCAAATGCTCTGCTTTCAGTATCTTTAAAGAAAACTTTCTAGATTACTTTCTTTCTCTAAACTGATATTTCTTTAACAGGATCTAGAATTCCTTGGCTAGCTTAGAATCATAAAAGCACTGGTTTTTACCCTGCTTGGACATTTGCTCATTTGAGTTTGGGTTCATATTTAGTTATATCCAGTAAAATTGGCCATTCTTCTTTTGCCATTGGGCATTTTTTCAATCTTAAGAAAACCAAGTCCATATTATAGGCCTGCTGGCCAACATTCCAGGTAAATGAATGGTTTTAAAGAAAAATGGTGCTATTTTTCAAAAGCCTGACATTTAAAAAAATACAAGTCCAGAACTGAAGCCTTCAATAATTTTTCCATGCCTATATGCTACAAGAAGCAAATGGTTACACAAACGAATACATCTGGGATTATTTTCAAGCTGTTATTCCCCACCAGGGAAAATATTTAGAAATAAGGCTCAGTCTTTGTGCTGGAACTACAAAGAGGCCAGCCATCTTGATGCTTTTCCAGATTGTTTAATGATTTTCCTCATATTGTGTGGTGGCTTTATTGCCCTGTTTCGTATGCCTTCCCATTCACTGTTGGTAACCATTTAGTTTGGGTATGTTCCAATTTCCAAATCTGTTTTGTGGCATTCATAGCTCGCAGCTAATAAGGCCATTCAGTATTTTTATATATATAAAATATTAAAAAATATACTTTACCATGGAAAGCTAGAGGAAATGATTCAAAATTTAAAAACAGCCTTATTAAAGGATGGAGTAAATTTGCCTTTAAACTGTTAAGTGAGGGTGACTGTGATTGAGAGGTGCCTGCTTCTAGAGTCCAGGAAATGCAGTATTAGGTGTGTGTGTGTGTTTTATATGTATATGTAAGTATTATATGTATACATACATATGTAACACAGCAAGCATATGTGTATTATATATATATATATATAATTATAAGTGCAAAAGGAATGGTAATTCATTTATGTTACTTTGCAAACTCTGACTTTATAAAATAGAGCCTCCAACAAATATGCATATGTATATCCTGGTGTTATTTTCATTCAGCTTGGATTTTAGAGTTTGAGTTTTTAGAGTTTTGCCTTCCTATGACTCCCTATAAAATGAAAATTATTGAGTTTGTTCAATGCATAAATACTATATGTCTAAGAAACTGAAATTTCCAGAATTAACTCCAAATTAAAGCAAAAAATGAATATTATCATTAAGGTAGTCTTTTACTCAACATACATCTAAGGAGATCATGTTAGTCATGCTTTTATTCTACTTTTTCAGTTCTGTGTAAGTTAGATATTGAACACATATTTCCTAACTTCAAATATATTAGATTGAGTTCATAAGTTACTTTGATTTCTTATATTTAGAATGCATGTTACTAAACTAAAATTTTTCATATTTATTATCACACATTAGAAGTGATTTGAGATTTTAATCATAACCAAAGTCTGAAATAAGATAAAATCCTCTGAAAACATAGTCTTTTTTAATATTACCTTTGTGAATTTCAATTTCAGTGTCATAATATCTTAGGGGAATAAAGTTTTTTGCAGGAGAATATAGCCTCTAATTGTTTGAGTGTACAAGTCATGCAGAAGATGGGTTGGTTAATAATGATATAGTTCATCCATTTCCACATTCAGAATTCTGTGAAAGAGGAAAGTCTCAAAGGTAACCCACAGAGGTAAGGCTGAAAAACCTTGTCATTGTGAAGGATTTTTATGTGATTGAATGAGAAAACAATACCAAGTTTTAGATATGAACATTGTAGCGCATAGGTCTACAGAAAGAGAAGCTAATTTCTGTGAGAATAATTTGCAGGTCTTCCTACCCTTGAACATCACCTGAGTGAGTGGTGTGAAGTGTGCCAACAGGCAGTATCTGAGCTCTTGGATATTTATATTTTAACAAGAGTGGCATCAAATTGATAGGTCTTTACATGCATCAGATTAATTTTAACTTGCTTTTTTGCAAAGAAGACAACTTATTTAATTGCACCGAGTTATGCTTCATGTTAATATATTTGTGTGGACATCTAAAAACTTAGGTGGTTTTGAATTAATAATGTTATTATTTTTCTGATATTGAAAGTATTAAATCATCTTCTAAATCATCACCAATATGAGAGCAGAAATTTAGAGAATCCCCTTAATCTTACCCTTCAACTATAACAAAGATTACATATGTGTATTTATATATAACATATATGTTAACAGATTCATGTATATTTCTAATTTTGCACATGTATACACCAACAGTGTATACAGTAATGGTTCATATTATTATGTAAATTACAGAAACCAGATAGAATTTAGTTTAGTTAGAAACAGGTCCTGTCCTGCAACTTTTTACATGGGCCACTTCCTCTGCCAATACACAGAGATATGCTCCAGTGTTTTTTTTTAATATTGCACTGTACTCTCTTAATATTGGGTTGGCCAAAAAGTTCGTTCGGTTAATGAATACATTGTTCAATAAAATTCTTGGTGAAAATGAAACATGTGTCTTTTTACTTAAAACTGAATAAGTTATTCAAGCTATTCTTTTTTTTTTTTTTTTTTTTTTTTTTGCGGTATGCGGGCCTCTCACTGTTGTGGCCTCCCCCGTTGCGGAGCACAGGCTCCGGACGCGCAGGCTCAGCAGCCATGGCTCACAGGCCCAGCCGCTCCGCGGCATATGGGATCCTCCCAGACCGGGGCACGAACCCGTATCCCCTGCATCGGCAGGCGGACTCTCAACCACTTGCGCCACCAGGGAGGCCCTCAACCTATTCTTTATTGATAAAATATTTAAGTTGTTTCCAAATTCTAGCTATTAGAAACAATTCTTTATTGAGCATTCTCTCATAAACAGTTTTGCATACTTAGGTTTACACAGCTACTGTGTAATTTTTTTTTTTTTTTTCTTTTTGCAGTATGTGGGCCTCTCACTGTTGTGGCCTCTCCCGTTGCGGAGCACAGGCTCCGGATGCGCAGGCCCAGCAGCCATGGCTCACGGGCCCAGCCGCTCCGCGGCATATGGGATCCTCCCAGACCGGGGCACGAACCCATATCCCCTGCATCGGCAGGCGGACTCTTAACCACTGCGCCACCAGGGAGGCCCTTCTACTGTGTAATTTTTGAAAATATCATTATTGGCTCAATGTGTATGCACATTATTCAATTTATTGATGCTAACAAATGCTTTCTAAAACACTGTAATAATTTGCATTGCCAACAAAATTGTCAAAATAAAAAATGCCTGTTTTATTACTCCTATACAAACATGAACTTTATCACAATTTCTCTCTTTTCCCTTTTCCTTTTTAAAATAATACAAAGTATACAGGCTAATCTAAAAAACGTCTAGCAATATAGAACTGTATATAATAAGATTAAAAGGCAATTTTTATTTTCTCTTTCGTCTCCCCTCACTCACACAGCTCTCTCTCTGCCCTCTCCACTGCCACCATCTCTGTGCATTTCCAAAAATCTCTATTTGGGCATGTGTTCTTAATGTACATACTACTTGTCAGTCATAAATAGGATCTTATTTGATATTTTATTCTACAGCATTCTTTTCTTCACTCAAAAATGTTTCACAAATAACTTTCTATTTTATTTTTAATGGCTGCATATTATTGTGTAGTCTGTATGCTAATTTATTGAATCCTTCTACTATTGAACAGTGTTTCTCCTGTTGACCAAGGTTATTTTCAGGTTTTCCCTATTACAAAAATTATATTAACTTCATACTGAAATCTTTACCACTTGTGTATTTGTGAAGAACAGACATATAGAATTGGAAATATGGAGTCAAACAATATGCACAACTGAAGTTCTGGTAAATACTGCCAAGTTACCTTATTAATCATTTAAAAATATTTGCTAACCATATGGCCATATTTCATTGTTTGTATTCGTAAATTTTTTGTCTTGTTGAGATGAAGAACTTGACTATATGTTTTTAGGTTATTGAATGTATTTGAAACGCCAGTCCAGGCAATTTGCTAAATTTTCATTTGTGTTGTTCTTTGCTCACATTATGATTTATGGGACATTTTTCTCTGTTGTAATTATTACCCATTTGTCTATTATATTTTTCTTTCCACCCAGTTAATGATTTTCCTTTTTTTATTTTTAATTTTGTTTTAAGATTTATTAATTTTTTCCTTTATGGTTTTTGAATTTTGCAACATATTTAGAAAAGCTTCTGTACCCCAAAGATGAAAGATACTTGAAAATGATTTCTTGTGTTTGTTGCCTTTTACATTATAATGCTTTGAAGTCCATTTGGGAGTTATTTTGATGAAAGTGAAGTCATTGTCAAGGTTTGTTTTCCGGGTTTCTTTTTTTTTTCTCCGAATTATAAGCCAGGTGGCCCAATACCACTTGATGAATCATCTAGACTATGTAGAAATGCCAGTTTTTACATATATTATTTTCCCATGCATATTTGCATCTGTTTTTTAGATTCTCTATTCTGTGCCATTGATATGTTTGTTTCTCCATCAGTACTGAATGTTTCCAATCATTTTAACTTTATAATGACATTTAATGCTATATAAGACTAGGTCACCCTCATTCCTTATATTTCAAAGAATTTTCTCAGCTTTATCATGTTTGATATGAGACCAAAGAGAAACAAATGTCTATTTTCATTGGGAATGCCTTGAATTTTCACAGTAATTTAGGAAGGATTGATATTTTTAAATATTTAAAAATTTTACTCTCCAGTAATACAATATATATCTCATTAAAGATCTTTTTAATGTCCCTTAGTAGAGTTTTATAATCATATTCATGTGAATATAACTCTTTTTTTAAAGTTTACTTGTAGGTATATTTTTATTGATTTTGTAAATCAAATATATATTTTCTATGTGATACTGTTGTAGAAGAAAAGAATTTATTCTGCAAATGACTACTTTATTGAAATGTTTTATAATTTCTAATAATTTATACAGTAGTTATTTTGCTTTCCTAAAGAAAATATCATATAATCTACACATAAATAAAATGTTGCTTCATCTGTGTTGTTGTTGTTTAATGCATTTATTATTTGTTGACTACTTTATGGAGTAATTAAATAATACTGGTGATAACAGATACCCTTATCTTAATTTTAACTGTGTTGGTTATGTCTATGGGTCAACTTGACTTCCATAAGAGATGCTCAGATAGCTGGACATAATAATAGAAACATTAGAATAATAGAAACATTATTATATAATAGAAACATTATTTCTGGGTGTATCCTTGACAGTGTTTCTGGAAGAGATTAGCATTTATCAGTAGGCTATGTAAAGAAGATCCACCCTCACCAGTATGGATGGGCAGAAGAAGGGTGAATTCTCTCTTTTCTTGAGCTGAGATGTCCATCTTCTCTACTTGGAGAATTTTTTTAAAAGGTAGTATTTAAGCTGGCTATTTAACTTGAGTTGAAACTTGACATGGGACCAATATAGAGGCATATATTCCAGAAAGAGCAAGAAGATTCAAGTCACAGAAGATTTGCTGGAAAGTACAAATTTGGGGGTTGAAGAACACGGAGTGATGCTTGAATAGTAGACTGGGGCAACTTCTGAAGGATATTTATGCCATGCTAATGATTTTGAGCATTGTATAGGTTGTGTAAAGTCATTTTAAAACATTTAAAATTAGCACGTAACACAATTAGACCATTCATTTGGAAAAATAACAGACTGCATAGAAAGTGAGTTTTCAGGTAGAGAAAAAGGACAGTGTCTCAAAACACTGGGCGAGAGATAATGAGGGCCTATAGCAGTGGCATAGGAGATAGAGAAGAGAAGATGGATTCACAAGGCATGAATGACTGATGTTATAGTTAAAGACAATGATGGGAGGGAGAATGCAGGAACGCTGCTTGAGTGACTAGATACCTGTTAGTGCAATTAACAGAAACGGAAGGAAACGGGAGAAGGGAGCTGGGGAAAAATGGTAAATTTATCTAACATAGTGTGAGAACAGAGCCAGACATTGTTGTGGGAATAGGACATGGCTTCTCCATTCATGGAGCTCTTCACATAGTGGCAAGAGAAATACCAGGACACGCATTTTTGTAATTTAATGTTGTAAGAGTTTTCAGCAATAATTATTCAATCAAAAGTGTCCCCAAATAACATTCAGTAATCCTGCTTTGGTAGGCTAAGGAAAAATTCTCAGAGACGTGCAGACATTACAAGGACTACACAGGAGGATTTCTTTTCCAGGGGCAGGGGTGTGGAGAAGCGAGGTATGTGCGTGAACCTAGTCTGATGTGGCTGAAGCACTGGATGTCCTTAGAGAAATGACTGAAGTTGTGGCTTATAAGTAGAAGAGCAACGCAATCACATTGAGCTATGGGATACTAAGAAGACAGTTGGGTCCTTCTCTAGATATGGGCTAGAAATAGACAAATGACCTCAGCCCTTCCAATGTCACAGTTTTTCAGAGTTGAAAACTATTATGTTATTCACATCCTATGAAAGGTAGTATTTTTAGCAGAATCTTGGGCCGCACCATGTAATAAACCAAAGTATGAGTTCTGTTGGTGAAATGTATGAGTATCCACAGGACATGAGATGAATAAAGGCTATTTTGTGAATTCAGGTGCTGTTTTGCTGCCAATGAAGTTTGTAGAAAAAGGAACTTTATGGATTTCAGGATGGGAGATCACAGATTGTGGACCTGCATATCTCCTTGGGAGTAATACACTTTTGATCATGTTTGGACTAGTGGGAATGGGTGAAATTGTTCAGGTAGGAAAGTGAATTAGAGAAGAAAGGTTAGTGGACAAAAACTAAGGAAAATTATCATTTAAAGGAAATTTATCCCTTGAAGGAAATCCAGAGGGAAAAGCCTGAAATACTAGAGTGGACATTTAAGAAGGAAATGTCAACTAGATCAAATATGACAGACTGAGCCAACAAACAGCCATGTGAACAAGGAAATATAAGGCGTTTATAAATACTGTGACGAAAGAAAAACAGGATAGCGTGGTTAGAAGTGCCCAGGAGGCTGCCTTAGGATGGGTGGTCAGGAAGGCCTGTGAGGGCTGCCATGTAAGCCAAAGCCTGACGGTCGTAAAAGAGCATGCTGGAGAGAGAAGCCTGGTCTTGGCAGGGGTTCCGAAAATGTATGCCATGAACGAGAGCTCTGTGGAATTTTGTAGAAGCTTATGGATTCCTTCTCAGAAAAATATGTATAAATACATAACATAAATATATAGAACTATAAAGGGAACGAACTATATTGAAACATTACATCAAATATGTAAAAAAAATCATGAATTTTTGATGCAGTAATATACGCACTTGTAAACTATCAAAACTCAAGAGCTCACAGGCAGATCTATAACTCACAATATTAAAATGATTAAGTAAAGAAACAATAGTTCAAGATATATGGAATAACTGTAATGTGACATGAAAATATCCATGATTTCTATTAATGAAAAAGTAACAGGTATTGCTAACACAACTGTGGAACATAGTGAAAGAAAATGCTTAATAAAGAGGTAAAATTTTTCCTATCCATGTTCGTATACCCCTGGTCCAAGGCAAAGTTTGGCCATGGTAGAAATTTAAATATATTTTTAGGAAAAGTGTGGATAGAAAGAACCTAAAAATGAAGCACAAAACTCTGAATTCTGCACCCATCATCTTCAGCACTTAGGATAATGTTCCAACACATTTTCTGGGTGACATGGTAGACTCCCAGTTTTTTGTGGGGCTCAAAGGAAGAAAAGGCATGATGTGGTGCAAGCACATGCCACTTGAGCCATACTGTACTGTGGTACCATATGTACCTCTGATGGGAGAACCAAAGCATAGACTACGTACCTGTGGTGGGAGTATTCAAACATAGATCCCTGGGTTCTGCAACAGGCCATACACATTGTTGCAAAGAACTACACACCTACTAAAACTACACCTACTGCATACCTCCTGGTATGAAACTGGACCTTGGTAAGAATGGAGCTTCTGACCCTGTGACATCAAGTGACCAAGCCTCCAGAGGTGGCCATCATGAACTTAGTCCTCTCAGATTACTGAGTTAATATGGCCAGGTGGACCCAGCAGTCATTGTAAGATGGAAGTAGTACATTCAGAGTCAGGCATAAGCAGGGACAGAGAGGAAAAAGTAAATGCATAAGCAGGTGGCCCAGACCCACACTCACATTATCTAGCACTGTTTCACCAGCAGATTTCCCCCAAGTCACAGCTATGGCAGCATTGAAGGTCCCTTATAACTGATGGAGAAGAATGTTCCTCAGTAATGGGTTCACTAAAGGGTTGGTACGTTATGTTGGTGTTAGTTGAAAATGGATGGCTGATTCACTGCAGTTCAATCCAGGGGTTTCCCTGAAAGGAAACTGTATAGGCAAACTCTCCCAATAGGCAGAGCTCAGAGTGGTGAATTTAGCATCCACTTTGTGTGGAAACAGAAATAGCCCAAGGGCACATGACCTCATGGACAGTGGTAAATAGCCCAGCTGACTGGTCAGGGGCATAGAGAAGTAAGAATGGAAAATTAGGGACTAGGAGGTCTGGAGAAGTGACGTGTATTTGGACCTATGGAATAAGTGCAAAATGTGACAATCTTAAGTTCCTGTCAATGTCCATCAGAGAATACACACACTGTCCACAAAAGAGGTATTAACCAACCAAGTTGACAGACAGACTTGGCCAGTAGACATCAGCCAGCCTCCATCATTGTTCACTCTAGTGCTGGCACAATGGATACATGAAGAGTGAAGTCATGGAGACTATGCATGGGTTCCCACTCACCAATGCTATTCTAGTGACTGCCCCTGCTAAACACCCAAATTGTCAGCAAAGAGATCAACCCTTGACCTTATTACAGCACTGTATTCTGAAGAGTCCAATCAACTTTTTGTTTGACTACATTGGATCCTTCCACTCTGAAAGGAGCAGCAACTCATCTTGACTGTAATAGACACACACGCTTGGTAAGGGATCGACTTTCATGCCAGCAAAGCCTTGTCTGGACCCAGTATCTGAGGATTTACAGAGTGTTTTATTCACTGACACATAATACCAAATAATCTAATAATTACATCAGAGGAGATATGGCAGTAGAAATAAGACCAAGGGATCCACTCGTTCTTTCCCATACAAGACCAGAAAGAAGCCACTAGCTCGGCGGCACAGTAGTTTGACCTCTTAAAGATACAGCTGAGGCACAAATTTGAAAATGATACCCTGCAAGAATAATCCTCCAGAACTGCATCATCCTCAGGACTGAGTGTACACTCTAGATCAAGTACCATCATCTGATGTTCTGTCTTTAAGTAGAGTACCTGAATCTGGGAACCAAGTGGTGGAAATAGCAGCCATATCAATTACCATCACTCCCAGTGACATCCTTGGGGAACTTGTGCTTCACATTGCCACAAATTTAGGTTCTGTGGATTGAGAGGTGCTAGTTCCCAAAGGAGAACGCTTCCACCAATGGACACAAAGTTGCTCCCACTGAACTCTATGCTACAGCTATTAATCTGTTACTTCAGGCTCCTATGCTAAAGACTATGAGGAAAGCAAATGAGTCACCATAGTGGCAGGGGTAATTGACATCAATCTTTAAGGAAAGGTAGGGCTTTGCTACAAGAGGGATTAGAAAGTATTGGGCTTATTCTGAGGTTATTCAGTGGGTCATCTTTTGGAGAGTAATTAATACTCTCATCCCCTCCTCCACCACCTGTTTTAGATGCCCCTCACCCTCAACTAGTAGTTCTCTCGGTCTAGGTTTGTCTCCTAGTGGGGTGATCCAGACCCTTATCCCTGTGGGATTTGAGAGGAGAAATTTTACTCTGTGGTTAAGGAGGATAGATCATCTACAGAGTGAATCATGTAGGTTTAAGAAGAATGTAAACATCTACGACAATCTCTGGGTGAAACGGGAATCAGCATAAAGATTGCTCCGTCCAATGTCATGCTTGTAATGGCATTTATTAGTAGAGTTAGGCCATTTTATTTTTTTTTCTGGTAATCATTTCTAGCCAAGGAAGAATAACAGAGAACTTAATTGGCTCGAGTAAACCAGAGATAGAAATTGATCAACTAAAAAGTACAACATAAGGATATTCAAGGGGCAAGGAATTTGAGGATGGTATTAGGACAAATCATGCATCCTAGTTTTGGAGGGAAGAATATAAATATAGATTGGCAATGAACATATAAAAGAGATCAAGGAACTAAAAATCGATGACATGTTGAACTACATAAGGGACTATTAACTAGTAAAATAATTAAAAGTTGTCACCAGAAAATATAAAGAAAGGAGACAAAACAGAATATTTGCACAAGAGATAAGGGACCAAATTGATGACAGAAAAAGCACCTTAGGGTGCTTAATAAAATACATGATGTGACATCTATGTTAGTTCTTGATGATAAGGTAAATAAGAGATAAACTGCTTTGTATTATTGATATTAGAAGTAATTTTGGTTTGAACTACTCTATTTTGTGTGTAGTCTAAGATAAATGCCCTGGGAACATAATGAATTTTTGGTCTTCTATACATTTTTTTTTAATCAAGACAACGTGAGATGATCTTAATAATGAACCATGTCTCAGAGTTTCACTGAGCATGATAAAATTTGTTCAACTATGACAACAGGGTCCCTCCTGCTAGAATACTTCAGGTTTGGTTTTCTTAATTTAAAATATATCCTCTATGGGGCTTCCCTGGTGGTGCCGTGGTTGACAGTCTGCCTGCCGATGCAGGGGACATGGGTTTGTGCCCTGGTCCGGGAAGATCCCACATGCCACGAAGCGGCTGGCCCCTGAGCCTGCGCATCCAGAGCCTGTGCTCCACAATGGGAGAGGCCACAACAGTGAGAGGCCCGTGTACTGCAAAAAAATATATATATATATATATATATACACATATATATATATATATATATATGTATATATATATGTATGTGTATATATATATACATATCCTCCGCTTTGGTCAAGGGAGATCAGTTACTTTCCATAGAGTTTGTCTCCATATATGATAGAAACAATTACTGAAATAAATCACATAATATTCTCCAAACTGTCAAATGACAGCATTAAAAAAAAGAGTTGTTTCTTATAAGTTTCCAAGTAACCATAAGATAAAATGATGCAATCTGCATTTCAGATCGATGTCATAAATTAATGAGGTTATTGTGAGGAATATCCTAAGTGTGTGTCTGTTTTTTTCTAGGTCAATAGTAGGACATCACAATTTTATACACTGATTTGTGTTCCCCATAGCAAAGTCTCGCTTTTTTTTCAACTGAAGTATAATTGACACACAGCTTTCTACTAGTTTCAGGTATACATCATGATTTGATATTTTTATATGTTACAAAATTATCACCACCATAAGCATATGTAACATCTGTCACCATACTTAGTTACAGAATTTTAAGATAAGAACTATTTTTTTTAAAAACATCTTTATTGGAGTATAATTGCTTTACAATGGTGTGTTAGTTTCTGCTTTTTTCTTTGTGACATCTTTGTCTGGTTTTGGTATCAGGGTGATGGTGGCCTCGTGGAATGAGTAAGATGAGAACTTTTAAGGCTCACTCTCTTAGCAACTTTCAAATGTGCAGGATAACATTAACTATAGTTGCCCTGCTACACATCACATCCCCATGACTCATATATTTTATAACTGGAAGTTTGTACCTTTTGACTCTCTTCACCCATTTCACTGAGCAGTACCCCCTACCTCTGACAACCACCAATCTGTTCTCTGTATCTATGGCAAAGTCTCTGCTTTAATAGATTTTAACAAGCAGTATCTATCCACCTGTGATGACTTTTTAGCTGATGACATTTTCTCTTAATTGTATCAATCTGAGCACATCCTTACCACTGGGGAAAATTAATAGGCTGGTCTACACACCCCCTTGGTTTATAATCCCAAAAATGTTATCACAGGCTTTGAGGTTTTTGTTTCCTATTCTTAAATATATTGGCGCTCAAGGCTGCTTAAACAAGCATCAACAAAGGTGCCTGTCTTCTTTGAAGTTATTTTCTGCGGAAATCACAGCCAATGACCAAATGATTTGGAAAGATTAAATTGTGCTTATTTTATGGCATTCTAAAACAGCAGGGTTAAATACTGGGCCAGCTGCCAGCCGTTCAGCACCCACACTTTCATGTTTGGCTGCCAGATCCGTCTATACGAATTATTCTGGAGCAGAAATGTGCGATGGCGCCATTCTGGAGAGCAGAAATGAGTTTTTGAGTTTTAATGCTTTGATGAATGGATAATTCAAATATTATCCACTTTTACATGCATACAAAATACTTTTTTAAAATTAGATTGGATTTTGGTTGCTGGAGGAAGGTTTTTCCTTTCTCTTGGAGGAAAGACATCCCTTACACTAAATTTCCTTTTTCTTTGTTCCAGAGGAATGTCGGACCTCTTTCTCCAACCCTATCAAAAATCAAGATGTGTACTTAGCCATTTTATTTGTAATAGAAGCTATAGATATACATACATACTTATGTGCATATATATGCATATATATACACACACATATTAGACAATTTATTCTATGTTAATTTTCACCAAAAACATTTTCTTCTCTATACTCAGCCATAGTCTTCAGGCTGAGGCATGGCTATACATTCATTTCAGACATCTTGATGGCAAGATGAAACAGCTCCACATGCTGTGGCGATCTCTACACAGAAGAACCATAGTCTCACACTCAAAGCCCACTGTCTATAGCCACACAGGTAAAACTTCATTAGTAATATGAATGATTTAAAAATACAAAAGAGCGGGCCTCCCTGGTGGCGCAAGTGGTTGAGAGTCCGCCTGCCGATGCAGGGGATACGGGTTCGTGCCCCGGTCTGGGAGGATCCCATATGCCGCGGAGCGGCTGGGCCCGTGAGCCATGGCCGCTGAGCCTGCGCGTCCGGAGCCTGTGCTCCGCAACGGGGGAGGCCACAACAGTGAGAGGCCCGCATACCGCAAAAAAAAAAAAATAAATAAAAAAAATAAAAATACAAAAGAGCAACAACAAGTCTAAACAAGTTTATACTCAAGGAAGTAATAAACGGCTACCAGAAAGCAAACCTGGAAATTTTCAGACAAGAGAAGCCACTGTCTCTACTACAGGGTGTGAAGCACTTTTTTTTTTGGAGAAGGCGGGTTTTGACCCGGACTTAAAGAATATTAGGGATTTCCTCAGATGCAGGAGAGCAATAGGAGAGGGACCTGTGGGTTGCAAAGAAGGAACCATAAAGTCATGCCTAGACTGATTTTTTAAAATAGATATAAGAAGAAATAAGGTAAAAGAAGAAAGTTGGGTCCATATTTTTGTAGGTTGGAAGCTCCATGCTGAATAGCTTGGAATTAATCCTTCTGACAAGAGGGAAAGAATGAACACTTTTGGGCAAGACCAAGGACACCAAGCTAAACCAGTATTTTCAGAAGACTCATGTGATGTTGTACAGGGTGGAATGAAGGAAAATCTGCGTGTAGACAGATTCCTCAAGAGAAGGCTCTGGATGAAGTGCTGTAAGGTAACCAGAGCATCATAAAAATGCCAACACAAAGAAGTTCATGGACAAAAGTAAAATCAATAGGACCCAGTAACTGAGTGTATAGTGAGCAAAGCATCTCCAGTTGACTGGGAGAGGAATATGGAATGACAGAATCTAGCTTGCATCAATCACTATTTCTGAAACACTGAGAGTCAATAAATACAAGATGTACCCCTTCTCAGGAGTGCATTACCTTAGCAGTGCAGTCCCCAGTGCAGACAAGACAAGAGAGGAGAAGTGACTGGACTGGGGAGGTTGGAGAGGAGAGTCTAGTGAGTGATAAGGTCAGTTTTAGTCTGAGTCCAAGAGAAACCAGACAAAATGGCTGGGAAAAAAATATATCATGTGCTTTAAGACATCTTAGAATGTGTTGCACTGAAGGGACAAGACAAAATATTTTTCACATTTTGGTTCAGTTACCATTAAAATTAACATTTTCTGGCAATCCGTTTTTTATTCATTTTTATGGCAATATTTTATTCTAATACTGCATAGCATTTGTGCCCCCTACAAATTTGCCAGTCCCTGCATTCCAGATGGGTAGCTGACCTTTGTCATTCCTTTCCTTGAGGATTCTTGCAGAGCAGAAAATAGAAGGTACATATAGCAGACTCCTCCTAAAATCAGTGAAGGTACTGTGTTGGAATCCTCTGAGGGCAAGGGAGAGGGGTGTGCCTTTGAGAAACAGAAAAATATGGGGTTCTTCTCTGACCCAAGATATCACACAACCCTGTGGAACTTTGATGAGATTCTCAGCTTCTCAGCTTTTTTGAAGATGCCTGAAGAGGAGCACCAGGGCTCCTGAGAGCAACAAAACCTCAAGGCCTCCCTGCAGCAGCCAAGGCCAACTGTCAGCACTGGTCAGAGAGATTTCCTATTTCTTAACACTGGGACCTCTGTGTAGGAGGATCCCCAGAAGAACTCAGGCTGAATTTTCCACCAGCCTGGCAGGATGGAAACTCAGTTTTGAAATTAGTTTGATTAAATAAGAAATAGAAACACAGATGTCTTGTATTACGTTTTTTTTATGATTTATCAATGAAAACTGGTAAATTGAAGAATTAAAGATCCAAAGTTGTAGGCTTTTTTTGTTTTTTTGTTTTAGTTCTTTCTTCTACCTATCCATAGATATAGTACACTTCTCCAAACTTCCTTCAGTCTTGGAATTCATGTTATAATACTCTACTACATTAAGGGCTGAATGGTGGCATTGCTCAAAAAAGTGTTTACTTAGCAGTGGTACCAACATTTTTTTTTTTTTTTTTTTTGTGGTACGCGGGCCTCTCACTGCTGTGGCCTCTCCTGTTGCAGAGCACAGGCTCCGGACGTGCAGACCCAGCGGCCATGGCTCAGGGGCCCAGCCGCTCCGCGGCACGTGGGATCCTCCCGAACCGGGGCACAAACCCGTGTCCCCTGCGTCGGCAGGCAGACTCCCAACCACTGCGCCACCAGGGAAGCCCCCAACATTTTTTGATGTTGTATCTGTTCCCATCATTCTTTCACACTATGAATGAGGTAGTTGAACTGTGCAGAACAATTTCCCAGAAGAATTCTTGCTCGACTTCTGAGTAGCATGGTCTTGGAGAGGAATAGCTGAACATTTCTTGTATTGGATCTGAAGTCACAGGAGATGCCAGCAACAACAGTTCTTTAGGAGCAGAAAACACTTGGTGAGATACCACGTTTATCCTTAGGCCAAAGTACCCAAGACTCTTCTCTCTCAAATGGGTCCTGATCATTTACATTTAAAAATATTTTGTAATTAACGCGTGTTCATTATGTTTATGCTACGCCATTACAAATCATTTTTAAAGACAGTTGAAATAAAACGAAAAATTCAACAATGGAAGATAAAACCATGGAAGATAGTTATTTTTCCCTTACATAAAAATGTTTCATTAATTATTTTCTTCTTAAATCAAGGCCTCATAGAATCAGAATCAATGTCCCCATTTTAAAAATCATGCACTGCCTCTTTCAATTATTCTACAGTATTACTAGATGACTAATAAAATTTGTATTGTATTATAATTGAAAACTGCACTGGGAAAATATGAATGTGTCATGTTTTGTGATGTTGAAATCGTGCCATAAATGGTCCCAGTCAAGCCTGAAAAGCTGTTATTATTATTTCTTTTTATTAATGTTTAAGTAATCTGCATTTTTGATAACTTCAGTAAGCCTCATGACTGTCAACGTTTGCCATTTACTTTTTCTTTCCCCCAAATTATTTTTGACACTTTGGTTTCTACTTAACAAGTAAGTAAGCGTCCATTCTTGGAGATGTTACTTAATAGATACCACATGTCCAAGGCCATATGTAAATACCATTTACTGCAAAACAGGTTAATGACACAGTGCAGATATTGTTGCTATAGTCCTATATTATGCAAATAAGACCAACCTATTTTTGTAGCAATTATTTGAACTCACCAAAACCCAACAGAGGTCATCACGCTACAGGTGGGGATTAACACAAACTTAAACTTGTACTAATCTCCCTTTGAGAAAGGAAGCATTAGCAAATGCTCTGTGGCAGCTGCTCGTTTTACTATACAGCTAAATGCTACCAACAGAAGGGAATACTTAGGAGACCAATTTGAATTAACACGTTTGGAAATTTAGTGAAAGTATAAACACATATGATATTAAAAAAAAAAAGAGTGAGAAGAAAGAACCATACATACAATTCTTACTTGGAGCCATGCTTTTCTTTTTAGATTTTCCCTGATAGCTCCATTTCTATGATTCTATCCAGGCCCATAGTCTAGATGTGGTTCTCTACAATGACAGCTTATTGGTATATCAAAAAATCTTCTAAACTTTGTGTGATGCAGGTTAATAAAATGTGATCACTCTTCCTGAAGAAGTTGAAGTACACCTCTTGGGACTGATACAAAATAGGAGTGATTCCCTCTTTGGGATGATTAGCTCAAATGACAGCAAAGAAGGAAGCTATCACATGCATCTGTTTAGTATGAAATGATCCAGGATTTGGACTAGGAAAGGAAGACTAGGGAAGGGAGATTGTAAAGGAAGCAAGGAAAAGGGCTTAATCACAACTGTAGAAGTCAGAATTAATAATTTGTGTAAAGGGGATATTAGGAGACTGGTTTTTACCAGACCAAGAGGTCCATGTTATTTATAGCAACATTAAAGTTTAAAAACTTGTTACATGATAAAATGTCCCTGAAAAGATATATTTTTGCAGTTGTTGTAACCTCATCTCTTTATTATGGGATTTCAGAAGAACAATAGTTTGTGGAGCTTTACAGTTTCTGTTTCATTTATGTACTATGTATGTAGCAGACATTAAGCACTGGTATATGGCACATACTGCACTAGGCACTAGGGTTACTCATATAGTTCCTACTTTTAAGGATTTTACAGTATCTGATAGTTGTGTAGTGATTTAAACTTGAAAAATGTTTTCACTTTTAATTTTTCTAGTATTCTGCTTTTCTATGTACCCTTTGGGCAACATGACCTTGGTATTCATGGCAATGAATTTTTTTTTTAAAGAAAGGTGATTTTTCAAATATAAGGAATAATGTAATGATGACTGTCTTAGCCTGGGTTGCCATAACAAAATACCATAGACAACATGGCTTAAATAACACATTTATTTGCTCATAGTTCTGCTGTCTGGAAGTCTGAGATCAGGATGCCAGTAGTGTAAATTTCTGGTGAGATCTCTCTTCCTGGGTTACACATGACCACCTTTTGGCTGCGTCCTCACACGATGGAGAGAGAGTAAGCTCTCCGATGTTTCTTATCTTAAGGGCACTAATCCCATCATGAGGCCCCACCCTCATGACCTCATCTAGACCTAATTACCTCCCAAAGACTCCCTTTCCAAATATGATTATATTGGGTTTAGGGCTTCAATACATGAATTTTGGGAGGACACAATTCAGTCCATAGCGTAGACTCAGGTGCCCCATTTGAAAAATTTTGTGTTTTGCCATATTTGATTCAGAATGTTTTTTAAAAAATAAGTTTATGAATGAAAGTTCTTTTATACCTTTCTCCAATCATATCATTTTATCTATCTAATAATAACCCTATTCTCACATCTTGTGTATCTTTTCTGTTCAGATTTTAATACTTTACTACTTATTTATATATGTATAAACAATAATATTGTGGTGTGCTTTCATATGTTATATAAAATACTATTATAGTTCATAACTTATTCTTTAATTTGTGTTTTACTTTTAGTTTTTTCAAGATTCCCTGATATATATGTATGTATATATGGATTTATATGTAGGTGTATATGTATACAAATATATAATACAATATAATATAAATATCAAGGAATCTTGAAAATCAGTGTCCAACATATTGTTTTGTTTCTACCATATCCAGGACTCATGGGTCCAGGGATCAAGGGGTGGAAATGGAAGTGGCACCACTATTACTGCTAGTGATCCATCAGTAAAAATTTTTCTTCTTGTCCTCACCATCTTATGTTTCCCTGGTCTGGAGGTCTCCAAAGGGAGGAATGCTTCCATCAGTAAACACAGCATGACTCCACTGAATTGGAAGGGAAGATGGCCACCTGACCACTTTGGGCTCCTCATGCCTCAGAATCAACAGGCAAATAAGGGAGTTACTACGCTGGCTAGGGGGACTGATCCTGACTGCTAAAGGAAAATTGGACTGCTGCTATAAAATGGAGGTAAGGAAGAGGATATCTGTAATGCAGAAGTTCCTTTAGGGCATCTCTTATTACTACAATGCCCTGTGATTCAAGTCAATGGAAAACTACAACAACTTGGGCTTCCCTGGTGGTGCAGCGGTTAAGAATCCGCCTGCCAATGCAGGGGACACAGGTTCGAGCCCTGGTCCAGGAAGATCCCACATGCTGCGGAGCAACTAAACCCATGTGCCACAACTACTGAGGCTGCACTCTGGAGCCCACGAGCCACAACTACTGAGCCTGCATGCCACAATTACTGAAGCCTGCACACCTAGAGCCCGTGCTCCGCAACAAGAGAAGCCATGGCAATGAGAAGCCTGCGCACCACAACGAAGAGTAGCCCCAGCTCACCACAACTAGAGAAAGCCTGCACAGAACAACAAAGACACAATGCAGCCAAAAAAAAAAAAAAAAACTACAACAACTCAATTCAGGCAGAATTACTAATGGCCTAGCACCTTCAGGAATGAAGGTTTGAGTCACGCCACCAGGTATAGACCACAGCCAGCTGAGGTACTTTCTGAGAGCTAAGACAATATGGAAGGGATGGAGGAATAGGTAGTTTTAAATACCAGTTATGGCCACGTGACCAGTTGCAGAAACTAGGAATATAATTGTTTTGAGTATTTCTTATTTTGTTATGAATATATTTGTGTGTGTGTATACCTAATATTTTTTCTTTCCTCTCTTATCATATAACATGAGATGTATTAACTTTGATTCATAGTAGTTTTGTTAACTTTACATCATAGTATTTGAGTTACAGAATATGAAGGAAAGACTGATTACCATTCAAGCATTTTGCATCATCTTCTGGTGAAAGGGTTAGGGGACTTGGGTTTCACACAGGATAGTTGTATCATATTAAGCAGAAGTATGACTTTAATAATGTCTTTAGAGTTTAAATATGTTTGAAAAAGATGTGTATGGGTGCCAAATTGACAAGGGGTAGACTGTGATGGCTTATTTTATGTATCAACATGGCTAAGCTATGGTGCCCAATTATTTATTCAACACCAATCAAGATGTTGTTGTGAGGCTATTTTTAAAAATATGATTAATATTTAAATCATTAGACTCTGAGTAAAGTAGATTACCTTTCATAACATGGGGAGGGGTGGTGTTGGTGGTGGTGCTATATCTAACCAGTTGAAGGCCTTAAGAGCAAAGACTAAAGTTTCCTAAAGAAGAAACAATTCTGCCGTAAGACTGCAGTACTGGAAACCTTGTCTGCAGACTTGCTCTGAAGATTTCAGACTCAAGAATTCAACAGTTCTGGGCTTCCCTGGTGGCGCAGTGGTTGAGAGTCTGCCTGCCAATGCAGGGGTCGTGGGTTCGAGCCCTGGCCTGGGAAGATCCCACATGCCGCAGAGCAACTGGTCCCGTGAGCCACAACTACTGAGCCTGCATGTCTGGAGCCTGTGCTCTGCAACAAGAGAGGCTGCGATAGTGAGAGGCCCGCACACCGCAATAAAGTGGCCCCCGCTTGCCGCAACTGGAGAAAGCCCTCGCACAGAAATGAAGACCCAACACAGCCAAAAATAAATAAATAAATTTAAAAAAATAATAATTCAACAGTTCTAACCTGAATTTCCAGGCTGCTGGCCCACCCTACAGATTTCAGACTTGCCAGCCCCCAAAATTATGTAAGACATTCTCTTAAATTCTGCCCCCATCTCCCTCTCTCTCTCTTTCTCTCTCTCGATTCTGTTTCTCTGGAGAACCCAAATACAACCTTATATCCAGCAACCCTGATGTATGCACTTATTTTAATAATTTATGTATAGATTACTTTGGATTTTCTGACTGCAAAGGGTGACAATTTTCTTTCTTTCTTTCCATTCCATATATATTTTATTTCCTTTCTTGTCTTATTATAATGGCTAGGGAACCCAATAAAAAGTAGAATAACAGTGTTGATAACAGGACACTAGAGGGAAAAGATTTTAATATTTTATGACTTTGTATTTTGCTATAGATTTTTGAAGATACACTTTAGTATGAAGGAATTTTTTTAAGTTCAGTTTTATAAAAGTTTTTTATAAGTAATGGTTATTGCAATTTGTGTAATTCTTTTTCTAAATGTATAAAGAAAATCAGGATTTTTTCTCTATTTCTTTAATGTAATTAAATATACTGATAGTTCAATATTTGAAAACCAAGCATCACTTGAATAATTCCTTCCTGATTGAAATATTACTTTTTATATCTTGCAAGATTTGGTTTGTACATCGTTTCTTTAAAAATTTTACATTGTGGTTTATATTACTTTCATTTCTTGCTTTATAGCCCAGTGATCATAATTTGTATATTCTTCCATATTAATTTTTTACTTTTCCTTGAATTTCAGTTAATTTTTGTCTCATAAAGTTGAAGTTATATAATTAGGTATTTAGAATTGAACCTTTTATCACCATGGTCAATTGAAACTTTTATCCTCAGGAAAATTTCCTTTTTATCTCTGCTAATGCTTTCTGATGTATACACCTCAATATTATTATCACTACAGTTGCTACATTTGCTTTTTGTGTGTGTGTCTAGTTTCTGCTCTTCATATATTTCCTTTTTAAATTTTAATTATTTTCTTAACTTTCTATTTAGCTGTGTCTCTTGTAACAAGCATAGAATTGTTGCTGTTGTTGATAAATTCAGTTAAAATCTTTGACTTCAATAGGGAATTTAATGTATTAACATTTACTGTAATTACTGACATATTTGTTTAAATCTATATTTTATAATTTATTTATGATATTTTCCACATTTTGTATATACATATTTCCTCTACTTTCTACCTCTTTTGGTTTGAATTCTTTATATTATTTAATCTCAGTTCATTTGCTTGAAAATTGTAACTGGTTACACTGAAGCTAGAGCTTACCATATGCATGTGTTTGTATGTAAATTTTTACCACCCTTCAAGACTTAAACATCAAACTCCCTTTGACTTGCAACTCAGTTATTGGCTATTTTCTCAGAGAGAACCACATGGCAAATGCCAGTGAATAAAAAATCCTGTGCCAGGAGGGTACAGTTGAAATAATCCAACATAAGAATGATATTTTCCAGAAACTACATGTTTTACCTTAAAAATTCATAAGATTTTCCTCACAGTGTACTAACTTGTTTTAATAGTTAAAAAATAAGTGAGGTAAATATTAAGAAAAAATAATTTAAAAATAAATAAAAACAAGCAAAACCTCTTAGTTATTTGATGTAATGCTATATCATTGTCTTGATCAGTTCTTAACAAGTGAGATGAATGCAAAGTGATTTGATCCTGCATTTTGAGATTATCACCTGCATCAACCTAGTTTTCTGTCTCAGTATCACAGTATTTAAAAGAGAGTCAGAGAAGCGGATGTTTACAAATGTATAATTTTTATTCACTGTTTTTTAAGTTGTCAGAGTAGTTATGAAACACTACCAGAAATGTGCTGCCTTGGGCAGAGATAAAAAACTATATAATTTTGCAGTTGGGAAGGCTTCTGTCTCAGTCACTTCCTATTTAAGTAGCCAACCACATTGCCTGGCACAGCATCAGCACTCAGAAAATGGATATTGTTGCTGTGGTGGTTTTTGTTATGATTATCTTTAGTTGTGGACTGTTCATACCTTAACAGTATGTAGTATCTTAGACTCAGAAGGATTGCAATGCAACTTTGAGGATAGTCCCTTTCTTTAGAAAAGCTACTTTCTAACCTAAGAAGTAAGTTGCCTGTACTTTGTTTTTTTTTAATTCTTCTAAAACTTTGTGGGATTTTTTGGGGTTGTTTTTTTTTTTGCGGTACGCAGGCCTCTCACTGTTGTGGCCTCTCCCGTTGCGGAGCACAGGCTCCGGACACGCAGGCCCAGCGGCCATGGCTCACGGGCCCAGCTGCTTCACGGCATGTGGGATCCTCCCGGACCGGGGATTGAACCCGTGCCTCCCGCATCGGCAGGCGGACTCTGTCTGAACCACTGCGGCACCAGGGAAGCCCTTTTTTTTTTTTTTTTTTTTTTTTTTAACATAGTCTCTTGTTCTTCCAAAAACACAGTTAAGAAAATGAAAAGGCAAAAAAAGCCTGGTAGAAACTCTTTACAACACGTATCAGACAAAAGGTTTGTATCAAGAATATGTAGAGTTCTTCCAAGTCAATTACAAACAACAAAAACAACAACCCACAAAATAAACAGAAGATTTGAATAGACACTTCACAAAATATTTCAAATGGTGAATAAACATATGAAAACATGCTCAATATTAGAGAAATTCAAATTAAATCTACAATGAAATACTAGTATGCACCTGTGAGAGTGGCTAAAATTAAAAAGACTGGCTAAACCAAGTGTTTGTGAAAATATGGAGGAATTGGAACTCTTATACAATGCTCAAAGGAATGGAAAATTGTACGATCATTTGGAAAACAGTTTGGCAATTTCTTGAAAGTTAAAAATACCCTTTCCTATGACCCAATCATTCCAGTCCTAGGTATATGCCCAAGAGAACTGAAAGCATATGTCCGTACAACACTTGTGCCTGCATGTTCAAAGCACCTTATCTGTAATACCAAAAACTGGAAACAACTCAAACGTTCCTCAACAGATCATTTGATAAATAATTACATGTATCCATACAATGTAATACTCTGCAACATAAAAAGGAATTAATTCCTGAGACACACTTAAGAAAAAGTTAAGTAATCTAGTATTCATGAGTGGCTTCATGGTTGGAGAGAGTGACTATAAAAATAAGTGCAATTAATTTTAAAAACATTGACATCTAAGATTGAAACAAACTGTAAGTGGTCTCTTATACAAAAAAAAATGTTGATTTCCTGACAAGTAGTTATCCATATTAATGAATTCTGAGGATACTTATTAGTGAAATCTGAGGACACTTACCTAAGCAAACTTAGAAACTTGTACACATAAACCTTAGTGTCTGTACATTTCAAATTTCAGCTGCTTTCTTTTGATGCTAAGCAAATAATGAATGACCCAGCTTTGTGATTTGTAGTAGTCCACAAGTATGTAACATTTTTTATGATAATATTCTCACATACAGTATTTATTATTTTGCATTATTTTTAAAGAATATTTACATCAAAATGAAAAACAAAAAACCTCTGACACTAACTGCAACAATATAGTTTTAAGCAAAACTGATTTGAGCAAAGTTGCATAGTGAATTGATCTCCGTCTTACTTTTGCCTTTCTAACATCTGCTCTTTGCCTCCAAACAACCAGGATCCTCTCCCTCTGGCTTCTATCCCATGAAGCCTCTCAATCTAATGAGGCTTGCGCTCTACTTCCCCTCCGCTCATCCAGCACTTAATCTTGAGAATTCCTGGAGCCAGAAGGTAAAGGATGTTTCCAAATTCAGAACTCCTCCTTTGAGATAAATGTCAAGAGTCCTTAGTGCTCTGATCAAATGCTTTCACGTTCTCACCACTTCAGGCACATATTGGATGAACTTGCTGGCCCGTGTTTGTGGTTGTGGGGGTCATGAGACCAGTAATGACAGATGAATTGTAATTATAAGTGATATGTGTAACTCTGGAGATCTGAGTACCCAACTGTAACTTCAAGACTATTTTCGGGACTTCCCAGGTGGCGCAGTGGTTAAGAATCCACCAGCCAATTCAGGGGGCCTGGGTTCAATCCCTGGTCCAGGAGGATCCCACATGCCGTGGAGCAACTAAGCCTGTGCACCACAACTACTGAGCCTGCGCTCTAGAGCCCATGAGCCACAACTACTGAGCCCGCGAGCCACAACTACTGAAGCCCGTGCGCCTAGAACCTGCGCTCCGCCACCACAAGGAGAAGCCTGTGCACCGCAATGAAGACCCAATGCAGCCAAAAATAAATAAATAAAATTTTAAAATAAACAAATTCCCCTCCTGTCTTGCTCATTTAAAAAAAGGGGGAAGAAAAGGACTATTTTAGGGATCCCTTTTTCTTCTGGAATGATGATGAGAGAACTCCCTGAATGTCTGTGATGAGCAGAAGCCTTCTGCTCCCATGATGGACATCTCATGTAAACAAGAAAAAAATAAAACTTCTATTATTTTAAGTCACTGTGACTTGGTGGTCATTTGCTCCCACAGCATGAGCAAGCCTTTCCTGATGGGACCAGTATCATATATTATATTGTCACAGGAGCATTCTAGCAGCATCGCTTTAGTCTCTGGTTTGGAGTCCATAGGAACGACTCTAATGGTAGAATTTCTGCCATGGGACAGGGAGCAAGAGATCTTATGTAGGGGAATAGCTGGGCAAACAGAAACCACAAATGCACCTCAAACTGTGTTATAAAAGCAGCTACATATTCAGCACACCTGCAAAGTTGCTTGCTGATGATGTTCTAACTGCTGGATATTTTTGTGTTTTCAGTTTCTGGTTGAGAACGAAAATTTTGTGAACTAAAGATTCTATCTGCCACAAATCCTCGCCTTTTCACAGCATTTTCTTAACGTTTTGATTCTCGGCTACAAAGGTAACTGGTGGAAGCCACTGACTGCAGAATCCCGTACTCAAAGCACAGTATTAGGGGAGCCTTCTTTCCTCTCTTTGACAAATGTGATTAGTTTAAAATGAAGTCAGAGGAAGCTACTCTACAGTTATCGAAAGGCTTAGAAATAAAACCCCAACACTTACAGTGATAACATTGCCCACGCCTCCCTGAAAAAACTTTCTGAAGCTTAAGTAGGAAAAAGCATTGTAAGAGTGATGACAGTGGCTCACCAATAATTCTTTAAAATATGACTAATAGTATTGGAACAAGAACAAAGATTTTAGATTTTGGGGGTGGGAGGGAACACACACAAACACAATGCCTGGTCTTTGTTTATAGACAAATTAGATCTAACTTCTTAATATGAAAATCAGTTACCTGCCAGAAACTGAAAAACATTTTTTTATGAACAATTTTTCAGAGATACTGCCAAGCCTTTCCCTAAATAAAGTGAGATTTCAAATCAGAAGAGAATTAAAATATATTTACTTAAGAAAAACTCAAGCAGAAGGGCATCTGATGTTTTACAGACATTCCAACACCTTCAGGAAATTTGAACTCACACCAAAGGGTCTGATAGTCATTTGAGTCTCCATCAGTACTGGAACACATGTGCACACAATGCACATTGAATTGTTCCAATGTAAAAAAAAAAAAGAAAAGAAAAAGAAAACTGGTCTTAAATTATAGAAGTCCTCTACCATTCTTAACCCCAAAGTCTTTGGCAGCTTGAAACACAGTGACTTAGACTGATATGGTCACAAAGATTCCTTTGGTGCTAGAAACCACAATGCTGAGGTCTAAGCAACTGCTGCTCCAGGAGCACAGCGATTAGAAACTAAACAGCCCAGGAGACATCTAAGACTGAGGGACAATTTGGGGAGCAAACTAAGAAGGATGCATTACTTGTTCTGATTTTCCTTGGACAGCCACTTCTCCGTTTCTTCTAAGTTTAACTATTTGCTTCATGTTGTCAGTTTGTTGCCAGAATTTGGATGTGCTCAAATTAATTTTCACAATTTTTTCTTGTAACCAAAAATATCTCTGCCATTTTCCAATCCCTGAGCTAGGTAAGACAATCTTGTAATATATATTCTGGGAGTAAAACAAGTGGAAATTTTAGATTCCATTGTGGTGAATTCACTATTAGATTATTTGGAGACACGTTAAAGCCACTAAATTAATTGCCACCATTTATTATAATGTTATTGTCCAGATTATGTTCTATCTATTATGCATCATCTCATTTAATCTTTAAAGTAAACCTACTATTATTACCCTGGTTAACAGATGAGAAAACTGAATCTTAACAAGGTTGCTACACAGCTATGAAACAGGACAAAGAAGGGATCAAAACTCAGTGCTTTCATCTGTTGATGGACACTTAGGTTGCCTCCATGTCCTGGCTATTGTAAATAGAGCTGCAATGAACATTGTGGTACATGACTCTTTTTGAATTATGGTTTTCTCAGGGTATATACCCAGTAGTGGGACTGCTGGGTCGTATGGTAGTTCTATTTTTAGTTTTTTAAGGAATCTCCATACTGTTCTCCATAGTGGCTGTATCAATTTATATTCCCACCAACAGTGCAGGAGGGTTCCCTTTTCTCCACACCCTCTCCTGAATGGATGAAGAAGATGTGGCACATATATACAATGGAATATTACTCAGTGATAAAAAGAATCAAAACTGAGTTATTTGTAGTGAGGTGGATGGACCTAGAGTCTGTCATACAGGGTGAAGTAAGTCAGAAAGAGAAAAACAATACTGTATGCTAACACATATATATGGAACCAAAAAAAAAAGGGGGGTTCTGATGAACCTAGGGGCAGGACAGGAATAAAGACGCAGACCTAGAGAATGGACTTGACGACACCGAGGTGGTGGGGAAGGGTAAGCTGGGACAAAGTGAGAGAGTAGCCTTGACATATATACACTACCAAATGTAAAACCGATAGCTATTGGGAAGCAGCCACATAGCACAGGGAGATCAGCTCTGTGCTATGTGACCACCTAGAGGGGTGGGATAGAGAGGGTGGGAGGGAGATGCAAGAGGGAGGGGATATGGGGATATATGTATACATATAGCTGATTCACTTTGTTATTCAGCAGCAACTAACACACCATTGTAAAGCATACTCCAATAAAGATGTTAAAAAAAAATAAAAAGAAACTCAGTCCTAACTCTTCACTGCTGTTCTGTGTTGCCTTCTTAGATACTTCCTTTTCTACTTTTATTAAAAATGTTAGTTTCTCTTCAAAGCGTTAGCCACCCTCCCCAGTCAATCCCTAAGAAGGGTCCTCCTGCCCGGTGTCTTTCAAGCCAATAGAATGAGACCGAGTTTGGTTCAGAAGCAAAGGGAAGCTTTCCGGGGCAAGTGCAGCTGTGCTGCTCCAACTCCAGATCGCAGTGCCAGGGCCAGCGCTTCTGCACATGGCCTGCCAGGTGCAGTACGGGGGCGGGGGCAGGAGGCGCATCTATGCACACAGCCAGTCAAATTGGGGTGTCAGCAGCAGCAGTTCTGCACTGGGAACTCTAATCCCATGTGTTAGGTGCAAGACCTCTGTACACGATGGCCCCCTATAGGCAAGGGAACTAGACTAAGCGCAAAAGAAGAGGGTAGAGCGTTCGCCTGGATTCCATCTTATTTTTCTGCGGGATCCCAGTGGGCTTTGCCGGTGACTAAAGGAGCATCTGTACATCTCTGAAAGTGACAATTAGTGCTCATATCAATGTTTCCCTTGGAAAGCAGATGCTGATGGTTGAGTGTTTGAGAGAACAGTCTGGAGCCCTGACTGCCATCTCCTAGCTGTGGGACCATGAGTGAATCACAGACATTCCCTACCTCCCATTGCTATGCCATATGGCCATGTTATGGAAATTTATTTATTTTATATTTATAGAGCCCCAATAGTATGGAATGTAGGTGTTATGATTATCTGTATTCATGAATATCATATTCACATACTTAAATAAATTGTAACCCACAGAAAAGCTATCCCAGCTCAGCCACCCAAATGACACGAAAAGTCCTTTTCAGGAGGTTAAGTAAAAATCTTCACTGCAGCTGCGACTCAAAGAAGCCCCCGTCAGAGCAGGAGGCAATGAAAAAGTGATGGTATGCCATACTGACTGGTAAACTTTTAGTTCAAACTCTGTTTCTCACCACCCGCCCCCATCCCCAAAACCCATGGCATAGTAATCCTGTTCTGAACTTTATCTTACATTTCAACAGCTCTTTGGGCCATCTCAGTTCATACAGTTCAAATTTCCTGCTAGTCAGGTAGCACTAATATCTGCATTTCCCTTTTATTCCCTCCACATCATCTCAGGGCTTTCTTCACTGAGGAGCCACGTCCAGATTTGGGGTGAAAATTGAAACTGGAGAGCAGCATTGGGGGCGGCAAAGCCAGGAGCATGGAAGGACTCATTAATCAGGATCCAGAACTGCCACTGATGAGAACTCTGGGAAGTGGGGCACATTCTTCCCCTAGGGTGAATGTGTAAGTGCTTGGCTTCTTTCTTCTTTTCTCTTTTCCTGTGGTGCCTCAAAAAATGTGCAAGCTCTGGCTCCTAGCCAGTGGGGTGATTTCTTTGTTTAAAGGAAAGTGTAAAGTATTTTCACATTAAATGAAGAACTTCAGACATCTCCGGGAATCTGTCCTTTGAGGGCTTGTTAAAATTCAACAAAGACCCATTTATACTTTAAGAGAACCTCTTCTTCCTTTGCTGGGTTGCCTTGGGGATTTTCATTTCTTTCTGCAGCACCACTGTATTTTGTCTTAGCTTTTCCTCTCAGAGGAATTATGGCCACATTTTTTATTTTTAAACCCTCAGATCTCTCTTGTTCTTATTTAACCTCATCTATGTTTTAGTATTCATCTTTTTTTTTTTAAAAAAAGATGTATGAGTTGATTTTAGCTGCCTCGTCCACTTGTTAGGGGGTGACAGAAACATTTGTTTCTGATTTTTGAAATTACAAACATCACAAGAGATTTACTAAGAAACTAGTTTTCTCTGAGTTTGTGAGTTCTCATTCCAAGTTTTGTAAGACCCCTATATATCTTCAATCTTCACAAGGGATATCAGGAAATAATTTTAGGAGGAAATATCCAATTGAAAGTTAATTCCAGCCCCCTATATTTATCCTGGAACTTTCATATATCTTGCTTTTTGGATGGTGAATAAAAAAGACTCTTCACCAGAGTG
Organism: Mesoplodon densirostris; assembly: GCF_025265405.1. Lineage (NCBI taxonomy): Eukaryota > Metazoa > Chordata > Mammalia > Artiodactyla > Ziphiidae > Mesoplodon > Mesoplodon densirostris. The sequence continues at coordinate 44,551,093 of NC_082669.1, forward strand.
AAGAAGAATGTAAACTATGGGAAGTTAGAGTTTCATTCACATCTGTGTGCCCATTAGCCCACAGAGTGCCTCCCACATATTAGATACTCAGAACCTGTTGTCTGAAGGAATAAATGAACACATTTTAAAATGATAAAATATTCAGCCTTAAAAAGTTATGAATTGCCTCCTTTGTCTCTTATAATTAAGCACTTGAACTTTTTCTCTAGTGCCAATTGTACATTAATTCACAATGAACTATATACCATAATACTTTATAGGAATGATATAAACACAGCTTTTCTCACAAACATGGCAGACTACAGTTGTATTTCTAGGTTTTCTTGGGGGTAGTGCCTGTAATAGAGGCAGTGTGGATATCCAGTTCAATAAGGCTACATGGCCTTCCTGCGGCTGTATCAGCAGCCATCTCGGAATTGTACCCAGTGACACACATAATTCCATACCTTCAATGTTACACATGAAGAAGGATTAGTCTTTATTATTGTTGGAGAAGTCTTCATACTCAAAGAATGTTTAAGTGAGATTATTTCCTGCCTAATTGCATTTGATTAAATCTTCTGGGATAATGAAAACTGATTATGTGCATGACTGTGGATACTTTTCTCACTACATAATAGAGGATGTAAGTAATGTCATTCATGGAATTTACTTGACTGAAAAATTACTTGTTTTAATCCTATGGTAGGATTTCTATGAGAATTGTGGGGGAAAGCTTTAAAAATGACACTGAAAAATATTTATCTAAAATAAATCTATCTACCTACCTACTTATCTATTCTATTATCTATCTAATCAATCTATGAGATGAGCAACCAAGACTGAGAACCATGCCTGTAACTGAAATTGGTTCTTCCTTGAGGACACTGTTTCCTTAGGAGTCCCCTTAATTGGTGACTCTTTTCTACACTCTCCTATCCCTGGGCCTGGAGATGGGGCAGATGCACTGTTGCTTGTTGTCATTTCTCAGCAATCCTTTCTAACCCCCTTTCATCAATTCTTCCTGCTTTAAAGCTCATGCTGTGAGAGCTCATATTACCCTTCCTTGTTGCACTCATTTACTGACCACTAGTTCACTTTCCCTTTTTTCTTAAGATTTTATAGATAATAGTCACTCTCTCCTAAACTCCTGCTCTCTTAATTCTTGCTGACTTCAAAATCTACGTAGATGCTCCTTCAATCTAGCTCCTTGGTGCCTTGACCTCCTCTCCTCTAAAACAGGGGTCCCCAACCCCCAGGCCACAGACAAGTACCAGTCCGTGGCCTGTTAGGAACCGGGCCACACAGCAGGAGGTGAGCAGTGAGTGACCGAGGGAAGCTTCATCTGTATTTACAGCCGCTCCCCATTGCTTGCATTACCGCCTGAGCTCCGCCTCCTGTCAGATCACTGGTTGCATTAGATTCTCATAGGAGCACGAACCCTACTATGAACTGAGCACGAGAGGGATCTAGGTTGTGCGTTCCTTATGAGAATCTAATGCCTGATGATCTGAGGTGGAGCAGAGGCAGTGATGTCAGCACTGGGGAGCGGCTGCACATACAGATTATCATTAGCAGAGACGTTTGACTGCACAGAGACCATAATAAATCAACTGGAAAACAAGCTCAGGGCTCCCACTGATTCTGCATTATGGTGAATTGTATAATTATTTCATTATATATTACAATGTAATTATAATAGAAATAAAGTTCACAATAAATGTAATGCACTTGAATCATCCTAAAACCATCCCCCCTGCCCTGGTCCTTGGAAAAACTGTCTTCCATGAAACCAGTCCCTGGTGCCAAAAAGGCTGAGGACCACTGCTCTAAAATGATCACCTCCCATCTACATAAGACAATCAGTACTAAGGTTATACCATATAGTTTCCTTTTACTAACAACTCTTAGTTTCCAAAAATTGCATTTTCAGGAATCTTTCTCCATGACTATTAGCTTTTGTCTTTCCAGTTCGTGCATATTTATACCTCATGGTGGCCAAAATCAGTTGATCATACCACTTGTTCATTGTCACCCTTATGAACTCCCTTTCTTATTCAGCTACCTTATATGCCATGACCCATTATTATAATTTCTCTCTTCTCTCTCCTTACATTGTATCTGTCTTGCAGAATTTCACCCATGGTTAATCCACAGTTAAATCCATCTCTCTGCCTACTCCACATCTGTTCCCATACAGCTGAATATGGCTGCAGAAAAACACAATCATAATGATTGTCTTCCTTTAAATTTATGACCTCTGATCTCAAGTGGGCTCTTAATATTGCCTGGCAATCATATTATATTCCCCTAGTCCATTCATTCTCCCACTCTCCCTGAAAAATATTTCCTACTTTTTCTTCTCTCCTCAAACTTCTAATGCTTCCTCTTAAATCCTAACCCTCAGCTGATGACCTTGCTTACAGATAAAACAGAAACGAACAGAAGAGACCTTCCACAAAGTCCTACCATAATAACTAACCACCTACTTGCATCTGTTCCTTTGCCTGTGGATGACTTAAGGGCATTCCTATCTAAAGACAATTCTTCCACTTGGCAGGAGATTGTTTTGCTTACTTTCCTACTTCTAGATATTGCTCTCCCTCCAATTATTATTTTCTTCCATTTTCTACTAGATCATTTATAACAAACATGCTCTACTACTCTCGTCTGAAAAAAAGGAAAAGGATTTTATTGACTCTATCATTCCATTCAGCTATCACTGAATTTCTCATTTCCTTTTACCTAAAAAACTTTCAAAATGTTTTCTAAAGTAACAGTCCTCAATTCTTCTACCTTTCTTTCTTACAGCCACTCCAATCAAGCTTTAGAACTCACCACTCTACTGAAATTGCTCTTGTTTAATCACCAATGACCTCCATATTACTAAATCCAAATCAGTTCCTGTTCATCATCTCATGTGACCCATCAACAGAATTTGATACAGTTGATCACTCCCTCCTCCTTGAAAGTTTCCCCATGTGGACTCCAGGATACTACACTCTTCAGGTTTTCTTTTTTCTCACTGGCTGCTTCAGCTAAGACTCCTCTGAGTGTTTCTCAATCACCTGACCAGGAATCACTGGAGTGACTCAGGGCTAAGTCCTCAGACCCTTCTCTTCTCTCCCTACACTATTTTGCCAATCACATCTTTTACATGATTTCAAAAATCATTTATCCACTGACAGCTCCCAGTTGGATATCTCCATCCTAGACCTCTTCTCTAAACTCAACATCTCTCTACTTAGATATGTAATAGGCATCTCAAAGTCAGCAAGTCCAAAATCATGCTCTTACCATTCCTTTCAAGTCTGTTCTTCACAGAGTCTTCTCCATATCAGTAAATGGCAACTCCACATTTCATTTGCCAAGGCCCAAATCTCTGGGGTCAATTTTTCTCCTTCTCTCCTAACCTGCTTTCAATCCATCACCAAGCACTGCTCACTGTACCTTTAAAATAAATCTATAGTCCAAGCATTTTGTACTCCCTTCATTTCTATCAAGTTAGTCCAAGCCATCATCATTTTTTGAATGAATGATCATAACAAGCTTCTAGCTAGTATTCTCATTTCTGCCTTTTTCTCCCCAACAGTTTATTATCAATATAGCTGCCTTAAGAAGCATAAATTCAAATATGCCACTCTTCTATATAAACTCTCCAGTGGCTTCTCATCTCACTCACAGTAAAAGCTGAAGTCCTTATATTAATCTACATAATCTGGTCTTGGTTATGTCTCTGTGGTCAACTTTGCTGGTGGCTCCATTCTCATTATATTAGCCACTCTGCTTTTCTCATACTCCATGAATAATTTGCCTTCAAAACTTTTGCAGTCGTTTTTCTCTACAGAACAATTTTCTACCATAAATGCACATGACTGGATTTATACTGAAGTATAAATAGCCTGATTCTCAGTGAAGCATTTCCTGGCCACCATATTTAAAATTCCATACCCTATTCCTCTTATTTCCTTTATTTTTCTCTATACAGTAACTCCCATCAATATCTAGCTTACTATATATTTTACTTGTTTATTTTATCTATTATATATCTCCTTTTGGTAAAGTATGGGTTTCATTCTGGTGTGTTAACTACTGTATTTCCAGGCACTCAGTAAATATTTGTTGAATGAATAAATGAGTGAATGAATACAACAATACTCATGATTTTTTAAAAATTAATTAATTTTTGGCTGTGCTGGGTCTTCATTGCTGCGTGGGCTTTCTCTAGTGGTGGCGAGCAGGGGCTACTCTTCGTTGTGGTGCACGGGCTTCTCATTGTGGTGGGGTCTCTTGTTGTGGATCACACGGGCTTCAGTAGCTGTGGCTCGCAGGCTCAGTAGTTGTGGCGCATGGGCTTAGCTGCTTTGAGGCGTGTGGGATATTCCCGGATCAGGGCTCGAACCCATGTCCCCTGAATTGGTAGGCAGATTCTTAACCACTGCGGGAAGTCCCACTCATGATTATTAAATGACAAATTACTGAGATCTCAGGGAAAAAATGACTCCAAGGGCGAAAAACAGGGGGAAAAAGTATCAAGTATTTACATTAAAATAGAAGACGCTTTACCCGAGAATTATGTTAGCACTATATTCAAAGAGCTAAGACATAAGGACAAATTGTGTAGTATACTTTCCTATATTCATAGCTACATAGCTCACATGAGACTCATTGATATGAACACTTGTCCTTCTTAAGAGTTTGATGGAATGTTAAGGTATAATTCAATGCATCTGCTAATACTCAATAGTTCAACACCAATTTATATAGAACAGAAAACTTACAAGGCTCCAGTAGCAATCACAGAAATGTAACAAGGTGACTTAGATCATCTCATTTAGTGATTTTCATTAATTTTATGCTGTTACTTTTTTTATGGTCTAAAATGGTAAACCTAAACATTTAGGGCCAAAATGAAGTACCATATGAAGTGGGGAAACCTGTCACCCATTGTGTAGATTTGCACTTGGGTTTTATGTAGAACACTGGACAATTCCACTATCTCTCACAAGGTCCTTTTCACTGTAATCAACTATTAGCACTTTATATGCTTGTGGGGTTTTAAACTACATCATTAACTAGTCTGTGCTTCCTCTCCTGCCAGTAACTATAGAGTTACTTCTGAAGAGCTGATTTTTTTTTTCTTTTTTTTTTTCAGTGAGTGAAAAGCAACCAGAGACAGCTTGAAGAATTCCAAATGCTGTCAAAAAAATAAAAAAACAGACTGAATTAGCTGAGGGAGGAGAAGGGAAGTGGAAAAGAGCAGTCACACAAGTTCACGGTCCTGGCTTTTTATCATGCCTACACTTGGGGCCACATCAGCGGCCTTGCTTTTGTGCCAGAAGCAGTGCAAGTCATAATTAGAATATGGAATATTGCAAAGAAAGGGGAAAAGGCCCCATCTGGGCAGCCACTTTAACTACAAGTCCAGAACCTGTTTTATAGCTGAGGCACAAAGACTGTATTAATACATGTGGTTAGTACCTTCTCTATACATACTGTAGATTCATTGTGTCTGCTTTTCCTAGGTGGAGCAAACACATACAATATTTTGTTCTCTTTTTGCTGTTACACTTCCTTTCTCGCCAGATGCAGCAACCCCCTTCCTAAGCCATTCTGTCTGTACTGCTCCGCATGTTGACACCCATCAGCTTGCAAGTGAGCGGGGCTATCAGCGCTGGATATTTTCTCCTTCACTGTCACTGGTCTAATGACATCCTCTGGTTTATGCGCTTTTCTCTCCAACACCACCATAAGCTAGAATAATTCACTAAGTCTGGGTGTTAGGCACCTCTCCTATAATTCATGCCAAGTAAAGGAAATCCCTAGACTTAAGGACAAATAGTGTAGCATATGTACAGAGTACTCAGCAGTCTCCATGTGTAAACTTACCTTTAATATAATGAAATAAAGCATTTAAATGTACATAGTGCTTTTTTTTTTCAGATAAAGAAGTAATTAGGGATGAGAGAGATCTTAGTACAATAGGACCATTATTCCCAGTATCACCACGAGAGTGAGAGTTCTAAATACTTAGGTGGATTTCAAAGTCTAGAATGCTGTGGGAGCTTAATAAATGACTGTTAGTTATTATTTAAGTACAAGTGTTGACTGAGTCTTAACGTTAATGGATACCTTTGGGAATATTCTTTAGACAACAATAATTTATCCAGTCTTCGTATCAGGGTTTGAGTAAATGTCTTTACTGCAGTATCAGCATGAAAATGCCATACACATTTTTGTATTTCCAGAGGCCAGTGGGGCCCAGCATATAGTAGGTATTCCAAAATATGCTTTTTTTTTAACATGTTTATTGGAGTATAATTGCTTTACAATGGTGTGTTAGTTTCTGCTTTATAACAAAGCGAATCGGCTATAAATATATGTATATCCCCATATCTCCTCCCTCTTGCGTCTCACTCCCAGCCTGCTTATCCCACCCCTCTAGGTGGTCGCAAAGCACGAGCTGATCTCACTGTACCATGCGGCTGCTTCCCACTAGCTATCTATTTTACATTTGGTAGTGTATATATGTCCATGCCACTCTCTCACTTCATCCCAGCTTACCCTTTCCCTCCCCGTGTCCTCAAGTCCATTCTCTCAAACAGTTGAATTGAATTTTCTGGATTGTTATAGCCTCTTTGGGTTGTGTTTTGGCAGCTAAAGCCAATTGAGAACTGTATTCTGGCTGCTGTAAAGATAAATGCTTAGGAGCAATGTTTTAGGATTTTGTACAGCAGTCCTTGTCTTTGGAACTTACTTCTCTTTAGAATTTTCCTTTGTTAGAATGAGAGAGGCCATTAGAATCAGAGAAGTCCAAATTTCAAGCCATACTGGTATGGGTGAAATACCTCTAATGCATTTGTTTGGATTTTTGTCTTTTAAATTTAGTACATTATTTTCTTTGCAGCTAGTTTCAGTAACAGTAATTTTCCAACAGAGATGTTTGTTTAAACTTAGGTACTGTGTATTTTAAAGTTGGTATCATTCTCTTGGTACTGGTTAGTGAAGGGTAAAATGCAATGGAAACACTGAGCCTTAACCCACCTTCAAAATAATCACAGAGCTTAGTAATTCTGCATCATCTAATGTGGAAATCATCATATAAGAGTAGCATAATTACACAAAAATGGAGCCAACTAAAAACAAAAGAGAAGAAAAAGGTAGGATAAAACAACTAAGATTGAAACAAAGTTTCTTGAGAAATTCCTACAAAGTTGTGGGTAGAAAGATCTGTGAAAAAGATCACAAATTATGTCTGCTATGGGTTTGAATTTTTAAAATTGCTTTGTTTTCTTAATTTGGATTAGAACTTTGGTTGATTTGGGCCTGAGGGCGGATCTTACATTTCTAGAATCTCTACCTGATTACTTATCTCTTCCAGTTCTTTTCAAGTCAATTTTACTGGTTTTAAAGAGTATTTCTTAAAAACAGTTACCCATGTCATTCATGGATATTATTTTGTGCTTGCTAAGGAATTATTTTCTTATTATTGTTTCTTAGTTAATGTGTCAAAATAGTCATGGAGAGTTTTTTATGTGCTGGCATTGTGCTAAGCGAGCTCCTTCATTTACATTAATAGATATATAATTTAAAATAAATGGTATCAACACTTTTTTCTAAGGCTACTATGTTAAATACAAAAATAATAAATTAGAGAGGTGACTTCAGCAAGCTGGCAAAATAGAAGGTCCCCTGCTCCTATGTCCCCTCAGCAACAATAATTTGGCAGCCAGCCACAGACAAAAGTGCCTTTGTGGGAACTATGGGACCCATGTAGGTGACTGTGAAACCCCAGTGGAGCCAAAGACCGAGGAGGGGTACTTTGAGAAGGCAGGCCCATGCCCAGGTGGCCGACTCACCAACCATGGTCCTGGATACAGACCCAGAAATAGTCCCAACCCCCTGTGGAATTGGCTATAGCCCCATTCGGCCTTGGTCCTGCCCCCAGGACCATCCCCCAAGGGACCCAGCAGGATTCACGCCCATAGGTGCCTTGGGTAACAAACCTGCTGACATTGGTCCTGGGTGTGGTCCTGTGCCTGACTCCAGCCCGTCTTGGCTGAGATCTGGAGGCAATTCTGCCCACCCAGGGACCAGGCAGGAGACACACCACCTGTTTCCCCCACCTACCCCTCCTGAGGCAGGCCTGCCACGCTCAGCCTGACAGCAGATCTGGAAATGGCTATGTAACAGCCTCAGCCCCTCTCAGCTATGGTCTGACAGCAGTCCTTCCTGCTCAGACACTTGGTGGGAGAAACTTTTGTCCTGGCCCCTGGAGGCGGGCCCACAGACCTCCATCCAATTGCAGAGCCTAAAGTAGCCCTGTGGTCCTGGCATAAAAACAAACACATAGACCGGTGGAAGAGAATAGAGAGCCCAGAAATAAACCCATGCATATATGGTCAACTAATCTTTGACAAGGGTGCCAAGAATACACAATGGGGAAAGGATAGTCTCTTCAATAAATTGTGTTTGGAAAACTCAATATCCACATGCAAAAGAATGCAATTAGACTTTTATCTTATATCATACACAAAAATTGAATGTGAAATGTATTAAAAACTTAAAAGTAAGACCTGAAACTGTAAAACTCTTACAAGAAAATGTAGAGGAAAGCTTTCAACATTGGTCTTGGCAATGATTTTTTTGGATAGTACACCAAAAGCACGGGCAACAAATGCAAAAATAAGCAAGTAGGACTACATCAAACTAAAAAGATCTGTATAGCAAAGGAAACAATAAACAAAATGGAAAGACAACATATGGAATAGGAGAAAATATCTTCATTCCATGTATCTGATGAGGGGTTAATATCCAAAATATATAAAGAATTCATACAACTCAAAAAACCCAAATAACATGATTTAAAAATGGGCAAAGGATAAAAAGGAACAAAATTGGGTCATTTATAGAGATGTGGATGGAACTAGGGACTGTCATACAGAGTGAAGTAAGTCAGGAAGAGAAAAACAAATATCATACATTAATGCATATTTGTGGAATCTAGAAAAATGGTATAGATGAAATGGTCTGTAAGATAGAAATAGAGACACAGATGTAGAGAACAAACTTACGGACACCAAGGCGGGAAGGGGGGGTGGAATGAGTTGGCAGATTGGGACTAACATATATACACTAATATGTATAAAGTAGATAAATAATGAGAACCTGCTGTATAGCACAGGGAACTCTGCTTCACTTTGCTGTACCATAGAAACTAACACAGCATTGTAAAACAACTATACCCCAATTAAAAAAGAAAAAAGAAAATCACTGAGAGAAGACAGCAGGTATCATTAGCAAATGTTACAATAGCTCCCCTAACTTGGTGAATAAAACATATTAAATATCTAGAAAAAAAAATGGGCAAAGGGCCTGGGACCTAAATGGACATTTTTCCAAAGAAGACATACAAATGACCAACAGGCACATGAAAAGGTGCTCAACATCACTAATCGAGAGGGAACAGCAAACCAAAACCAAAATAAGCTATCACTTCATGCCTGTTAGAATGGCTGTTATCAAAAAGATTAGAGATAACCAGTGTTGGGGAGGGTATAGAGAAAAGGGAACTTTTTTTTAACACTGTTGGTGGGAATGTAAATTGGTGCAGCCATTATGGAAAACAGTACGGAAGTTCCTAAAAAAACAAAAAATAGAAATACCACATGAACCAACAACAATCTCACATCTGAGCATATATCTAAAAGAAATGAAATTAGTATCTCCAAAAGATATCTACCCTCTCACGTTCATTGCAGCATGATTTACAGTAGTCATGATATGGCAATAACATGAGTCCATCAAGAGATAAATGCATAAAGAAAATGTGGCGTGTGTGTATATATATACACACACACACACGCACACAATAGGATATTATTCAGCCATAAAACAGAAGGACATCCTGCCATCTGCGACAACATGGACATTATGCTAAGTGAAATAAGGCAGATAGAAATATAAATACTGCATAAGCTCACTTATATATGGAATCTAAAAAAGTTGAACTCATAAAACCAGAGAGTGGAAAGGTGGTTGCCAGGTGCTGGGGGGAAAGTGAGGAGAGTTGGTAAGAGGGTACAAATATCCATTAATGAGATGAATAAATCAACATGATGAGTATAGTTAATAATACTGTATTACATACTTGAAATTTATTGATAGTAGATCTTACATATTCTCACCACACACACATATGCTCACACTTGGTGCAAATATCACTTCTGATCTGAGATATTTAAGAGCCAGTGTGCCTCAAACGCACCTATCTACAAAACAGAAACAGACTCAGACATAGAGAACAGACTTGTGGTTGCCAAGGTTGGGGGGGGGAGAAAGAGGAATGGACTGGGAGTTTGGGGTTGGTAGATGCAAACCATTATATTTAGAATGGATAAACAACAAGGTCCTAATGTATAGCACAGGGAACTATACTGAATATCCTGTGATAAACCATAATGGAAAAGAATATAAAAAAAGAATGTGTATATGTGTATAAACAAATGAGTCACTTTGCTGCACAGCAGAGATTGACACAACATTATAAATCAACTATACTTCAATTAAAAAAAAAAAGAGCCAATGTGCATCTTCCATCTCTTTCTGGCAGCAAATTTGGAGGCCATGTTTTGGCCTATATTCTTGAGTCACCATTTGGTGGAGCTTTGCTTTAGAGAACTTCTTGCCCTCTTTAGACTTTTATGATTGATAAAGCTTTATTATGTGAAGTCACTGATACATCAAGGTGTTTTGTTTTGTTTTTTCAATTATTGCAACATAGTCTAGCTATACTGACTGATAAGAGCCCTTTATATTTATAATTACAAAAATAAAGCATTTATATATTAATCTTATTCCCTTCCCACTAGGTTTGAAGAAGAATGTGTGGGAGTTGTCTTTATATACCCTTCAATGCCTAGGCATAATCAATGCCTTATATATACAGAACTGAGGCTGAATACTCAAATGAATTAATAAAAAAAGGAATTGAGGCTATTAATTTCATATATATGTGTGTGTATGTATATGTGTATGTGTGTGTGTGTATATATATATATACATATATATATATATATATATGTATATATATATATAGTTGTTGTTTTGTTTTAAAGTAGCAGAAGTATTCCCACAATCCAGGTAGACTAGCTCTCTTTCAAATATCAGAAATGATAGTTCATATAGCAAAGTCTGTTGCTACGTAAAAATAACCTCACAAACCCTCATGGTTTTAAGATAGAACCAATACCCAGACCCTTAGAAATATACTGCCAATTCAAAATAGTTGAGTTAGAAAGTCCTATGAGAAATTGACCAGATTTGTTTTTCAGATATTATACTATTTTCTTGGCCTCTGATCTTGGGGAAGTGTTGGCACATGGCTCCAGTTCCTGCTCTTCATATTTGCTTCCTGAATGGAGAAACCCTGGGCACTGTTTTCCTTTGTTGAGGTGGCCAATTATGTTGCAGGGTGGTGTTCATGGAACAGAACACTTTTATAGCTACTTGCTTCAATCTGGCCTGTTCTGCAAACCTTTGTTCCACTTGTGGTCAGTGAACCCAAACTCTGGAGAGGTTAGTTTCCCACCCAAATGGCCCACCAGGCTGGGAGCTTGAATTGAGCATTGGTTTTCCCTGTCAATTTCATCTTTTTCCATTTGCTTTTACCCACCCCTGGTTCTCATTGAGTTGAACCTAACATGGTTTTCACTTAGTTAACTGTTATGTTGTTCTAGGTATTGATATCATTGTCAGCACAGTTGTGTGAACAACTTATGTTGGTTATTCTGGGCTTCCTCTGCTAGTAGGAAGACTACGTCTATAATAGCAATCAAATGCTTTGGAGGAAAAGCATTCATCACATATTTTTTACTAGCCAATTCAATTGAAGAGAATTTCAAATTCCTATTTAAAATATTTACTATTCCTGAATTTTAAAAATTAGAACATGAATAAAAAGTATAAAAGGACAATAAATTTAACCCATAACCCCATTACCCAGAAATAAACAGTTAAATTTTGATATATTTTTCAGTCTTTTATTTTTTAGCATTTATTAATTATATATATATACCTAAACACATATGCGCATATACCCAAACTTCTTCAAAATTGAAATTGCAACTCATAATTTTTAATTTAATGTCATATTACAAAAATTTTCAAAGTCTTCAATTACTGTTACATGATATGATTTCTAATGACTAAAACAATCTTAGTCCCTCTACATGCAAACCATCCACTTTTTGATGCACATATGGAATTTTTCTCACTTTTTGCTATTATGAATACTTTCAGATTGACTGTCCTTATATATCTATTTGTACATGTATAATTATTTACATAAGATCACTTCCTAGAACTGGGTTTTCTGGGCAAAAATGCATATAAACTTTTATGTCTCTTGGTTTACTACTCAGGCTTTCTTTCCTACAAGGTTTTGGCAAACTACATCATACCTTTTATAGCATGGATAATTATTGTTTTTAACCTTCATTAGACAGATTAAAATTAGATGTCATTGTAGATATAATTTGCCATTTTTAAAATAATATAGTCTTTGTATACTTATGTCTGACATTCAGTACCTCCCTGTGATTATGATATTCTTTTTTCCTTCTCTTTTCACAATTTTCTTTTCCTCCAAATTGTTTTCTTTTTCTGTATGTTTTGAGCGCCTGTCTTTCATATTAGAGGCTTTCCTAAAATGCTTGGTAATTCTTGATTCTTTACTATATTCAAGACTGAAGGACCTGAAAAGCTGATTATAAGCTCTGTGCCTGTGATGGGACCTGTTGCTCTTGAGACTGACAGTAAGATGATTTGACTTGGCCACGTGTTGTGGCTCTCTCCATGTCAGTGTCTTTAGTCCTCTTCTTTGGGGGTGATTGTATTTCCCACTGAACAACTCAATAAAGTCCTGTCCAGAAGTTAAGTCAAGTCTTGGCTGTAACACTGGTAAAGAGGCAAAGGGACTTGAGGAGGAAGTCTCATTATGCAGTTGGCAGGTGTACCCTTGATCTCCCCGGGGTTTTTTTTGTTTGTTTTTTGTCACAGCACACCTCCCCTCAACTTTTCCTTGTGCCCCTCAGTCGAGATATCCCCTCTGTCAAGTTTCCAGGGAGCTTTAGACAATGAAGAGGGTGGGGGAGGGGCAGTTGGGGGAGAGAGTGGGAGAGGAGATCTAGACAAGACAACTGCTTCTCAAATAGCTTTCATCCACCATCCCTTTCCTCACCCATCACCCCCACTAACTGAGGTACACATGGACAACAATTCCTGAGTTTTTTGAAGATTCTGTGGTGCAAATCAGGCCAAGGCCACTCTGTTTCCCAGGCTTCAAAGTTCTGTAGCTACTGTCTCTACTCCTACTTTATCCTTGTGGGTTTACGTCTTTTAAAATAATCCCTTTAGTGATATTACAATGGGGTTTCAAGATTCAGTGCTATTGGATGGCCCAAAGATAACTGTGAAGTTAGGCATTTCTCTTATAACAGCATATAATAAATTACTTTTTATAATGTAAATGGAGAGTTTTATAATTTAAGGTGTTTAACTCATTAACCTCCATGATCGTAAGCAATATGACTAGACCTACTTTGGTAATTGTTTTGTGTATCCTATTTATACTACCTTCTTATTTCTTCTCTTTTCTCCTTTGCTTTCTTTTTCTTTCATTAAAAAAAATCTATTTATGGTTTCTAGACAATTATTTTACCCTATATATTATTAAAAAAATCAGGGCTTCCCTGGTGGTGCTGTGGTTGAGAGTCCGCCTGCTGATGCAGGGGGCGCGGGTTCGTGCCCCGGTCCGGGAGAGTGCCATGGAGCGGCTGGGCCCGTGAGCCGTGGCCGCTGAGCCTGCGCATCTGGAGCCTGTGCTCCATGACGGGAGAGGTCAAAACAGTGAGCGGCCCGCGTACCGCAAAAAAACAACAAAAAAATCAAGTGTCAACAAATCTTTTGATCTGTTTTTTGGTAATCTTTAAAAAACAGAATGATTTTAATCTTACTTCCCCAATGTAAGTTGGTACAGCCACTATGGAGGTTTCTCAGAAAACCAAAAATAAAATTACCATATGATCCAGCAATCCCCTCCTGGGCATATATCCCGACAAAACTCTAATCCAAAAAGATACATGCACCCCTATGTTCATAGCAGCACTAATTACAATAGCCAAGACATGGAAACAAACTTAATGTCCATTAACAGAGGCATAAAGAAGATGTGGTACATATATATAATGGAATACCAGTCAGCCATAAAAAAGAACAAAATAATGCCATTTGCAGCAACATGGATGCAACTAGAGATTATCATACTAAGTGAAGTAGGTCAGAAAGAGAAAGACAAATACCATATGATATCACTTATATGTGGAATCTAAAATATGACACAAATGAACTTACCTACAAAACAGAAACAGACCCATGAACATAAATAACAGACTGTGGTTGCCAAGGGGGAGGGGTTTGAAGGCACGTAGTGGGAGGCTAAAGGTAGCAGATATAACCTATTATATATGGAATGGATAAACAACAAGGTCCTACTGTATAGCATGGAGAACTATATTCAGTATCCTATGATAAACCATAATGGAAAAGAATATGAAAAAAAGGAGGTACATATATGTATGACTGAATCACTTTGCTGTATAGCAGAAATTAACACAAAATTGTAAATCAACTATACTTCAAAAAAAAAAAATGATCTTACTTCCCCATCTTCGAAGGTACAATTTGTAAATGTGTATAGGCGACATGATGAAAGTTATCTTTGATTTATCATTCTTGTGTCAAATTCTTTTTTTTTTGAGAACCTTTTTACCTTTTTAACATTTAGTTGTACTATCATTTTTAGAAACATTATTTAAACTTAATTTTAATTGTGCTTCAAGCTTTCATGTGATTTCTTATTATATAATTTCTTACTAATCTAATTTCTCACTACTCTAATTTCTCATTACTCTAATTCCTGAGTTTTTCTTTTGATTCATTTCTATATCAACTAATAGTCCTTCAAGCACCTTTTTCAGGAATGCTGTTAGATTTTCTGAATTTTGCAATTATGACACTATTTCTTTGGTGGGTCTACACAATGTTTTAGCTCAGTACAGAATTTAAGGCTAGCAATATTCACTGGAAAACTCTTGACATTGTTTCCTTTTAGTATTCAGTTATTGTAAATATCACTTAGTACACAAGTTCTGGTTTGTAAAAATAGAACTTTATTATCCATAATTCCTTTTGAATTCTGAATCTCAATCCCCATTCCTTAGGTCAAGTAGAAATCTTAGTCCTTTTTGAAATATTCATCTTAGACTTGTTCCATATTTCCATGTACTTAAACATTGTATTTGGGGTGGGGGAGGGGTAGAAGGCTTGTTGCATAGTTCCATATACTTAAACATTGTATCTGGGAGGGGGAGAGGGATGAAAGGGGGAGATGACAAATGTCTTGATTTATCTGAGGCTGAGGGGACTCTGTGCTAAAACTGGGGAAGTCCTAGGTAACCTGGGACAGGTGAGTCATCCTAGATGTAGACTCTAGTCTTTGGTTCCTATGGTTTGCTTTTGTGATGACTGCTGTAGAGGGCTGACAGGCTCTTTGAATTCAGCTACTTCTTGCTGCTTCCTGCACATGCGGACCCTTTTGCTACCTACCTATCTATCTACCTATCTATCTATCTATCCATCCATCCATCCATCCATTCAACAGCCTGTCAGCTCCACAGAGAAACTGCTGAAGAACAAGATGTGGTGTCCCCTGTCTGTGAACCTATCACCTTCTCTGTTTCTTCTTATTCACAGCCTAGTCAATCCTCCTTCTGTGTTCAGAAATTTATGCTCATGAAACCCAGAAAGATTTGGCTTCATAATAAAATCCTCTAGGTTCTCCTAAGAGCTTAAACACTGAGAAAAATGTCTACAAAGACTTGTGGCTCATTCCTCTTTTCTGCCATACGTCTATCCTGAAATGATTACATATAGAGCTGCTTACCAGCCTGACAGGGAAAGGAGAAAAGAAGTTAAAATCTCAAAAAGGCATCCAGCTCCAAAGCTCTGGAGACAATGATTCCCTACCAAATTGTATCCCCTACAAGAAACCTATTTATCCTCAAAATATTGGGATTTCTTTAAATTTTTACACATAATTTTAACAGAATATTTGAAGCCCTTTTGAGTTGCAGATTTAGATTTCTTGTCAACCCAGCAAAAATTTCAATTATCAACCCAAAGATAGTTAATTAATCAGCTTACTAGGCTGATTTAGCTTATGTTCCAAAGCACAACAAGCCCATATACGTGTGATCCCTGTTCTTTAGGATCCTTTGGTCTTAATAAATTATTTTATTCATTTGAATGCAAAGTGATGCTTTTTGCTCTTTCCAAACCATGTATACAATGAATATAAAAAATAAAATCAAAGTAATTTTTCTGTAACTGATAGTCATACACTCTTCTCTGCATGTTGTACAACCTTCCTGTACATATATGTAATAACTCCAGACTATTCTCTACCTCAAGAAAAAGTCGAGGGAATAAGTAACCTGAAGTTGATTTGCATAAGATTTAAAGACATAGACTTTTTTTCTTTCATCTTTCTTTAACAATAGAAAATCAGTCTCCTCCAAGTAGTGCCTGGAAAGTTTCCCTAGGCTGTATGCTTTTCCTCACAGATCTGCCTGTATGACTCCACTAGTGCCCACCAGGGGAAACAGCCCTGGTAAGAAAGAATAACAAATATTCCTTGGCATAGTTGAGGCTGCCAGTCATGTAATGTTGCTTTTCCTCTTTATTACTTCATTTGGGAGGGTTGACAAGTATTGTTCAGATGAGGGATAGAATGTGAAAGTTTGCTATAGAAGACTATTTATGTTGCTTCTGAGTCTAATAACCCGAATCCTCACCATTCTCACAGAATTAATTGATCTCTACCCCCAAGAACCAGGAATATTGTGACCAGTAAGAGTACTGATTTTTGACCACGAACATTCAATGCAGCTGTCAGCCCATGCAGTTTTCTGACAATATCTAACCTAATCATGCGTGTGCCGTGACTTTACTTCTATTATTTTCAGTTTTGCAACTACATTCAATGTATATTTGTATCCGAGTTTACATCCATCAATGCCTGCTAAGTATTTTATTTTTATTTTTTTATTTCATTTTTTTTGCAGTACACGGGCCTCTCACTGTTGTGGCCTCTCCTGTTGCGGAGCACAGGCTCCGGACGTGCAGGCCCAGCGGCCATGGCTCACGGGCCCAGCTGCTCTGCGGCATGTGGGATCTTCCTGGACCAGGGCACGAACCCGTGTCCCTTGCATCGGCAGGCAGACTCTCAACAACTGCGCCACCAGGGAAGCCCCCTGCTAAGTATTTTTAATTTCTGATCATTCTGTGGGTTTCATGTTGGTATTATAGTATTCTGCAAATAACAATGGAAGATATGCATCTAGAAATTAATTAGCACACCTTGTTATTTTGCAATTGACCTGTATTTGCCTATTCATTCCCCACCCCCCACCCCCTTTTTGGCTTTGATTGGATCCATTAGCCTTTATCTATATTTATCTTAACAGATTTATGCACAGTTAATCAAATAAATTCAGCAATAAACCCAAGACAATTGTTAAAATGATTAAATAAACTTTGTCAGGCATGTTGCGGCTGTCTAGTCATTATACTCTATGCCTGAAGGTATTTATAAATGAATGCCTGCATCACAGCTAGTCAGTGGTCAGTGGCTCTTCTGGGAGAAACATATTGAAGAAAAGCCTGTTTCATTTCATTTGTTTTTATTGGAGATTTTTTTTTTTTTTACCATGGCTTCTATTTGGTAGCCCCTTTTTGAATCCACGATTACAATGTTAATACTAAACTGATCATTAAAAACATTTGGACACAGGTACAGCTCACATCACTAAACTTCTACAGTATAACAATTCTCTGTAAGAGACCTACAATAGGGCTGATGTTATTCTTTTTACTATTGGGAAAACAGACCCAGTGCAGTTAAATAAATTGTCTAAAGTAATTTAACAATTAAGAGTCAAATATTCTGACTCAAGTTTCATTGTCCTTTCACTGTACTATTGGCTCCCAGATTATTTTGATAATAATACATTAGGTATACACAGTCCACTTAAACTTTCCATTTATACTTTCTTATTGGTGAAGGAAGAGCAATTATAATAAAAATAAAATGTCATAGCCTAAGCAAAATTTGTTCAGGGTGGTTTAAAAGCAGAATTTACTAGAAAGCAAGAAAAGCAACTGAAAAATACTGAATATGTCCAACTCAAGACTAAAACAAATGATGCCTCCTTGGATACTGAAAAATTTCCAACCAATGTATATAAGTACCACTCAACAGCAGGTTTGCAACACTGGTGAATGTGGTCTGGGAGCCAGACTTCATTGTAGAAAAACCCCACAGTAAATAGGTGGAATGCATTAATTTTTATTTATAAATATTACATTTAGTATAAGGCACAATAATTCACTTTAAAATGTTATTCTAAGTTATACATAAATATATACTTGTGCGGAGTTGACCATCATTTGGTCATAAGAACGTAAGAAAAAACTTGTATTTCAAGTAAACTTTCATCCATTGGGTAAAATCTTTCTGCCCAAAAGGAGATAATAGCCCACACCATGAAAGATCACTGAAGTGTGGTTTTTACAAAATTTTAAAATTATGTTCCTTGCAAGAAAAATATCTAGCCAACCTTATGCCAAGTCTGATCAAAACTTATGTTATGGGGGGGCAGACAGCAGAAGCAAGAAGAACTGCAATCCTGCAGCCTGTGGAATGAAAACCACATTCACAGAAAGACAGACAAAACGAAAAGGCAGAGGACTATGTACCAGATGAAGGAACAAGATAAAACCCCAGAAAAGCAACTAAATGAAGTGGAGATAGGCAACCTTCCAGAAAAAGAATTCAGAATAATGATAGTAAAGATGATCCAGGACCTCGGGAAAAGAATGGAGGCAAAGATCAAGAAGATGCAAGAAATGTTTAACAAAGACATAGAAGAATTAAAGAACAAACACCTAGAAGAAGTAAAGAACAAACAGAGATGAACAATACAATAACTAAAATGAAAAATACACTAGAAGGAATCAATAGCAGAATAACTGAGGCAGAAGAATGGATAAGTGACCTGGAAGACAGAATGGTGGAGTTTACTGCCACAGAACAGAATAACGAAAAAAGAATGAAAAGAAATGAAGAGACCTCTGGGACA
Source organism: Mesoplodon densirostris (assembly GCF_025265405.1). Taxonomy (NCBI): domain Eukaryota; kingdom Metazoa; phylum Chordata; class Mammalia; order Artiodactyla; family Ziphiidae; genus Mesoplodon; species Mesoplodon densirostris. The sequence goes on from NC_082669.1 coordinate 44,570,331, forward strand.
ACACTGAACACACAAACATTCGTATTATAGGGGTCCCAGAAGGAGAAGAGAGAGAGAACCCGAGAAAATATTTGAAGAGATTATAGTGGAAAACTTCCCTAATATTGGATAGGAACTAGCCACCCAAGACCAGGAAGTGGAGGCAGTCCCAGGCAGGATAAGCCCAAGGAGAAACACACTGAGACACATAGTAATCAAATTGACAAAAATTAAAGACAAAGAAAAATTATTCAAAGCAGCAAGGGAAAAATGACAAATAACATACAAGGGAACTCCTATAAGGTTAACAGCTGCTTTCTCAGCAGAACTCTACAGGGCAGAAGGGAGTGGCACAATATATTTAAAGTGATGAAAGGGAAGAACCTATAACCAAGATTACTCTATTTGGCAAGGATCTCATTCAAATTCCACAGAGAACTCAAAAGCTTTACAGACAAGCAAAATCTAAGGGAATTCAGCACCAAAAAACCAGCTCTACAACAAATGCTACAGGAAATTCTCTAGGCAGGAAACAAAAGAGAAGGAAAAGACCTACAATAACAAACCCAAAACTATTAAGAAAATGGTAATAGGAACATACATATTGATAATTACCTTAAATGTAAATGGATTAAATGCTCCAACCAAAAGACATAGACTCGCTGAATGGATACAAAAACCAGACTTGTATATATGCTGTCTGTGAAAGACCCACTTCAGACCTAGGGACACATACAGACTGAAAGTGAGGGGATGGAAAAAGATATTCCACGCAAATGGAAATCAAAAGAAAGCTGGAGTAGCAATACTCATATCAGATAAAATAGACTTTAAAATAAAGAATGTTGTTAAGAGACAAGGAAGGACACTACATAATGATCAAGGGATGAATCCGAGAAGAAGACATAACAATTATAAATATATATGCACCCAACATAGGAACACCTCAATACATAAGGCAAATGCTAACAGCTATAAAAGAGGAAATCGACAGTAACACAATAATAGTTGGGGACTTTAACACCTCACTTACACCAATGGACAGATCATCCAGACAGAAAATTAATAAGGAAACAAAAGCTTTAAATGGCACAATAGGCCAGATAGATTTAATTGATATTTATAGGACACTCCAGCCAAAAACAGCAGACTACACTTTCTTCTCAAGTACACATGGAACATTCTCCAGGATAGATCACATCTTGGGTCACAAATCAAGCCTCAGTAAATTTAAGAAAATTGAAAACATACCAAGCATCTTTTCCGATCACAACGCTATGAGACTAGAAATCAATTACACGGAAAAAAACGTAAAAAACACAAACACATGGAGGCTAAACAATACATTACTAAATAACCAAGAGATCACTGAAGAAATCAAAGAGGAAATCAAAAAATACCTAGAAACAAATGACAACAAGAACACGATGATCCAAAACCTATGGGATGTAGCAAAAGCAGTTCTAAAAGGGAAGTTTATAGCAATACAATCCTACCTCAAGAAATAAGAGAAATCTCAAATAACCTTACACCTAAAGGAACTAGAGAAAGAGGAAAAAAAAACCCCAAAGTTAGTAGAAGGAAAGAAATCATAAAGATCAGAGCAGAAATAAATGAAATAGAAACAAAGAAAACAATAGAAAAGATCAATAAAACTAAAAGCTGGTTCTTTGAGAAGATACACAAAATTGATAAACCTTTAGCCAGACTTATCAAGAAAAAGAGGGAGAGGACTCAAATCAATAAAATTAGAAATGAAAAAGGACACCGCAGAAATACAAAGCATCCTAAGAGACTACTACAAGCAACGCTGTGGCAATAAAATGGACAACCTGGAAGAAATGGACAAATTCCTAGAAAAGTATAAGCTCCCAAGACTGAACCAGGAAAAAACAGAAAATATGATCAAACCAATCACAAGTAATGATAATGAAACTGTGATTAAAAATCTTCCAACAAACAAAAGTCCAGGACCAGATGGCTTCACAGCTGAATTCTACCAAACATTTAGAGAAGAGCTAATATTCATCCTTCTCAAACTCTTCCAAAAAATTGCAGAGGAAGGAACACTCCCAGAATCATTCTAGGAGCCCACCATCATCCTGATACCAAAACCAGACAAAGATACTACAAAAAAGAAAATTACAAACCAATATCACTGATGAATATAGATGCAAAAATCCTCAACAAAATACTAGCAAACAGAATCCAACAACACAATAAAAGGTCATACACCATGACCAAGTGGGATTTATCCCAGGGATGCAAGCATTCTTCAATGTACACAAATCAATCAGTGTGATACACCATATTAACAAATTGAAGAATAAAAACCATATGATCATCTCAATAGATGCAGAAAAAGCTTTTGAAAAAAATCAACAGCCATTTATGATAAAAACCCTCTAGAAAGTGAACCTACCTCAACATAATAAAGGCCATATATGACAAACCCACAACAAACATCATTCTCAATGGTGAAAAACTGAAAGCATGTCCTCTAAGATCAGGAACAAGACAAGGATGCCCGCTCTCACCACTATTATTTGACAAAGTTTTTGAAGTCCTAGCCATGGCAATCAGAGAAGAAAAAGAAATAAAAGGAATCCAAATTGAAAAAGAAGTAAAACTGTCACTGTTTGCAGATGACATGATACTATACATAGAAAATTCTGAAGGTGCTACCAGAAAACTACTAAAGCTCATCAATGAATTCGGTAAACTTGCAGGATACAAAATTAATGCACAGAAATCTCTTGCATTCATACACTAACAACGAAAGATCAGAAAGAGAAATTAAGGGAACAATCCCATTCACCACTGCAACAAAAAGAATAAAATACCTAGGAACAAACCTACCTAAGGAGGTAAAAGTCCTGTACTCAGAAAACTATAAGACACTGATGAAAGAAATCAAAGATGACACAAACAGATGGAGAGATATACCATGTTCTTGGATTGGAAGAATGAATATTGTGAAAATGACTATACTACCCAAAGAAATCTACAGATTCAATGCAATCCCTATCAAATTACCAATGGCATTTTTTACAGAACAAAAGACCCCGAATAGCCAAAGCAATCTTGAGGGAAAAAAATGGAGCTGGAGGAACCAGACTCCCTGACTTCAGACTATACTACAAAGTTACAGTAATCAAGACAATATGGTACTGGCACAGAAACAGAAATATAGATCAATGGAACAGGATAGAAAGCCCAGAGATAAACTCATGCACCTATGGTCAACTAATCTATGACAAAGAAGGCAAGGATATACAATGGAGAAAAGACAGTCTCTTCAATAAGTGGTGCTGGGAAAACTGGACAGCTACATGTAAAAGAATGAAATTAGAACGCTCCCTAACACCATAAATAAAAATAAACTCAAAATGGATTAAAGACCTAAATGTAAGACTGGACACTATAAAACTCTTAGAGGAAAACATAGGAAGAACACTCTTTGACATAAATCATAGGAAGATCTTTTTTGACCCACCTCCTAGAGTAATGGAAATAAAAACAAAAATAAACAAATGTGACCTAATGAAACTTAAAAGCTTTTGCACAGCAAAGGAAACTATAAACAAGACGAAAAGAAAACCCTCAGAATGGGAGAAAATACTTGCAGATGAATCAACAGACAAAAGATTAATCTCCAAAATATAAAAACAGCTCATGCAGCTCAATATTAAAAAAACAAACAACCCAATCAAAAAATGTGCAGAAGACCTAAATAGACAAAGAAGACATATAGATGGCCACGAGGCACATGAAAAGCTGCTCAACATCACTAATTATTAGAGAAATGCAAATCAAAACTACAATGAGGTATCACCTCACACCAGTCAGAATGGCCATCATCAAAAAATCTACAAACAATAAGTGCTGGAGAAGGTGTGGAGAAAAGGGAACCCTCTTGCACTGTTGGTGGCAATGTAAATTCATACAGCCACTATGAAGAACAGTATGGAGGTTCCTTAAAAAACTAAAAATAGAATTACCATATGACCCAGCAATCCCACTACTGGGCATATACCCAGGGAAAACCACAATTCAAAAAGACACATGCACCCCAATGTTCATTGCAGCACTATTTACAATAGCCAGGTCATGGAAGCAACCTAAATGCCCATCGACAGACGAATGGATAAAGAAGATGTGGTACTATACATACAATGGAATATTACTCAGACATAATCAGTAACGAAATTGGGTCATTTGTAGAGACGTGGATGGACCTAGAGACTGTCATACAGAGTGAAGTAAATCAGAAGGAGAAAAAGAAATATCGTATATTAACACAGATATGTGGAATCTAGAAAAATGGTACAGATGAACCCATTTGCAAGGCAGAAACAGAGATACAGATGTAGAGAACAAACGTATGGACACCAAGGGGGGGATCTGGGGGTGTGTGGGATGAATTGGGAGGTTGGGATTGACATATATACACTAATTTGTATAAAATAGATAACTAATAAGAACCTGCTGTATAAAAAAATAAAATAAAATTCAAATCAAAACCAAAAACTTATGACCAGATTAACTTGGTTTTATTACAGTTTTTATATTGGGATTTAGTAAAATATATAAATAAATAACTAAAAAAGATTACAGTGGGCCCTCTGTATCGACAAGTTCCACATCCATGGATTCAACCAGCTGCAGATGGAAAATATTTAAAAAGAAAAAAAAGCCTCCACAAAGTTGCAAAAGGCAAAACTTGAATTTGCTGTGTACTCTCAACTATCTACATAGCATTTACATTGTATTTACAACTATGTACATACTATTTACTTTGTTTTAGGTATTATAAATAATCTCGAGATAATTTAAAGTATACAGGAGGATGTGCATAGGTTATATGCAAATACTATGCCATTTTATATAAAAGACTTGAGCATTCTTTTATTTTGGTATCTGTGCGGAGGGTCTTGGAACCAATCCTCCGCAGGTATCAAGGGACCACTGTATATAAGAGCATGGAATCTAGTACTTCTAATACATTTTAATGTCACAATATGTAGAAAATCATAATCTTTAATTGGCACATTGACATCATTTGGAAGTGATTTCAGGGATGGGGTGGTCTATGTGAGACTTGATGAGAAACATCATATTTTCTGTATTTTATTTATCAGTAGTATAAAGTCTCAATTAATGTTTTCAGAAGTTTTAATGAACACCTTAAACTTGCTAAATGAACATAACTTCTTTTGTATCAGTTTTGATGCTTGAAATAGCTCCATACAATAATTTCAATTGATAAAATTTTTAAATGGTTATAAAATGGATTTACATTTTGTTATCTCCTGTAACCATTTCCGTAACCCATTCACAGCCCATTAATAAGCCATGACAGTTTGGTTGTAAAACAGTGCATTACCCTATCTTCCCTGGCTTCAAATTGGCATTCTCTTCATACATTCTCTGCCCTCTAATACTTTGCCATTTAATAAAGATAAGATGGAAAGCAGACCATATAGAGTCTTAAGGGGAGTTTACAGATCCGTTATAATCTTCAATGCAGCTCTTCAATCTCCTATACTTTTTTTTTCTTTTCCATTTACAACACATTTTTCTCCATTTCTGGCTGTTATGAAATATTTACAACATTTATTGAGCATTTAGAATTAGTAAAGATTCATCCATCTCAGTACTTTCCATATAAACTAATTACCACAAATCTGTTTAAAATAGATGGCATTATTATTCCACTTATGTTGCAAGGATGCTAAAGTATACTGTGTCCAAGTTTGCAGACCCAGGCAGTATGGCTCAGCATTTATTCTCTTAACCACAGACTCTGATACTGCTGCTCTGGTGCCTGAAGCCTTCCAAGGGATGAGAAACTAGCTCACTGTAGAAATACCCCCATTTTTTTTCAGATAGCTCTTATGTTTATACCTATTTTTCTGCATGTTGAGCTAATATATGATTTTTAATAATTACTAAAGTTGGGCTTTCCCTATTAGCTAATGCAAAATGATGCCTTACTAAGGGCTGCCACAGGGCTGCCTTTGAAATATTTGGAGACAATTGTTCTCCAGTCTTAAAAGGAACCCTTCTTATTCCTCTTGGAACGTCTAAGTCCTTTCCCCCGTCTAATGGTTACATAGGTATAAATAGGCCTCTTAAGCTGTGAGACCATGACTTTCGCCTAAAGTTTCTGGTCTGCTTTGTCTATCACAGAGCGAGGACATAATAGCAACTCCTCCATACCTAAACATCCATTAATGAAAAATCAAATTAACATTTTTGGCAGCTTCATTATAATCTTATTATCAATTTTATGTGGGTAGGAAAGGACCATCATACTTATTTAGAATCTTGTGCTGTATAGGGGTGATGTTTATTTTATCACTCCACAAGGAGAAGACTGATCATGGAATGTTATGGACTGGAGAGGTCCTTAGTTCTGGGATCTGTCCTTTAACCACACTCTCTATGGAGGCACCTACCCTTTCAAGTACTCCCTTGCCAACAGCCGTGACTTATGGCATCAATTGTGCAAATGACAGAAATCATGTGGCCACAGTGGGAGGCAATCAGCCAAAACAAATTGGGGGGAGAGATGAGAGACTGTGAGACTGAAGGCTCTTGTTTGAACTTGGAGGTGAACGAGAACTGCCTGGGACAAAACCAGTGCATGAGACAAATTAAGGAAATAAAATATTTAGAAATGTAGTCTTGGAATAATAGCAGACGTTGAGGTCTGGCTTTTAACCAGGGCCTAGAATTGGTGGTTCTTTGGTCTAAATAAAACATTCAGTCATTACAAACTGAACAAATATGGTGAGGTCATGTTCAGAAGGAGAGTTTGACTCATTCTTAAACTCCTAATTCCCTGAAACCAGTGTATACAATTTTCTAACAATGTAATTTGAATGATACTGAGGTGAGATTTTTAAATTTTCAAACCATTCTTAACAATTAAACTGAGGGTATCCATGAACAGTCTATAAAGAAAATGCCCATGTTGAGTCAGATAATTTAGAACTGTATTCCTGCAGTACTATTATTTAATATTTAATCTCTCTCTGCTTTAATTTCTTCCTTTGTAAATTGGGATTAATATATTTGTTTTGCAGAATTAAATGTGACATTTCACAGGAAAATCATTTTTGAAGTATAACCTACTATTCAGATGTCACCTATTACCATTAATACTTATGACATTATTCATATTTCTTAAAGATTCTTTTCTATATATGAAGTTCCTCATTATTGAAAACAGTTGGGAATCTCCTAAAAGGGCTCTTTAGAGATTGTAAGCCAACCACCAAACTCTTCCTTCTCTTCTTCCATAGCAGTAGAATTGTAGTTGATTCAGTTCCTAGACATCCTTACGGATGTCCCAGTTTATGTGAGTGAAAGTGATATGTGCCACTTCCAGGATAATTTCTTAACACCAGGCAGAGCTTCCTGAGTTTTTCTTTTTACTTTCCATCAGTTCTAACTTGGACATGGTGGTAACATATGAGAAAGACACCACAGAGGATGGTGAAGAAAAAATATGAATGAAAACTGGATCTCTGAATCACTCTGTGAACCAAAGCTGCCCAATACCCTCGAAGCCCCACCCTGTACTGTTTTGGATAGAGAACTGTAGTTTTTAAGTCACTGATTCTTTGGTGTCTGTTCAATAAAACAGCTTAGTCAATCTTAACTAATAAAAATTATATACATGATGTTTTTCAGTATTTCTATGCTTTCTCTATGATCACAGAAAACACATTGGGGAAAATTAGGAAATGTCCTAAATAATAAAAACTCAAATTGGCAACATGGAATAAATAGCACTGATAGCCTACTGCTGGTTAAAATGATCAATTAGTTTATTTTTAATACTGGGAAAATGTTATACTTATAAACATTTATCAAAAACTAAGAAATTAACCTTGACACACTGGTATTAAAGTACGGGTCTTAATCAAATTTTACCATATTTAAAAAATTAATGTTATTTTTCTGTTCCAGATCTAATCCAGGATTCCACATTTTATTTAATTGTCATGCCTATGTGGTCTCCTCCAATGTGTGAGAGTCTTCAGTCATTACTTGTGTTTTATGACCTTGACATGTTTGAAAAGTACTGGTTATTTGTAGAAAGCCCCTCAATTTGGGTTTGTCTAATGTTTTTTCATGATTAGATTGACACTGCGGATTAATGAGAAGACTATCACAGAAGTGCTGTGCCCTTCTCAATACACTGTATCAGGGGCTACATGAAGTCAGAACATATGACTGGAGATGGTAAGCTTAATTACTTGGTCATGGAAGTGTCTGCTAAGATTTTTCATTCTAAACTTTTTTTTTCTGTTGTAATTATTAAATACTATAGAGAAATACTGTGCAAATATCCTGTTTCAGCTTAAACTTTTATCCAACTCATTTTAGCATCCATCTTTGGATCTTGCCTGTGATAATTTTTACTCTAGTGTTCAAATGGTGGTTTTCTATTTTCTCTTAGTACTTTTGAATGTGGTAAGTGAAGTTCTTCTGTAAGGAGAGTCACTGATTTTTCCCATTTAAATTTATGCATTAATTAATTTATTTACATTATTATATACTTATAGATTCTTATTTCGGGGTTTTTAATCTCAAATACCACAGTAACTTATTCTGTTGTTCAAGCTATTCAAACTTTGTCCATTGGGAGATCCTTCAGTTTGGCTCCTGTGCCCTTCCATATGCCTACCTCCTTCATTTTCTTTTTTTCTCCATACTCCTTTACTTCTGGCACTACATAATGTTCCAGGCTCATCTCATATTTTCCTACCTCACATCTTGAGAAAACCATTCTCCCAGGAGCCCTGGTTCCTTTATTAGAGAGTAGCATTTAGAAACCAATATCTGGGGATTTCCCTGGTGGTCCAGTGGTTAAGAATCTGCCTTCCAATGCAGGGGATGTGGGTATGGTCCCTGGTCAGGGAAGGTCCCACATGCCACGGGGCAACTAAACCCACACACCACAACTACTGAGCCCACACACTCTAGAGCCCGTGCACAACTAGAGAGCCCGTGCACCACAACTAGAGAGCCTGCATGCTCCAACCACTGAGCCCCCATGCTCTGGAGCTGGCGTGCCATGACTAGAGACGCCCACACACTGCAACTAGAGAGAAGCCCCCAACGAAGATCCTGCATGCCGCAACTAAGACCCGACACAGCCAAATAAATAAATAAATTAGTTAATTAATTTAAAAAAAGAAATCGATATCTGGGCATGAGGTGTGTTAATTTGCGAATAGGATGTCACTGATGCTAGCCCCATTCAGTGGATAAAGCTAAGAAATATGTTTGTGAACTCATGCATGCACACATATCCATAGCTATTTTTCTATTTACCTGTGTGAATAGACCTATATTTTTTTAATAAGTCAATACTGGTACCATCCACACTAATCCAGCACTGCAGGATTCATTCTCACCTTTACCCTTTCCTTATTACAACTTCTCTCTCTGCTAGCATGAGACTGGATCTTATTATCTACATCTACTCACTTATTTGTTCAGCCCTAGTATACAAATAGAATAGTTTTAGACTTCTAATCCATACCCCTGGGAGAAATTTACACACTAGAACACATTGTTTTAGCTCCTTTTGCGCCCAACCCCTTGAATGTGATTAACTGATTTATATGTAATACTGCTTCTCCTTCCTCCCCAACATCCCCTACCTGGCTGATTTATTCTTTACTTTACACTTAATAAAATTTTCTTTTTATTGTGTACGATTCTATGGGTCTTAACAAATGCATAGAGTCATTTGTTCACCACAGCAATTCCATATACAACAGTTCTATCACTCAACATTCCCCCCAAGCTAGACATTCCCCAACTGCTGGCAACCATTGACTTGTCTTTCACCATGTAGTTTTACCTTTTCCATTGCCATATAAAAGAAATCATATAATATGTGGCCTTTGGGGACTGGCTTCTTTCACTTAACAAAATATATTTAAGATTCATCCATGTTGTTGTGTAGATCAATAATTTGCTTCTTTTTATGGCTAATACTTCATTGCAGGTATACGCATACTGCAGTTTGCTTATACCTTCAGCAGTTAAAGGTCATGTAGTTGTTTCCAATTCTTAGCAATAATGGACAAAGCTAATATAAATACTCATGTCTTTGTGTGAATATACCTTATTTATTTATTCTAGGTAGATATCTAGGAGTAGGATTGCTTGGTCATACAATAGGTGTATGTTGAATTTTATTAAAAAACGGTCAAATTCTTTTCCAGTTTGGAAATGGCTGAGACATAGTTTAATCCTACCAGCAATGTATGTGAGTTTCAGCTGCTGAGCAAGCTCACCACTATTTGGTATTGCTAGTTGTCGGATTTTACACATTCTAATCGATGTGTTATGATGTCTCTCATTGTGGTTTTAATTGGCATTTCCCTAAAGATTAATGATCTTGAACATCTTTTCATATGCTTATCATCCCTTCTTACATTTTCTTTTGTGAAATGTTTGTTCAAATCTTTTGCCTATTTAAAAATTGGGCTATTCGCTTTTTATTAATTGTTGAATATTTAGAGTTAAAAAATTTTTTTTTGATATGATAGCTTTATCACATATATACTTTGCACAGTTTTTTTTCCCCCACTGTATTTTGTCCTTTCATTCTCTTAACTGGTTATTCTGCAGGGAGAAATTTTAATTTTAATGAAGTTCAATTTATCCATTTTTACTTTCATGCATTGTGTTTTGGTGTCTGAGTCATCAAACTTGGGTCACAAACCTCTTTGACCCAAGTTCATACATATTTTCTTCTATGCTTTCATCTAGAAACTTTATAGATTTACTTTTTTTTTTTTAGATTTACTTTTTATATTTAGGTCCATGGTCCATTTCCAGATGATTTGGTATAAGGCTTGAAATTTAGGTGAGTTTTTATTATTCTGCATATGAATGAAGGAGTTTGACTTAAAGTTACCATTAAATTCCAGAAATGAAAGATAAAACTAGCTACTAAGATGCTATCAGTTACAAGTGACAATTTACCTCTCTATTATCTTCTGACTACCATACCACCCCACTCCCCCAAAAAACTTGTTAAAGACAAAGGGTATTTATTGCCTCATAAAACTGTAGACTGCAGAGACTCGTGGCTTTGGTATAGCTGAATCCATGTCTTAAATAATGTCATAACTAGTCTCTGTATCACTTTTTATCCCTCCATACTATTCTCTTTCCCAAGGACTCTTCCACATTACGGTGCCGAAAATATCTGTGTCACCTTTAAATCCAGTAAAAGTTTCTCTTTCCTAATAGTTCCAAATAAAGTTCTATATTTGAGTTTTATTAGACTGGCTTGAGTGACACACCTATTCTTGAACAAGCTGCTGTGTCAATGTCATGTAAATGATCTGACAAACTCGGGTTACAAGCCCAGTCCTGAATCTAGTAGCAATGTCAGGCACATTCTAACCATGTAGTTGAGACTCAGGGAGGGGTGGCTCCCTAAGAAAAATCAGGGTATTTATATCAGAAGAAGGAGAATGGGATGCTGGGCTGGTAGAAACAATGTTTCTTCACTACAAAAGGCCCCAGCAGAGTGAAAGTGAGTAGAATAACCTGTAGTGGAAGTGAGACATGAACTGCTCCAGGTTCATCACCAAGGGTCTGGGAGAAGCAGTCACTTGTCTTTTCTCAGTATAAGAAATGTGGTAAATGAGTGAAGTGCTCAGAATTCTTAGATGGCATGCCCTTATGTAAGTTACTGTAACCATAAAAGTTTAGTATGTAGCATATATAAAATTTAAAAATTTGGAACTTGTCATTCCTATTTTCACTAAAAATAAAGTTTACTAGGATATTTAGATCAACATTATTATTTTTTTTAAATAAATCTATTTATTTATTTTTGGCTGTGTTGGGTCTTCGTTGCTGCGCACAGGCTTTCTCTTAATTGCGGCCGAGGTGGGGTTCCTCTTCAATGTGGTGAGCGGGCTTCTCATTGCGGTGGCTTCTCGTGTTGCGGAGCACGGGCTCTAGGCACGCGGACTTCAGTAGTTGCAGCATATGGGCTCAGTACTTGTGGCTCATGGGCTCTACAGCACAGGCTCAGTAGTTGTGGAGCACAGGCTCAGTTGCTCTGCTGCATGTGGGATCTTCCTGGACCAGGGCTCGAACCCATGTCCCCTGCACTGGCAGGCGGATTCTCAACCACCGTGCCACCAGGGAAGCCCCTAGATCAACATTATTAACTGGAATGTTAGAAGAGAAACAGCAGCATGACTTTGTGAGTCTAGGGCACAGTGGGTGCCAGTTGAAAAATCCAAAGGAAACGAAAAAAGGGAAATGATTACTCATGAACCAGAATTTAACTACTATACTATAAACTTAAAATCCATTCCTTAAAAAATAGTTATTACAGGACTTAAAATTCACATCCTGCAGAATCTCAACTGATGAAAATGTTACAAAGGGAGTGTGAAACTCAACTTGAAATAAAAGTTACCCTACATGGAGAGAAATGTCAAAATCAGAACTAGGGAAGATGCTAGGACCCTCTAGGTTCTACATTTCTGAGTGACTTTCTGGAGTTCCTAAGATATCTAATCTAGGTTTGTTTATTGTTAGTACAAGAACACCCATGTGTATAAGCAAACTTAGTGTATATTGTGGGCAAAATGGTCACAGAATGATAGAATATAGACCCTGAAAGAGATCCAGACACCTAGACCATCTCCTCTACCTAACAACAGACTAGTGATAATCTGGTCTCTATCTGGCTCAGTCTTGTGTGATTTTTTTTTTCCTCCTAATTTTCTATATAGTCTTTATCTCCATAGTTGGTGTTTCCCAGACATAATATAGACAGTTCTTATCACCTTATCACCTGAAAGGGTAAACTGATACTGAGATATCCTTGAGGCCTTTCTTAGCTATGGGGCTAACATAGTGAGTGAGGAGAGAGCCCAGCGTCCTTTAGTTCATTCAGAGATTGCCACTCAGCAGCTGAGACTATCAACAGCTTTCTTTCATTCATCTGGTCAGTATTTATCAAGCATCTGTGTCAGACCCTGAGCTAGGCACTGAGACGACCATAGTATATAAAAGTCTCTTCCTATTCCCAGGGATCTTTACATTTAATTTATTTAAAAACATATTGTCGGCAGGGGCGGGGGAAGGGAGATGTTTCTTTTCAAGAGTGTACTAGTGTTTCTCAAAACGGGTACACACCCACAGCTAAGGTGTGTGTTCTATGACACATGGCACCTATGATGTGTTTCTTTAAGGAAAAAGAAATAATAAATCACTTTTGATCTTCACTTCCTGAGTGAAGGGATGAAAATATTTTCAGCAAATTGTTGAGATACTTCCTATTGTAAAACAGTTCTTAGAGACTTGGAAGAGTTATTTGCTTACATCAGTTTTTAGGAAGTAATTCATAGAAGAACAATTCAATTGCAAAGCCTAATATTGTTCCTCAAGCTACACCCTCTCTGCCTTTCTGTAGAAAAACATTGCCCAGACTTCCTATTAAATACAATCTTTTCCTAAAAGAAGGCAAGTGGCATCAATTTTTAAACAATGGAATGCCATCTGGAATGATAATTTGTAGTAGAGAAGGTAGCTAAAAAAATGAGCATCATCATTAAGGAGAATGTACACGCAAAAACCGAAGAGTATTTCATTAAATTTTAACCAATAAAGCACTTAATAATCTTATTCAAAACACAGGCTTTGAATTAAGTCAAGGCAGAACAGAGAAACACAGATAAATATTCTATTCTCCAAAGTGTGTGTGTGTATACAGATATATACACACATATAGACATATACAAATATACCCTATATTTATATAATATATGAATAAATATATTTATGAAATGTTTCTGAATCTTTAAGTATGATTTTACACGGATGGCATGAGAAATTTAGAAATAAAATAGAAAAATAATTTCAAACATATGAAAATAATTCAATACTAAGTCTGAAAAGATGATCAAACTGGTACTCTTATGAACAATTATTGTAGTTTTCAACTTGCTGAAAATATTTTTTGGTCACTATTTGTGGTTTGATTTTTCATGAATTATAATTATGATATTTCCTTCAAGATTGTATTTTTAAAGCATAAATCTATTTTAAAATTACACATGGCAAATAATCTCCTGAAGATATGTTAGCTGAGATTTTTAAAAAATCTTGTTTCTGGGCTTCTCTGGTGGCACAGTGGTTGAGAATCTGCCTGCTAATGCAGGGGACACGGGTTCGAGCCCTGGTCTGGGAGGATCCCACATGCCATGGAGCAACTAGGCCCGTGAGCCACAACTACTGAGCCTGCATGTCTGGAGCCTGTGCTCCGCAACAAGAGAGGCCGTGACAGTGAGAGGCCCACACACCACGATGAAGAGTGGCCCTCACTTGCCACAACTAGAGAAAGCCCTCGCACAGAAATGAAGACCCAACACAGCAAAAATAAATAAATTAATTAATAAACTCCTACCCCCAACATCTTCTTAAAAAAAATAAAAATAAAAATCTTGTTTCTCACAAATTCTAACAACTGTGTCATCATGGATATCCTTGTAAGTATTTAAATATGAATATTCATCCTTTGTGCTCCACTGTGGTATGTGTGTGACAGTATTATACGCCACCTGGACCTCTGACCGTTACCTGGGATTAGAAAGAGGTTACATTGAGTGGCAGTAGATTGACTCTCACAGCACCCCTTCTCATGACAAGAAACCATGATCCCCATGAGACGTACGGAGTGAGAGAGTTTTGTACTTGGAAGTGTCAGGAAGTAGGGGGATCTACCCTCAGGATATGCAGGTCAAACTCTCAAGGAAAATATGTTAAAAAAAAAACAGAAGAGCAAAAATATGGGTAAAGTAAACATACAAAGAAATCACGTTAAAGGCACCCACTTTAGAAGGTATTTCACATGTACGCTCTCACAGAGTCAGCTTTTCAATGTCTGAAAATCTCAACTAAAATTATTCAGTGAAATGCTGGAGATTTTAGACATGAGTTAAGAATATAGATGTGACTGAGATTCCATGAGAACATGTTGCTAAGAAGTTTGTTGGTATTAACCGCTTCTTACTATCTTCTGGAGGAATGTTTTTTCAACCCCAAATTAATTACTTGTGTACATTTTCTGAAAAATGCTTTCTCTCTATATATACAGTTTTACAATCACTGTAATTATTGTTTTTTACTTTTAATATTCTTACAAACCCCAGTAAATCATCATTGAGATTCAAGAATATTTCTTCAAGAAGGGTAATATACTGTTGAGTTCTATAAGCTACAGGAATGTTTATATGCCACCATGTAAAAATTATCACTTAGAAATTCTTTTATGGAGCTTGCATATATTAATTTATGAAATTTTGGCATATTTCCAAAATATTTTCTTTTGCACCTGCTACATGATCATTTAACTTAATGTTTGAGAGGACATGCTATTCTTTACCAAAACAGACTAAACACAGTCTCTAAAAAATATGAACTATTTCTCTTGCCTAACAAATGATTTCTCCTGTATTTCTTAAATTATTTGTTCTCTTGGATAATTCACATTTCTGTGCTCCAATTGTACTTGTTTAGCAGTATAGAGATTTACCTTCACATTTCGTTAATATTCACTTCATATCTTATTTCATAATTATTATTAATGGTTTGTTTTTGCTTAAACATTTCCTACTAACAAGATTAGATGTATCAAATTTGTAAATTTTATTAATTTATAAACATATAAATTTTAGTTTAAAAGTGATTAGATAAGAACCAAGAATACATAATCTGTATTGTGTCATCCTCATTTCCTTGCTTTCTTGACCACTGGGGAGAATCTAGATTTGGTGCCTAAACGTGGATATGACCACACAGTGTCAGGTATGGGAACATCGATTGCCATGGGAACTGATGTGGAAAAAAACTGTAATTTAAGTATATTAAGTATTCTACAAGTATATTAAGTATTCTTCAAGAAGATGATATAGGTCAACTATATGACTTTCCCCCTAAAATATCCATTTTTTAAACTAAGCTTTTCTTTTTAAACTAAGTGTTATCTGTCAAATATGGTTCTATGACCAATCACAAAATCACCTATGGTATTTTCTGGAGGTAATAAGAGGTATACCTTCTTTCTTCTCCCTTTCACTTCAATTTCTTTACCGTTTGCTCTGCTCTGCCACCAATTTCTGCAACTGCTGATCTCATTTAAACATTTTTTTAAAAATTAAGCTCCTAAGGCTCTAAAAAAAGAAGCTATCAGATACTAGAATCAAACTCTGGAAATAGACTGGAAAGGATTAGAATGTAGCAACTAGACCTGCCTTTTCAAGATAGGACACAGGCATCTGGGGCCAGGTCCCATTTTAGTTGCAAGGAATACAATGATGAAAAGGGCTCTCTGGCTTGAAGATTTTATGCACTCAGGGGACAAAATGACAAACTGTACTTTGACGGTACCTTCAAAATTCCTACAACTGATGATTTTCAACTTTTTTTTAAAGTGGCACATATGATAGCTGATATTCAAATGCATTGCCCTGCTATGAGAATATACAGGCTTATGAATATTTCTATCCCACTAGTTACTAGTGGTAATTCCAAAGTAATCATAGAGGCTACAGCGGTTTGATGACTAGATATTCTGGAAGTCAGATGCCACTGGTCATCAGCACCCAGTGGCAACTATTAGGACTGAACTCAAGTCTCTGGAGAAGCATGGTTAAAGCAAACGGAACCAAGTATTCTTGGATGAACTCAAGTATCAGGCCAGTATTGAAAGAATAAACCAAAACACTCCTGTACTAAAACTGATACAAAGGTCAAGGACTTGGTTTTAAACCTAACACAGAATCCTTGAATTTAGAAGTATAATTTACAGTCAAAAAAGATCTAGTGGCCCCAATGATTTGAAAACAAGTTATGGCTTAGAGTTCCTCTTAACTATTGGCAGGACTGGTTGACAACCTCAGGGACAACTGAGACTGTGAGAGGAGACAATATACCTAAAAACACCTGACCCATTATCTGACAGTTGGTCAGTAAAGTTTCTATCTCCTTTTTAAATGCGCTAAGATCATCCTTAACCATTCCAGGACAGGTATGCAAAGGAGTGATTTATATATATATATATATATATATTTTAACATCTTTATTGGAGTATAATTGCTTTACATTGTTGTGTTAGTTGCCGCTGTACAACAAAGTGAATCCATGCCACTCTTTCACTTTGTCCCAGCTTACCCTTCCCGCTCCCCGTGTCCTCAAGTCCATTCTCTACATCTGCATCTTTATTCCTGTCCTTCCCCTAGGTTCTTCAGAACCATTTTCTTTTTTTAGATTCCATATATATGTGTTAGCATATGAGCACATGGTATTTGTTTTTCTCTTTCTGACTTACTTCACTCTGTTTGACAGACTCTAGGTCCATCCACCTCACTACAAATAACTCAATTTCATTTCTTCTTATGGCTGAGTAATAATCCATTGTATATATGTGCCACATCTTCTTTATCCACTCATCTGTCAATGGACACTTAGGTTGCTTCCATGTCCTGGCTATTGTAAATAGTGCTGCCATGAACATTGTGGTACATGACTCCTTTTTTTTTTTTTTTAAGGCTCTTGCCACTACTTGGTTCTGAGCTACATTTTCTCTTATTTTACATGACTCTTTTTGAATTGTGTTTTTCTCAGGGTATATGTCCAGTAGTGGGATTGCTGGGTCAGACGGTAGTTCTATTTTTAGTTTTTTGAGGAACCTCTGTACTGTTCTCCATAGTGGCTGTATCAATTTACATTCCCACCAACAGTGTAAGAGGGTTCCCTTTTCTCCACACCCCCTCCAGCATTTATTGTTTATAATTCTCTCATACATCCAGAGAAATTTAACCCACAGAGGATTATAAAAATGCAGTCTATATCATGCTTCATCCTATGCCAGAGCAAAAGTTAGCAATCGCATCAGCCCCCTCTGAAAATAAATTTCCCTCTTATTCACCAATATATTGAAGAAGAAATTAAGAGACCTTAATGTTATTAAGCCAAGGAATTGGTTTTAACAATATCAATTGTAGGTGACACTTAAAATATTTGATTTGAGAAATTCCTTCCACCCCATTCCTTTTGTAGAACTACACATTATGGGAACGAAGGAAAACAAGGACCCCTTCAACTCAAAGCTCTACAAGGGAAGCCATCATATCACAAAACTGAATCATGGTGCAAGGAGGTCATCTGCACACCTCTCTTCTCTACTGAATTTCAAACGTTTGGCACAAAGAAATATCCAGCCAGCATCATCCAACTCCCCATGAACTGTCAGTAAGATAAGGCTAAAAGGTTTCAACCACTGATTTTTTTCCTCAGAAAGAATACCATTTAAGCTTTATGTCTCATAGTTTACATTCAACATATAAGCATCTGAATATCACTCTTGTATTATGTGTATATTTGAATAACTCCTTATATTGACATACTTTCAAGAAAATTTTCTTTAGAAATCTGAACAAGATGTTCAAGAACGCAAAACTGGTTTTTAGTAAACCAAGTTGAACTTAAAAGTGATGCTGTGAAGAAAAGAACAACAAAATGTTTCCTAGTGGTTATGTATGATTGTTTTATTAGGTTTGATAAGACTAAACAGTCCAAAGATTTGACAGTCCTGACACCTGGCATGTGAAAGATGGAATTCCTGAATGGAAAGTATTCTTATTGAACTTTTCTGAAGACTTTGGCTGGAAAGATGTATCTTTTCCAAAGCAAGTACATTCTCGGCGTTCCTTCAACTGGCTGAAAAATGAGGTATGGAATTCTTTGCTTAATGGGAAATCTACTGCTGTTTTAATGCATATTTTTTGGAACTTTTTTTAAAAAAAATTCTGTCATCACTTTTCCTTTGTAGAAATAAATATGACACCATATGGGAAAAAATGTTAAAGCTCCATATGTATAGAGTAATGGTCTGAATTTAAAGATGAACTAATGCTAACCTCCATTTAATGATTAGAAAATATTGAAAACAAATACCCATGCAAGTTTATATGCTTCACAGTTGCTATGCACAACACCAAGATGATATGGCTACTCTGTACTTGGCTGTGTTTAGGTTAAATCAGAGGTGTTTATAATAATAAGATATTTTTATGTGGCTACATTATTTATCTTACTGGTTCTACTTTGTGATGCACAACAGACCCATTATTGTACTTCAGCTCAGATATTTATATACAATACAGTTCAAAGAACTGATTCTCATTCTTCTACCTACTGCTTAAAAAATGTAGGACAGCAAACTAAATAAAAAGAGGTCATAAATCACAATAGTACAGATGTTGAAAAGGGAAAGTGCTTTTTTGGTCTGTCAATGTGTCACATGAATTTTTAAGTTATGAAATCCATAAAAAATAGTTTCATGACTGAAAACAAAAAAAAGGAGGGTATGGATTAATTGAACAAAGAAATAAAGGATTCTTTAGAACTGATTCAGAGCCTAGTGGAGGGAGCTATCCACTCTGAAAGGTCTAAGACACAAAAGAATTCTGTGATTTGGCTACCACCTCTACTCAGCCCCAGGCTCAACAGTAGGAGTCAATATGGGGTCCCTAACTGGGATAGGGAGCCAATGGGTATTCTTATACATTTGCCTCTTTAACCTATTTGAATATGTTCCATATGAGTCTAATGTGTTAGTAGGTGATAGACCGGGATTCATGAGTCCAGAAACATAAGCCAAGTGAGATTCTATCTCAGATATGATTAACATCTACTATTGAAACACTTCAGATGGCAGAGAACCTCCTTCTTTCTGAGATATCCCATCTTACCTTTGATCAAACATGATCTCCCTTTACCTTTTGCTCATTTTCCTCTGGCATCTAAAGAAATATCTATCCCTTGTTCTACATGGTAGTTTCAAACATGTGAAGATAGTACTCATGTCCCTCAGCTTACATGTCCAACTGAATATTGTTCTCCAGAGAAAACATTCTCAGCTCTTTCAGTCATTTTTAAAATGTTAACTGGTGTCATGTTTCTCTTCTTAATTGCACATTAAGTGAGTTATTGTTCATCCCAATACATTTAAAAATGTGTCATTCAGCACACCCCAAACACACTCCTGTTGCTGTAGAGAATAGGAACACCATCACTCCCTTATTTTCTGATCACAGGTAATGTATCATACCTTGTACAGCATTTACAATGAACCACTTTTCTCCCACACTGCCAGTTTCATTCATCAACTGAATTACTTCCGTACCATTAATGAGCTAAGTCTCACTCCATTTATGCGCATGCACACACACACACGGAAATTCTATGACCAACTAAAACAATGAGGCTGAAGAAAAATAATTTTGAATTGAACTAAATGAATGTTCATTGTATTTGAGGGAGATAAGTGGCATTGTTAGTTATTCATTTGGCAGTTTAAATATTTCTTGCCCTTCCCTTGCAATAATTTATGTGTAGACAGCAAAGCAATACCCTCATCTATAGTCGAGTTCCTTATCCACATGAGCTTTTTACTTGATATTTTACCGGATATCTCAAATAATTGACATCACTGTCATTTTTTACATACTTCTCTATTCCAATATTTGGTGTAATTTCAAACTTCTATTAAGATTCAGGTATCAAGCTTCAGCTCTGGGATCCCAGGCAAGTATTTCAGGTTGGTGCTTGTCTTTCTCTTTTGTTAACTGAAAAATAAATGGCTCCTCTTTTGAGATTATTCATTGCATTATTTATACTTCTGCACATAACTGAGGCCCAGGTACACTCATCATTTTACAAAAACTAGAGAAAGAAGAGGAAAGGAAACTTAGAGATGAATGATCTTAGCTCTCACCTGTCACAGTATCTGTGGGAATAACCACAGGTTGTTGACTATGATTACTGGTTTTGTTATATTTGCCCTCCATAAAAGTTTTAAATTTCCTTTTGAACGCTCATCGTATGTCCAAGGAATGTTTCAACAGCACTAAAGATGTCTCACTCATTGCAAAGATTATCAGAGCTTTCAAATGCATTGGATATTTGGCTAGCAAAATTTTAAAGTGTATACTTTTATCCTTTACTATTGGGAAATTATATAATAAATACGTATTATTTCTCAGTAGTTACTGATCTGTGCAGTTATGTGAAACTCTTGCTTTCATTTTTATTATTCTTATAGTGGGACCAGTTGATGAGAAAAATATAAGACTGGTCTTTGCATCTTATTTACCCACTCCACTATAAGAACAGAGGATTTAAAAGCCAATTTAAATTGAGGGGAAAACGTGTGTATTTTTTGAGAAAGCTACAAGGAGGAAAACAGAGCAGCAAGAGTAGAAAGTCTGAGAATGTGCCCCCAACTGAAGAAGCTACGGTGTTAGCAGGTCATGCTACCATGACAGGATGCTGGGATGAGACTCATGTTGACTCAGTTTCAAATATGTTCCAGTAAGAGAGACTGAGGTAGCAGGATGGACATAAGACACATCTTTACATGCAATGCATATTCATAAAATATCTGAGTTCCAGTGTCGCCACTCCAAGAACTCTCAGCAGATGATGTTATTCAAGAGATTTCTGAGAATAATACCTGTGCAGAAGATGGTGCTGTGAGCTCTGTAACCAACCTGGGCACCCTCCACCAAAGGCACATGGCTCTGTACCACTTCCTAAAGCCTGGTGAGGAGGACTTTCACAAGAAGACTTGGAGAGCTAAAATATGTGTCTCTGCAGTTGTGGGGGGGTCACATCGAAAGCACTAGTGGGCAGAAGAAGTGCCAACTAATTGCTTGGTGACAAGCCAGCAGAATGCTGCAGCACTGCGGAGTCTCTCAGGGCAAAGCATGTGAGAGCATGTTCTGCAGATCAGAATGGGTCATGTGAGCTGGCATGAGGTCACCTAAGATCATGCCAAGAATGGTGATTAGAAGACTGAGGAGACCTCAGCTGAGAGAAACTTGATACAGTGTATCACAGCGGGTATCACAGGGTGTGTCACAGGATGCTGAAGAAGAATACAAAGTATCTGCTCGGAATAGACATTGGCATGGGGCTGTAGAATAGAGGTTTCCACTGGTGAGGGTCCCTGAAGTGACTGAAAGTGCATCACAAGAGAAAGTCTGGTTTAACTATGGGCCAAGGCCAGGAGTACAGCTGACTTACAATATCTGACTCTGTCTTGCGATCTCTTTTGCAGGCTCTAGCCTAAGGCTGATCTAGGCTAGAGAAGAGATTTTTGCTTCATCCAGTTAAGAGGTTAATTAGAATCTTGGTCTGGACATGCTAATAACTGAAATAAGACAGTGTTTGTGACAAAGTGACCAATTACATAAAGAATGAGCAGAAAATAAAGGGACATTGATTTCATCCAAGTTTTCATTCACGAATAGGGAAGAATTCTACCAATGAATAAGACTTAATGGGGCTGCAGGAAACAAAAAGAAAGTTGCATTTTGATCAGTTACAATGCATGATTCTTGCTACTCTGGAGGGGGTAGCAAGGCATCAGAAGATAGGAGCTTCAGGACATCCCTAGGAGAACAGATGGTGGACTTTGAAGCTGTAAATTTAGGCAAAATGCTCTCTCCACAGCCTGGTAAAAAAACCAGCGGTGCCTCCCACCCTCAGGAGACCAGTCTCACTTGACTGATATGCACAAATAGAAAATGAAATTCAAAAAAACAAGAGGCCCTCTTTAAATGTTCTGGATTTTATACAATTTGGGGGACCTGAGGATCTGCAATATGAGAGACTGAATCTCTCACCAGTGACTGAGAGTCAATTTTATTTTTATTCAGAAATATGTTTTGATGCCTAAATGTTGTGGTTTTATTTGAAAAACATAATACTTGCTTTATTCCAAAAAGTTTGTGGAATAGAAGGAAATGTATGGCAGTAATGGAATCAGGACACGTAGTAGGTGAAAAGGTAATTGGAAGGGCATCTGTCAGTAGTGGGTGAGTATTGAGTCAGTAATATCTATAGACAATTCACAAACAGCCTGGAATTTCTGTGCGTCGCTGTTATCTCTGCAGCTCCTAGGACTTATTTCGCTGTCTGCTGTGTAGCTGTATATAGCACAAACACTCTAAGAGCATTTTAGAAGACTTCTAATCTTGCTTCCCTTTCCTTCCTGGCAAGTTCTGTGTTTTTTGTTGTTCTTTTGTTTTGTTTTGTTTTTTGTTTTTTAATCCTTAATAGGCAGAAGTTTTGCGCCTCTGGAAATATACTGCAATTTTATGGCTCTTCCTGATGAGTGAATTTTTCAGCAACCATATGGTATGGCTGGCTCTGACTCTACTGAACTCTAATAATGTTCAGAGTCTGTGGAGCAGCTTGTTCATTCCAACCTTTTGTAAGCCTTGCTATATTGATTGCGGTCTTTGATAAAGCAAGTTGTTGAGTTTTCGGTCTCTGCCAGAAGTTTTAAATAAGACAGTTTGAAAGTCAGCTTTGGTTGAGCTTTATTTTGCAAAACTTGCTTTCTCCTATGCCATAGGCATGATAAATTTATGGCGTAACTTTTCATTTTCTTTTTGATTATTTCAGAAAATATTTGCTTCTCAAGCCCTTACACATGAACTGCTTGAGTCTCCCGAGATAGTCTTAATGTCCCTTCTCATGTTATACATATCAGAGTATTCTCCTTCTGCCATAAGTTCAGCGTTTACACTTACTGAAATTCTTTGAAATGTGCTTATTTTTGCAATTATTTCAGCATTTAAAGTAGTAAAATATTACATAGTGTCATGAGTTGGTTTTCAAAAGAAGAGCTCTTGTATTTTTATTCATACAATGATCATTGAATTAATATCTATTATATGCCTACCATAGTACCTTCCCTGAAGAAATTTAATGTCTAGAATGAGATACTACTACTACTATTGGTAATAATAATAATAAATATAGGTAAAATTTGTTGAGTGGTTCCTACTTGCCAGGTGCCATTGTAGAATTTTATATGTCAGATATGAATTGATTCTCATACATACACATGGATACTATTATTCATTTCTTTTAACATTAAAGGAAAATGACATGGACAAATTAATTCTCTTGCCTCACACAGATAATAAATGTCACACAGATAGTACATGATGAATTCAAATTTAGGCATCTTGATTCTCTTGAATTATCCTATCTTTCTCGATAGAAAAGAATGATTAAAATATTTCTGGTGAGAGGGAGTTCAGCTCCTGAAAGGTCTAGGAGTCTTAAAATGAAATAGGGATTTACCCAGGGGACAGTATAGATCACTGAGCAGATGTAAGTGAGGCACTGACCTAATTAGGTGTGATTTCAGAAAGCTCTGTGATGAACTGAAGAAAAGGTGAGAAATAGTCAAGTATTATTCCTAAATTCCTGATTTGTGTTGCTGGGTGAATGGAGTATATATATAAGGAGAGTGGAGGAGGAGCGAGTGAGAAAGAAAACAAACTTGGGTTTGGAAAAGTAGAATTTGACAATCACATAGAGATTAGCACCAGAGATATGGATGGAATAAATGAGGCCAAGGAACCGAATGGGATTATCTTTTTTTTTTTTTTTTTGTGGTACACGGGCCTCTCACTGTTGTGGCCTCTCCCGTTGCAGAGCACAGGCTCCGGACACGTAAGCTCAGCGGCCATGGCTCACGGGCCCAGCCGCTCCGTGGCATGTGGGGTCTTCCCAGACCGGGGCACAAACCCGTGTCCCCTGCATCGGCAGTCGGACTCTCAACCACTGCGCCACCAGGGAAGCCCGGGATTATCTTTTGAGCATCATAAAATACGGAGAGAAGAGAGCCAACGACTCAGGAAAATTCCAATAGTTATGGGAGTCCCAGAAGACAAGGAGTTAATAAAGTTGCCTGACAATAATTTTGAACAGTGGTGAAAGGAATACAAAGCTAGCTGGTATCACAAAAGCCAAGAAAGAGTGCATTTCAGGAGACAGGACGAGTGTCATACATTCTTAAGAAAGGCTTTGTAATCTGATGATTGAAAACAATTCTGTTGGATTTATTAACAATGAGATTGTTGGCAATCTTGGTATGAGTAATTTCAGTGGAATGATGGAGTCCACAAAGGAAGCTGAAGTTGATGGGGAAAAACTAGAAGGTGAAGAAGCAAAAACAGCAAAAACAACAACTCTTCAAGAAGCTCATCTGTGAAGGGCAAGGGGCAAGAATTAGTGCTGGCCTAACAATTAGGGCTGATAAGCTTAGACAAAAAGTACTCCTAATGATTTGGGCACTAAAAAAGTAGACTTAGATACAGGCATGGGTGTTTTGTTTTGCAAAAATGAACCTCGTGTCAAGAAGTTCAAGTCGTCTGCAATGATACAGCCAGTTAGAAGGTGGAGGTGCTTAAGGAGCTTAGAGAAGGCTGAACTAGCTCTTCAGGGGAAAAGGAAAGCAGCTGATTAGGGGAATCTAAAAGGATCAGGAAACAGTGTTGAGGAACAAGTAGAGGCTACAGCTCATGGCATGATCTGGGAGCTGGTACTATTTTCTCCAGAATTCAGACTCCTGCGCAAGGCAGACAACTATATTCATTCATGTTTGGTGTTTTTCTATACTGGTAACTGAAGAATTCATTAGAGGAAGGTCAATGTATTACTAATAGAGGAGGTGAAACAATAGATCATTTTATCTAGTTTGAGTAGCAGCAGAAAGAACTATTTAATAAGTACAAATTATGTACCACGTATAAGGGGATACAGGGGTGAACAAAATACTTACATATGTGTCCTGCCCTCAATCATGTTGGTAGTTGAGAGAGAAACAAATGAATACTCATATAAATGTACAATTACCAATAATATTAATTGCTCTGAAAGAAAGTTAAGATATACGGTGAGAGGCTAAGAGGGTGGAATGCTTTAGATTGCATGTCCTGGAAACATTTAGAATGGTAGCTTCACAAAGAAGATTTATCGTGGAGTGTTCTCAGGACACTCGTGAAGGCATCGAGGAAGCAGGACTGGGTTGAGGGAGAAGTTGGGCCACAATGCACCTGAGGTCTCAGCTGATCCTATGGAAGTCTGGCTGCTGGGACGGCCCTTCAAAGCTATCCCAGGGCTTCCCTGTGGCGCAGTGGTTGAGAGTCCACCTGCCGATGCAGGGGACACGGGTTCGTGCCCTGGTCCGGGAAGATCCCACATGCCGCGGAGCGGCTGGGCCCGTGAGCCATGGCAGCTGAGCCTGCACGTCCAGAGCCTGTGCTCCGCAACGGGAGGGGCCACAACAGTGAGAGGCTTGCGTACCGCAAAAAAAAAAAAAAGCTATCCCAAATTAAGGCAAGGGGACAGAGCTTTGCATCTTCATGGTCACTGGCTATAAGTTGCTCCCCTGGAAGAGTTTACAACAAAGGTTAAGGCACTCTCTGCGGTAGCTGAGGAAATTCACAGCAAAGGATGTATCAGTGAGCTCTCAGCAGCCTGTTTTCCCAGCAGCTGTGGGTGGTGTGTCAGCCCTATAGAGGGTATCTGAGTGAAGCACCATGTAATAATTATAGTTTATTACCAAGTGGTAGAGATCCACCAACATCTTCTGGTAAGTTTTTCCTATCTGGGAGCAGCTCCTTCAGGGTTCTTATTGACCTTTCCTGGGAAACTTACAAGAAAAGGGCTATAGGATGAACCACAGTTACTTCATGTGACCTCTTAGCAGTAACTAATACTCATCACCCTGCTCCACCACACATTCCACATTTTTCTCATTGTCAGCTAACGCCTTTGCTTGCTAGGTGGTTTTCCTGGTAGAGTGAATGAGATCTTTGTCCCTGAAGGATCTGAGTCCCTAGTTACCATGCTCTTCTCAGACAATGACTGCTGTACTTGTTCATTATTATTAAAACTGGTCAGGGAAGCAGTGAGATACCCCAGTGAATCCCTTGAGCACAAAATATGTTCACTCCCATTTTGCAGCGTGATGCTTAGGGTGGGTTTCTTACCAAGATGCCTGTCGGGATGGTGATTCTCTATTTTTCCTGATGTTTTCTTGGTACAAGGAGTCTGAAGTTACTGGATAGCAACTTTCAAGTTGAAAGTTGAGTGGGACTCTTACTGTGTCCCTGGTAACACAGGGAGCCCCAATTTTCCCAGTGGGTCATTGGGAGTGATAAGAAGTGGGGCAATTGCTACCTCCAACTCTTTGGTTCCCAGTCTCCTGTGTTTGAGATACTGAGGACAAACCAACATATAAAGTTCCTTGACTTGGGGTATATACTGTGTCTTGGAGGATGGCACCCCTCCATCTCTGTTACGGGCTGAATTGTGTCCCCCTCCCAAATTCATATTTTGAAGTCATAAACCCCAGTATCATATAATGTGACTGTATTTGGAGACAGGGCCTTTAAAAAGGTGATTAACTTAAAATGAGGCCTTATCCAACCTGGTGTCCTTATAAAAAGGGGAAATTTTGACAAAAAAAGTGACACCAGGGGTGTGCTTGCACAGAGAGATAACTATGCGAAAAGACAGCAAGAAGGTGGCTATCTGCAAGCCAAGGAAGAGGCCTCAGGAGAAACCAAATCTGCCACTATCTTTATCTTTGACTTCCAGCCTCTAGAACTGAGAGAAAATAAATTTCTGTTGTTTAAGCCACTTAGGCTGTGGCATTTGTTATGAGAACCCTAGCAAAGTAATACACTCTCAAACCAAACTGATGCATATGATCAGCTACATATTTAAGAGGCCCATTCCACCATTCAGCAGGTCAGTAACTTCTGGGTGGTTTTATATATTATAGGCCCAGTGGATCCCATGGTCATGTGCCCACTGCCATACCTTGGTTGCTATAAAGTTAGTCCCTTTGTTCAAGGCATAGGCACACAGGATGCTATGTCAGTAGATAATACAATTTTCTGTATGTCTTCAGATAGAGAGGATGACCAAGTCTTTGTGGGTAGGAAGGGCAAATGTATAAGCAGTGTATGAATTTGACTTGCTCATCTTTCCAGGTGGGAGAAGTGTAATCAACTCTCCACCAAGTGGTTGGCTAGTTTTCTCTAGGGCTGGCATCATATGAGACTCAGCATTGGTATCTGTTTTGGCCAGTTAAACATTCAGTGGGGGCAGCCCATGTGTAACCTCCATCTCCGCCATCACAGCATCTCCATTATTTTCCCCTTGTCCCAGTACTGGGGTGACCAATGACAACAACTGGCTATCTTTAACAGTTTTAGTCATTATCTCTACCTTTTTACTTAGTTTCTCTTCTGGGGTTTATGCTCTCTAGTGGGCAATAACATGCAATACAAATATCTTCACACGCTATGCTTACTGCTGTAGGTCCATCCACATTCCCCTTTCCTCAATTAGTTTACATCGTATAATTAAGACATATCCTTCTTGGATGCCTATTTTGTCTACAGTGATATTGTGTTTAATTAGAATTCTCCATACCTCTCTCACTGTAGCCCTGGCTACCATTGTGCTGTTCATTGTGAAAGTTGCACCCACCATTGCATCCAATGGCTAAGCACTGCCACCTGGGCTCCTCTCATTCTATCATCCCATCATCCCCATCACGATCATGAAGCCCAGACTAGGAGCAGAATGTCTTACTATCAGCTATTGCCTATGGAAGAAATCCTCCCCTGAACTTCCCAATGACGCTGCTGCTCCTCTCACTAGGCATGCCTAATTTATTTGGTAAATGGAATGTTCCCTAGGCCCTCCCATGGAACCTATTCAACTGGTATGTCTGCCAGCCTCAGGTAGTATATCTACTATATAAAGTTTATTTCCAGGAGACTTTTAAACTCTTACTCCACTACCACTACAGCAGTTCTGACACTGATACTTCACTTAGGGAAGACCATCGATTTTTTTTTACAAGTTTCCGGGAGTCACCTGAGCCATGTATTAATACCATCTCCTGGGATCCTTGTCAGACTTTTAAATCTTATTCCATAGAAAACTACCCCACATCAATAAACTTTTCCTTATCAGATGTGTTTCTGCTTCCCTGAGCACATCTCAGAATCCCATTCTATACATTCTCTCCCTGCTCTTGCTGGTAGTGTATATATCAGCCAGATCCTGGATCTTCTTCAGTGTAGAGCCCCTCTCCTTCCTTGGCAGATCAGGCTCAAGTTCCTGTTCAGGCTATGCTGGTATTTGACTTTTTTTGATATGGTTATTGAAATAGTTGCCAGGATGGTAGGTGGGAGGAGATCTTTGGAGACGTAAGTGTCATCTTACAAAGCATCTGCCTTACTTGAGGCCTCCACACAATCTTCAAGCAAGGGAGCCACTAAATTCTAATAAAAAAGAGTGTATGGGAGACCTTCAAGATGGCAGAAGAGTAAGACGTGGAGATCACCTTCCTCCCCACAAATACATCAGAAATACATCTATTGCAAACTTGGATTCTACCTGATGCAATTTCCTTTTTTTTTAAACATCTTTATTGGAGTATAATTGCTTTACAATGGTGTGTTAGTTTCTGCTTTATAACAAAGTGAATCAGTTATACATATACATATGTTCCCATATCAAAGTTTACAAAAGAAAAGATTGGATATTTTGATATGTAAATAAGAAGACATCATTTCTATAATGTGGATATTTTGATATATTGTGAGATTGCTCTGGGATAAAAAAAAGTTTTAAATTAGTAAAGATAAATTGATTTTAAAATTAAAAAAAAAAGAAATACATCTACATGTGGAACAGCTCCTACAGAACACCTACTGAACGCTGGCAGAAGACCTCAGACCTCCCAAAAGGCAATAAACTCCCCACGTACCTGGGTAGGGCAAAAGAAAAAAGAAAAAACAGAGACAGAAGAATAGGGACGGGACCCGCACCAGTGGGAGGGAGCTGTGAAGGAGGAAAGGTTTCCACACACTAGGAATCCCCTTTGCGGGCGGAGACTGCGGGTGGCGGAGGGGGGAAGCTTCGGAGCCACGGAAGAGAGCGCAGCAACAGGGGTGCAGAGGGCAAAGTGGAGAGATTCCCGCACAGAGGATCGGTGCCAAGCAGCACTCAACAGCCTGAGAGGCTTGTCTGCTCAGCCGCCGGGGTGGGCGGGGGCTGGGAGCTGAGGCTCGGGTTCGGGCGGATCCTAGGGAGAGGACTAGGGTTGGCTGCGTGAACACAGCCTGAAGGGGGCTAGTGCGCCGCAGCTAGACAGGAGGGAGTCCTGGAAAGGTCTGGACCTCCCTAAGAGGCAAGAGACCATTGTTTCGGGGTGCGCGAGGAGAGGGGATTCAGAGCGCCGCCTCAATGAGCTCCAGAGACTGGCGCAAGCCGCGGCTATCAGCGCGGACCCCAGAGACAGGCATGAGACGCTAAGGCTGCTGCTGCCACCACCAATAACCCTGTGTGCGAGCACAGGTCACTATCCACACCTCCCCTCCCGGGAGCCTGTGCAGCCCGCCACTGCCAGGGTCCCGGGATCCAGGGACAACTTCCCCAGGAGAATGTACGGCACGCCGCAGGCTGCTGCAACATCACGCTGGCGTCCGCCACCACAGGCTCGCCTCGCATCCGTACCCATCCCTGAATCAGCTGCTCCTTTAACCCCGTCCTGTCTGAACAAAGAACAGACGCCCTCAGGTGACCTACACGCAGAGGTGGGGCCAGATCCAAAGCTGAACCCCAGGAGCTGTGCAGACAAAGAAGAGAAAGGGAAATCTCTCCCAGCAGCCTCAGGAGCAGAGGATTAAATCTCCACAATCAACTTGATGTACCCTGCATCTGTGGAATACCTGAATAGACAATGAATCATCCCAAATTGAGGAGGTGGACTTTGGGATCAACAATACATATATTTTTTTCCTTTTTCTCTTTTTGTGAGTGTGCATGTATATGCTTCTGTGTGTGATTTTTGTCTGGATAGCTTTGCTTTTACCATTTGTCCTAGGGTTCTGTCTGTCCGTTTTTTATTTTTATTTTTTTTAGTATAGTTTTCAGCACTTGTTACCATTGGTGGATTTGTTTTTTGGTTTGGTTGCTCTCTTCTTTTTAAATTACTTTTTAATTTTTAATAATTATTTTTTATTTTAATAACTTTATTTAATTAATTAATTTATTTTTCTTTCTTTCTTTCTTTTTTTCTCTCTCTTCTTCTGAGCCGTGTGGCT
This sequence comes from Mesoplodon densirostris, assembly GCF_025265405.1. NCBI lineage: Eukaryota > Metazoa > Chordata > Mammalia > Artiodactyla > Ziphiidae > Mesoplodon > Mesoplodon densirostris. Next base: position 44,601,377 of record NC_082669.1, read on the forward strand.
GACAGGGTCTTTGTGCTCCAGCCGGTGTCAGGCCTGAGCCTCTGAGGTGGGAGAGCCCAGTTCAGGACACTGGTCCACCAGAGACCTCCCAGCTCCACGTAATATCAAACGGCGAAAATCTCCCAGAGATCTCCATCTCAACACCAAGACCCAGCTCCACTCAACGACCAGCAAGCTCCAGTGCTGGACACCCTATGCCAAACAACTAGCAAGAAAGGAACACAACCTCACCCACTAGCACAGAGGCTGCCTAAAATCATAATAAGGTCACAGACACCCCAAAACACACCACTGGACATGGACCTGCCCACCAGAAAGACAAAATCCAGCCTCACCCACCAGAACACAGGCACTAGTCCCCTCCACCAGGAAGCCTACACAACCCACTGAACCAATCTTAGCCACTGGGGGCAGACACCAAAAAACAATGGAAACTACAATACTGCAGCCTGCGAAAAGGAGACCCCAAACACAGTAAGTTAAGGAAAATGAGAAGACAGAGAAACACACAGCAGGTGAAAGACCAAGTCACAAACCTGCCACACCAAACAAATGAAGAGGAAATAGGCAGTATACCTGAAAAAGAATTCAGAGTAATGATAGTAAAGATGATGAAAATCTTGGAAATAGAATGGAGGAAATATAAGAAACGTTTAACAAGGATCTAGAAGAACTAAAGGGCAAACAAACAATGATGAACAACACAATAAATGAAATGAAAAATTCTCTAGAAGGAATGAATATCAGAATAACTGAGGCAGAAGAACGGATAACTGACCTGGAAGATAAAATAGTGGAAATAACTACCACAGAGCAGAATAGAGAAAAAGGAATGAAAAGAATTGAGGACAGTCTCAGAGACCTCTGGGACAACATTAAACACACCAATATTTGAATGATAGGGGTCCCAGAGAAGAGGAGAAAAAGAAAGGTACTGAGAAAATATTTGAAGAGATTATAGTTGAAAACATCCCTAATATGGGAAAGGAAATAGTTAATCAAGTCCAGGAAGCGCAGAGCATCCCATCAAGGATAAATCCAAGGAGAAACACACCAAGACACATATTAATCAAACTATCAAAAATTAAATACAAAGAAAAGATATTAAAAGCAGCAAGGAAAAAACAACAAATAACATACAAGGGAATTCCCATAATGTTAACAGCTGATCTTTCAGCAGAAACTCTACAAGCCAGAAAGGAGGGGCAGGACATATTTAAAGTGATGAAAGGGAAAAACCTACAACCAAGATGACTCTACCCAGCAAGGATCTCATTCAGATTCGACGGAGAAATTAAAACCTTTACAGACAAGCAAAAGCTAAGAGAATTCAGCACCACCAAACCAGCTTTACAACAAATGCTAAAGGAACTTCTCTAGGCAGGAAACACAAGAGAAGGAAAAGACCTACAAAAACAAACCCAAAACAACTAAGAAAACGGTAACAGGAACATATGTATGGATAATTACCTTACATGTAAATGCATTAATAGCTACAACGAAAAGACACAGACTGGCTGAATGGATACAAAAACAAGACCAGTACATACACTGTCTACAAGAGACCCACTTCAGACCTAGGGACACATACAGACTGAAAGTGAAGGGATGGAAAAAGATATTCCATGCAAACGGAAATCAAAAGAAAGCTGGAGTAGCAATTCCATATCAGACAAAATAGACTTTAAAACAAAGACTATTACAAGAGACAAGGAAGGACATTACATAATGATCAAGGGATCAATCCAAGAAGAAGATATAACAATTGTAAATATGTATGCACCCAATACAAGAGCACCTCCATACATAAGGCAAATGCTAAGAGCCATAAAGGGGAAATCGACAGTAACAGAATCATAGTAGGGGACATTAACACCCCACTTTCACCAATGGACAGATCATCCAAAATGAAAATAAATAAGAAAACGCAAGCTTTAAATGATACATTGAACAAGATGGACTTAATTGATATTTATAGGACATTCCATCCAAAAACAACAGAATACACTTTCTTCTCAGTGCTCATGGAATATTCTCCAGGATAGATCATATCTTGGGTCACATGTTGAACCTTGGTAAATTCAAGAAAATTGAAATCGTATCAAGTATCTTTTCTGGCCACAATGCTGTAAGGCGAGATATCAATTACAGGAAAAAATCTGTAAAAAGTACAAACACATGGAGGCTAAACAATAGACTACTTAATAATGAAGAGATCACTGAAGAAATCAAAGAGGAAATCAAAAAATACCTAGAAACAAATGACAATGAAAACACGACAACCCAAAACCTTTGGGATGCAGCAAAAGCAGTTCTAAGAGGGAAGTTTATAGCAATAAAGTCCTACCTTAAGAAACAGGAAACATCTCAAATAAACAACCTAACCTTACACCTGAAGTAATTAGAGAAAGAAGAACAAAAAACCCCAAAGTTAGCAGAAGGAAAGAAATCATAAAGATCAGATCAGAAATAAATGTAAAAGAAATGAAGGAAACACTAGCAAAGATGAACAAAACTAAAAGCTGGTTCTTTGAGAAGATAAACAAAATTGATAAACCACTAGCCAGACTCATCAAGAAAAAAGGGAGAAGACTCAAGTAAATAGAATTAGAAATGAAAAAGGATAAGTAACAACTGACACTGCAGAAATACAAAGGATCATGAGACATTACTACCAGCAACTATATGCCAGTAAAATGGACAACCAGGACAAATTCTTAGAAAAGCACAACCTTCTGAGACTGAACCAGGAAGAAATAGAAAATATAAACAGACCAATCACAAGCACTGAAATTGAAACTGGGATTAAAAACCTTCCAACAAACAAAAGCCCAGGACCAGATGACTTCACAGGCGAATTCTATCAAACATTTAGAGAAGAGCTAACACCTATCTTTCTCAAACTCTTCCAAGATATAGTAGAGGGAGGAACACTCCCAAACTCATTCTACGGGGCCACCATCACCCTGATACCAAAACCAGACAAAGATGTCACAAAGAAAGAAAACTACAGGCCAATATCACTGATGAACAGAGATGCAAAAATCCTCAACAAAATAGTAGCAAACTGAATCCAACAGCACATTAAAAGGATCATACACCATGATCAAGTGGGGTTTATCCCACGAATGCAAGGATTCTTCAATATACACAAATCAATCAATGTGATACACCATATTAACAAATTGAAGAATAAAAACCATATGATCATCTCAATAGATGCAGAAAAAGCTTTCAACAAAATTCAACATGCATTTATGATCAAAACTCTCTTAAAAGTAGGCATAGAGGGAACTTATCTCAACATAATAAAGGCCATATATGACAAACCCAAGCCAACATCATTCTCAATGGTGAAAAACTGAAACCATTTCCACTAAGATCAGGAACACGACAAGGCTGCCCACTCTCACCACTATTATTCAACATAGTTTTGGAAGTTTTAGCCACAGCAATCAGAGAAGACATAGAAATAAAAGGAATCCAAATCAGAAAATAAGAAGTAAAACTGTCACTGTTTGCAGATGACATGATACTATACATAGAGAATCCTAAAGATGCTACCAGAAGACTACTAGAGCTAATCAATAAATTTGGTAAAGTAGCAGGATACAAAATTAAAGCACAGAAATCTCTTGCGTTCCTATACACTAATGATGAACACTCTGAAAGTGAAATTAAGAAAACACTCCCATTTACCATTGCAACAAAAAGAATAAAATACCTAGGAATAAACCTACCCAAGGAGACAAAAGACCTGTGTGCAGAAAACTATGACACTGATGAAAGAAATTAAAGATGATACAAACAGATGGAGAGATATACCATGCTCTTGGATTGGAAGAATCAACGTTGTGAAAATGGATATACTACCTATAGCAATCTACAGATTCAATGCAATCCCTATCAAACTACCAATGGCAGGTTTTGCAGAACTAGAATAAAAAATTTCACAAGGTGTATGGAAACACAAAAGACCCCAAATAGCCAAAGCAATCTTGACAAAGAAAACGGAGCTGGAGGAATCAGGGTCCCTGACTTCAGACTATACTACCAAGCTACAGTAATCAAGACAGTCTGGTACTGGCACAAAAACAGAAATATAGATCAATGGAACAGGATAGAGAGCCGAGAGAGAAACCCACGCACATGTGGTCACCTTATTTTTGATAAAGGAGGCAAGAATATACAGTGGAGAAAGACAGACTCTTCAGTAAATGGTGCTGAGAAAACTGGACAGCTACATATAAAGGAATGAAATTAGAACACTCCTTAACACCATACACAAAAATAAACTCAAAATGGATTAAAGACCTAAATGTAAGGCCAGACACTATAAAACTCTTAGAGGAAAACAGAGGCAGAATAATCTATGCCACAAATCACAGCAAGATCCTTTTTGACCCACCTTCCAGAGAAATGGAAATAAAAACAAAAATTAAAATATGGGACCTAATGAAACTTAAAATCTTTTGCACAGCAAAGGAAACCATAAATAAGACAAAAAGACAACCCTCAGAATGGGGGAAAATATTTGCAAATGAAGCAACTGACAAAGGATTCATCTCCAAAATTCACAAGGAGCTCATGCAGCTCAGTATCAAAAAAAAACAAACAACCCAATCCAAAATTGGCAGAAGACCTAAACAGACATTTCTCCAAAAAAGATATAGAGGGCCTCCCTGGTGGCGCAGTGGTTGAGAGTCCGCCTGCCGATGCAGGGGATACGGGTTCGTGCCCCGGTCTGGGAGGATCCCGTGTGCCGCGGAGCGGCTGGGCCCGTGAGCCATGGCCGCTGGGCCTGCGCATCCGGAGCCTGTGCTCCGCAACGGGAGGGGCCACAGCGGTGAGAGGCCCGCATACAGCAACAACAAAAAAAAAAAAAAAAAAAAAGATATAGAGATTGCCAACAAACACATGAAAGAATGCTCAGCATCATTAATCATTAGAGAAATGCAAATCAAAACTATAATGAGGTGTCACATCACACCAGTCAAATGGCCATCATCAAAAAATCTACAAACAATAAATTCTGGAGAGGGTGTGGAGAAGAGGGAACCCTCTTGCACTGTTGGTGGGAATGTAAATTGATACAGCCACTATGGAGAACAGCATGGAGGTTCCTTAAAAAAATAAACATAGAACTACCATACGACCCAGCAATCCCACTCCTGGGCATATACCCTGAAAAAAACATAATTCAAAAAGAGTCATGTACCGCAATGTTCATCAGAGCTCTATTTATAGTACCCAGGACATGGAAGCAACGTAAGTGTCCATCAACAGATGAATGGATAAAGAAGATGAGGCACATATATACTATGGAATATTACTCAGGCATAAAAGGAAACGAAATTGAGTTATTTGTAGTGAGGTGCATGGACCTAGAGTCTGTCATACGAGTGAAGTAAGTCAGAAAGAGAAAAACAAATACAGTTTGCTAACACGTATATATGGAATCTAAAAAAAAAAAAGGTTATGAAGAACATAGGGGCAGGACGAGAAGAAAGACACAGACATAGAGAATGGACTTGAGGGCATGGGGAGGGGGAAGGGTAAGCTGGGATGAATATAGAGAGTGGCATGGACTTATATACACTACCAAATGTAAAATAGATAGCTCATGGAAGCCGCTGCATAGCACAGGGGAATCAGCTCGGTGCTTTGTGACCACCTAGAGGGGTGGGATAGGGAGGGTGGGAGGGAGGGAGATGCAAGAGGGAAGAGATATGGGGATATATGTATATGTACAGCTGGTTCACTTTGTCATAAAGCAGAAACTAACACACCACTGTAAAGCAATTATACTCCAATAAAGATGTTAAAAAAATACTTAGAGCTGATGATCTTGAGGAGTTACGCTGTAATCTGTACCAGCTATATTAAAAACAGAAGCAAAAAAAAAAAAGAGTATATGGTCAATTTTGCAGGTCCAGTAGGTTCAGAGGAATTTGGGAATGCAAAGTTCTCAAGAGCATTCATTTAGAAATCCTTATTCCATATCTGAGGGTGCCCTCTTTTCCTGTTTGGGCTCTGACCTTGGCATAGAAGACCTGCTGGCTGAGAATGCAGCCTTAACGGAAGCTCTGTTATTCTTAGGATGAAGTCATGTGTCTGATTCTCTGCTCTGTCCTCCTTCCGCAACATGTGATTAGGGTTTCTTTAAATGAGGCCCAGTAGCTTTTACATTTTGCATTAAATTGGGGACTAATTACTCTGAGCCTGACATCTCTTTTCAACGAATCACTGGAACTCATCAACAGCCACCTCCTTCCATAGGCATTACAGCTAACTAATTTGCTCATCCCTCCCATGTGCCAGAAATATTATAGCTGATCTTGTACCCTCCCACTGGTATTCTATCCCAGTTTAGCACCAGTGAATGCTTATTTCAAACCACAGCACGCCAGATGCTATCCATTGCTCATGCTGTGATGGTATCCTATTGCCACCCAGACACTGAGCAGCTCAGCATTAAGGTTTTCACTTTATAGCTGGCTTCCTAGGACCATTGTTGATACTGTCTTAGGTTGGGTTCCCTGGAAACAAACTCTGAGAAAAAAAAGGTTGTGTTCTAAAAGTGTACTGGGAAGAGCTCTATGGAGATATCTGTGAAGCGGGGAAGACAGGATTGGACAGAGAGTGATGCTGACCCGGAATGCAACTGAGGCCTCAATAAACCCTACAAGGACATCTGGACCTCAGTTCTCTCAACTCGAGGCAAAGGGCCAGACATTTTTATCCCCACATAGGACATGGTATAGCCCTCTGAAGTGACTATTTTCAGTGAAAGACACAAGTGTGAGCAATTGACATCCGATATTTCCAGCATTTTACTTCACCTCTGAAAAAAGCGGTGTGGATAAAGTATGCAGTATTTATTACAGGAGGATTCAAAGTAAGCCTTTTTGTTTTGTGAAGCAATATACTGATTAAGATTATAAGAAGGAAATATAAAAGCAAATGGTGGGAGAAGAGCATTTCAGGCAGAAAAAAGACCACGTGTGAAGGTTCGGAGGTTAGGAAAGAACCTGTCCTTCCCAAGGACTTAAAGAAGTCCACTGTGAAGTGGAGCAAGCAAGGCAGAGAGTGGCTGGAGAGACAAGCCTCAGCTAGACCATGTAGGATCCTTAGGTTCTGTTAAGGCTTTTGAATTTTAATGTAACATAATGGGAAGTCTTGAAGAATGAAGGGTCAACAAGTTTAAGAAGTCACAGTAACATCATCAGCTCTGACTTAACAAAAAGATCTCTTTGGGGGACAATATTGAGAATGGTTTGGAAAAGGGCCAGTATACAACCAGAGAGACCTTTTATTGATTGTGGAGATAAAGAACAGTGAAGGAAGATAGAAAATTTGCAACAGAGTCAAAATCCCCAGGACTTTAGAGTGCATTAGATATGAACATTGAAGGAGAGGGAAGTGTCAAGAAAGACAAATAAAAACAGCATTCTGGCTTGAAAACCAGTTGGATGGCATTGTGATTTAAGGGCACTGGAGGTGGAGACTGAAGATCTAGAAGAGCCTATAGCTGAGTCAGCACCTGTGAGATGCCTGATGGTGATACCAAGGCAGTTGGATACATGGATATGGAATGCTAGGCTATACTTCAAACCAAGGGAAAGAAGGAACTCAAATATGAAGAAGGTGTAGATTGGGAACATAAAAGATCTCAGGTAAGAGATATGAAAAATATTGTCAAGTTGGGTGGAGGATAAACTACTATGTACTTCATGCATACATGCACTACCTTATTAATATGTACATACATATTATACTGTACATAATACATTATATGTACAATCATATATTATTTACCCCATGCTTATAAGCCTGTACATTATTAATATTACAGAGTACATGTTATTATTAATCGTATATAGCACATTAGGTCAAGTCAGTTCTAGCCAACATGCATATCATATCCAATATATTGCGAGCTTAATCAGCAAGCCACGTGAAACCATCAACCCACTTGGCAGGTGTCCTCTTCTCGCTCCGGGCCCATGAGTTGTGGGTGTTTCTATCAGTGAATTTTATCAGACAACTGGTTCTTACTTCAGGACCATCTCACCTAATTTCACCTACTCCTTCCCCTTACATAAGACATCTCAGTGGACTACTGACTAATCAGCCCATGCTCACATATAACTGTGGTTTCATGCATTTGGTATTTTTTAATTTTTAAAGAAATGCTGTGACTCAGCTATGGCCATCTAAGGCCATAAAAAAAAATTAAAATATGGGACCTAATGAAACTTAAAATCTTTTGCACAGCAAAGGAAACCATAAACAAGACGAAAAGACAACCCTCAGAATGGGGGAAAATATTTGCAAATGAAGCAACTGACAAAGGATTCATCTCCAAAATTCACAAGGAGCTCATGCAGCTCAGTATCAAAAAAAACCAAACAACCCAATCCAAAATTGGCAGAAGACCTAAACAGACATTTCTCCAAAAAAGATATAGAGATTGCCAACAAACACATGAAAGAATGATCAACATCACTAATCATTAGAGAAATGCAAATCAAAACTATAATGAGGTGTCACATCACACCAGTCAAATGGCCATCATCAAAAAATCTACAAACAATAAATTCTGGAGAGGGTGTGGAGAAAAGGGAACCTCCTGCACTGTTGGTGGGAATGTAAATTGATACAGCCACTATGGAGAACAGTATGGAGGGTCCTTAAAAAACTAAAAATAGAACTACCATACGACCCAGCAATCTCACTACTGGGCATATTCCCTGCGAAAACCATAATTCAAAAAGAGTCATGTACCACAATGTTCATTGCAGCTCTATTTACAACAGCCAGGACATGGAAGCAACCTAAGCGTCCATCGACAGATGAGTGGATAAAGCAGATGTGGCACATATATACAATGGAATATTACTCAGCCATAAAAAGAAACGAAATTGAGATATTTGTAGTGAGGTGGATGGACCTAGAATCTGTCATACAGAGTGAAGTAAGTCAGAGAAAAACAAATATCTATGCTAACACATACATACGGAATCTAAAAAAAGAAAAAAAAATGGCTCTGAAGAACCTAGGGGCAGGACAGGAATAAAGAAGCAGACGTAGAGAATGGACTTGAGCACACGGGGAGGGGGAAGGGTAAGTTGGGATGAATTTAGAGAGCGGTACGGACTTATATATACTACCAAATGTAAAACAGATAGCTAGTGGGAAGCAGCTACATAGCACAGGGAGATCAGCTCTGTGCTTTGTGACCACCTAGAGGGGTGGGATAGGGAGGATGGGAGGGAGATGCAAGAGGGAGGGCATATGGGGATATATGTATACATTAGCTGATTCACTTTGTTATACAGCAGAAACTAACACAACATTGTAAAACAATTATACTCCCATAAAAATGTAAACTAAAAAAAAAGAAGCACTATGACCAGCTACATCCTCTATTTGCATATTTATCATTGCACCAATCTTAGCCCTAACTCTAGCCCTAACCATATGAATTCTACCCATACCTTACCCTCTCATTAATATGAATCTAGGAGTATTATTTATGCTAGCTATATCAAGCCTGGCACTATACTCCATTTTATGATCCGGATGGGCTTCCAACTCAAAATGCACATTAATCGGAGCCCTATGAGCAGGAGCACAATTTCATGTGAAGTAACACTAGCAATTATTCTATTATCAGTCCTCTTAATAAATGGATCTTTCACCCTCTCAACCCTCATCACAACACGAGAGCATTTATGAATAATTTTCCCATCATGACCCTTAGCTTTAATATGATTTATTTGCACTCTAGCAGAAACTAACCCAGGCCCCTCTGACCTAACAGAAGGAGAATCTGAGCTTGTATTAGGCACCAATGCAGAATATGCAGCAGGCCCATTCACCATATTTTTTTTAGCAGAATACACCAACATTATCATAATAAACATTTCCACGACAATCCTATTTCTAGGAGCGTTCCATAACCCTTACATACCACAACTTTACACAACTAACTTTATTATCAAAAACGCTACTACTAACAATCTCTTTCCTATGAATTTGAGCAACCTACCATCGATTCCGATACGATCAACTAATACATTTACTTTGAAAAATCTTCCTACCACTAACGCTAGCCCTATGCATATGACACGTCTCACTACCTATTGTAACATCAAGCATTACTCCACAAATGTAAGACATATGGCTGATAAAAGAGTTACTTTGATAGAGTAAATAATAGAGGTTTAAATCCTCCTATTTCTAGAATCATAGGAATTAAACCTACCCTTAAGAATTCAAAATTCAGGGCCTCCCTGGTGGCGCAGTGGTTGAGAGTCCGCCTGCCGATGCAGGGGATACGGGTTCGTGCCCCGGTCTGGGAGGATCCCATATGCCGCGGAGCGGCTGGGCCCGTGAGCCATGGCCGCTGGGCCTGCGCATCCGGAGCCTGTGCTCCGCAACAGGAGAGGCCACAACAGTGAGAGGCCCACATACCGCAAAAAGAAAAAAAAAAAAAAAAAAGAATTCAAAATTCTTGGGCTTCCCTGGTGGCGCAGTGGTTGAGAGTCCGCCTGCCGATGCAGGGGACACGGGTTCGTGCCCCAGTCCGGGAAGATCCCACATGCCGCGGAGCGGCTGGGCTCGTGAGCCATGGCTGCTGAGCCTGCGTGTCCGGAGCCTGTGCTTCGCAACGGGAGAGACCACAACAATGAGAGGCCCACATATCGCAAAAAAAAAAAAAAAAAAAAAAAAAAAAAAAGAATTCAAAATTCTTCGTGCTACCATACTACATTATATTCTATAGTAAGGTCAGTTAAATAAGCTATCGGGCCCATACCCCGAAAATTTTGATATATATCCTTTCCGTACTAATAAATCCCATCATCTTTACCATCATCCTAATGACCATTATCTCAGGAACCATAACTGTAATAACCAGCTCCCACTGACTACTTATCTGAATCAGTTTCAGAATAAACATACTAGTCATTATTCCCAATATAATAAGAAAGTTTAAGCCACAAACTATAGAAGCATCCACCAAATATTTTCTAACACAAGGTACCGTATCAATACTACTTATAATAGCCGTTATCATTAACCTATTATACTCTGTCCAATGAACTATTACAAAAATCTTTAATCCAACATCATCAATAGTAATAGCAATAGCCCTAACCATAAAGCTAGGACTATCTCCATTCCACTTCTGAGTACATGAAGTTATACAAGGTATCTCATTAACAGCAGACTTAATCTTATTAACATGACAAAAACTTGCACCCTTGTCAGTAGTATACCAAATCTCACTCTCCATCGACCTAAATCTAATATTATCTGTATCCATACTATATCTCATAATTGGAGGATGAGGCAGACTAAACCAAACCCAAATACGAAAAAGTATAGCTTATTCATCAATTGCTCACATAGGGTGAATAACAGCCATTATATTGGATAACCCAACTACAACGATTCTAAACCTACTAGTTTATATTATAACACTTATCATGTCCGTACTATTCATTTGCAGCTCAGCCACACCACACTATCACACAAATGAAACAAAATACCCATTATTACAACTCTCATTCTCATCACCCTATTATCAATAGGAGGTCTCTACTATTCTAATTTCTAAATATCAATATTCAAACTCTAGTAGTTTCACTTTCCCTTTATGCTTCTTCATTCCCCTCTGTATCTCTCCACTCCAAAGCCCTGAACGACCACGTGGTGACCTCCAGACTATCAATATGCAGCATGTGCCTGCAGACTGCTGCAAAAATGTCACCAGGGCTTCCCTGGTGGCGCAGTGGTTGAGAGTCTGCCTGCCGATGCAGGGAACACGGGTTCGTGCCCCAGTCCGGGAGGATCCCACGTGCCGCGGAGCGGCTGGGCCCGTGAGCCATGGCCGCTGAGCCTGCGCGTCCGGAGCCTGTGCTCCGCAGCGGGAGAGGCCACAGCAGTGAGAGGCCCACGTACTGTAAAAAAAAAAAAAAAAAAAAAAATGTCACCAAATAACCCTTGTCATTCAACTTGAGTGGATTCTAGACAGCCTTGTGTTTAAATCCAAATGTCTGCTCCCAATATAAAATGTTTCTGCAAGTCCCTTTTCTTTCCAAAGTTGTCAGTATTACAGTTTTATTTTTTCAGTTATGCCTATGTCAGAGAAAGATGTTATTACTTTCATTTTTCTCATCTTTAACACAAGTTTCTCTCTTCCTTTTGAACAAGGATGTGCCTCAGGATGCGTGAGCTACTTATATGCAGTGACCATGTCTTATTCATCTATGGTTCCAATGTTTAACCTAGTGCAGGCAAATAAGCAGTGGTTACAAATGTTTATCAAATAAATAAGTAAATTAAAACTAAGTGAATGATTAGGGAGGTGGTATGGGACTAAGGGAAAAGTATTATAGCACCAAAACAAAACAAAAAAAGAGGGAGTGACTACTTAAAACCCAAATCTTTAGAAAATCATCATACCAGGACAGTCTTTTTTGGTAGCTAATCCTGACTCCTGGGACAAGCAATGGATTCAGAGATGCTGTTATGCATTCTGTATATATTAAAGTATTAAAAATTTTAAGATAGGCATGTGCATTACACTGTCAAAGCACACATTAGGATTCTGGTGGGGATTTTATTTTTTTAAAGCTGCATGATAAATTTAGAGGCACCAGTAAAAATGCCTGATGTTACCCCCCTCCAAAAAAAAAGGCAAAGAAAAATGAATCATTTGACATAAGATGACTAAGAAAAGAAGCAAACATTTTTCTATTAGTCAAATGAAAATACATGTAGCAAAAATCGAAGAAGCTTAAAAACAAGCAAAACCAAAATAACACTGCTACAGGCAGAAAAAAAAAGCATCAACCAAGTAATAAAATGTTATTCCAAAACACAGATTTCAACACTTTTCCATGTTCACCAGAAAGCTGGCAGCAAATCAGATTTTAGCAATTTACTTTACCAAAGATGATAAATGTGCCAGAAATTTTTATCACAAACGATGGGGGAAGAGAAAAATGCAAAAGCAGAAGACCACAGTTAGAGGTGTTGGGAGGGGGCTATAGCTGTAGCCCTGTGGGGAACCAAGGTGACTATGTCTGAGCCATCTGTATTCTCTGAAAACCAGAGGCTGGGATTTTTCCTTTTGGTCTTTTCTTAAAAGAATTTTCTTATATAAGTATAAACATATTTATTAAGAAATAAAGCTAAGTAATACTAGTTTGATCAAAATAAGTTTATATGGTAGGACTTCAGATACTGAACCATTTGAAGTTGTGAACAAAATATTAGTTTTTTTTTTCCTGTTCGATATATTTGGGGCATTTTGAAGGGAACATTTTCATTATTCAAAAAGGAAATGATCAATCTGCTTCTGTTCATTACCACACAGTAACATGAATTTGTAGTTTATTTAAGGATAGTCTTAAATGTGGTGGGAGGGGAATCCTTCCAATTTGTGATGTGTCAATAATTTGATTGAACATAAATTATTTACTATGAAGTGGCAGAAGAGATTTGTTTCCTGTGTCTTCCTTGAAGTCACCACAAATAAACTGCACCCAAAATCGTATTATATGATGACAAATTTGAGGCTATTCAAATATCCTTTCTTGAAACTTTTTTTAATAGTAAAGAAACTTTCTATATTTGGCTTTTTAGACCTTAAATAGCATCCAAAATATTTCCATTTGACTATGTACTATATGTTACCAATATTTCCTCTAGCATTTTTTCTAGTGTTTTCAAAAATATGATTCAAATATAATTTACTCTGAATTATCACAATTTTGAAGTATCTGTTTTCCTAAGAATATATTATACATATTCAATACGCACACCCACAAACATATGTACGTATATACACATTTTTTGCATTCAGATCCTTAAGTTGCTTAATTAATACAGAATATTTGGTCTTTTAGAATTTTTTAGAGATATAAAAATTCTGTGTTGAGATGAGATAAAAAGTTCACTTCACATAATATAGCTATCTAAAAGTATGTTGAAATTCTCTTCATCAGTATTATAAAATGAGTAAATTCAAACATGTATAAATTTAGAGAAAATAAAACAAACTCTTATATCTCTATCACTCACCTTCAACAACTATCATCTCAAGACCAGTCTTTTATATGTATCTCTCCTCCAAGACCTCTCAAAATTATTTTGAATTAAAACCTCCACTTCATATCATTTCATTCATACATATTGAATGCTACTGAAAGCTACTCTTTCTTAAAAATCAGATGGTGGGAGGGCAAAATAAAAGGATAACTCTGATCCTAGCCATTCAGCCATGGGGCTCAGCAATGGTAAGAGCCTGGAATCTGGCCCTAAAGGAGATTCTTAAAGGCTACATTAGTTACCTTTTAATGTTTTTTGTTTTTTTGTAAATCAAAGTTACCAACATAAAACTCAAAGTGTATTCAACTTATGAATATGAATTATACACCTTTTGGAGGTTTAAGGCTCCTTTTCCTCATGTGACAGGAGGAGTTTCAGTGTCTTTCCATGATCAGTTCATGCTTAGTCCTTTGGCTTTAGGCTATTACACAAATCACATCAAAGAACCCAGAACTAACCCAGAATCCCTGAATAATAGCCGTTCGGTACCTTTAGTAACAACAAGAAATTAATAGTCACTTTGGTCATTTTATAGGATTTCATGCTTTCAACTTTATAGTCAGTAAATCATTTAAACTCATTCATGGTTCATTAACCATTCATCTATCGTGTACCTACTTATATCTACTCATTCAATGAACATTTATTGTGTCATGCACTGAGCTAGGTGCTAAGGCTACAAACGTGGAATAAAAGTCTACGATCTCTTACATCCACACAATGAGAATATTAGTCAATGGTAAGAAGAAATGAGCTATAAAGCCATGAAAAGAGATGAAGGAACCTTAAATGCATATTGCTAAGTGACAGGAGCCAATCTGAAAAGGCTATATACTATATGATCCCAACTATAGGACAATCTAGAAAAGGCAGATGGAGACACTAAAAAGATCAATGGTAACCAGGGTTTGGGAGGAGGGAGGGATGAACAGGTAGAGCACCAGAACTTTTTAGGGCAGTGAAACCATTCTGTAAGATACTGTGATGGTGGATACATGTCATTATATATTTGTCAGAACTCACAGAACATACCACACAAAGAGTGAGCCCTAATGTAAACCATGGATTTTAGTCAATAATCGTGTATATATATTGGCTCATTAATTGTAATAAGTATATACCGCTAATGCAAGATGTTAATAATAGAAGAAACTGGGGGAGAGGGGGTATGTGAGACCACTCTGTACTTGCCACTCAGTTTTTCCATTAACCTAAAAGTGCTTCCAAAAAAAAGTCTATTAATAAAATAAATCTATGGCCCTTTTTGCTCTGGGATTTCAAGATCTAGGTTGGGGCAGATGTATAAATAACTATCCTTATTAGTGTCCTAGGTTTGCTGCAACAAATGTATAAATAACTATCCTTATTAGTTTCCTAGGTTTGCTGCAACAGATGAGCACAAACTTGGTGGCTACAAGCAAAAGAAATGTATTCTCTCACAGTTCTGGAGGTCAAAAGTCTGAAATCAAGATGTCGACAGGTCCCAAGTCTCTAGGAGGGAATCTTTACAGCTTCTGGTGGCTCCAGGAGTTTCTTGGCTTGTGGTCAATTCAGTCTCTGACTCCATCTTCATACAGTATCCCTTTCTCCCTGTGTGTCTCTGCTCCGTGTGTCTTACAAGGACACTTGAATTGGATATAAAGCCCATCTGTATAATCCATAATGATCTCATCTCAAGATTCTTAATTATATCTGCAAAGAGCCTTTTTCAAAACAAGGTGACATTCAGAGGTTCAGGGGATTAGGGTGTGGATGTACCTTTTTTGGGGCCAACGTTCAACTCATTACACTACCCATATCATGATTTGCAGTGTAATAGAGTATGAACAGAGTACTCTGGGAGGGACGTATAGAAGTGTCACAGGGAATATGACATGAGATGAACATTGAAGGTTGAACTGGAGTTTGCTAGCCTGGGGCAGAAGTGTCATGATGCGAGAGGTGGGGGAATGCCATCTCCAGGGAGATATTCCAGGCAACAAGAGGGCCTGTTTAGGGAATGGTAAGAAGGTCAGTGTCCCTAAAAGGGGGCTGGAAGGGTTGAATGAGGGCTAAAGGAAATAATAGCATATGAGTCTGAGATGTCAGACTGTTGATAGGTTATAAAAGGAGCTGACAATCCTGAGAGAAAAGCATTTGTTCTTCGTCCTATTTACAAAGTTCCTAAACACATGATCAGATTCATACTTTAGAAATAAGACTATTGCAACCGAGTTAGGACTTCAGGAAGCAGAGGCTAGCAGCAGGGAGATTAACAGGTTATATTCAACAAAATCCTACTCAATCATGAGGTGAGAGCAGAGAGATGAGAACTAAGAGCTATTCTGGAGGTAAGATAGCATGTGAAGAACAACTGGATTTGACGAGCAGGGAAGGATATGAGCTCGAGTCTTCAGCTGATGCCATCATCCAAAGCAGGGACTTTTGGAGGAAGGGGATGGTTTCATGTGTGGTGTAGAAAGTTATGAGTTAACTTTTGGAAATATTTAATTTTATCTTGTAGTTCAAGGTCTAAATTTGGTCTATAAAAATGTTTTGCTTCTAAGCAGTAAAGGGCTCTGAAAAAAGAAACAAGCTTTTGGGGAAATCTTCAAAACTACCTTTAGAATTTCCCACATGGGTCCCTCCCAGTCCACTCCTGTTGCAAATGACAAGCTCCAAGAGACCACATGGCCCCGGAAACATAAAAGGAATGAGAGAATCACCAAGTATTAAGAAGCTTTACTGGTTCATAGAGGCGAGAAAATATTTTCCCTTTTTGAGGGGATAGGAAGTCTGAAAATAATGCTACAAGTAGCAGCCCAATCTTTTAAATAGACTGCAAAAAGAACTAGAGCATAAGTTTTCACCACAGAGGAGGTCTTCAAACAGCACAGAATGGTCCATTATTACCTTTTATTTTTATCATTGCAGAGCTGGTGCAATGAAAGAAGAAATCTACATTCCAGCATAAAAAATAAACATAATATCACTGTGACAGGGACTGATTCAGTATGGAAACATTGACTGTAGAGGCATTCTGGCTTACTTCAAAAGACTTTCAATAACTGCCAAAAGAGTTTATTTGGATAGTTTCAGTTTCATGTGTTTAATCAACTAAAAACTCAATCCAGAGTTGAGAGTGTGACACAGCATGTGTTCCAAAGAGGGTGTGCATGTGTTCATATTTGTGAGGACATAAGTGTGTTCGCGTGTGTGGATGTTTGAGCATGAGCAAAGGTGTGTGTGTATATTCTAAAATTTTATTGTTTTATATCATTTCATCTCCTTAATAGGGCCCATGCTCATAATCTTCACAGCTGTGATGATAGCAAGCCTAAATTTCCATGATGGTTTTTTGAACACTTCTTCATGCTCTAGAGTCTACAACAGTATGTTGCAACTACAGATAAGAATAGAGAGTAGGAAAGTAAAACTGCTTTCCCACTCATCAACAGACTTCATTCAACTTGATGTCACAAGCTTTTAAGGACTACCATGTTCTATCAGACGGTTTCAATGTATTAGTATGTACTAATGAATATATTAATATATTTTGCCATTTAGTTATACAATAAAAGCAAAATAATGTGTCCTTAAAGGAATTTATTTCTTGGATTTTTCTGTTGTTACAGTAAGCAAATCTCTCAGAGTAGCCATTTGCAGATGAATGTTATTAACAATATGGTAACACCACCTCCTATACCATTGACTTTTTTTTTTTTTTTTTTTTTTTTTTTTTTTGCGGTATGCGGGCCTCTCACTGCTGTGGCCTCTCCCGTTGCGGAGCACAGCCTCCGGACGCGCAGGCTCAGCTGCCATGGATCACGGGCCCAGCCACTTTGCAGCATGTGGGATCTTCCCGGACCGGGGCACGAACCTGTGTCCCCTGCATTGGCAGGCGGACCCTCAACCACTGCACCACCAGGGAAGCCCTATACCATTGACTTTTTGAGGCTGGGCGCAGGGAAGTCAAACAACACCTAATCCAGTGTTTCCCCAATTTTTCTGGTATCAGTTACTTAGAGTGTCTGATAAAATCATGGTTTTACAGGCTGTACCCCTGCTGAAGAGCAATGTTTAGGATTAGCTAGGACTTGGTGAGCTTATTAAGATTCAGTAAGTTTGGAAAACAGCCAACTAGCCCAATCCCTTGTTCTTCAGATATGAAGATTCAGACAAAGGAAAATTACTAACCCAGTGAAGGACAACCCAGTTAGGCCTAGAACCCATGTCTCTTTCTCCCAAACCACTGCTCAGGTCCAGCAACACCTTAGGCACAAAATACAGAAATCCTGATTTGGCTTTCTCAACACAAGTGAGTTTAAAATGATGCTAGTGTGCAACTGTGAATTTCATCCCAGTTCAAATACACATTTCAGCATGCAGCTTAGTGGCTGTGTAGAATACAGTGTTAATGATGCTAGAGTTGTAATATTTACCCCTTTAGAACCGTATTTGAAAACAAAAAAACATAGCGTTCTACTCAACCTGCAGCTAACCATCATTCCAGCTAGCTGTCTCGCAAATGTTTCCAGTGATCAAAAAGGTGATCAGGTGACAGAGTGCGGGTGACTCAGCACCACCGTCCACACTAGAGGGACATCACTTTGAGTGGGTTGATGATAATGCCTCAGTAGCAACATTTTGGCAGAGGAAGGAGAGAAACTTTTTAAAACCAGTGTCATTTGGTATGAACTGTTCTTAGCAAAAGAGTAAGACTTGGCCCCTGTATCTAAAGAACCTAAAATGTCAGGGGAGAAACGAAGACTGAAACAGAAACAAGAAATTACAGGCCAGACAGTGTGCATAGGCTTGTCATTTTGAACAAGGGGTATGATACTATGTTCCCTCTCAAACCTCATTCCACATGCAAGTGTGATAAGTTATTATGTCAACTGTTTGAGAAAACATTCTGGGTATTTTTCTGACATTGACAATCACTTTTATATTATACTGGCATTAGCTCTCTAAATGATATGCATTCTTTCCTGAAGCAAACAACTCAGTAAATGTATGTGTAGCTAATCATCTTTCCTTTGCAATTTCTCTAAAACCATGAGCAAGGGTTTACAGATACTGTATTTTCCTTTTATAGAAAACATAGGCAAGACTTGCATCTTCTTGGAAATTTTGTGAATTTGCATAAACTACACATATTTTTCACATTTCAATTTTCCCAGTCATTAATTGTGATCAAGAGCAACTGGTTTGACAGACATAGTCTCACTTGGGGCACTGGAAGCCAAGTGTTCATCTGCCCAGTCATTAACCTCTCTAGTATCAACAGTGTGGGAAATTACTGGGCTACCAAATAGTCACCATTCTCTAGCTTGCCACTGTCTTTGGGCAGCCCAGAATGCCCGCTTCGCTTCCGAGTTTATTAGATCTGGCAAGTGAACTTCCCATCATTAAAGAAGATAAGGATGGATCTATATTAAATCTGATCCCCCTCATTCTGTCGTCAGAATGTTAGCAAATGGTATTAGTATGCCATTCATCAGTGCAGTGACCACACTACCTTCCACCTAATCTCTAACACTTGGGGAATGATTTAACAAATCTCACCATGTGCCAGAGTCTAAGATAAATGCTTTGTTTGCATTAACCTCATTTAATCCTCTCAACTGTCCTATGATGTAGGTTAAAGGTTACTCAAATTTCCCAGAGAATATTAAGTCTCAGAGAGAACAAATAATTTTCCCAAGTGCCTGTGACTGTCAAGTATAAAACCTGGTATTTGAACACCTTCAACGCGATTCCAGAGCCAAAGCTTTTAACCACTTGACTATCCTGTCTTCCAAAAAAGAGCTACGGAACAAGAAATCATTAGAAGCATCAACCCAAATGAATAAGTACTCAGCATTTGGTAGCTTCACCTCCTCTTTCTCATTCCCTAGGTACAAACTTCTTTAAATAAATCATGAGATTCTACTGAATTCTGGACTTTTCATTTGGAGAACAGACCAATTAAGTCCACGTTGGAATTTAACTCACATCAAGATATTCAAAAGTCATTTTTAATTTAAAGCTTATTCAAACAATCCAAGGAAACCCTAGAAACGATACGTCCTGTATATTTTCTCCACAAAAGCTCCATGGATGGTGCTAAACACATGATCATTCACAGGGTTAATTAGTTAAAACAATTTTCTATAGTCAGAGGCAGTAAAATCAAAGCTATGACATTTTTATTCCATAAAGCTAACCCAGATACAAGTCCTACCTTTTAACAGGATGTCAAGGAGTTAACCATTAAAGTAAGTATCTGGCACCACAATATCTGGCTTTTTAAAAATTCTTTTCAATAAAAATGTAACAACATTGCACTTGAGTTTTCAATTGCTTTTCTTCTTGATTGTCTCTGAACAGACACATATTTGATTCACAGAATGCACTTAAGTTTAAGTTCCCAAAACCACAGACAAAATTTTGTGCTATTTTAAATAAGTATTTATTTAATTAAGTATTATTTATAATAGAAAGCATGGACAATAGTAAGAAACACAGTAAAATCTAGTGACTTCCCAATACATCCATTAACTGTCAGCGGTTTTAGGAAAATGTGAAAACACCACACAAAAGAGAACCCCCAAATCAAGTCCCAAATGTTCTTGAATCAAATATAATTAGAAGGAGCACTTGAAACTAAGAAACCTGATTCTATATGAAAGGCCTATCCAAAGAAATATTAAAGCCATTCCCAAATATTAATGAAACCAAAATCTGCAGAGATGAATAATGTAAATGACATTATCAATACTGAACAGAGAGTAGTATAAATAGCATTCTGAATGTTAACTGTAAGAAAGATTTCAAAGTGATATGAAACTAAATGACTACACACATTCTACGAGGAATAAAATGAGTGCAACAGAAGCTAATTCTATTCATTTTAAATATACTTTGTTTTTAAAGAACTGTGTTATGAGATTTGCTCTGTCCAATAAAGACATGTTACAATACTTTTCGTCCTCAGTGTCCACATAGTAAAAAATTGTGTATGTTTTCCCTTGCCTGCAAAGCAAGAAAACAATCCCATTCTTTCCACTGGCTTTATTTACAATTTGCTATTTTCCCTTCCAACACATCAGTTCTTCTACCATATCCAGATCGAGGGTATTGAAAATGTAAACCAGTCCTCTTAGAAACATACATAAGAAGTCTTTCTTTAAAAAATAATTAAAAAATAAGTAAACTTTTTTTCATATTGGGATCTAGGGCACTGTAAGAAAGGTATTCCAATTGATGGCAGAAAGCCATTACGAGGAAACAAACTGTATATAAGGATGTATATATGCGACAGCCTTTGTAGCTCTGAAATAACTTACACAAAGAGCTCATATATAAATTTGGCTCACCTCAGCGACACCTTTTCTTTAAATTACACAGAAATCTGAAATGCATTGGGTGTATGTAAGGGCAAACTGTGGGCCCGAGTAAAAATGTGTATTTAAAAGGAAAAATGTGGAAGTAATTATTACCTTGATGTATTTACCAGAATGCACAGAATGTATTCAGCATGTCTCGCCTGGGCATTGAGGGTTTTGCAGAACACCTATGACTCTAAAAATCTAGCATTTGGCATTATGTGATCTGAGAGTTAATGATAAACCACTTTACTCCGGAATTGTTGCCTTGGAGCCTCAACAAGTCAGTCTGCTGCGATGGACTGAAATAATTATTTCAAATGGATGAGTCACACTATTGCTGGCTTCAACTACTCTCTGGTTGAAAATGAACAAATCAGTGTGGTAGGCAGGCACTCCAGAGAAATAAACAGGAACTTTTGTTTCCTTCCATTTAGACACTAAAAAAGCAAGACAAAGGAGGGCTAAGTAACTGCAAAAGAAATCTCGTTGGGTTTCATGATTACTGTTGGGTATTTACATTGTGCTCACGACTAAGCCAACATTCATACTGCCTGCTAACCAGACTTAAAAGGAGGTTCTGGTCAGTATTAAGAAGAGTCTATATGCCCAAGACTGGGGCATATGTGTAAGAGGTGGCTTCCAGTGAGCTGCCTACAATATGTATATATGCTCTATAAAGTAACGTGAAGTAGGGAGGGTGTGCAGTAGGAATCCAAGCTAGAGACCTTGAGGAAATGTCCAAAGTACAACACTGAAGAAAATAGAAGAAAATCTCTAATTTAGAGGTGAAGAGACAGAGTTACATGTTGGGCCCTGGGAGAGAAGCTATACTGAAGGAGAAAGGTCATAAACAACATGGAGTGTCCCTATGCTTTCAGCACACACCAGTGTGTTTTAGGGTTTATATTATGGGACCCCAAGTGTGTAATCCATGGATATACTGAGCCAGCCAAATAGTACAGGACCAAGAGATCTAAAATTGTGCATCTGCTTGGCTTCTGGAACGATAGATAATAACCATGGCCTCTTCACAGCAAAGTTCTAAGACATATTTCTACTATCTCCTATTCCTCTATGATCACACCTCACAGATCCTCTCAGTGGACTTAAGAATACAAATAAAATGCTGAGCTTAAGAAGTAGAAGGATTTGGACTTTCCAGGTTATATAGAACCTTGAAAGACTAAATTTCCTAGAAGGAAGCAAGGCTTGATTGAATCTAGAAAAGCACATAGCAATTTTTCTGCTGAGAACAAATATTGGAAAGACCGTTTCAGGTAAAGGAGAAACAGCACGTGCAAACAAATTAGTGTGCCCGAGGAACTGGAGTACTTTTCTATGGATGAACCACAGATTATTTGTGAGGCAGCGGCAGCAGACCAGCTTAGAATGTTCAGGCTGAAGTCAGATTATAAAGCAGCTAGCTAACCAGTGCTAAGGAATTTGAACTTTACCTTTTAGGCAATGATGAGCAATTGAAGGTGTGTGTGTATGTGTGTGTCTCTGTCTCTGTGTGTGTGTGTGTGTGTGTGTGTGTCTGTGTTGGGGCTGGGGTCGGGTGGGGCACAGGTCACATCTTTAAAAGTACCTGTCAGAAATCTCACTTGGGCAACAGCATGAAATATAGTTTGCAAGTGGGCAAAACCGGAGTTAGAGGAAACCAGTTATAAACAGGTTATTGCAACAGTCCAGCAAAAAAGAAAAAATTAAGATTATGGAATAAACAGCAACAGGAGAAGAACAGAGGAGAAGATGGATTCAAGAATATTCAGGACAAAGTGTGGCAGAACATATGGAAATGGAACCTCAAGGGAAGTGCTGTTTTTTTTGACCAGAGGTTTTGGAATACAGGAGCAAAGGCAATTTGTCAGGGAGGGGGAAATAACAGAGATAAGTTTAGTTTTTAAAATGATGTGTTTGTAGGACATCTGGGCAGATTTGCCTGGAATCAGATGGAATTGTTGCTTTCAAAATTCTATTATTCAATTCACTTTTTGTTGTAAGTGACACAAATCCAACTCCAACTAGTTTAAACCCAATCAAGGGATTTATTGGCTTTCTCAAGGGGCACAACTGGCATCAGGCATCTAAGCATTGTCCTTAGGACTTTCTCATCTCTCCTTGCTTCTGTCTGGCTTCAATTTCAGAAGCTTTTTCCATGAGGCAGCAAGATGACTACAGACAGCCCTAATCCAACATGCTCTTGACCCCTGAGGAAAAGAACATATTCTTCCCAACATTTCTGTCACAACTTCTGGACTCTGATTCGCCCAGTTTGTCACCAGTCATGTCACCAAGGTATGAGATATTCAGATTGTCCAACCCTAAGTCACATTCCCAGGACTCAGGGGCCAGGTCCCAGGTAAGGCCCCTTGACTGACCATGCCTAGAGAAGCACGTGGGGGATACAGAAGTGTGCATCTCTGCTGGAAAAGGGGTTCTCTACTGAAACTCAGTCTAACCATAAGAATGTAATGAGGGCCTCCCTGGTGGCGCAAGTGGTTGAGAGTCCGCCTGCCGATGCAGGGGATACGGGTTCGTGCCCCGGTCTGGGAGGATCCCATATGCCGCGGAGCGGCTGGTCCCGTGAGCCATGGCCGCTGAGCCTGCGCGTCCGGAGCCTGCGCATCCGGAGCCTGTGCTCCGCAACGGGGGAGGCCACAACAGTGAGAGGCCCGCATACCGCAAAAAAAAAAAAAAAAAAAAAAGAATGTAATGAGATATGAGATACTCTACCTTTCAAGATGTGAAAGTCTTGATAACAAACACTATCATAAGAAATACTATAACTAAGGAAATGACTCTAAGACAACTAGAAGTTTCTCTTGCAGATATGGCTGAATTTTACTAGATACTGGAGAAAAGCAATGAAGAGAACATTAAAATGCATGAACAAGATAAATCTCTTTTGAGTCCTGCCTTCAAAGGCTCCAGGACTAGGTCCCATGCTATAGGGGAATCAATACATTTCTCAAACACCAAAATACAAAGTTTTTTTTTTTCTTTTTGATCTTTTAAGGAAGGTTTTCCAAAGTTCAGTAACTGATTGGACAAACAGAATTATTTGGGAGGAATGTTTGGGACACCAACCTCCCTCCTCCTTCCCCCCAACCCCGCTGCCACCCCGCAGAGGCTATGTGTGTTTACTGTGAGGCCCGACAGTGGAGAAAATCACAATTCCTGCCCTGGAAGTCAGGGAAAGGAGCTGCTTTTGTTTAAGCCAGCTGACTCAAATCACCCCAAGTAGGTGTTTAGTCAGACTGGATTCTCCAAACAACTAAATACCATCCCTCCACCTCCTGGGGCAATGCAGCTTTGGGAAGTCATTAGAACTGCCTGGAAATCCTGAGCTGGAAAGGTAAGGAGAATGGGAGGCAACCTTGCCCTCCCTGGCTCCCAGACACTTTACCAGGTCAGACCCATTCTGGGCTCAAGTAATTCCAGTGACTGCCCTGGCATCCTGGGTGCTGGACCAGCCTCTACCTTGCCCTGTGCCAGGGGATCCAGGGGGCTTTTGGGGTTTACAGGGATTGATGCAGCCTGGGGAGAGCAATACCCCTTGGACCTCACCTGCAGGGTAAGTGCAAGAGCAGGCTTCAAGGGCTCTAGTGAGAACCAGGCAGGACCATAACTATAGCCTGATGTATAACTTTAAAATTCTCACACATGCCGTGTGCAGGCCTCAGGCCCTGCAAATATCAAGGGCAATCCTGTCTTTAGCATTTACCAATAGGCTTTCATAGTTTAATAAATAACAAATTTAAAGATGAATCTAATTTTGATCCTGGTGCAAAGAGAAATGTTTTTCAAAGAAAGCTTTACTGATTCTGAAAGAATAAACACTTCCAACTTCACTGGATTTGCCTTGTAAAGTGGTTTGCCATTTCTACTCACATAGGGTGATCCACCATAAGGGACATCATCAACAAAATGGCTTTTATATTCTGTTTGGTTTTACTTAATGAGTATTTCAGAAGTATATGCTTGTGTTTTGTTTTGATCTTTTTTTTGGTATTTTTATGGTGTGGAATAGGTTTAAGAATTTAGGTGAAATCTCTTATCGTTTCACATTTAAGAAAAAATGGATTGATCAATAAGTGTTCATGGAGTAGGAACAAAGTAGGTTCTTGTTGGGGGTCATCTTCCAGTCACCCTTTATAGTCACCTGTTATAATGCTTTTTGTAAGTGGTCACTTGCCTGCACTGCCCATTAGCCAATCTGTGGCCCAGCCATGGAGCAGCCAGGAACTTCACCTTCTCAAGAAGCCCATTTCCTGACACATTCCCTTCTGTTGCAGGATTCCAGACCACCTTCAGAGGTCTTTGCCCTGGTCTTTGTCAAAGCTTGAAAATGTGAAGGAGCAATAAATATGCAGTATACTTAATTTACAATGTTACTTTAACTCTAAATAGTATCACCAGATACAGTAAATAGACTAGGTGCTAGACTAATGGATAATAGAATAATTTCACAAATAAAATACGAAAGAAGAATAGGTTGCTTTAAGAAACGTATTTTGACTGGTAGTTTTCAATATGGCAACTTGTGTTAAAGTTTTTAAAGCTATTTGAAGTTTGTAGATGTTTTCAGTTTTTGTAACCTCAAAAACAGATGTCTGAGAAGTCTCATTGTGCTTTTCTACAAATGGTATATAGGAAGAATGTCTGCAGAGCACAGATTACCTCAGCTCTATCCTGTGAGTCTCTGTCTTCAGTTGTGTTCTTTATGGTCTGTGGTACATAAACTTTTTATAGACAGCGTGAGGAGACAGTAGCTGAAGTAAGTGTCTTACCATGAGAACTTTTATTACAACTTCCTCTGTGATTGAGCAGAATCCAAAAGGAATAGAAAATCTTTTGCCACAGAATGCTTTTGAAGCATCCTGACCAATAAAAATGTTTAATTTTGAGACCCGCTGGGTAAAAAAATGCTTTCTGGTAACCAGTCCACACACCTAAGTGCTGCAAAATCACATAAATTTGGGTACAGATCAAACTGTAATCTTACTAGCTTTGTATTCTCAAAGGAAAGAGAGTCTCATCTATAGTTTAGGGAAGAAATTCCAACCCAGCAGAGATATTCTGAGGAAGAATAAATAACAGTACAAAACCCCATGTATAATAGGTGTTAAATACTAATTAGTCATACATATGTACTTCCGACCTTGATTTCTCATTTTCATAGTTCAATGTTAATAAATGAATACTACTTCAATTAATAGAACTTGATATCTGATACATGTGCCCACTTTTAAAAAAGCAGAGCTTTATCTGAAGCATTACAGTGATGAAAACATAATTAATGAATTATAATTGTATATTATAGAATTGACTATATTTTAACTAATGTGTATTGGAAGCAATGACTGTAATACAGTATTTTCCAATTTTGTTAAAATTTTTTGTCTTTTCTTAATATTGTTGTAATAGAAATATACATATTTGCATATTAAAATCTTGACAATTTCCTTCCAGCTATTTTAGAATTAAGATATTGCTTTATTATGATTAAACTTTCACTTCTAACCACCCAGATTTTCTTCCTCAGCTCTCATTTAGTACATCAAATCTAACACGTTCCAAAATGAGCAAGTTCATTATCCTTCCTTGTCTCCAACTCCAAAAGAGCTATTGCTTTTGATTTTGCTATTCCTGTGAATGGTACCATTTTTCCCATGTCACCTAAGCTTGAATTCCCTCCCCTCCCTTTAATTTCTTATCCAAACTGCTGCTATTGTGCCATGTACATTATACACATTATATATATATGCATATATGTAGATATATATGATGGCAAATAAATGTAGAGCCAGCATATGTGTTTTATACACATATATATGCTAATACATAGTTAACCCTCGATATATGTGCTAGCTATCGTGTATGTATGTGTGTGTGGGGTGTGGGGGGAAAAGGGTATAAAGAACTAGTATTTGTTGAGTGGTTACTATACAAGGTACACAGAAACTGTGTTACACATTACAGAGTAATTATTCATTTATTTTAATCGTCCAATCACTCTATGAAGTAGGTACCAGAATTATTTCTATTTTACAGATAAGGAAAGTTTTTCTGGGACTTACTTAAGCTCAAACACATAGGAAAGAAAAGAGCTGGGGTTTCAAATCCAGATCATTCTGCCTCCAGAACCTGCAAGCTTCATCACCTATGTTTTCTCATATCTATTCCCTCTCTCTTTATCACAATGTCACTCCTGTTCTTGAACGCTTATTAACCTCTATTACATGTTCCCCCAGTGTGTTTCTCTACCATGTTTTGCCCCCTCCATGCAATTTACATTTCACCACATGATTCATTTTCCATAAACATGACTCTATCTAATCTTGTCATTCTTCTACTTAAAAATTGCTAATAGCTTCTTATCGCAAATTTCCTCTGTTACCTTTCTTCCATTACTGTATTAGTCAGGGTTCTCCAGAGAAACTGAACCTATAGGCTGTGTATATATAGCAAGAGATTTATTTTAACGAAATGGTTCATGCAATTGTGGAGTCGGCAAGTCCAGTATCTGCATAGTGGGCTGGAAGGCTGGACACCCAGGGATGAGCAGATTGTACAGTTAATTCTGAAAGGCTATCAAGCTGCAGACCCAAGAGAGAGAGCAGATGTCACAGATGAAGTTCAAAGGCAGTCTGCTGCAGAATTCCCTCTTGCTGGGGGAAGTTTAGCCTTTGGTTTAATTCAGGCCTTCAACTGATTGGAAGAGGGTTACTCACCTGATGGAAGACAATCTGCTTCACTCAGAATCAACTTATTTAAATGTAAATCTCATCCAGAGTAATCTTTGATCAAATATCTGAGCACACTGGCCCAGTCAAGTTGATCCATAAAATTAACCATCATGATTACTATTACTATTCAACAAGTTTCTTATAATTCAGCAAAACTGGGTATTTGTGGGCCCCCAAAACCACCTCATTCTTCTCCATCTTCTTCCTTTTATGGTGCTACTCCAGTTGCTTGAACAGCCCACTCTTATCTCTTGCCTCATCATTTAGTAAAAAACATGAATGAGTGAATGAATGAATGAATGAGTATAAGAAGGAAATGAAAAATAGCACTCCAAATATCAAAGTGAGTATTGCCTGAAGTAACAATAAGGCTTTCAACAAATGTTAACCCAGCCACTCTTGAATGGTATTAGAAGATTTTTCACCCCTAGTGACTGTAACTTGAAGGCATTTGTTGCTTCTATGCCTAATGATCTTGGCCATGCCATTTGGAGGCAGAGACACATCATATTTATAAGGTACACGTAGACATACATATGTCTATATAGACAGAGAGATTGCACAGTTTTCCTGCTAGAGTTTAAAAAGGCCTCTTTTATAACCATCATTAAAAAGTCTACAAATAATAAATGCTAGAGAGGGTGTGGAGGAAAGGGAACCCTCCTACATGGTTGGTGGGAATGTAAATTGGTGCAGCCACTATGGCAAACAGTATGCAGGTTCTTTAAAAAACTAAAAGTCGAGTTGTCATATGATCCAGCAATCCCACTCCTGGGCACTCCTGCCGAGAAAACTCTAATCTGAAAAGACACATGCACCCCAGTGCTTGGAGCAGCACTATTTACAATAGCCAAGACCTGAAGCAAGACCTAAATGTCCATCAACAGATAAATGGATAAGGAAGAGGTGGTACATATATACAATGGAATATTACTCAGCCATAAAAAGAATGAAATAATACTATTTGCAGCAACGTTTACGGACCTAGAAATTATCATATTAAGTGAAGTAAGTCAGACAGAAAAAGACAAATACCATATGATATCACTTATATGTGGAATCTAAAATACGATACAAGTGAACTTATTTATAACAGAAAGAGACCCACAGACATAGAAAACAAACTCATGGTTACCAAATGAGAAAGGGAGTGGGGGAGGGATAAATTAGGAGTGTGGGATTAGCAGATACAAACTACTATACATAAAATACATACATTTTATGTACATAAAATACATAAATAGCAAGATCCTACAGCATAGCACAGGGAACTATTTTCAATGTCTTGTAATCAATCATAATGGAAAATAATGTGAAAAAGAATATATATATATATACACACACATATACACATATACTGTACACCAGAAACTAGCAACATTATAAATTAACCATACTTCATAAATAACTAAATAAATAAGTAAATAGGCCTCTTTTTTTCCTTCACTCTCAGGGATTAAAGTTCCTGAGAGCCCACATAGATCGTTTGCATCTCAAACACACAAGAAGAGAAATACCTTCCAGAAAGCTAACTTCCTCTAAGGCACATACAAAAACCATTTTAGAATATTAAAAGATTCCCATCTTGGCCAGTTTTCAGGATTTTTTTCTGTTTCAAAATCACCAATTCAGTTTAACAAATAACAGTAACAGACAATAATACATATCATTCCCACACTTTCACACGTCTCACTTTCAGATGAACAGGAATCAGCTTTCCTTAATCAGCATTAAGCTTCACCGTGGCTGTTAGCTCAGCCTCTGTGGCCTCAATACAAAGGGCAACAGCCAGCCCACAGCTGTAGCCACTTGTTTTTTCCCCACTGTAATGGCGGCCAATA
Source organism: Mesoplodon densirostris (assembly GCF_025265405.1). Lineage (NCBI taxonomy): Eukaryota > Metazoa > Chordata > Mammalia > Artiodactyla > Ziphiidae > Mesoplodon > Mesoplodon densirostris. The sequence continues at coordinate 44,631,446 of NC_082669.1, forward strand.
GCTCTGAAACAGCCTTAGGGGTGTCCGAGTCCTCTGTACTCTCTGGGAGGCCACCATTCATCAAGGACAGCTACCACAGAGCCCCACATTAGTGGAGGGCCACCCCGGGGAACCCCCCCCCAACTTTCAGGCACCACATGTTAGTGCATGCCCCCCCCTTCCCACCCCCTGTCCTTATTTCCTGACATCTCGGCGCTCATGGGAAAACTCCCATGAGTTTGGGCTGCACGCCGCAGGTCCGCAAGCCCTGTACTTGCCCAGCTTCAAGACCAAAGAAAGCCCAGAGTCAGCGACAGAGACATCAAACTTACATGTCTGAAGCAAGGTCCTGGAGCGACACCTCACTGTGCGTGGCAGAGACCTGCGAGCAGGATGTGCCGGAAGTCTTCGCTCCCAGGGGCAGGGGGGAGGTTACCATTTATAGGGGGAATTGATGTCAGGTTGGTTCATCTGTTACCGGGGAAACTAGCAGAGGGGCCCGCCCCTCACCACGCCTTTGACAAGCTATCAGGTGGAAGTGTTTTGATTGAAAGTTAGAACAATCATTAGCTGGGGCTGAGGCAAGTATGTAGGAAGGTCAGTCAGGTGAGTAGGGTGTAGGTGAAGCAGGCACTGGTTGAACGGGGATGTAGAGAGAGCAAGAGAACAGCCATCTTGAGTGGCCTGATCATACGGTAGCCTACCAATGTGCAGGCTCTGCCTTCTTGATCCATTTGGTACACTTCTAACATAAGATGACTGCCAAGAATTGCTAATTAGTTTAGAAAAAAATCCTAATTGAAAAGAAAGCTAAAAGAAACTAAAACAAAGAATAGAAATGCAAACTTGGACGAGACAGAGACAATGTGGGAAATAAACTTAAAAAAATTTGAAACTGGGAATTCCCTGGTGGTCCCTTGGTTAGGGCTCTGTGCTTCCACTGCAGGGGGCACAGGTTTGATCCCTGGTCTGGGAATTAGGATCCCACAAGTCACACAGCACGGCCCACAAAAAACAAAAATCTGAAACTTCTGAACTGAAGGATGATGGTTTAAATTCATGTTTGTCTAACTTCTTTCATGAAATACCCCTAATGGTAGAGAAGAATGGGCTGGGTGGTTAAGTGAAAGATTCTCTATCTTTAAATGTTATAATCATGTCAGGACTTAACCCCACACCCAATACTTCACAGAATCTAGCAGAGATAATTCACTCTAGTGTATATCCTAAATGATAAATGCACCCACATATACACTGAACATAGTCATAAATGTTACATCTGTCAGGACCCTTTAACTATAATACTGACTTTACAAGTGTGAAAATTAAGAGACTTACATACTTTGTGATCATTTGTGAGCCATCAGATCCAGGTTACCTGACATCCAAGCTGCTGCATGTTTTACTATACTGAATAAACTCTCAGATAATCACATCCTTGTGCTTCATTTTTCCACCTGTGAATCAGAATTCAGCTAGTTGTTTTTCTACATCAGGAGAATACTGTGAGGAAAGTAAGAACTAAAGTATTTGAATCCTTCTTAATAAACAAATATGACTTACAACATAGAAGTGCAAGTATTAATGTAAAAACTCAGTGAGGTATTATTTAAAGTCAGATGTAACTATTGTAAGCAAAGTGATTCCACCTGTTAATGTTAAATAAGTATAGAGAAAAACCTTTTGGCTCTCAATCAAAATGTCCTTATATGTGTTTGCAAGTGTTTACATGAAGTTTTAGGCACAAATGAAAAAATGTAGATTTAAGTATACAATCTATATATGAGTATTTATATGAAAAAAATCAGGGAAGCAATGACAACGTCCAAATACTGTGAGAATTAAGGTTTAAAACATTTTGGAAATTATTTTCATTTTCACAAAATGTATTGGTAATTTCCTTTAAGTTTCATTATTTAAGTATAATTGAATGGATTATTTTATCACAAAATGGGCATCTGAAAAACATTCCTTATTAAATGACCATCACTGAAAAACAAGAGATAAATTCTTACAGATATTTGCATTTAGGAAAAAAATTATTGATCAAAGTTTCATAGCTTTTTTTTTTTTTTTTTTGTCCTCTCCAGGTTTTAAAGCAGTTTCAAAAGAAACACGATTTGGGGCAGGTGAGTTCTACCTTTGCCATCAAACCTATAGCTCACAATTAAGATCGTGAAACAAAAAGTATCATTTCCCCTCATTTTGGCATGTCACAAACAAGAAATAAATTTCCTGCAGTTCTTCCTATAATTGTTTACTTTTTTTCTCATATTAAAAAACAAAGAACAAAACCTTATATGACAGTGTAGTGCGGGGACAAGAGGGCTGGATGAGAGCACACCACAGGTATTTGTTATACACACAGTAACTCTCTGGAATTCTGCTTCTTCATCTGGAATGTAAAGTGGTGAGGGATAGAGAACCCCTGTTCAACGGAACTTTCTGCAATGATGGAAATAGTCCATATTCCGTACTGTCCCATACAGTAGCCAGCAGTCACACGGGGCTACTAAAGCACTTGAAGTGTGGCTGACTTTACAAAGGAATACATTTTTCTCATTTCATTTACTTTTCATTAATTTAAACAGCCTCACGTGGCTAGTGACAACTCTGGACAGTGCATGACTCAACAATTTCTTGCGTCTCCTAATTTAATCCTCTTTTGATTCTGTGTAATAATGTTTAAACTCTAGCCATGCAACCAAATAGGTTGGAAACTTATATCTCTACAGAAGTCCTGTTAAAGTCAGAATATAAAACTGACAATGGAATTTTCTGGGAAACCTCTAAATTCTTATTTGGTATAGACGTTAGTATGTGATAAAATTATTTAACAATTAATAATGAGGAGAAATGCACATAATTTGCTTTTCAGTATGATGACAGAGAATGAACTTCTCTGTTGGACAAAGGTTGAGTCACAAATCACATTTGTGGCTTATCCCTCTGGGCATGTCACTTTACCTCTTCGTACCTTAAATTCTACATCAGCAAAACAGAGCTAAAAATAAATATTTTATCAGTGTTATTATGAGCACCAAACAGGATAATAGGTGTTAAATATCTAGCACGTTCTTTAGCACATAGCAGAACCTCAAGAGAGTGTATTCCGCCTCTCCAACATTTTTTAAAAGTTAATTTAAAAAATACTTTCTACGGAATCTTTATTATCACCTGGAGGGTAATCATTTGTTCTCATTTCCTATTGGGTTTGATTTTGTTTCTCAAAAAATTAAATAGCCAAAAACAACAACAACTAAAAAAAAACAAAGTGAAATATAAATCAAAAATCAAGTCAGGGCAGAGTTCAAACGCTGAACAAAAGAAAAATATTCTTCACCTTGAAGGCCCTTTCTTTCAAACCAGCAAGTTAAAGGATTTCTCCATCACTGTTGGTTCTGGCAAAGAAGCCACAAGATTTTTTTTTTTTTTTCCTACTCCTCTCCCTTTGTTCCATGCTCATTTCTAAGCCTTGCCTCTGGCTATGTTGGCTCCCATCCTCTGAAGGAGACCCTATCATTTAGGAAAGGATCTGGGGTGGCCAGGTTGCCAGTGGCTCCAGGCCCCAGCAGGACTGCCAAATATGTGGGAGCAGCTTCCCGAACAGTGTGGGTTGTGCCCAGGCATCCTGAGTGCCAGCAGCTGTGTGGGGTCCATTCTCACCAGGGGCCTCTCATTTACTGCTGAAGCATTCTTGGAAAGTCAAGTTCCAAAGCTAAACAAACAGATAAATTCTGCAGCAATATGCATTGACATTTTATAGCATGCTTGTGCGGAGGATTTAGGGGAAGTAAAACACACCCACTAATATTCACACACAACAACATCACCAGGCTTAGTAAACCTTGATCCATACTGATACGCGTTCTCGTCAGAAGTAATGTTCCACGGAGGTACTAATTTTAAAGGAGCCGTAGGGTTTCCTGCAATTGCGTTTGCTCTGCTTTCTCCAATCACCAGCCCTACAGTGCTACTGGAGATTCCCCATTTGTGGAGGGGCCCCCTCCTCAGACCTTCTAGTACTTTTAAGATCTGTAAAAAAATGAATTTTACTGTGAAGCTTGCAAAGTGTAATCTAACCAGAATAATTAGTCAATGAATATTTCTTCAAGTATCATAAAAGCATACTGAGAAGTAAAGTCGTAAGCTGTTGGGTAAGCATAGTCTTGGTTTAGGCTTAAATGTTCAAATATTTCTGCTCAGGGATAGAAAGGGCATTGCCTCCTTTAAGAACCTTTCCTAGTTTTTCACTCCGCCTTACATTCAAGAAGCACATGCTTAATTCAGTGGCAACCTGAAAACGTGTGACAGATGTACAATAAATGCTGCACCTATGATCACACTAAGGGCTCAGAAGAAAAATTAAATCTTTCTAAGTAGGAGAGCTCAGGCAGTCATTTTTTCCATACTTTCCTGTATGTGCTCCAAGCTGTGGAATGCACTGAGGAATGCATATTGAGTGATTTGGTGTAGGTATTTTTTCTTTAATTTTCTTCAGATTTTATTGCATTCACAGGAAAATATGAAATCACTAAGTTATCTTATCCATAAATGTATATAGAAATGAGGTAACGTGTTTGGTACTTATGGATATATTGTTTTTTATGTCTAAGAAGGAATTTTTTTTTCTCTCAGAGAAAAATCAAATGCACTTAATGCAATTATAACACCACTTTCAAAACCCCAGGTTTGGTTTAGGCTGCAGGACTGGAAATCAAATAAAATCTTCCCTGTGTGTAATAAGGTATAGTAATGCCTTATTTATCAGGCATTGTTAAAGGATGGGGTGCTCCATGTAAAAGAAATGCCCAGATACTTGAATTTTACTCTTCTATGTGTAAATTGAAAGTGAAAACATAAAAAACATTTTTTAAAACATCTTTTAAAATATTACATGTTGTCTTCATATGCTATGGGAGGGGGTCCAAATATAATTTAATCAAGTTTGAAACTGAGCTTAGCCACGTATTAGTTATAAAATTTTGCCAAGTTAGTAAAATCCAGCTCAGTCATTTACTAGTTTTATAATTTTGGCAAATTAGTTAGCCTCTGTTTTCTCATCTGTCAAGCAGAGATAATTATACTTATGTCACAGTTTGAATTAGCTAATCTATATAAAACGCCTCATAAAACCCCTACCACATAGACCTACCCAGCATAGCCTCCTGCCTAGGCTGTGGATTCGGCAGCCAGACCGTCTGGCTTTGAATGTTGCCTCTGCCATTTCCTAGCAAGTAAACTCGAGCAATTTTTTTTTTTTTTTTTTTTGCGGTACGCGGGCCCCTCACTGCTGCGGCCTCTCCCGCCGCGGAGCACAGGCTCTGGACGCGCAGGCTCAGCGGCCATGGCTCATGGGCCCAGCCGCTCCGCGGCACTCAGGATCCTCCCGGACCGGGGCACGAACCCGCGCCCCCTGCATCGGCAGGCGGACTCTCAACCACTGCGCCACCAGGGAAGCCCTCGAGCAATCTTTTTAACTTAATCTCACTATGCCTCAGTTTCCACATTTGTAAAATGAAGATCACAATGGTAAGGATTAAATAAGCAGTGCATGTAAAGTCCTTAGAGCAGCGACTACCATATATAGACAGTGTTCAATCAACTATGATTGGTAATGTTTTCGGAAGCATTTCTGAATGATCCAACTGTGTATAATTTTGGCAGGGGTATGTGTGTCCGTGTGTGTAGGAGGGGGTTGTGAATTCCTTTTCTCTGGTTATCTTGTTTTGGCTATATCACTAATATATTTCTAGATATCAACCGTAAAATGTTCTCTGAGGTAGGTAACGTCCATGCATATGCTTTTGCATTTTCTGGGTTGTTGGTTAGTTTTGTGTTTCTCCCTCTTTTCCTTGTGAAAACATTACACTAGTCTCAGCCAAATTTTGGAGAAAGGCCAAGGTGGCTGAGGAAATGAGAGGTCCCTTTAGGATCTACCAATGCAGCAACAGTGGTGGAAATTGTTATCACTCAGTCAAGTAGTAAAATGAAACTTGAAATGGGTGTTCTTACACTACTATATTCAGATTTGTGCAAGAGGGGCTTCTGCTTCTGGCTTTAATTCTCCCAAAGAGCAAGGATTTGGGTAGGGGTCAAAGGATGTGCCCACCTAAAGTCTACATTCTTCCCTCTGGCCCATCTGCAGGAACATGCAATCTCAAATTCCTTGTCCATAGTCCCTCACTCAGCCCGCTTCCAGATTACTACACTGATATGTACTTCCCTAGACTCAAAGGGAAGCTGTGTATGAGGATAAGAACAAAGCTCAGATGCATGGCCTGGACTGTCTACATGGATGAGCACAGGGCAACCTCATGGTAGGTGGAGGAAGCCAAAGATGGGATGCAACAGAGGCCAGAAGGCCTCAGGCTGGCTTCCCCACACTTCCACATTCAAGTATGAACTGGGAATCTGCTCCCCCTGCACTGCTGCGAGTTAGGAATAGGCCTGTATCTTTCCAACTGGGATATTTCCCAAGATTTGAAGATCTGAAACTTGAACACACAAGTGATTGTTCCACTGTGGCTTATAGTTTAAGTTAATAATACTAAAACACATAGAAGTATAGGAAAGATATACTTTAAACCTTAGTGAGATACAACTACATACTCAACAGAATAGTTAGTTATAAAAAGACTGACAACACCAAATGTTGATGAAGAAGTAGAATAACTCATTTTTAGTGAGAATGTAAAATGGTACAGTCACTTTCAATAGAGGTCTGGCAGTTTCTTATAAAACTGAATATACCTTATGACCCAGCAATTGTACTCCAATATATTTAACCAAGAAAAAGTTTAAAAATACCTTCACAAATACACTTTTCAGAGTAGTTAAAAACTGGAGACAATCCAAATGTTTATAAATAGGAGAATGCCTAAAATAGTGGTATATTCATATAATGGAATACTACTACAGTATTATAAAAAGGAATGAATTTCTGATACAAACACCACAAAATCATGTTACGGAGTGAAAGAAACCATACACAAGAAAATACTGCATATTGTATAATTCTGTTTATACAAATTTTAGAGCAGACAAAACTAATCTATGGTTTTAAAAGAAATCATAACAGTAACTGCCTCTGGGAAGATGGTGGTGGGGACTCATGGGGAAGGGAATGACGAAACGTTGTGGGATGAAGGTAATGGGTATGTGTGTGCCTGTGTATAAGGCTGATTTCTTGGAGATTGGGAGGTAGAAATTCCTGGAAGTAGGCTGTTTTTCCCATGGTAAGAAGAGAGCCAAGATTTGTAATTCTACTGATAGCATGGATTCCCAAGAAGCTGTTTTTCAGGAAAGTGGCAGAATGTCCGAGTAGAATGGTCTGGTGCAACTAGAGAGGCCCTGCCCTAAACTCCAGGGCTGTGGGACCATGGCAAAGTACAGCCTTCTTCAAGGGATCTTAGGTAATGAGTAACTGAGATGAAACAAATGTGGACTGAAGATGGGAGAAGACTCCCTGAATGGGCTATCTTTTGTGAGACTAGGGGGTTTTCACATGAGTTGGAAAGGGTAAACACTCAAATGGACTGAGACTCAACTTTATCCTCTTATGGTAAGTGAGGTCTCAATTAGAATAGAAAAACTAAGTCATGTTTTGAGTTTGTGTTTAAAAATTTAGCCCTGCCCTAGAGGGATTAGGCTTATGTGTGTGGCCCGGAAAGCAAAAAACCATGACAAATGCATGTAAGTTTTACAGAAGTCAATGTCAGCTAAATATAAAGAATATTTCCTTAGGGAGCTATAAAACCAGAAGAGGTAATGTGTTCATCAGCTAATATACATGTTCTGGTTCCCTTAAAATTTGATATTCTCTTTGCAAATTAATAAATGGTATTCTGAGACATTAACACAAAAATAAAAACAGAATGAGCTGCTGTTGTGAACTTACCTAAACTGATTTAGTCCTTCAAAATTACTGGGTTCCTCTTACTCGGGAAATCATTTAGCAATAAATATATGTATCAAATCATCACATTGTACACTTCAAGCCTGCACAATATTATATGTCAGTTATATCTCAATAAAGTTGAAAATAAATAAATATTGGATTTTTGGGGGTAGATAGCTGTAGCTTCCAGCACCTTACTAGCATTTGGTATGTTATGAGAGAAGCAAGTTACAGGCTAAATTCTGCCACACATTAGCAAAGCACACACAAGTCAGGAATTCAACATGCAAACTCGATGAAGTTTCTTTGTTCTTTTGGGTGACTCTTGTAATAACTTTAAACAAGAGGGTCCCATGAGGCAAATGTAACAACACTTCAGTAGCAAAATTATTTTAGTCTGCTAGTCAGAATGAGGACATAGCCCTAGGCATAGGGCACCAGTGTGAACAACTGAGCTAACCCAAGATTCTTATACCTCTTTCAACCAAGAGCAGAGTGATCAGCTCATGTTATCATGTTATTTTATACAATACTCATTTCATCACAGAAAAATCACTGCTAACTTTCCTTAGGCTATTTATTATACCATCTGACACTGAGCAGGGATCAAGACTTAGGACCACTGAATTGATTATGACCATAATTTTGCAGTGTAGAATTCTGATAAGAATTTTCCAAGTAGTAGTTAACCATCCCTGGGGGGGTGTAGTCTCAATTAGGATTCTTTAAGTTAATTAATTATTTCTATCTAGGGCACAGATTAAAACTAACATTCACATTTATACCACTTTATTTAAACTGAAGTAATCTCAGATAATTTATAGGAAATTAACATCTGCTTCAGGAACCCATGAGTCCTTGTTAATGTAAGTGATCAGGCAGAGACAGTAGGATCAGTGTTATGGTCTTTGCCATTGGAGAAAACTCCACTGAGTTTTTTGGGTCTTCATATCATTCTAAAATTCTTTGTTTCTATCTAATATCACACATTTAATTAGTGGTAAAACCAGGAATGGAAACTGGTTCTCCTTTTGATCAGAGTTTCTTGTTCAGGTTGGCTACAAGATTTAACAAGTTATTCAACATATTCATAGTCATTTCTGATTAAGTCTTATAATTCTAACACCCACTGCTCTTCCTTACTGAATACTACTTAAATCTTTCTTTATTACCAATCTCATTTTTTGTCATTTTTATGATAAAATTTATAGTCTTAAGTGGTTTTTATTTTGCAGACTGAAAATCACATTTTATATGAAAAATGTATAACAAATATGGTATTAACCACTTCTAAAATGTTAAATAAGAATTACTCTTGGACTTCCCTGGTGACGCAGTGGTTAAGAATCCACCTGCCAATGTCGGGGACACGGGTTTGAGCCCTGGTCTGGGAAGATCCCACATGCCTCAGAGCAACTAAGCCCGTGCGCCACAACTATTGAGCCTGCACTCTAGAGCCTGCAAGCCACAACTACTGAGCCTGCGTGCCACAACTACTGAAGTCCGTGCACCTAGAGCCTGTGCTCTGCAACAAGAGAAGCAACCACAGTGAGAAGCCCTTGCATCGCAATGAAGAGTAGCCCCCGCTCGCCACAACTAGAGAAAGCCCGTGCGCAGCAGCAAAGACACAAAACAGCCAAATAAATAAATAAATAAATAAATAAATAAATTTATTTTTAAAAAAGAATTACTCTTGACATTCATTAAAGTTACAAGTGAGGCTTTCTGTTGCTCTACAGCTATTTATACAGTAATTTGGGATATTTTTAATCTGTCAGAAATGCCATTTAAAATGTCAACATATTTTAGTTGTTTACAGATTAAAATCTATGAATTCTAATATATCCAAATAAGTCAAAAGGTTACAATAGGTATTTTTGTTCTTTTCTGTTAATTTTAAAATGCAAAATTAATCACTGTATTCTAAATTTCAGGATACAATGGAAAATAAATATTAGGGCTTAAGGATATCCTTGGTAAAGTCACCCTTTCAAATAATTAAAATTAATTTTCAGAGTGAAATTGAAACTATTTCTTTCATTAGATAAAAAATATTATGCAGGAGAACCAACCGTCTAATTATTCTACAGTAACTTTCCCATTTCCTTACTGATGAGCCTTTCTTCTTCCTGTCACCACCTCCAAGTTTCAGGGAATGTGAAAACCAACAAAAGGAACAAACTGTTCTGTGGTGTCAGGACTGGTGGTTTTATGGAAACTTAACAGGATCCCTTCTCCTAGCTGTCCGTATATTCTCAACGAGGACAGCTAAAAAAAGGCCAAAACAAATGTTTCCTTTCTGGGGTTTTGAGGCCTCCACTTCCAGTTGAGAAATAAAGACACACATTTAGTGGGTTGGTCTGTTGCAATAAAAACTACTATTCAGGGTTTGAAGAGTTGGACAAATGATGAATTTAAAGTCCAAAAGTGTTTTTTCCCTTAATAAACACATTTTGATAAATTATCGATTAAGATGTCTAATTTAATCCCAGCATACCAGATAATGTGGAAAATGCATTCACATCTTAATGTCTGTATAAGGTGTTCAAAACACATATCCTCCTACAAGGTACTCCAGCAGAGTGAGTATAGACTACATTCTACTTGACAACGGAGGCCTTGTGTTATTCATCTTTATAACCTAACAGCACAGCCAGGAGATAGATGGGTGATTGTTGAATGTGGACAATCAGTCAAAGCCTTAAAATAGCAATAGTCTGTATAGACACAGTTGTCCAGAGAGCTGAACTGGTTAACGGTCAGAAAGCTGAGATTCTCCTTCTAATCTTTTTTTTTTCCCCCTCCTTCTAATCTTATGCCCTGCTAAAAAGCTTCACTCTCCTCATTTATGACATGAAATAATGATGTCTGCCTATTTAACTCGAGATTTTATTTTAAGGCAAAAAGGGAGTTATGATTGCTTTAAAACTCTATGTGCTGGATTGCTATAAAGTATTATTATCACTATATCCTATTGGTAAAGTTATCTTTAGCATTCTTGGGCAAAATAAATATAGTGTTGCTTGATATCCCTGAACCCAGCAGAGGAATCCCAGCAGCCAGAGTTCCTTAATACGATCACATTTTAAAAACTGAGGTATAATAAGTACAATACGATGCACAGGTTTTAGGTGTACAATTTGATGATTCCTGACAACTGTATACACCCATGTAATCACTAGATTAATCAAGACATAAATTATTTTCACTAACCTGGAAAGTTCCTTCCTGCCCCTTACCAATCTCCATCCCTCCACCACCAGGCAACTACTGTTCTAATTTCTGTCACAATAGTTTAGCTTTGGGGTTTCCCTGGTGGTGCAGTGGTTGAGAGTCCCCCTGCCAATGCAGGGGACACGGGTTCATGCCCCGGTCCGGGAAGATCCCACATGCCACAGAGCGGCTGGGCCCGTGAGCCATGGCCGCTGAGCCTGCGCGTCCGGAGCCTGTGCTCCGCAACAGGAGAGGCCACAACAGTGAGAGGCCCGCGTACCACAAAAAAAAAAACCCAAACAAACAAACAAAAAAAAATAGTTTAGCTTTCATGTTCTAGAATTTTATATAAATAGAAAATACAGTATGAACACTTCTGTGTCAGAGTTATCTTGCTCAATATAAAGTCTTTGAGGATCATCCTATATCAGTTTTCTTTTATTCATTTCCAAGTAGAATAATGATATATTTATATCATTATATGTTCATCCATTCACCTGTGGATAGACATCAATCACTTCTAGTTTTAGGTTATTATGAATAATACTAGTTTTTAAGAATTCTTTATATATTATTGATACAAGTTCTTGTGAGATGCTAGTTGTGAATATTTTCTCCCATTCTATGGCTTGATTTTTCATGTTGTAATAACTTATGCTGAGCAAAATTTTAAAATTTTTATTAAGTTCAGTTTATCAAATTTTTGTTTTAAAACTAGTACTTTTTAATTTCTAATGAATCTTTGTCTACCTAAGTTTGCAATGATATTTCTCTTATTTTTTTTTCTAGGCAATTTAGCTTTTACATTAGGCTGACAATTCACCTCATGTATGTGTGGTGTGAGGTTTGGCTCAAGGTTCAGGTTTATTTTTTCCCATATGTTTATCCACTTTTCCTGTGCTATTTCTTGAAAACATTTTCTTTTCTCCCATTAAACAGCTTCAGTATCTTTTCAAAAATAAATTGACTGTATATATTTGGGTCTATTTCTCTATTCTGATCCAATGTTCTATTTACTATTATGCCAATACCAAATGGCACACTCTTTTATATACAGTATCATTATAATAAGTCTTAAAGTCAGATAGTTAAGTCTCCCAACTTTGTTCAACTTTGTCAGTGTAAGCAGGATATACTTGGATATATCTGAAAACATTCTGAAAATCTATGCCTTCAAATAAGAGCGTTTAGTCCATTTACATTTAATGTAATTGTTGGCACTGTTGAATTTAATTTTACAATCTATTTTATTTCTATTTGTCCCAACAATTCTTTATTCTTTTTTTCTTCCTTTCCTCTGATCCTTTGGAACAATCAAACATCTTCAAATATTTTGTATTGTTCCCTGTAATGACTTTTTAATCTATACTTCATTGCTTTATATTTTTAGTTATTACTTTATAGACTAGAATATGCATTCCATATGATTTTTTTTTTTTTTTTTTTTTTTTTTGCGGTACGCTGGCCTCTCACTGTTGTGGCCTCTCCCGTTGTGGAGCACAGGCTCCGAACGCGCAGGCCCAGCGGCCATGGCTCACGGGCCCAGCCGCTCCGCGGCATGTGGGATCTTCCCAGACCGGGGCACATACCTGTGTCCCCTGCATCGGCAGGCAGACTCCCAACCACTGCGCCACCAGGGAAGCCCCATATGATTATTTTTTGAATTTGAACTTTTCCTCTATATAAGATCAGTAGAAGAGATATTTGGCTATTGGACACCAATAATTTGTGTTCGAAACTCAGATTATGGAGACAATGGAAAGTTATTTTCAGAGTGACTAGAAGAAAAGAGAAGAAGATAGTTCTTATACAAGAAAACAAGAAGTACAGCAATTACAAATATTGGGCAAGACTGAATCTCCATTTATATTACTTGGACTGAAGAGTAAATACGTAAATATTTTATAAATTTATCTTTTTTAGATTTTAGGTGATACAGCACAATGAGGCTTAATCTAAATACTGTAGTGCATGCCTGAAGCTACAGTAATTTTGAAAGGAAACAGCCTCACATGAAAGAAAAATATATTTGACTGTAAGCTTTTACATTTCTAAGACTTTACACTTACATTCTGTTAAGATAAAATGTAAGTTACTGTTCTTTTTTTTCCACAGTTCATTCATTCATTCATTCAAAAATTAGCTCAGTTTGCTATGAACATCACCATGACTGCTGAGGAAATGTTGAGTCAATTCCTAAGGAGAAGGCCAGGAACAGTTAATGTTTCTTTTTTGTTCCTTCAAAGCAAAAGGAAGCCTGGCCTAAATTAAGCTGGGAGTGCTTTTTGTAAAGCATACCAAGCTTTATGGGACTTCGAGCTCAGCATTTTAGGCACAGTATTTCAAACTAAATCACAAGAAAAAAATTCACCACTATATTACTTCTTTTAAACAATTCAGCATGGTGTAATTTTTTCTTTGGAAATGGGATACAGCTGCTTCTTGGGTCTTGATTATGTTTGACGATCTTTTGGTAAACTGAGGTCTTCCTAAACAATCACTATTAAAATACGTAAAATATAAGTCTTGCTATATTAAACACTTATTGAGCTATAGGAAAACTAAAGTGAATTTTTTAAAAAAAGAATAAAATTCCAACTTTCTAATGCATATTCTTATGAGCTTTTTAAATGCAGCATCTTGTTTTTAGACTATTAAGAACAATTGAAATCAGATTTTTATTTTTAAGTAAAAGAACACTCTTTACTAAATAATAATTCACAGTGTAAGAAGAAAGAGTTCTATGAACTTCTTCAAGTGTTTAAATACAAATGCATTTTACAACTAAACTTTTTCTAAAACATTTCCTAACTTAAGAGGAACCAAAAATCTTTTTAGCTTATTCTTTATCTTACAGATGTTTTTACCATAGTGCACATTACCTTATTTTCTGTGGTGTATTTTTATCCCTTATTTTTAGGAAATTTGCTTTTGCTTTTTTTTCTTTCTCAATGAAAGCATAATAGATACTCACTGGAAAAAAAAAAGCTACAGAGAAAACCCCAAAAGTAGAGGATTTAATACATCATTTGATAAAATAGTCCCTGTTAATATTTTGGTGGACTTTATTTCATGCATTTCCTATATATGTATTTTAATACTAAACGTGTACACATATACATATAAAGACACACTGATAAATTTCTCTTATCTTGCCACTTCCCTCCTCTCTGGCAACCACCTGTTTGCTAGAGAAATAGGTGAGGGAGATTAAGAGGTACAAACTTCCAGTTACAAAATAAAAGAGTCATGGGTATGAAATGTACAGTCTGGAGGTAAAATTTAAGAAAAAAATAACACTGATATGAACATACATATTTAACAAATTCATACTATACTTTCCAAATATGTATTGTTTTATACCCTAATTATTCTATTAAGTAGGCTTCAAAAATGTTACCTATCTATAAATTTAGATTCAATTAGACTTTTATATCCATTCCACTGACTGTTCCATAAGATAACTACTAACTTCCACTTCAATGTGCAATCCTCATTCCTCATTTTACTTGAACTTTACTTGACATTGTGGATCCCTCTCTTTTCTTGAACCACTGTCTTCACTTGGCTTCTAGAGCCTCTTCTGATGTTAATTTTCTGGCCTCTTCTTCTTGGTCTCTCTTTTTTTTTTTTTTTGGCCGCACAGCACAGCTTGCAGGATCTTAGTTCCCTGACCAGGAATTGAACCTGGGCCCCAGCAGTGAAAGCACCCAGTCCTAACCACTGGACCACCAGGGAATTCCCTTGGTTTCCTTGACTTCTCAATTCCAGTCTTTAAACATTTGGAGTGTTATTGGGCTCAGTCCTTTCACCTCTTCTCCTGTCTTTCTATACTTATACCCATCGTATTCATACGTAATCCAATGCCTTTAAATACCATTTACAGGATGGCATCTCCCGAATATATATCTCCAGCCTGGACTTCTCTGAATTCCTGACTGATACATACAAGTAATTATTTGACATCTCTATTTGATGATTTCATAGGCATTTCAAACTTAAGATTCAAAACTTCAAAGTTCAAGTTCAAATCTTGTTGATATTATCTGCCAAACTTATTCCTGTTTCCTATCTCAATAAATGATAATTCCATCCTCCCTGTTATTCAAGAAAAAAATCTTGAAGTCGTATTTTAATTATTTTACTGATATCCCAGATCTGATTGGATAAAAATGTTGTTGTCTTTCCAAATAAGCCTTGAATTTACCACTTACCACGTCCATTACTACACTCAGGTCCAAGCCCCTTTATCACTTGCTTAGATAATTGAAGAAACCTTACAACTCATCTTTTTCCTTCCACTTTTAGCTCATTCTTATCTATTCTTAACATGGCAGTCGGTGTAATCTTATAATGTAAGGCAAATCACATTACCTTTCTGTTCCTTCTTCTCCAGTGGTCAAAGTCCTTCACTGGCACTTTACAGAGGTAAAGTCCTTTACCTCTCTGACCTCACCATCTAGGACTTGT
The DNA here is from genome assembly GCF_025265405.1 of Mesoplodon densirostris. Classification (NCBI taxonomy): domain Eukaryota; kingdom Metazoa; phylum Chordata; class Mammalia; order Artiodactyla; family Ziphiidae; genus Mesoplodon; species Mesoplodon densirostris. The sequence goes on from NC_082669.1 coordinate 44,647,008, forward strand.
CTTTTTGCTCACTACATTCCACCCATGCTGACCCCTTGCTGTTCTTCAGGGGCTTTGGTATTAGCTGTTCCCTCTGTATAGGATCCTATTCTTCCAGATATCTATGTGGTTTATTCTCTCATCTATTTCACATCTTGTTGCAAATTCACACTCTCTGTGGATCCTTCCTCAGCCACCCTATCATAAATCCGCCTTCCCATTTCCCTCCTTTATTTTTCTCCTTAGTGCTAACGTGATATATTAGCCCTATTATTAGTGTGCTTTTGCCTCTCTCTCCAGCTAGAATGTAAGCTCCTGGAGGACAGGGACTTTCCTTTTTTGTTTATTTCTGTATGCCCAACTTACATAACAGTGCCTAGAATATTACAAACAAATATTTGTTGAGTGAATGAAGACATAAATGAAGTCACATCATTATTTGTAACTACTAATAGTGTTTCATTACATGGATGAACTGTTATTTTCTTCAACCAATTCTGGATTGATGCTTGTTCAATTTGTTTCTATTTCTTTATTATTATTTGTTAATAATAATTAACTATATTAACACTGATAACATCTGAGTGTTTCTTTAAGTTTCTGGAAGCAGAATTGTTGCATTACAGGATTGACACAGTTTTAAAGGCTTTAACTATGTGGCTAATAGTCCTCCAAAGAAGATGCAGAGTTACACTCCTGAACAGTACATGTGAGTGTCTCCAGTCCAATGCATTAGCTATAGTGACTATAATCATTCACTCTAATGCTCTCCAATATGATATTAAAACTTGGTACAGTATCTCAGTGTCATTTTACATTCATGCAGTTAAATAAATAACTATAAGTAAAAAATTAGAAAACAATAAATTTCTCACAAGCCAAGATGGGAGCATCTCTCTCAGCTAAGAAGCACACAGACGGCTTTCATAAATAGCTGTGTAGAGCCTTCTTTGACTGCACAGGGCATTTCCTACAAATTCCTGAAATCGAGATGACTTTTCACATTCATATGTACTCTCTTCCCATTCACCAGACTCTATGAGTGTACTCAGCTGTTGTGTCACCATTTCCTAGTAAGAACCAAAAACAGTACTGATAATATATTTTCTTTTTTTGCAGAGAAAAGCAACTAACAAAACCCAGCACAGCCAAAGTAATCTTTACAAAGAAAGTCACTTGTAGCTTCTCTCTGTCATTAGGTTTTCAGTAAATTCCTAGATAAGTGCAGGTTTTCCCATCCCTTTAGGGAGGTGTAAGATGGTTGGGAGTGTACAGCTATTCAGTGGGTCTAACATGAGTCTTTCTAACTAAAGCTTATTTACTTTGGCTGAGATTCTGACTGTCCTTCTTCCTGTGTTCTTGTTAGGTTTTTCAGGCTACATTCATAAAATAGAGAGCCTGTCTCTTGGTGAATATTGAATTCCTCTGTGTGATAACTTGTGATTTTAATGAAGTTTTGTTAATCTCTAAAACATGTGCTCTGTTGTGTCTGGTCCCTCTTATCTTCCAGAGCTATTTTTGTTATTATCTAGATATTAGTATCCTGTCTATCAGTGTAGTTCATATTTTATGTCTATTCTGTAAAAGGATGTCCTACATATATATTCAAATTACATTTTAAAAATGTGTTTCTTCCTATGACTTTAGATATAGAAATTAGTTACCATGGTTAAAAGTGACAATCAATATGGTGGTTGAGACATACAGGGAGCAACAGTGACAGAAAAATACAACTCTGTGCTTTTCTTTTTTAAGGAAAAGGAGTACAGTTTTCCTAAAGTAGCTTTCCCCAAACTTTTTCGTCTCTGCCTACCTTTAAACTATTAGAAATTATTGTCAACCCCAAAGAGCATTATCTTGTGGGTTATAACTATCAATATTTGATATTAAAGCTTAAAACTGAGAGATTTTTAATATACAAATTTATTGGTTTATTTAAAGATAGAAGGAGTAAATCAATCACATCTTGATAGAAAGAATATATTTTAATGAAAATAACTATTTACTAAAAATCTTTTTATTAGAAGAGTAACATTGCTTCACATTTAAAAAAATATCTTTAATATATGAAATAATAGATGACAGCTGGATTCTCAACCTGCTTTTGCATCCAATATGTCATAATATCAGACATCATGTCACTGCTGGAAAGCTCCAATGCACACTTGTGAGAGAATGAAAATGAAAAAAAAAATCTTAATGTTATTATGAAAAGAGTTTTGACCTCATAGACCTCTGAAGAATTCCCCAGGGTACCTAGACCATATGTTGTCCTCCAATAAAAGGTCAGTATGTTCCAGAATATGAAAGGGTGAAATACAGGACAAAACTTGGAAAGTTGGAATTAATTAGCCTTGGTTTATAATACCTAAATCTGAAAAGAAGCTGTGAAATATGTTAAAATTTTAGTAACATTTGCTCACTTTTGATGGGCTTAATTCCTTGGTTTACTGATTCATGACTTCATCTACATTACGAGAGGATTTTCTTTACTTTCTCTGTAACTTGCTTACCTAGCAGAGACTGTCTCATCAGAACAATTTTCTGTGCTTTATGTTTACTTAATTATGTCTTTGATTATTTAATTAAACAGAAACAAACACAAAAGAATACAGTTTCCTCAGTTATTAAAGAGCTAAAGTTCTTACAATGATATTACCTTCTAGATTTGTTTTTAAAATCTTTTGTCACTTTGATTAAATAGGTAACTAGGAATTGTTTCTCAAACAGGATTATCCTATTTTATTAAAGTGCCCAAATTGCCTGCGACTACTCTTTTGCTTTTGCCTTCCTGAAAACTGAATTTAGAAAAGAATGAAAACATTTTCAGGATGTATTTTACTCCTAAAACTATTTTTGAGATTTCCCAGAGGTCTCCTGAGAAATCACAAAGATTTGTTCTATTACCTGATAAATAAAGAGATGTGAGACAACTTTATGTTCATTTGATCTACTACTATTGCAAGAATCACATAGAAAAGTTATCAGTTCGGAAGAGACACTCAACCTTTTCCAGATAATGTGAGTGGGGATGAACTGCTGTTAATGTAAATATTACAGAAACATGGGAAGTCCCTGGAAATTTTTCAGTGTCCTTTTTATCCATAATACAGTTTTACTCCCAAGGGAAATTGATCAAAACTTCTATAAAATAGATATAGGCTATACCCTAATAGAGAATTTTACTCTCTTTGATATATATATATATTTTTTTGGTACGCGGGCCTCTCACTGCTGTGGCCTCTCCCGTTGCGGAGCACAGGCTCTGGACGCGCAGGCTCAGAGGCCATGGCTCACGGGCCCAGCCGCTCCGCAGCATGCGGGATCTTCCTGGACCGGGGCACGAACCCGTATCCCCTGCATTGGCAGGCAGACTCTCAACAACTGCACCACCAGGGAAGCCCTCTTTGATATTTTTGATTATGATGATAATATTATTGACTATGGTGATATATTAACAAAAGTCATTAAGTCTCTAAACAGTTTTGATTTACTCTGATTCTTGCTTGAAGTCTCTGCCATAAGCTACAGGCCAGAGTTGTGTAATCAAAAGAGAAGGTCTCTGAGACTTTAAATGATTGACATTTCGAAGAATAGTTTCTTGAGTACAGGCTTTAGAACTTATATCACACAGACAACTTTCACATCGCACTGCTAGATGGCTTCATGAAGCCAGACCACTAATCCAAGATCCAGTAGGATAAGAATTCATTTCTTGCAGCTGAATAAGAAAAGCAATGAAGATAATTTTATTGTGATTATTTGTTTGGAATACTGTTGGTATAGTTTTAAGTTTCTATTTTCAGAAACTTAGTATGTCTCTTTACCTTTCATGGAAATATTTGCATAGCCACAGTACGAATCTGTACTTCAAGATTTTGCCTGGGGTGTTGTATCAATATTAGAGACTGAAACTTTTTTAATCAGGTGTGACAAGCTGCCTTCAAGGGGAAAAAAAAATATGGAGCCAATGTATCCAAACTTCTCCCAAGAAAACTGGCCCAATACCTGGCTTACAGGGTCCCAGCCTTATCCTAAAGCATAGTAAGAAAATTCTTGGCTGACTAGGAATCTTTAAAAATTTGGGGGACTTCCAGAAGATAGGAATCCACTTCGATGTGTAGGTACTGCCAGTAAAACCTGGTGGAGAGACATTCTTGGGCTTGGCTTCCTGGCCTTGGGATAGAACAGTAGAGGCTTTTGAAAAGTAAGATATGGGGGCAGGGTCAAGATGGCGTACTAGGAGGATGTGGAATTCGCGTCTCCTCACAGCTAAGGCACCTACCAGGCACCAGTGGGAGGAACCCCCAGGGAACAGGTAGGGCGTAGGGGGAGTGAAGGGAGGAGAAGTGGAGGCAGTAGTGGACGGGCACCCCTGAGGGGCAGCTGGGGGAGGGGAAGGGATCCCACACCCGAAGGGGGAAATAGAGGAACCACTGGGAGGGCAGAGGATCAAAAGGGAGCGTGGCCAGGCTTCCCCTGCCCACTTGGACCCCCAGGAACCTGTTGAGATCTCGGGCCTGATCCTCTGCCCACCAAGGACCCCTCGAGCCACGCAGGTCCTGAGGGAGTGGGAGGGAGGGAAGGGGGAGCAAAAGTAAAGGCCAGACCTCTGGGACTGGCACCCCTGAGGGGTGGCTGGGGGAGGGAAGGAGTTCTTACACCCAGTAGGACCCACCCATGGTTAGAGGTCTGGGGGAGACCGTGGAAGACATGGTGGGGGATGGGCATGAAGAAACGGAAGGGAATGGGGCCAGGGCTTTCCCTGTCCACTTAGGCACTGGGGAAGCCTGTTGAGCTCCTGGCCCTAATTCTCTGCCCTCGGAGACTCCCTCTTGCTGGGCAGAGCCCAAGCCCCGCCCCTACACCCCCAGCCAGGGCCCCACCTCTACACTCAGAGACCGCCTCCAATGAGCTGGGCCTAACCCCCACACACACCCCCTCACTCAGGGCTCTACCTCCAAACTCTAGAACCTCTCACTCCACAGGCCCTCCTTTCCATCTGCTGCCTCTCCCCTTCTGCACAGGTCCTAAGCAGAGGTCCCACCCCACACTTGAACGTTGCCCCACCTAGGTCCTGCCCCACATACAAATGTCACCCCCCCACTCACCTAGATTCCACTCCCCCAAACCCTGCCCCTGCCTAAGTTCAACCCCCCCTAAACTCTGCCCCCATAGCCAAGGCTTTTTTTTTTCTTTTTGTTTTTTTCCTTTCTTTTTTCCTCTTTTAGATTGGGGCTCTGTTTTACCTTATTGATTCATTGTTGTTGATTCTTTTATATTTTTCTTTTTCCTAATAAGTGTTTTATTTTTCTAATTTTATTTTATTCTTTATACTTTGTTAGTGATCTCTTCCTTTGGCTTGTTGTCCCCCCCCACCCCTTCTTTTTCTTCTTTTTTCTGCTGTTGTTTTATTTTACCTTGTAGCAGTTGTTTCAATTATAGTTTTATTTTCCTAATACATTTTTATCTTTCTAATTTTATTTTCCTTTTTATTCTTTGATATTGTACTGCTACTTTTTTCTTTCATTCTTCCTTTTATTATTTATTTTTTTACCATGCCACGAATTTTATGGGATCTTAGTTCCCAGGCCAGAGGTCAGGGCTGAGCTCCTATGGTGGGAGCTCCAAGTCCAAACTGCTGGACTAACAAACAACTTCAGACCACAGGGAGTATCATTTGGAGTGAGGAGTCCCAGAGGTCTTCATCTCAGCACCGAGACACAGCTCTATCTAACTGTCTGCAAACTCCAGTGGTGGACATCTCAGACCAAACAAGCAGTAAGACAGGAATACAGCACCATCAATCAAAAAAAAAAAAAAAGAAACAACAAAACAATATGTTACAGATGAAGGAGGAAGATAAAAACCTACAAGACCAAATAAATTAATATGAAATAGGCAAGTTACCTGAAAAAGAATTCAGAGTAAAGGTAGTAAAGATGATCCAAAAGCTTGAAAACAGAATGCAGAAAATACAAGAAACTTTTAACAAGGAGCTAGAAGAAATAAAGAGCAAACAAACAGTGATGAAAAAGACAATTACTGAAATTAAAAATACTATAGAAGGAATCAATAACAGAATAACTGAGGAAGAAGAACAGATAAGTGAGCTGGAAGACAAAATGGTGGAAACAACTGCCAAGGAGCAGAATAAAGAAAAAAGAATGAAAAGAATTGATGACCATCTCAGAGACCTCTGGGAAAACATTAAACACACCAATATTCAAATTATAGGGGTCCCAGAAGAAGAAGGGAAAAGAAAGGTTCTGAGAAAATATTTGAAGAGATTATCGTTGAAAACTTCCTTAATAAGGGAAAGGAAATAGTCAATCAAGTCCAGGCAGCACAGAGTACCATACAGGATAAACCCAAAGAAAAACATTCCAAGACACATATAAATCAAACTATCAAAAATTAAACACAAAGAAAAAATATTAAAAGCAGCAAGGGAAAAGCAACAAATAACACACAAGGGACTCCCCATTAGGTTAACAGCTGATCTTTCAGCAGAAACTCTGCAAGACAGAAGGGAGTGGCAGGACATATTTAAAGTGATGATAGGGGAATTTTCCTACAACCAAGATTACTCTACCCAGCAAGAATCTCATTCAGAGTCCACACAGAAATTAAAACCTTTACAGATAAGCAAAAGTCAAGAGAATTCAGCACCACCAAAACAGCTTTACAACGAATGCTAAAGGAACTTCTCTAGGCAGGAAACACAAGAGAAGGAAAAGACCTACAAAAACAAACCCAAAACAATTAAGAAAATGGTAATAGAAACATACATATTGATAATCCATGTAAATGGATTAAATGCTCCAACCAAAAGACATAGACTGGCTGAATGGATGCAAAAACTCGACCTGTACATACATTGTCTACAAGAGACCCACTTCAGACATAGGGACATATACAGACTGAAAGTGAAGGGATGGAGAAAGATATTCCATGCAAATGGAAATCAAAAGAAAGCTGGAGTAGCAATTATCATATCAGACAAAATAGACTTTAAAATAAAGACTATTACAAGAGACAAAAAAGGGCACTACATAATGATCAAGGGATAAATCCAAGAAGAAGGTATAACAATTGTAAATATTTATGCACCCAACATGGGAGCACCTCCATACATTAGGCAAATGTCAACAGCCATAAAAGGGAATATCGACAGTAACACAATCATAGTAGGGGACTTTAACACCCTACTTTCACCAATGGACAGCTCATCCAAAATGAAAATAAATAGGGAAACACAAGCTTTAAATGACACATTAAACAAGATGCACTTAATTGGTATTTATAGGACATTCCATCCAAAATCAATAGAATACATTTTCTTCTCAAGTGCTCATGGAACATTCTCCAGGCTAGATCATATCTTGGGTCACAAATCAAGCCTTGGTAAATTTAAGAAAATTGAAATCATATCAAGTATCTTTTCTGACCAAAACGCTATGAGACTAGATATCAACTACAGGAAAAAATCTGTAAAAAACACAAACACATGGAGGCTAAACAATACACTACTAAATAACTAAGAGATCACTGAAGAAATCAAAGAAGCAATAAAAAAATACCTAGAAACAAATGACAATGAAAACACGACACCCAAAACCTATGGGATGCAGCAAAAGCAGTTCTAAGAGGGAAGTTTATAGCAATACAATCCTACCTCAAGAAACAAGAAACATCTCAAATAAACAACCTAACCTTACACCTAAAGCAATTAGAGAAAGAAGAGCAAAAAACCCAAAGTTAGCAGAAGGAAAGAAAACATAAAGATCAGATCAGAAATAAATGAAAAAGAAATGAAGGAAACAGTAGCAAAGATCAATAAAACTAAAAGCTGGTTCTTTGAGAAGATAAACAAAATTGATAAACCATTAGCCAGACTCATCAAGAAAAAAAGGGAAAAGACTCAAACCAAAAGAATTAGAAACGAAAAAGGAGAAGTAACCACTGACACTACAGAAATACAAAGGGTCATGAGAGATTACTACAAGGAATTATATGCCAATAAAATGGACAACCTGGAAGAAATGGACAAATTCTTAGAAAAGCACAACCTTCCAAGACTGAACCAGGAAGAAATAGAAAATATAAACAGAACAATCACAACCACTGAAATTGAAACTGTGATTAAAAATCCTCCAAAAAACAAAAGCCCAGGACCAGGTGGCTTCACAGGAGAATTCTATCAAACATTTAGACAAGAGCTAACACTTATCCTTCTCAAACTCTTCCAAAATATAGCAAAAGGAGGAACACTCCCAAACTCATTCTACGAGGCCACAATTACCCTGATACCAAAACCAGACAAGGATGTCACAAAGAAAGAAAACTACAGGCCAATATCACTGATAAACATAGATGCAAAAATCCTCAACAAAATACTAGCAAACAGAATCCAACAGCACATTAAAAGGATAATACACCATGATCAAGTGGGGTTTATACCAGGAATGCAAGGATTCTTCAATATACACAGATCAATTAATGTGATACACCATATTAACAAACTGATGGATAAAACCCATATGATAATCTCAATAGACGCAGAAAAAGCTTTCAACAAAGTTCAACACCCATTTATGATCGAAACTCTCCAGAAAGCAGGCATAGAGGGAACCTACCTCAACATAATAAAGGTCATATATGACAAACCCACAGGCAACATCATTCTCAATGGTGAAAAACTGAAATCATTTCCACTAAGATCAGGAACAAGACAAGGTTGCCCACTCTCACCACTATTATTCAATATCATTTAGGAAGTTTTAGCCACAGCAATCAGAGAAGAAAAAGAAATAAAAGGAATCCAAGTTGGAAAAGAAGAAGTAAAACTGTCACTGTGTGCAGATGCCATGATAGTATACATAGAGAATCCTAAAGGTGCTACCAGAAAACTACTAGAGCTAATCAATGAATTTAGTAGTGTAGCAGGATACAAAACTAATGCACAGAAATCTCTTGTATTCCTATACACTAATGATGAAAAATCTGAAAGAGAAATTAAGGAAACACTCCCATTTACCATTGCAACAAAAAGAATTAAATACCTAGGAATAAACCTACCTAAGAGGACAAAAGATCTGTATGCAGAAAACTATAACACACTGATGAAAGAAATTAAAGATGATGCAAACAGATGGAGAGATATACCATGTTACTGGATTGGAAGTATCAAGATTGTGAAAATGACTATACTACCCAAGGAATCTACAGATTCAATGCAATCCCTATCAAGCTACCAATGGCATTTTTCACAGAACTAGAACAAAAAATTTCACAATTTGTATGGAAACACAAAAGATCCTGAATAGCCATAGCAATCTTGAGAAAGAAAAATGGAGCTGAATGAATCAGGCTCCTGGACTTCAGACTATACTACAAAGGTACAGTAATCACGACAGTATGGTACTGGCACAAAAACAGAAATATAGATCAATGGAACAGGATAGAAAGCCCAGAGGTAACCCCACGCACATATGGTAACCTTATCTTTTTTTTTTTTTTTTTTTTTTTGCGGTATGCGGGCCTCTCACTGCTGTGGCCTCTCCCGTTGCGGAGCACAGGCTCCGGATGCGCAGGCCCAGCGGCCATGGCTCACGGGCCCAGCCGCTCCTTGGCATATGGGATCCTCCCAGACCGGGGCACGAACCCGTATCCCCTGCATCGGCAGGCGGACTCTCAACCACTGCGCCACCAGGGAGGCCCGTAACCTTATCTTTGATAAAGGAGGCAAGAGTATACAAGGGAGAAAAGACAGCCTCTTCAATAAGTGGTGCTGGGAAACTAGACAGCTACATGTAAAAGAATGAAATTAGAACACTTCCTAACACCATACACAAAAATAAACTCAAAATGAATTAAAGACCTAAATGTAAGGCCAGATACTATAAAACTCTTAGAGGAAAACATAGGCATAACACTCTATGACATAAATCACAGGAAGGTCCTTTTTTCTTTTTTTTTTTTTTTGGCAGTACGCGGCCTCTCACATCTGTGGCCTCTCCCGTTGCGGAGCACAGGCTCTGGACGTGCAGGCTCAGTGGCCATGGCTCACAGGCCCAGCTGCTCTGCGGCACGTGGGATCTTCCCGGACCGGGGCATGAATCTGTGTCCCCTGCATCAGCAGGCGGACTCTCAACCACTGCGCCACCAGGGAAGCCCAGGAAGATCCTTTTTGCCTCACCTCCTAGAGTAATGGAAATAAAAACAAAAATAAACACATGGGACCTAATGAAACTTAAAATCTTTTGCACAGCAATGGAAACCATAAAAAAGACAATCCTCAGAATGGGAGAAAATATTTGCAAATAAAGAAACTGGCAAAGGATTAATCTCCAAAATATACAGGCAGCTCATGCAGCTCAATATCAAAAAAACCCAAGCAACCCAATCCCAAAATGGGCCAAAGACCTAAACAGATATTTCTCCAAAGAAGATATACAGATTGCCAACAAGCACATGAAAAGATGCTCAGTATCACTGATCATTAGAGAAATGCAAATCAAAACTACAATGAGGGGCTTCCCTGGTGGTGCAGTCGTTGACAGTCCACCTGCCGATGCAGGGGACACGGGTTCGTGCCCTGGTCCGGGAAGATCCCGCGTGCCACAGAGAACCTGGGCCCGTGAGCCATGGCCGCTGAGCCTGCGCGTCCGGAGCCTGTGCACCGCAATGGGAGAGGTCACAACAGTGAGAGGCCTGCATACCGCAAAAAAAAAAAAAAAAAAAAAAAACTACAATGAGGTATCGCCTCACACTGGTCAGAATGGCCATCATCAAAAATCTACAAACAATAAATGCTGGAGAGGTTGTGGAGAAAAGGGAACCCTCTTGCACTGTCCGTGGGAATGTAAATTGATACAGCCACTTTGGCGAACAGTATGGAGGTTCCTTAAAAAACTAAAAATAGAATTACCATATGACCCAGCAATCCCACTAGTGGGCATATACCCTGAGGAAACCATAATTCGAAAGTAGTCATATAGGGCTTCCCTGGTGGCACAGTGGTTGAGAGTCCGCCTGCTGATGCAGGGGACACGGGTTCGTGCCCCGTTCTGGGAAGATCCCACATGCCGCGGAGCGGCTGGGCCCGTGAGCCATTGCCGCTGAGCCTGCGCATCCGGAGCCTGTGCTCTGCAATGGGAGAGGCCACAACAGTGAAAGGCCCACGTACCACAAAAAAAAAAAACCAAAAAAACAGTAGTCATATACCACAATGTTCATTGCACCACTATTTACAATAGCCAGGACATGGAAGCAACCTGAGTGTCTATCCACAGATGAATACATAAAGATGTGGTACATATATACAATTGAATATTACTCAGCCATAAGAAGAAATGAAATTGAGTTATTTGTAGTGAGGTGGATGGACCTAGAGTCTGTCATACAGAGTGAAGTAAGTCAGAAAGGGAAAAACAAATACCGTATGCTAACACATATATGTGGAATCTAAAAAAAAAAAAAGTTTTTGATGAACCTAGGGCCAGGACAGGAATAAAGACTCAGATGTAGAGAATGGACTTGAGGACACGGGGAGGGGGAAGGGTAAGCTGGGACGAAGTGAGAGAGTGACATGGACATATATACACTACCAAATGTAAAATAGATACCTAGTGGGAAGCAGCTGCATAGCACAGGGAGATCAGCTTGGTGCTTTGTGACCACCTAGAGGGGTGGGATAAGGAGGGTGGGACGGAGATGCAAGAGGGATGGGATATGGGTATATAAGTATACATATAGCTGATTCACTTTGTTATGCAGCAGAAACTAACACAACACTGTTAAGCAATTATACTCCTATAAGGATGTTAAAAAAAAGAAAGGAAAATCTGAGATTCCTTTGGAAAATATTTAGGCAGATGTTAATTTATGGCCTTTTTAGCTGTTCAGTACTGTATGTATGACTCAGGATTGCAAAGCAAACTGAAGGAGTCTACACGATTAATTACACTCTTGCTGCACTTGGGGAAATAATCAGGTCAAACCTAACAGCACTATTTTTATGCTCAAGGATAATCTTTGAGATTACTATGATCACAGGATGAATAGACTGTCAGAAAAGATATTAAAGACTTTGAATGGCAAAAAGATAACTTGGTGTCCTGTCTAGTATACTTTTGGTTTATCTGCATTTATTATTGTTGAACAAGTTTATAACTTGGTAACATGTAGAAATTGGTAGCAATGAAAATGATTCTTGTCCACAGAAAGTGAATTTGTCTAGTGCACCTCCAAGAACTCATTAACTATTAACATATTCATTTCAGCAGTTCTGACTCCCCATATCTGTGCTCTCTGAATTCTCTTTCGAACATGTTTTAATATCTTATTGGTTTCCTCATTTATTAATAAGTTAAATAAAATACATACGTGTCTTGTATTTTAAAAATGAACAAGGGGGCCTCCCTGGTGGCGCAAGTGGTTAAGAGTCCGCCTGCCGATGCAGGGGATACGGGTTCGTGCCCCGGTCTGGGAGGATCCCATATGCCGCGGAGCGGCTGGGCCCGTGAGCCATGGCCGCTGGGCCTGCGCATCCAGAGCCTGTGCTCCGCAACGGGAGAGGCCACAACAGTGAGAGGCCCACATACCGCAAAAAGAAAAAAAAAAAAAAAAAAAAATGAACAAGGAATAATATTTGTATCTATTAGAGCTATTCACCACACAGAAAAACTAAACCTCAAGACATTTTGGGGTATCTATGTGAAAAAATTGCATATATTGATTTATTTATTGTTTATCTCCTCCTCTGGAATGGAAGCTTTACCAGAGGACTTGGACTTGTACATAGCGGCTCAGTATAGAGTATTGATTAAGAACCTGGCAAGCCAACATAGCTACTGTGATTTTCACCAAATTACCTAAAATTTCCAGACCCCAGTTTCCATTGTTTAAAACAGGGCTCATCTGTAAAATAGTCCTATCCCTTAGAGTTCTTCCCAGGAATTAATTACATATCAAGAGCTTATTACAGTGTCTGGAACATGAAAAAACTATTAAATAATTACTCATGGACATGCTGATTTAATCTTTTCTTTAAGAACTGACTAACATTTATCCCTAATTAGTAATAAATATATTGTCTACAATATTCCTACTGAATTCATTCAGTGGCAGTGAGGCATTTCTCAGATCTGTAGCGACAGAAAATCACTGATGCTTCTATAGTGAAAACTAAGATTTCTGTGAATCACGTATTTATTAGAAGACAAAAATTATCTCTTTGAAAAAAGAGTAGTAAGAACTGAAATTTAATAAAAAGCTGGCCATTTCTTTAACTTCTATATTCACATAGAAATAATCAAGAAAGAGCTTAAGGTTAATTGGTAACTACTATGTAAACAACATAGCCTTCCCTTTCATTGTACCACACTCCTTCAGCTCCCTTCAGCCTCAAGACATTGTTTCTACTACAAAGGAAAATACAAAGCCTTTAGGGACTTCCCTGGCAGTCCAGTGGTTGAGACTTCAACTTCCAATGCAGGGGGTGTGGGTTCAATCCCTTGGTCAGAGAGCTAGGATCCCACGTGCCTCCCGGCTAAAACCCAAAAAACTAGAAGGTAGAACAGAAGCAATATTGTAACAGATTCAATAAAGACTTTAAAAATGATCTACATCAAAAAAATTTTTTTAATTAAAAAATACAAAGCCTTTAGTTTGAATATTTGATGATCAATATTAAAAATAGAGGCCAAAATTTGAGTATAATATTCAAACTGGAAGCCTGAATTCTTCATTAATATATCATTTGGAATTTAATTAAATTTATAACTACATAGATTCACAAACTTAAAATAAATTCAGCTGTTTCATAGATGTGGAAATGCTTTAGTTTGGAAGACTTACCCTATCATACTGGCATGAGGTCTTCTGATAATTTAACAGCTATATATAGTGAAAGTTAAATAAAAATCTCCAAATGGCTTGCCAGAAATCATTAGTATATGCTGTCCTCATCCTTCGACTATTGCTAAAGCCAATCAGATTGGTTTTAAACCTTTCCTGGTAGCTTTGGAAATGTGTACCTTAAAGCCCAATGAGAGATGTAATGTTTTGGTGGAGGGGTGGGTTATTTGCATATTTTCAGGAGTCCCATGTAACTGTGGGATGACCCTCTGAATACTCCTAATTCACTCACCAAATTAGAGTCTAGGTAGAAGCACAGAGGCAGGTGTTTTCAGCTTGCTAATCATATTTAAGTTTATACCACTTATTGGCTAGGATAAGAAATCAAATATAATCTCAAAAATAAGTAGTCTAATTAGTCTGCATTCCAAATGCTAAAGAACTATGATAAGGTGGTACCTGCAGAAAAGAAAAGCCAAGCAAGTTGAATTTGGCCTTTTCCTTATAAAATCATGGTCATTTTCCAGTTCTCGTTTTACTCTACCAATTAGTGGTATTTGAAGGACTTGCTCATTCCTTCTTCATTAAAACACATTCTTCACTTGGCTTCTGGAACAGCCCTGTCTTTTTTTTTTTTAACTCACTGGCCTCCCCTTCTAATCTCTTCCCTCCTACCCTGGGTAATGTTCATATTCCCTAACTGCTAAACATTGATGTGCCCAAGAATCAGTCTTAAAACTCTGCTCTATCTGTATTCATTCCCCAAATGATTTTATTTTGTCCCACTACTTTCAATACATTCAGATTCTGACAACTTTCAAACTTAGGTTTTCAACCTTAAGTTTCTTTTCTGAATTCTACAGCTGGATACCCAGCTTCTTACTCAACACTTCTCTGTGAAGGGCCACAAAAATCTGAATTTTCTTCACTAATCCTAAATTGGAAAATTGCTAATTCCAAAATTGAACTTGTAACTCCACCCTCCTCCAAAGTAACCCATCTTGCAGTTACCACAATCTTACAAAAAGATGATTCTACTTATTCATACCAAAATCATGCAATAATTCTTGAAGCCCTTCTTTCTCTCATACTGCATAGTCAATCTTTCAGTAATATTCAGAATATATTCAGAATCTGTCAACTTCTTACTAGCTTCATGTTGTCTTCCAAATTTAAGTCATCATTTTCTCTCATTTGGACTATTGCACTTGCCTCCTAACATGTCTCCCTGCCTCCAGTCTTAACTCCTTAGCGTCTATTTTCTCACTTCAGTGAGATTCTCACGCCTCCACACAAAGCTCTTGAAAAGAAGAAAGTCCAAAGTCTTTACTGTGTCCTGTGATGCCCAGGCATGTGTCCCCGCTCTCTGTCCTCATCTTCTCCCTCTCCTCTCATTCATTCTACTACAGCCAAACTGTTCTTTTTGACATTCTTCTAACCCAGGAATGGTCCTACCTCTGGGTTTTTGCACTTGCTGTTCCTGCTGCCTGGAAGAGTTTTCCTCCAGATAACTCCATGACTGCTTCTCTCAGTCTTTGGGATTTCTGCATACATGCCCTTTCTTTGGAAGATCATCTCTTAGCACCTTGTATGAAATAGTACCCCCCCATACACACTGCCATTCTCTATTGCCTTACTCTCTCTTACTCTTCTTCATAGCACTTTCTAATATTTACTTAGAATATTATTTTGCCTTGGCATGAAAATATTCATGCCACCTGTCCTTTTATATACTTATTTGCTGATTTGTTTGCTGTCTTTCTCCTCCTTTAAAATAGTTAGTAACTTGTCTTTGGAGGTTTTGTCTGCTTTTCACTATATTTCTACAGCCCAGAAGAGTGACTGACGCAGTGCAGATGTTCAACTAACTTCCTACTATGTGATCCTAATTCTGGGACATAAGTTTACTGAAAATGCCTTCCTTTCTACTCGTTCTCTTTAATGTAACACCTTCTGAAAAGCAAAAGTGGAATAGTAGGGCTTCTAAACAGTAGTCCTGGATAAACACCAGAGCCAATGTTGTAGTGGGGGTCCTCTCCAGCCTTTTCCCACTTATCTAAACCTCCTGTATCAGGAGCAAGCTTTTGGAGCCAAAAGTGCAATAGAAAATCCACCTCAACCTGGCTCAGACAATGAGGGGACATCCAGAGGTAGGACTGTTGAACCCTCAGCCCCACTATACCTTTACTTCACGAGTCCTGTCTATCTGCTCTGTCCTGTGCAATGCTGGTTTCATCGCGAGGTTGTCTCCCCTTGTGTTCATGCAGTGGTTGCCTGATGCATTAAGGTCACAAGTGTTTAAAATGAGAGAGAAAGGCTTTCTGTGTTCCTTTCAGCAGATCTATGAAAGCTTCTCTAGAACCCTCTAGAAATCTTTACAGATCTATGAAAGCTTCTCTAGAACCCTCCAGAAATCTTTACAGAGTCACATACCCACAGCTGGACTCAATTGCTAATCAGAAAGGGCAGTTACCCTTAGATAATTCAGGCTCACCATGCTGTGGTCACCTTTCTCTTGAGTCATGTGGGTTAAATGAAGGAAGTCAGAAATATGAACTAACTAAGACTCAGGTTTCTCTCGATGGTGGAAGAATGTCTGCCAATCAGGTGGTCAAGAGTGTTCACATATTCTTGAACCAAAGACCTGAGGGGATAGTGACTTGAAATTCAAGGGACAGCATTAACCATAACATGTGAGACAGACCGTCAGGTGTAGTGTATATCTTTTTAATTTTCTGTGTATTATAATGTTTTGATATCTTAAAAAAAAAAAAAAACAACCTTTGCAGCTGGGGAGAGTTTGCCCCTCCCGGGGTCCATCAGTTCTTACAGATGACGGCAAAGGGTCCAGCCCAGAGTATGTTTTGAAATGCACATTAACCAAGCCAGAGCCAGCACCTCCTCTATCTGCCATACTCCTCAAGAGGAGCTATTCCTTTGCCTTAATCATGCCAGGGCCAGGTACCAGGCAACTAGGAACCACCCCTATAGCTGATAAAGCCCACTGAAAAAATTCAAACCAGCCAATCCGAAACTGTTCTCCCTGCCCTGCCTTGCCTTTCCCACAGAAACCCCAGTAAAGGCTCTGGCCTGAGACTTTCCCCTCACTCTTGTCGTCTGGCTCCTGACCACCCTGGTGTCTTTCCCATGTGGCCCTGCCTGCCTCCTGTCTCTTGGACCTGTGAGCATAAGAAACTTGGTTTGCCCGAGCCTCTCCTGTGTCTCCTCTTGTGACCACACTTGACTGACCATCACATAAGAAAAACAATACAAAAGCATCGGGCTTTTCCAGAGAGTGAGGATCTGTAGAGGAGACTACAGGCACATTTGTTAGTTCTTTGCTCCAGCCTGGGTCATTCACTGCTCCAAACTACTCTCATAGAATGTATAAATTGTGAATGAAACAGGCATTTTTTTTTCCACTGACTTTTTTCATTCCCATAGTGCTAAGGGTAAAAGTACAGGTTTGAAAAATATGTTTCATTGCTTTCCACTTCTAGCTTGTCAGTGAAGTAAATCAAATGTGAATTTGTGGATAGAAAGGCTCTGGTTCAAAATCCAAACTTCATCACTTATTGACAATATACCTTTGGTGGAGTTATTTTTTTCCCTTCGAGGTTCATGCTATTATTCACTAAAAAGATGACTATAACGCTTCCCTCAGTAGCATTTAATCCAGGTTGTGTCAGATAGCGTGTGTAAAACACCTGACTTAGAGTAGACAATCTGTAAACACTGGTGTCTTACTCCTCTTTTCACAGCAAGGCACATGGCTCCAAGGAAAGGATGAGAGGTTCTAAAAGCCTATAGCTTTCCCTTAAAGAATGGGAAAGGAATAGATAGGCAAACTTTCTTTGTTACTAGATTATAGGTCATAGGACTTGCTTAATTCCTAAATTTCTATCAACAAAGTACTGTTCAGTAAATAATTTTCAGTTGATTAGTTTGATTTTCTTCTTCCCCTAACTTTCATAAATAAAATAACCCACTTACTATTTGGCAATAACTCAGCCTTTAATTCTAAATTTCAAATATACTAATATATTTTTCATGTAATTATAAAGACTTTTGAAGACAAATTAATATAGTTAAGATGTTAATTTACATGATTTACTCCTTTCATACCCCAACACTGTGTCTAAGGGTTGAAATACCTTATAGCTATATGGATTAGAAAAAAGCTAGAGTGGTGATGTCTTGTGCTATTTAAAATAAATTGTTATTATAATATCTCTGTGCCCACTGCCTCTACCCAGATTCTTGCTGCTTATTCACTGTGGACACAATCTCCTGGTGACCATTGTGACCCAGGGATGTAAATTCAGCTGTCAGCAGTGTTTTCTCAACCACTCTGTGAAATTACAGCATTGTCCAAAAAAGTAAATGAAACACAGGGAAATGGAAAAACCAAAACTTGACATGATCCATCTAGGTAAGAACTAAATTTCCTATGTCTTTCCAAATCATTCCTTTTTCTTCTTGTTGTCAAAGCAAAGGCCAATAATGCCAGAAGCTCCACGATTCCTTTTGGAACTACCTACTTGCTTTCATTTTCAGGACACGAGAAGAGAAAGATTTCCAATTCTTTCTGGCACTCAAGACTCTGACACTAGCCTTGACCTTCTGCCAGTATAAATGAATTGCTTTAAGATAGTCACTATTTCATGAAAATAATTAATTATAATTCCCAGGCCAGATGACATTAGTGCCAGAGAATCCAAATAACTGAACCTAACTGTAGGTCAACCACTGACCACGACAAGGAAGAGGAAAAGGAAAAAGAAAACAAACAAAAAAAAGCAGGTCCAAAGACTAAAAACAACACTTTTTATTAGATAATTCCTCATCTTTTAGAATACTCTATAATGTCCAATGATTTCACTCTTCTTGCCTCAGTCTGCCCTTAGCAGCACCAACTGTGCTTTTCTTGGCATCCTTTACAAACTAGTCTAATCTCAGCACAAGTTTTCTAGTGGAATCCTGTCTAGCACCCAGTTACACTTAGCGAGCCAAAGTTCTCAATTCCTCAGTCACTTACACCAGCCAGGGGCTCCTCTGACTGGCACACATGTTCTTCCCACCAGAGCCACAACTCTGCAGATTTGTGCTGATTCTACACACACTTCTGGTTGCAAGTTCATATTTGAATCCAAGAAGTAAGATCTGCTCAGGCTCCAGGGCCCTATAAACTTCATCATCTTGAAGTTCACTGGCATAGTGATTATTTTCAAGAACACATAAAGTATGAAGCACACATTCCACATTTACTAAGTATAAATTTCATCACCAAGAGAATTTTCATATTCAAAATATGAGGTTAGATTTGATCTATGCTTTATGAAAGAAATTCTTCTAAAGAAAGCCTCCATTTCAGTTGAATAAAAACTCTTTAATTTGTATTTTCTCCAGAGACTAATCATAAAGGAGATACATAAAAATGTGAAATTGGAAGATTCATTTATAGAGGTAACTTTAAAAATAAACACCATTTCATGTTATCCTGGTCTTATATCAATTCCAACTGATATTCTGGAGAAAAGTGAAGCCACTGTAACAATGCTATTTGTAAAGGCTGTTGTTGTGTTTCTTTTTAAATATCAAGAGGAGTCAAGTGAATAAATGCAACTAGCAATGTTTATGCTTGATGCATTACCTTCTTGGGGATTTGTGAATCTTGAAAATACAATATTGTTTTCATTACAGATATGAATCTTAGGTTTACATCATCAAAGTTGGCAAATTAACCCAAAGATGAATATTTCTATTCATTTTTTTTAATATACTATTCACTGAGCAGGGCTAAAGTGATGGAAACAAGTAGGATGACGAACTCCAAAGGAGTTGCTTTTTTTTTTTTTTTTTTTTTTTGAGTTGGGTCTTCGTTGCTGAGCACGGGCTTTCTCTAGTTGTGGCGAGTGGGGGCCAGTCTTCATTGCAGTGCACAGGCTTCTCATTGCGGTGGCTTCTCTTGTTTCAGAGCATGGGCTCTAGGCATGTGGGCTTCAGTAGTTGTGGCACGTGGGTGTAGTAGTTGTGGCTCTCAGGCTTAGTGGTTATGGCGCCCGGGCTTAGTTGCTCCATGGCATGTGAGATCTTCTTGGACCAGGGATCGAACCCGTGTCCCCTGAATTGGCAGGTGGATTCTTAAACACTGAGCCACCAGGCAAGTTCCCAAAGGAATTTCTTAAATATGATTTATTTCCATTTTCATGAGGCTTTTTTTGTTTGTTTGTTTTTTAGGCAATCAGTCCCTGACATGTTCTCCAGGGTCAGATCTACACTTAGAGGTTTGAAAACTATCACAGGTAGAATCTAATGTGAATAGAGGGGAAAAAAAATGATTATAACCAACAACAACAACACCAGCAACAAGAAAAAAGTATGGTAATAAGTAAGGGCCAACATATGTTTTTTGGGTTGTAGCAGGCACAAAGTTCTTATTTGATTGGGAAGGATAAATAAATACATCAATGGATACAGGAACATTTAACATTAAACTACATCAATTTATTTTAAAATTTCTTAGCTACTTTGAATTATTATTATTTATTTGGGTCTGTTCGAAGTATATAATAATGCTTTAACTTGGTCCAAGCACATATCATGGCTCTGATGTGCTGATCTATGTTTGTAGAAAAGCATCTCTTAACATCCTAATGTATGTCTTTTATACTTAAAAGGATATTTGATGTATTTGGGGTAACTTTCAGATGAATTTGATATTGCAAATATTGATAGATAGATAGATACATAGATAGATACGTAGATACATAGATAGATAAGGTATTCCATGAAAGAGTCTTATTATTGTCTTCCTATATTCTAGAGAGTATTTCCAAAGGATTGTGAATAGAAGCAATATACGCAAGTCATGGCCATTTTATGTTAATCCATAAAGTCAGAGGACTCTGCTACCTACTCTCTACAACCTTCCTCCCCGCTGAAAACACGAGACATGACATCCACACTATTCCAGTGTATTTTATGGTCAATCATCATGGACAAGGATCCCGATGTGTTGCTGAATTTCTTTAGAGTCTTTTGAACAAATGGTCTCCCAATAGATTCCAGAAGAAAAACTATCTGGGGCATATGGTTTAGGGTCTTTTGGTCACACCAATTTTGAGAAGTGGCTGTCTTACAGTAGTTCTGAAATCCTAAACTACTTAGGGAATGCCAGGTGAATGCTAGTTCTGAGCGTATTAAGGAGAAAAAAAGAGAAAACTTTGCTAGGCTTTTCTTGCCATGTGACAAAACTATTTCTACACAGGCAAAGAGAGTTTTATTCTTATTCATTACCAAGGTGTGTAATTTAGTGCCAGAGCTACCAGTGTGTTTTCAATCCGAAGACTCTCAGTAGCAACTCTGATATTCATTTTAAGTTGAAAAATCACTTTACTAGCTAGTATGGTTATGTGCCATATAATAATATATACACAGCAAGGAGCTATTATGGATCACGTAATGCATGTGATTGTTATACTACCTTTATATGATCTAGTTTGTTGATTCTAATCTAATTATTACAAAATAAATTACATGTCACCATATTATGAGTCAACATGTTAAATATTAACTTTCTTTAATGTTTTAAGATGTGTTTTCTTATATTAAACCAATTTGGAGTTTTTAATATTTTACTCAGGATTATTAGGATTTTTACCTAGTAGCATCTAATTTAGAAAAGGAATATTTAGTGAATACCTACGTTATAATGGTTTCAAATTTATTCCTAGGAATACTTAGTGAAAAGTCACATATCCAAAACTGTAGAATACATCCTGATTGGTCAATCAGATAAATAGTCCAAAGAGATTCTTTTATTCTTGGTAAAGAGAGGGGTTGACTCTGGATGGAAACACCTGTATTGTTAAAGATAACACTTAGAATCATATATCAAGGAATTCATTCCATAAAGCATAGCTGGAGACAATCCTTTTTATTAAAACTAGTATGCCAAGGGCTTTTGTGACTTCCAGTTCTTTTATCACCTTGCAGTTTTCCTACTGATCAATTGCCTGTTCAAATGTTCCTTTTTGTTTCCCCCCAGAGAAGGCAACTTCATTTCTCTTGCAAACAGCTCCACTTCCTGTTCTGTGGCTGTGAGTCCTGAAACATAGACCTTCTTATGCTTCCATCAAAAGGTGTCATTAATTCTAGGGTACCTGACAACCATGTTCTCTTTCAGAGACACCAAGGAAGTGGGGGGAGATTACTGCCCCACTCCCTGCTGGTACAAGGTTTTTCTGTTTCATCTCTGGATGAAAGTTCTGCAGACTAAGTATATTATGCACCTCTTAAGTCTAGTTCTAGGAGGTTATGCCACCTTTTTCCTTCTGAAGGTGGTTTAGTTAGGTGCCAAGAACATGGGTATCAAAACTGGGCATAGCTGAATCAATTCCCAGCTCTGCCCCAATGGGCTACGTGACTTTGAGTAGGCTTCTTAACTTCTCTGAGCCTTCCTTTGGGATTGCTGGAATAATTAAAAGAGATAAAATTTTAGATACCTAGCCTAATGAGCAGCACATATTAGGAACTTAACAAATAGTTCCCTTCCTTGTTTCTGTTCACGTGGTTAAAATGCATATATTATTTCTCCTAGAAAGGAAATCCTAATTTTGAGGAGACAGTATGTATTATAAAATATATAATTTAGTGTCATGGTCAGTTTGCAATGTGGTTTTAAAACCTTTCCTTCCTCATCTCTTTTCTTTCCTTCCATCCTTTTACATGCTAGAAGGTAGTACGGAAGCAATGGTGTAAGTAATGGAAGACACGTGTAGTATAAAAGTTTGGGGGTTAAAAAAGATTCCAGAAATTCTTCTGGATGAGATCAGAAAAGCATGAAGTAGGGGATCCAGGCCAGGTGGAAACTGTAGGATTGGACAGATGGAGTTGGAAGGAAAATGAGACACTGATCAGATCATAATACTCCTCTATATACAAGATTCCAAGGGCTTCTTTACATCAGACATAAAATAAAGTCAAACTTTATATCATGCAAGATCAGGTCCCACCTGCTTCTCTGCCCTCTTTTCATGTTGTCCTCGGCTACTTCACTAAGCCAGCTGCACTGGCTTTCTTTCCGTTCCCTGTACCTGCCAATCTCAATCTCATTTTAGGAATTTTTCACTAGCTGCACTCTAGAAGAGGCATAGGGGAATTTTTAAGGGAATGGAACTCGTGTGTACCTTCATTGGATTGGTTGCTATATGGTTTTATATGTCTTTATGAAAATTCATCAGACTGCACATTTGAAACAAGTGCATTCTATTCCATGTAAAATATACCTCAACAAAGTTGATTTAAAGGAAAAAAACCCTCTAATTCAGTTGCAGAAGTCAATAATAAAGTAGAATTGATCTCAAAATATTTGTTTTAAGAGGAATTCTGCAGGCATTTATCTATTCTTTAAGATTAGTTGGTAAAATTCAACTTTTTTACTGTTTAGAAGCTGATTTTCCCAGACCTCCAACATAAATCAATGGATATGAGTTATAGTCTAAAGGAAGTAGAATTTGGCAAGGAGCAGAACGCATGAACTAAAACTGGGTGGTGGACTGAAAATTCAATAGGGAGATATCACAGAATCATCTATGATTTCCATCCAGGAACAGATCCAGACAGCTGTAGACTGTGTAGGGGGCCTTTAAAATACAGTTACAAATCTTTTTTTTTAAAACCTGATTTGAGTTAAATTTCTTAAGTCCATTATAGAAAAACAAAACAAAACAAAAAACCCCTGGCTTCTGCTCTTCTGATTTGGGGAGGTATACTTGAGACTCTTTCCAGGGAAGTACTGAAGTAAACCTCTTACAACCCACTCTGTATACAAGTAAAAGACATCCTAAAGGAAATAAGCCAAGATGTGACAAGTATATACTACTGAGAAGAAACTGTGAATTGTAAGATAAATGAAATTACTAGTGATGTTTTTCTTTTTTTTTTTTTCCTCTTGCTGTGGCCTTGATGAAAAGGAAAAGGAAGAATTTGTGCAGTTGTTCCACCACCCCCTAGGCTTTTAGAATTATGTAAGGATAATAGTATTTCCCCACCCATCCCCTGAGGAGCTTTTAAGACTAGCATCTGTGAGGTGCATTTCCTAGATAAATGCAAACTGCCCTTTGACTCTCTTCAAGATAAGAAAACATTGAGCCTTTCAACCAAGTTATTTATGACATTCACATAATGTGAAACAGTGCTTAGACCTGATGGGAACGCCCAGAAGTACATATACTAAAGGCAGTTACGATTCTTCTCTGCTACTATCCAGGAGAGACTACCACACAAGTTGAACAATGCCCAAGGCTCATTAAGAATTTTGATGAATTTAATACAATTCAAATTGAAGAAGATCTCAGGGGAGCACATTTAGAAAAGAAAACCAGATGGAGCTCCAGTGTAGAACATCCAGGGAGCAAGTGTGGGATGCCCTATAATCCTAGGGATTCTGGAATCATGAGAAAATGCGATTTATCTTCTTGGCGAATTAGCATGCAAAATGTGTCGGTGGCATAACACTAAGTTTAGATTTCATAATGAAATTTTCCAGATTGTGAAGGAAAAAAAAAAAAACCCACTGGATATTGGAAGAAGTCATCCCCTCTTCCTATGAGACTTGCCAATGTAAAGGGGAATAAAATAAAAGGAAAGAAAAATGTACACAGTATATTAACACTAGTTATCAAGTGGGAAATGTCAGGATATGTGCCACCAAGAAAATAAAGACAGAACTGAATGTCAACTTGCCCAATCACTGTCCTTTTCTTTTCTTAGTATGGAATAATAATGCTAAATAATGCCCTTCTACGCTAGACTGGAGGGCAGGGGAGCTGGGATTCTTTCAACAAGGAGCGTAGGAAAAAAGAAAAACAAAAACAAAAAACCCAGTCTTCTATCTAAAATATATATATATATATATATAAAGTTTAAATATCATCTCAGAAATAATGAATCTGAAGTTGTCAATTTGATTTAGTCATGGTGGTGTTACTGTTTGTGAAATTAACCCTGACTAGACTTAGGCACAGGGAAAACCCAGTGTCTCTCTCTAGTCAGACAAGGGCTACTAACTCAGAGGAAATGATGGAAGGTTTTTGTTTTGTTTTGCAACGTCTCAAAACATATCAAAAACATTCTTAAAATATGCTGCTGATCATTTGTATTACTAATATCTTATTCTGAAAATTTGAGCAAAGCTCAAACCCAGGACAAGTATTCTCAAATAAAGACAGCAAGTATTCTGAATGGTCAATGTGCTCCCTTCACCAGAAAATATAAAATAGTAAAAATTATATTAAATTCAACTGAAATTCTATTACTCAAATTGTATCATATAAAAAGAAATCTATCACAAAATCAGGTCATATCCCATATCTAATTGTGTAATGTGTTTTTTCTTTATTATATATTGTATAATGAATAGTTTTTCATGTCAAAATATCAGATTAAGGTAATAAGTTTTAAAGGCTGCTTAGTATATTATCTAGACATACCATAATGGAGTCACTAAATATAACATTTTAGTGCATTGTGATTATTTCCAATTTTTTTCTGTGCTTAAAAACAATACCAGGATGAATATATGGAATAATTGGAACTATTGGTATGTACCTTAATTAAATTTCTGGGATCTTAAGAAATAAAAACATTAAAGAATTAAGGGTGGACTCAACAGTTTTAGTTTCATGGTATATGATATATAATGTATCAGAATTCCTTCTGTCCCATATTTCTTTATCCTTACTTACTGGCATAAACTGGTAAAGAAAATAAGGATCATTTAGAGAGGAACTGGAACACAGGAAGCCTGGAGTCACCTACAATGACCTTACTAAATACCTCAGGGAAAACGCGTGTCACATATTAAAAAAAAAAGTAACTCAAACATAGCTCCTGTTAGCAAGCTAGAATGAGAAATGAGGGATGAGCAGAGACTGCTGAAGGGAGGGATAAGATCTTCATCTTTAAAGGAAAGCAAGGGATGCATGAACTATGGCAAGTTAAAATCTAAAAACAAAGTTGTACTGAGTAAATCAAGAGTATGTTCCATATTTAATTGACAGACTAGATACGAATAAGTCATCAGGGACCCTGGTAAAAGTTTTGGCTAGAATGTGCAAACTGTCATGCTAAACTGACTTGTGGTAGCAAAGACTAATGGTTTCCAGTACACAGTGTCCATTGGGAGGAAATTGGAAGCAAACCTGGGAACTTAAGCGTGGTGATTCGTATTCTCATACTCGTCAGGATGGCAGCACCTGGAAAGAATGATAGTATCATGAATTCCTAGAAAAATATAACTTTAGGAGAAATATGTCCTGTGGCTTCTACAAGTGGAAAATAATGCCTTACTAATGAACTCAATCATAATCATATATTACTATTGATTAAACCACCAAAACAATATACTTTATCCCCTTCTCTCCTCATGGTTGCTGCTCTAACAGCTTAGAGCATCAAACTAAAGTTTTCAGATAAATCTGCAAACAGTCTCACTTCCCATGGTACATTTTTTATCCCATCATCAGAGTACTGTCTCTGGGATATATCTTTTTTTTTAAAATTTATTTATTTATTTTTGCTCTGTTGGGTCTTCGTTTCTGTGCAAGGGCTTTCTCTAGTTGTGGCGAGCAGGGGCCTCTCTTCATCGCGGTGCACGGGTCTCTCGCTATCACAGCCTCTCTTGTTGCCGAGCACAGGTTCCGGATGCGCAGGCTCAGCGGCCATGGCTCACGGGCCTAGTTGCTCCGCAGGCATGTGGGATCCTCCCAGACCAGGGCTCGAACTCGTGTCCCCTGAATTAGCAGGCAGATTCTCATCCACTGCGCCACCAGGGAAGCCCTCTAGGATATATCTTACTGGATGTCTTCCTTGCTTGCAAACATGTGATTATTCAGACTACAGGACAAAATAGGAACTCTCCACCATAGTTCAGAAGGCCTTCTGCCATAGGTCTCTTCTGGTCTTATCTTGCGCTATGGCTCCTCTCCAGAAGAGCCTGACAGCCTGCATGCAGTTCATCGCACTGGTATGCTGGTGCATGCCTCCACGCCTTAGCATGTGCTATTCCATTTTCACAGAATGTACCTCCTGACACTTGACCACCAAGTAAATTTTCTTGGAGACTCTGCTTAAGTGTCCACCTCAGTTAAACCTTCATGGGCCTCCCTATGAGGCAGAATTTGAGGATTACTCCTTTGCACTCTTACTAAAGTACCTAGCCAATTGCAAAAGGTGAAGCTTCTTGAGGGCTAAATGGGATTTCCTTTTATGTGTCCTTACAGTCTCTTATAGTGCCTGGCACTTAGCAGGTTTTCAATAGATATTTATTGAAAAAACGAATCTCTAAGATTTCTCAGAGGTGATATTGACAAAAGAGAAGGTAATTTTATTTCTACTTTCAAAAAACTTTGGAAGTGTGTGTATGCTATAGGTGGTTAAACAACAGTTTAAAAAAACCACTTGGTTTCCTTGTTATTATGGAAAATGTTTTGTCTTAAGTACGGAAATGGCTTAATGACAGGAAGCAATGTGTAAGAATAAATGATCATTTCTCTACTTAGAAAAGTTAGTGTCAGGGTTCCCTGGGGACTGATGCTGCAACACAGTCTCAACCAACATGTTAAATATATTGCTTAGAATAAAAGAGAGAAGTCTTTAAGTCCTCTTTTTCCTAATTGCCAAGGTCTTAAGTGTAGTAAGATACTGAGTTGACAGGCATAACATGCAAGAATATAATGAAGCAATTAAAATAAAGAATAATAGCACTTAACTTTGATGTAGGAAAATAAAGATAATAAAGGAAAAACCATTTATCCAATTTATTTTGAGTACCTATTATATACAAAGTCCTATTTTAAGAGTTGCAGGGGCTACAAAAGTGAACAAGACTGAACGTTGTATTTACTTTGATACATGAATAAATGTTTATCAAAATGAACTGCATTAAGATTTAAAAAATAAAGTTATAGAAATGTTTAGAAGAGGTAATTTTTAGTTGGATGAATTGGGATCTGAAAATAAAACATCTTATTTGAGCAGCTAACAATGTCTTGCTGTGATTTTTAAAGATGGAGATTAAAAAGGGAGGTGTTTTAAGAAGAAGAATAAATGAGAAAGAAGGATTAAATGTGCCAATAAATACAATTGGGGGTGACTGAAAGGAGATAATCGACAACAAAAAGAAGATATTCAGAGAGTTGATTTGAAGACAGAAAAGATAAAATGAGTCAGGTTGAGGGCAAAATGAATTTATAAACTACTACACTGTGCATTATAAATTACGACCTAAGAAAAAGATCATATAGTCTGGAAAACATCTCAGAATGTTGCTGTGATGGCAGCAGCAACAACAAAACCACGCAATTATGCATTCTAAATTTTATAGGAAATAAAGAGTTTTATTGGCAATAAAGCATTTTATTAGAAATAAAGCATTCAGTGGGACTCAACAGTCTTATTAAGCAATGGTTTTACTCTACTTGAATGTCTTACGTTTTAAGCAGTTTATAGTTTGCAAATTCTTTCATGTACATGGCCTCACATCAGATAGAAGAATTAGTGCTGTCATTCTCATTTTAAGGGTCAAAGGCATAGATCTAAGTAGTTTAAATTACTTTTTTCAAGCTTGCACAACTAGTGAGACATAGGACGGAACCTAGATGTTCTTTATACGGATTCAGTATTCTTTTACCTATTTCACTTAGCACTCAAGAAAGATACAAATATAATGAACTAGATAGAAAAGGTCCTAAAGGAAATCATTAAAATAATCAAGGAAATAAGGGGGATCCTTTAGAAGGAGAAAGCAGATTTTGTTAATAATTTTATAAATGTTACCAATAAGTGAAGATGGCTTAGATTATGAAATTCAGATAACTAGAACTGAAAGATACTCTAGACTGGAGGTTACAAACACAGGGCAAGTTGGCCACATCTGTCCTCTAGATATGCTTTGCATGACCTTCACAGTGTATTTTAACACAGTATTTTAAAGAGTTGTCACAGTTTTGAAATGGGGAGACTTTATAAAAGATCCATATTTACAGCTTCTTTTGAAAATCAGAATGTCTGGAAAAAAGTGGGCTTTGGCCCAATAGAGCGCTCAGCCAGACTGCATAGGGGCTTTGCCCTTTAAAAGGGTAACTTGTTCTCTGCTTCAATACACTATCCCCTAATGTAAACCACTAGGGTACACTACTTCCCAGTGGATTACACCCAGTTGGCTTCACACCTTTATATTACTTGGTAAACATTTGAGTGTTGGCCACTTCTCCAGAATCTAAGCAGAAATGTTTGAGGTGCCATTTGACGCTAATGGCAGGCAAGTCAGTCACACCCTCCTCCTTCAAATGAATTCTTTGGATATGCTAACAGAGAATGAACACTGAATGAGATGTTAGAAGACAACATTTTATCCATAAATGGACTTCCATGTTAATGGCAGCATTCCAGGGGGAAAATCTAAATACTCCTGCTTCTAAAGAACATGACTCTGGATCTTTCTGAAGCCAATTTTTTTTTTTTTTTTTTTTTTTTTGCGGTACACGGGCCTCTCACTGCTGTGGCCTCTCCCGTTGTGGTGCACAGGCTCCGGACACGCAGGCTCTGTGGTCATGGCTCACGGGCCCAGCCGCTCCACGGCATGTGGGATCTTCCCGGACCGGGAACCCGTGTCTTCTCAACCACTGCGTCACCAGGGAAGCCCTGAAGCCAATATTTTTTATTCTTCCTCAGATTCCATGAGGTTCAGATTCATTCACTTAGTCAATAAATATTTACTGAGTTCTCACTATATGCCAGGTACCATTTTGGTTGCTAAGGCAAAAGCAATAAATAAAATGGTGTACAATCACTGCTGTTGTGAGCCTTAAATTTAGTGAGAGCAGACATGAAATAAACAATATAAATAAATATATAGCAGGTTCCGGAAGGGGTATTGGGGATGTAAAGGGGATTGAAATCTTATTAAGGGAGATCATGGACGGCCTCACTGAGAAAGTAACATTTGAACAACAATATGAGGAAGAAAAGGAAAAATGGAGTATCTAAGGGAAGAGTATTTCAAGAAAAGATGCTCCCCAAATTATTCCTGTAAGTTGCCCTTTGTGCTTGTTAATTCAAGTTGTTTCCTGCTACTGGCAACTAAGAGACTTTACCATTTTGACCCATGAGTATGATATGTCTGCTGATTCCAATGTTATTAACATTTTTTTATTTTTTATTTTATTTTATTTTTTATTTTTTTTGCTGTACGCGGGCCTCTCACTGCTGTGGCCTCTCCCGTTGCGGAGCACAGGCTCCGGACACACAGGCTCCGCGGCCATGGCTCGCGGGCCCAGCCGCTCCGCGGCATGTGGGATCCTCCGGGATCGGGGCACGAACCCGTGTCCCCTGCACCGGCAGGCGGACTCTCAACCACTGCGCCACCAGGGAAGCCCTAACATTTTTAAGGTATATTTTAATGTGTCATGGCAAGGGCATTGTGGAATACTGTAGGATTTAATTAGTATCTAAAATTCTTTTAAGTGTTTTTGTCAACTCTACACTGAATGCCAAGATTTCTTTTAAAAAAAGGTATCAAGAAGCTGTGTACTCAGAAGCAAGCAATTATTACCAGAAAAAAGTTGAATTAATTTGGGCTTTTTCTTAAAGTGAGGCAGGGGGGAAAACATTTTCACATTTATTCCTCATTTTTTGGGATTCTTCCAAGGCTCTGAGATTAATTACCTTTAAAAAAAAGGAAGAAAAGAAACTACTATTTATTTTGCATTGAGCATGGGCCAGATATTTTAATATTTATTTTGTCTTATAAAAAAATCCTTGCACAAATGAGTAGATAGAGACTCAAGCTAAATAACTCATGCAAGTTTACACAGCTAAGGAAGAAAGCAAGCCAGGATTCCACCTCACCTGACGTTAGTTGGGTTTTTGCATTATGGAAAAATCAGAAGGTTCTTCTGGACCATAATGTGGCCGTAACCTGCTAACCACAATGGCACTTACTTAAGGTGGCTCTTTAATATAACACTAAGAAAGAAACTCATACCAATTTTTGGCGGCACTGTGTGAAACAGATGGAAATATACGAAAGGGAGATTCATAAATAAATTGCTGGTGAAAAGGTATCTGTTACTGACTTAAGTCCTCTTGCAGATTTATCTACGTATCATTAGACATTACTCCTCTCTTCCAGGAGGTTTCTGGGAAAAAAATCCCTGAAACAGCAGTTCCTATGTGTAGAAAACTAGAACAAGAAAGAAAGAAAGCAAGAAGAGAGAGAGAGAGAGAGAGAGAGAGAGAGAGAGAGAGAGAGAGAAAGGCTGAGTTCCCAATGGGTTCCATTGTGCTCAGGACACGCAACCAAACACGGCTCTCTGCAAAAAAATGTCAGGCCGTGCAGCTTGGAGGACCATACAGCACTCTCACGTAACTGTTCTGATGAGGTGTCACCTATTTCCATCCAAAAGCTGTTGTAATATGATAACACCTTTGGGATAAGGCACTTTTCTGTCTATGAAATTATTGAATGCAGGCCTTATTCACCTTTCCACATTAGGCTTGGATGCTCAAAATTTGACTTTAGGCTGTGCAGAAATGAGAGGAGGCATCCAGTGTATGAAAGCCGTCCATCTGGAAAACTCCTTAATGGGAAATAGATGAACGAGATGATCCAACGAAGTCCTCCACATCTATAATATCCGTGATTCTGCTAGGAAGTATTTTGGAACTTTCCTAACCCAAGGCAGATTCCACTGATTTCTCAGGTGGGAGGGGTGGGCGAGGGGTGACTGACACTGAAACATGGAAAGGAACTGTCCTTGATTGCTAGAGAAAGATGGAAAGCCCAGAGTAGGGGGGTAATTGATCTCACACCACCTTATCTTGCTGAAATACCAGAAGAGAGGAATGAAAGGACCGGGTTGCCAATTTGCTGACACTCCTGGCTGTGGAACTGTCACTGAAACTATCCTCCCAGTAATTATCTGTTAGGAAACACTCACTTTCGTCTTTAGGGCCCAAGGCCTGTTTTGACATAGAATAAGCAATTAAGAAAATCCTTTTTGGTTCTCAGTCACTTCTTTAACTTCAGTTTCTAATCTGTTTGTTGTTAACTGTCCATGTCCTTAAGAGACAGAAATAACAACTGGCTGTAGAAGATCTTAATGTAGGGAAACCAGAAAAGGATTTCCAGTATTTGGTGAATAATGCATCCTGCCCAACTAAAGGAGATATATATCTGTATTTCTAAAATGTTGCTTAAAATTAAATGAAAAATTTTCAGTTTCAAGTATAGTTGAATTTAGGAATATAAAACATAAACTTTGCTACTTCGTCTTCATAGTTTCCAGTGTTTTTGAATGTTATTGAAACTATTATGACAGAACAAGTATTTCAGACTGGATCTGTCTTCCCCAGCACATTATACCACTTAGATTTAGAAATTAGAGTCTCTTCGATTTCTGTGCTTAGTGAACTGGTTGTATCGTGACTAAGGTAATCTTCTATTTGAAATTAACCATATTTTCTATTACTTTTTACCTCTAGGATTTTGAATCCTTCCTACTTGAGATATGTCAAAAGTCTGAGTGTTCACTATTTTTTAGTGTTTTTTATGACCTTTATGTACAGACATCCTAGGCACTGTCCCTGCCTTCTAGGAATTTATCTCTGATTCTTCTGTTTTGTGTAATCCTGTTACAGAAAAATAATCACTCAAATTATATATGTTTCTATTAAAAAAATATTTTTTTCTACAAAATATAAAGTGAAGTATTTCCTGAATGGAATTGCTGGCTGAAAGGGACACTGGGTTTTATCCAGCCTGACATTCTTAAAGGACTGTTTTTTGTCATTTATTTTTAAACTCCTTGAGAACGTTTACCTAAGAGAAGAAGGCTCTAATCTCTTGATGTCTGTTCCAGAGCTTAAAAGAATATATTTTTTAAAAAAACATAATGTTTTTAGAGAGTAGGAAGTCTAAGGAAAACTGCAACTCAACAATCAGTGAAACCTGTGAATCAGTACCCTAGTGTCGGCTCTACGTTTCCACTCATGTGTAGTCTTTTCATGATTGAGTTATTGACAGAAAATGGCAGCTGTTACTGATTTTGAAAATGTTAACGTACCACCCCTTGAATTCTCTCACTCTGTTTGGCAGGAGCCATTATCTTTGTGCAATATCCATATGCTATGAGGAGTCCTCAATGGCCTTTGCTTGTTACAGACCAACTCCTGATTGTTGCCTATGGAAGCAGAGAACTGCTCTTCTCTGCTGGGACCTCGGCTGATATGTTCAGCTCTGGATCCCCAACATTTAGCATGCTGGAAGGCTCGATAAATATTTTTTAAATGTTGACTGAATAAGTTGAATGAATAAATGAAGTTTGTGTATATGGCAGCAGTGTTATCCTTTTTTTTTTCTTTCCTGTCACAGAGCCACCAGCTGTTTGTAGAACAGTGAAGGTTGAATTGTATTAATATAAATAAACATGGTTTGCCCCTAATTATATGTGTGACCTTGTGCTGGGGACTTCCTTTGCTAGACCCTGGTTTCCTCCTCTATAAAGTAAGGGAATTAAATCAGGTAATCTCCAAAGTCCCTTCCTGTTATTTCATTAGCGTGTGATGACATAGCACACGTTATAGTATTATTCACAATGGTGGGGCTGCAGATTTGCCACTCACTCCTCTTCAAAGAGGACATGAGTCAAATTTAATAGGCAAGTGGAGAAAAATGCATAAGTAAGGGTTTTCTCCCATTTATAGCCTCATAGGCTTTTATGTTTAGGTTTCCAGAGGTTAAGAGTGTAAAAAGTGAAATTAAGAGCATTAGAAAATATATTTTTCATGCAGAAAAATATTTTATTTAGATCAATTAACTGGATAATGGTTGTTTATATTCAGAGGAAGGACAGTGCTTTTCATATTCATAAAATATCAGTGACTCCAGACCCATTTAGCTCCCACACATCTGTTAAGTACAGAAAAAAGAGACCTAATGATCTAACAGAAAAACACACTTCAGGCTAACATTTGGTTCACAGACCTATCATTCTGTTTGCCAAAATGAAGTTACTGAAGCTTTCGTAGTAATTGTTGTGACTGAGCAGACCAAAGGGACTTATGTACATTCATGCTGGTATGTATACACATGTATTTGCACCTCCCAAGCCCATATTAGAACCTGCTATTTATTTCCTGAATGAAGCCTAAATTAGGTAGTGATATTCTGTGATGCTGCTGAGAAATGGATGTGCCATGTGTTCTTGTTTAAAAGAGAGACAATGAGCAGACAGCAACGCAAGAGCATTCAATTACAATGCCCCACTTTATTTTTTAGCACAGTTCTTGCTGAAAGGTTTTTCAGGAAAACAAGAACATTCAGGAAGCAACCCTCAGTCTCTGTGGATGAATTTGTTTATTGAGAGGCTACTTGGTGAGCAGTGCACAGTCTCCTGGATTTAGAGCTGCTGTTCCAGCTTTATTTCCTTCTAGCACTACTGAGTGAAACCTTCTCAGTTTCTTCATCTGTAAAATGGGGCTAATACAGAATGGTTGTGAGGATTGAATGAGTTAACATGTGAGTGTATAAAGAAACAGTGGGACAGGGCAGGAAAGGTCACTGTTAGGTCTGTGCTAAAAAAGTTACCATATTCTATATTACTGTTTTAACTGCTCACAACGAGACAAACATGAAAATTACCTTGGCGTAGTAGCTCACAGTGTTCCTTTACCCACGTGATAGCATAATCGTAACTATAGATTTACCACCACCTCCAAGAACCGGGGCACCTGCCTTCACCCCCACCTCCAGGTAATACCGTTATAATGGATACCCCATTATAACGGTATTACCTGTGTGGAAGAAACTATATGTTCAAATATTATAATACATGAAACATGATTTGTACACAAAATTAGCTGGTTAAATTGTAAAATATACGCATAGTTTAACTTGTTTTGCAATAGCCTAATTATTACAAATGTTAAATCTAGTATAAATCAAAACAAAGATGAGTGCCATTGTTTTGAGAAATCCATCATTACCACATCAGATTACAGTCTTACAATTTCAACACCTCTTCTTCTGACTTAGGAAAAACCCTATAATGTATGCATTGGGGCAGGAGCTTGTCATTTGCTCCCAACCCACCTCCACACTGCTACTTCTTGATGGTGCTGCCTGGCCAGGATAAAACCACTCTGGGACAGTAAGAATGATCTGGGCCAGCTAGAAGGGAAATCCCCATATTCCAAAATCTCCCTTCCTTCTTTATGCTCCCCACCAGTGTAGGATTTGTTTTTCTGCAAAGCTCTTTCTAGAACTGGCCACTAGAAAATTAAAATTGGGTATCGGTTACCTCTTGAAAGCTTTGAATGACTGCCTTCATTAACAACCATTCAAAGCTGTGATACTACTCATCTACACCTCCCAATGTAGAACCATGTCTTTTTTCTTCACAAATTATTTGCTGTTTCCCTTTTTTTTCAGCCGCGCTGCATGGCTTGTGTGATCTCAGCTCCCCAGTCAGGGATTGAACCCCCCAATCAGGGATTGAACCCAGGCCCTCAGCAGTGAGAGCACAGAATCCTAACCACTAGACCACCAGGGAATTCCGGGCTGTTACCTGTTACCAAACACATGTGATCAGAAGCCAGTGGTGAATCCTGCTACTTAGGTTCCCATCTTCCTCTGCTCTACACTTCCTTGGTATCAGAAGCACCTTCTACTGATTTACCATATATGTGCCATAAAGACATTTATAGTTCTCCTAGAGAAACTAAATCTAAGCACAAAAGAATGTAACTAAGAATCCAAAGTGGGAGATGAATGCCATGTAAAAGGTATAGATATAAAGTATGTCTTCTGTAAATGTCCCCAGCCTGTTAGTTTGGAGGTGGGTTGGGGGGTGGATAAATGTGTTCACTCTAAAACTAAAGCCCACATTTGGAAGGTTTTACTTCCACATGCATGACCACAGGAACTTAGGTCAACTTTTAAAAAAAATTTATCTGGTTTTCTCAGAGTTTCTGGGGGCTACCTGATTGGTGTGTAAAATTATAACTGCTCAGGTTCTTTCTCCTCAGTTTTCTCTTTGAAAGTCAAGGGCCCTAGAGCCACCTAAGGAAGGCTGCTGGCACTGACACCAGGGTTCTCCTGAAAAACCAAGGCAGTATGCCACTCAGTCTTCTTTTTGCTAACTTCTTTAATAAGATGTAACAACGTGTTCCACGGCTAAAAGCATGCGTGATGACTTGAATCTTTACTGAGACTCCTTTCTACATATCTCTAGCTCCTTAATGGTCCCTTTAATTAAATTCTTAAATATATGAGTTTATATAACTAGTCACAAAAGAAAAAATTCAAAGAGAATTTTATTTGACCTCATTAAACAGCTTAGAGCAAAAACCATGAAAAATCTTTTTTAACCATAAATGAGTGAACTTGACCACTACCACTTGTAAACACTAGTAGAAGAATGCAACATTTAAAATTTTGCCAATCAATTACAGTGCTATATTTTAGACATTCTAATTCAATGCCAGAAATTTGGATTATATTAATTTTAAAAGAAAAGCCCTGTACAATATACATAACTATTTAAATTTTGGAATTGCTATTTAATAAAAATGCATATTTCAATATATCCATGTTTGTCATACTTGTATCCCTTCTACTTACTCAGGGCTAGTCATCAATAATATTTGCTAAATGAATTTTTAAAATACATATTTTAATGGGCTGCTGACTAAAGAAAGTATCATTTGGCCCATGGAAACTTCATTGCTCAGAGGCAAAAAATCCAAAATCAATTCACAGAATCCATATAATGTGGAGCAACAGACCCAGCTCATTAACTGCTGTTGTCTCTTTATGCCTGTGCCTTAATCAATAATTTAAATTTTTTTGCTAATAAATAATTCATGCTTTGGTGGTATTGTTCTTTAAAGCTCTGGATTTTCTAATAATTCTTGGTTTTCTTAAGACTCCTTGGCAGCATTTTCCTGTGAATATCTAAGTGATGGCTTTTTAAAACTCTCTGAGAACAAATCGGTTCTTTTAACTTGAAAGATGCCACTTCACTTAAATAATTAACCAAGGTCCACAGATCTTCACCTTCTCCCTCATAATATAAAAGTACAATTAGACAATTAAAACTTAGCTATATTAAAATAATAAACCAAAAAACAAGAAAGGGATAATGCTGAGTAGAATCCAAAAAGGGTCTTATGTATATGGACTAATGTCTCTTTCCCTGATCATATCGGTTTCTGAAATTTTTTACTGTGGTAGAATACACATAACATAAAATTTACTATCTTAGCCACTTTTAAGTGTACAGTTCATGGGTACTAAGTACATTCAAACTGCTGTGCACCCATTACCACCATCAATCTCCAAAAGTCTTTTCATCTTGCAAAACTGAAACTCTATACCCATTGAGTAATAATTCTGCATTCCCCCTTCCCCCAGCACCTGGCAACTACCATTCTACTTTCTGTAAGTGGAATCATATAGTATTTGGTGACTGGCTTATTTCACTTAGCATAATGTCCTTAATGTTCATCCATGTTGTAGCACATGTCAGAATTTCCTTCCTGTTTGTGGCTGAATAATATTCCATTGTATGTATATGCCACAATTTGCTTATCCTTTTGTCTGTTGATGGACACTTGGGTTGATTCTATGTTTTACCTATTATGAATAATGCTGCTATGAACATGTATGTACAAATATCTTGTTGAGACTCTGCTTTCAATTTTCTGTGCATATACCCAGAAGTGGAATTGCTGTGTCATATGATAATTTTATTTTTAAATATTTGAGGAACCATCATACTGGTTTCCACAACAGCTGTGACATTTTACATTCTGAACAACAATGTACAAGGGTTGCAATTTTTTCACATCCTCACCAACACTTATTTTCTGTTTTTCTTTTTGTTTTTTTTTTAATACTAGCCATTCTAATGCATGTGAAGTGGTATCTCATTGAAGTTTTGATTTGTACTTTTTAAATTATTAGTGATGTTGAGCACTGATTATATTTTTAAATTATAAAGATAAAAAGCTTTTTCCTTTCTCCTTGATAATTCTAAGGAAAAAAGTTTTTAAAAAAAGAAAATTCCAAAATCGTGAGCATAATTTAAACACAATAAGTATATTTTTCAAAGATGACTATAAATTTGAAGGAAACAGCTTAATGAAATATAAGTCAGTTTATAGCTAGCCAACATGGCAATTAAACACTTTATTGAGCTCACATCATTCATTCATTCAGAAAATATTAATTGAGGGTCTCATTTCTGTTTCACTGTGCTAGTTTCTGGGAATGTATAAATCAAACCCCACAGTTCCTGGCATCTAATGACCTATCTCTAGTTTATGGGGCATTATCTTTCTTTAGCCAAGTATAAGTCAAAATAGATAAGTGGTCCTTTGGAGAAGTCAGAGACACCTAGTTCAGATACTTTCATTGTCTTTACCAGAGAAGTGACTAGAAAATGTTGTGTAAGCTGAGTTTCCTCATCAGAAAAATAGGGGTAATTATTCTTACTCAAGGGTTTTGTGTTTTAACCACAGGGGCAGGGTTAAATGGTTAGGCAGGTATAGATTTCCCCATAACTACTTTCATAGTCTTTTAATGGCACATATATAGCTAAGGTTCATGAATACCTTGCTCTATCTCAGAAAAATGGGGGCTCCCATTAATTTAGAGATTTTCACAATAACCATTTCTCTTGAATAGCCATTGAAAACAGTCAGTACATGGAAGTAAACTCTGTTGTCAGTACTTACATAAAATAAAAAGTGCCTGGAAAAATGCAGACGTGAGAAAGATAAAATTGTTTGCTGAGACTTGTACTTTACAACTGTACATCATCCAATATATTTACATTTTCCGTGAAGAGACAAAATGGATCCCAGGACCTCTTATCTGGATTGTAACATTATTCAATATATTAATTTGTTTAAAGAGGGAAAATCTGCCTTAATGGAGAAAATGTGATAGTCATAAGAATTTGTACCATTCTTATCCTGGACAACATGTTCTCATTGACAATTCATTAGCTAGTTGGATTCCTAGGTAAGCAACACTGGTTGTATGAATCAGGGCAGCCTCCTTTTTACTATAATTATTTGTTATCATAAAGTTGTAAATTAATAATTTGTTTTTCTGTTATTATATGGCAGTCTCATTATCCTGATGATGGTATTGGCCTTTTCCTTTGAAATATCAAAAAGAAAATACATTCTGAGATGTTTAAACTCAAAGTTTAATCCTGGACATTGACATCAAGATGATTGGACACAAAGAAAGAATTAAAGCAACCTTAGGAAGTGCCTCTCCCACACCCCCAACAAGGGTATTCTAACCCCATAAGCACTAACTCTATGTACTTTGAAGCAAACCACTTATTTTCTAAAGCTTTAAACATTTCTACAGATCTGATTTTGCAGTTTTTAATGTCTTGTTACAGTATTTTGTTAATATGTATTTTGTCCCCAAATACTGATTTGGATTTTTTTTCTCATCTAAACAATGGGTAATGCTAGGAAAAAAGAGAAACTATTCAATTCTTCGTGTTTTCAAATTTTGATGCAATGCCTTTGTAAATTAGCCTATACTATCATAAAACTGTGATGTAGGGTCAAAAATTAAAACTTAGACCAGATGGGAATATTTACTGATGCTTACTTTAAGGAATAAAAAATGTGAAAAAAAATGAGGTAGAAAAACTATGCTGAAACATATCTACTGTTTTTTTTGTTGTTGTTGTTAAAACAGTAGTAGATATTCATTAAGATCTATTTTCCCTTGAAGCATACTTTGTCTTTAAGTTATTTTGGTGTATAAAAATAGTGTACTTTCACATTTGTACATTTTTTTCTCAATGACACTATGGCTGAATTGTTCATCCTAATATTTATCTCTGCATTGGAATGCTTCTTGAAGTTTTCTTCCTTATTTTTAAGTTTCAAATTCTACAGTAGAATTTGCTTGCTTCTCTAGACTGCTGCCAGGAATCTAAATATAATAGTAAAGCTTTATTGAAAAATGGAAAATAGGAAAATTTGAAAATTAGAATCCTGTGCCTTTCTTCTTTTCTGAGAAAATGTTTTTGTACCTATGTGCTTTGGGGATTTGACATTAGTCATTTGGCTGACCCTAGGAAAGGATGTGAACTGAATCTTCTTAAATAAGATCATTTTCATTGTTAAATTTTATTGTATTTTTTGTGTAAAACTGATTATAAAAAAATCCATCTATCCTGATAATTTTTGCCTCTATAAGAAAGCATATATATATATATATATTTTACTTTATCAATTCCTGTACCTATTTGTTAACATTTCCTTAAATGTGTTTTCTCCAGATGTTGAAAGTAAAAAAGCCCTTGTTATTTTTTCCATTGTCACTCTTTACTACTTTCCATAGGCGGCATATTCTGCATGCCAAGGACTGGAGGAAATAACAGACGTGTGAGCTCCAAATTATAGGCACAAAAATAACTTGCATAAAATAGGTCTTAAATGACACCACTTTCCAAAAAGTCAGTTCTAACTGACTCAAGCCTAGAAAGCAGTAACTTTAGGGAACATCAGACACACGTTCAGTGAACCCAGAAAGTGTTCCACAGTGTGACATTAGCTGGGATGATGACATTCCCAGCTTGCTGCCAGCACATTCCAGGAGGCAGCCTGGGTATTTTGGTACTGGTCAAGCCAGTCTCCTCAATAGTATTGGTCTGACATTGTTGAGATACTATTTTATTTACGCAAGCAACTCCTAATAAAGCCAGCTCCATTGTTCGCCAGCAACAGATAAAAGAAAAGAGAGGCAGAGAGAATTCGAGAAATAAGAGGGGAAACTCCTCCAGTTTTTTTCTTTGAACGCAGACAGAATCCTCACCCCGGGCTTACTGACTGGAGCAGCCTGGGTTCCTGCTGTTCGCAGAATGTTACAGATGGCTGCCTGGGCAGGAAGCCCTCCCCGTTCTGAAACGGTGCTCTGGGGAATGCAGGGGGCCTGGAACCAGCCCTCTCCTTCCCTTCCAAACCTCTTCTCCAAACCCCTACTGAGTAAAAAGAGAGAGAGAGAGAGAGACAGAAAGAAGAAGAAGAAAAAAAACCCCAAACAAACGCATGTCCCTGGAAGCATTTCTGCCAGTCTGTTTTTTAGTGGAATCTTGAATTAACCTCTTCTCTCCCGATTAGAATAGCGATTTATAACTTTGCAGGCATCTCTTTAATGTCCTGAATCAATTCCACCAGCTCATTGAAGTACCATACCATTTGGATTGAATTATAATGGTACTTTTGAGTTATGCAACAATTTCTAGTAAGCAAAAGCAGGTTTGAATTCTGAAATAATTAAAAGTATTTTAGCACATCAAATATTGTATTAATAGTGTTCTCTGGTTCCATTTTTTTTTAAATCACATTTTGAAAGTTTTGCTCTTCCCATAGTTTTTTCTTTGGTGCAGTTGCTTTTTTTAAAGTATAAATTTTAAAAGTACCCTGCGTTTGTTTTGGACCTATTTAACAAGGAGTTAATTTCATAATCATAGTCCTTCATATATAGTTTTAAGGTAATTCTATTATCGTAATATTCCCTTTGTATGTATTTTAAGACATACAATATTTATATGCTTAAAAGATAACTTTTATTTTGGAATTTGCAAAGTTAGGAAATTCAGCTAATGTATGTCTGTGCCCAAAGAGGAAACATAAACCAAATAGTTTATGCTAAAATATAAAATGCAGTGTTATTTCTAACCTCATAATTACCCTCACAGTAGAAACAAAATATGTCACAGGAAGAATCTACTTACTTTGAAACATTTATAATACATTTATTTGATTCAAAAATAAAGTTTAGGGGAGGAAAAGTAATTTTTCCTCTACCTTCCAGGTTCTTGGCTGAGACATGCCTTGTAAGAAAAACGGACTAACAGGAGAAAAACAGAAGTGTAATAGAATGTATTCTTCCTGTATACATGGAAAAGACTCAGGAAAACTTATTAACTCCCCAAAATGGCCTAAGCCATCTCCTTAAATACCACCTCCAGCTAAAGACAAAAGATGTTGGGAGGAGGGAAGCCAGTTATGGGAGGTTATCAGGCAAAGCACAGTAAATAAGGATAA
Source organism: Mesoplodon densirostris (assembly GCF_025265405.1). NCBI lineage: Eukaryota > Metazoa > Chordata > Mammalia > Artiodactyla > Ziphiidae > Mesoplodon > Mesoplodon densirostris. Next base: position 44,689,005 of record NC_082669.1, read on the forward strand.
GGTTGTTATACAAATTTAAGTCCTTGCCTTCTCCTTCAATAAGAGTTTCTAGAGATTTAGTCATCTTCCTCTTCCTAGTAAATGGGGTTGGGGTGGGGTGGGGGGAGACACTCATAAATGAAGGTTTCCCTCATAAATGTAAATATCTCTTACAAAAGAGTAACTTCTATTCATTTTTCAGGGCTTTTTCTAGGTCTGCTGTTTCTTAAAAAAAATCAGCCTAAAATAATCCTTATCCCCGGGAGACATATTTTAGGGTAGCAAATTCTGCTTCCCTTCAAAAGTTACAGAGTAACTAAATTCTACTATATCAGCAATAAAACAGTTAGATATTTCATCATATCAAGAATAAAAGATTCAGGACTTCCCTGGCGATCCAGTGGTTAAGACTCCGCGCTTCCAATGCAGGATTTGATCCCTGGTTGGGGAACTAAGATCCCACATGCCACATGGCTCAGCCAAAAAAAAAAAAAAAAAAAAAAAAGAGTAAAAGATTCTAACCAACTACAGTTATACTCCATAAAAAGACAAAAAAACTTAAGAGAATCTATTGAAAATTCAATTAAAGAATGTAACAGATGGGAGAGTTAAAAAAGAAAAGATGGGCTTCCCTGGTGGCGCAGTGGTTAAGAACCTGCCTGCCAACGCAGGGGACACGGGTTCGAGCCCTGGTCCAGGAAGATCCCATATACCATGGAGCAACTAAGCCCGTGCACCACAACTACTGAGCCTGCGCCCTAGAGCCTGTGAGCCACAACTACTGAAGCCCGCGTGCCTAGAGCCAGTGCTCGGAAACAACAGTAAGCCACCGCATTGAGAAGCCCGCGCACTGCAACGAAGAGTAGCGCCCGCTCACCGCAACTAGAGAAAGCCCGTGCGCAGCAACGAAGACCCAGTGCAGCCAAAAATAAATAAATAAATTTATTTTAAAAAAAAAAGAATTGCAACTTCATAGTAAGCAAATCCAGATATTCTGTGATTGACTACATCTAGTCATTGATTAATTCACCAAATATTGAGTGCCTTCCGAGTTTCAAGGTCCATGCTGAATATTAGGGATTCAATCATGAGTAAAACACACTATTAGCCCTCAAGAAACGGACAGTCTGGTGGAGGTCATGACAGTGTAGGTTTCCATGACCTTTTATTTTAAAGCCCTTTTATCTAAACACTTAGAAAGGCTAAATGAAGACAAGTCAATTCAGCCAGTTCTCAGTTGAACAGGCTCTGGTCACTACACCTGACATCCATTCTGATTGGTCACTGCATCTATTCTGGTTAGTCCCCAAGTTGTACAATTTATTAAATATTTGGAATAGCATGTCTGTTTAGACACAGTAGAAACTTTTATCATTTGCGCTTCCTTCAAACAATTTGTAAAGTATTTGCATTTACCTTATACATGTAGCATATCTTGCTAAAAACAAACACATAAATGAACAAAACCATAATGGGAAATCTATTGAGTTTTTGAGAAATGTTTTTTCTTTGAGAAAAAGAACGAAAAATGTGAGTAGAAAGCCTCAATTACTTTTGCTTTAGCCTTGTATATTGTGTGAGGAAGTGATGCTTGGAGCTACAACAGTCTTGGAATTATGAGGGAAGGCTAATGGCAGAGGGGCTGCCCAGGGCCCTACACACTTGAGCTACTCAGTTACCCACCTGGGATGGTCAACCTTTCCTTGTTCAATCCACTTATGTTGTAAAAACCTGTTACTTGCATTAAAAAGCATCTGAACTGAAATAATAGATTTAGGGGAAGTGGGATGATTTTTGCTTCCTAGGAATAAAAATTGAATAGCTATACTTATATTCCAAATAAAGGATTTTGAAGTATGTATTTAATTCATGCTGGTTTCCAAGTCATAAAACTTCTTGGGAGGCATATTAAACTAATAAAAGCTAGATTCTGGAATTAAGTATTATTTCTTGGATAAATGGCCCTCTTCCATGCATTCTTGGATTTCAGAAGTTTATCTGACTTTGATAGCTAACTTCAGGTGACTCTCAGCTTGCTGGTTTCAGAGTCAGTGGTGTGGTCTATAGCCATACCTTACAATTTGATCAACCACATCATAAAACACTCAATAGACATTCAATCCAATACGTTCAAGTGAGGACCCAAGCCAAAAGCCAGAATTTCCATCTTTATGTGTAATTGTCATTGACTCTAAATATGTATTTGAGAGAAAAGAAGGACTATTGGGCAAATTAGTGCCTGTCAGCATCAGCTCAGTGGCTGTATGATAATCATTTTCACATCATGTATTTCAAAACTCAGCCAAATGGAAGGGTCCATTCTATTTTCATGGTACCCTCTTTCATCTAGCCTACAGACTTCCTTTGCTATAGTACAGTCACTTCCAGTACACATCAAGACAATGATATATGAGAAAGTATGTATTTGGAGAATCTGAACAACTGGTGTCATGTAGTTTATTGCTAAATTATTGGGGCTGAAGGGTTATTAAAGATGCACTGATTTCCTAAGCACAGAAGAAAATACCATAGATAGATATTCTCAATAAAAAAATAAGGAGCAAAAAAAGCTCTCTGTGTGTGTATGGTGTGATTTATTATAGTTTTAACTGGAGAGATGAATAGAAAGAATCATAATAAAGATATGTAAAGTAGAAAAAGAACCTATGTTGCTTAAGCATAATAGATAAAACATGAAGTGTGCTTCAAGGGAAAAATCATGTCACACTGGAAATGCCTTAAATGTCTGCATGTGTAATGATTCAGCAAGGTCCAACACGCTAATGACGGCCATTGCCTAATGCCGCAGTGCTGCAAAGCAGAGCCATTCCTTTATGTTGCCCCTATCCAAGTCCATTAAGAAATAATGGTTCTAAGATGAAAGTCTTGTTAGGGTTTCAATGAAAATGTTTGGCACACCATGATGAAAAGTCAACAATCTGCTTTTAACGAGAGACACTGGAAAAATGTTGGTTAACATACCACTGAAAATATTAATTCTCCTTAATGGCAGGATGCAACATAGCTTTTTATAGTTTTTGATCCATGTCATAAATTTGGCTATGACAAAGGGGATACTCTGGCTTTAACTCACTGGCAAGAACATAGCTATTTTCCAGCCCTAAGACGTTTGGCCCTTAGTATTTTTTGTAATGCTCAAAGGGCCAGATTTCTATTCTCAGAGAGAAAACGCAGTGTGTGTGCACATTGGCGCATGCACTCTTGCATATGCATACATGTGTGTGTGCGAGTGTGTAGTCAATGTGTGTGTGTCAGCAGTATGAGTAGTTTTCTTTGAGCTTTTGGAGAGAGAATAGAAGGAAAAAAGTTACAAATCCCAAGACCCGGCATCACTGCCAGAATTCCAAAATTTGCGAAGTCAAATCAATGAGGCAGATAACAGCCTTAAAAACCACAATAACTTGATCACTGTATGCCTGATAATATATTGTCCATTTCAAATGGCTGTAGTCAGAAAAAGTGGATTTTTTCCTATGCTTTTTTTCCTCATCATAAATGTAAATTTTCAGATTTTAAGAACGAGAGAATGACAAGGGGGAAAGTGGTCCTCTCATTAGCACAGAGCAACGAACTTTGGCTTCGGAACTTAGATTTCCAAACAGTGTTGCTCTTGTTCAAAATCCTCATGTAGTATCCTCTCTTAGGAAAATAGATATGCATATGTGACAAATATAACTTTAGTGCCAGATCTTAACATTTTATCCCTAATGCTTTCTTTCAACTCTGCCAGTGAATGTTTGTTTTTCTGTGACAGTATTGAAAGGAAAAGGATTTTCTGAATTGGATAACTACAGGGATATTTAGTAAAGGAATAATCCTTTGTTATTATGATAGAAGGACATAAATGTACTCATGTTTTAAGTTTATTCCTGATGGTTTTGGATTCTTCTTGAACAAGACCATAAATTAAAAATATGCCAATAGATTTCTGTTTCCCCTATTTTAAATTTCATTGTGAATTTGATGTTTTAGAACAATGAAAGAGAAGAAAGATGAAGTGTGAACTTGATATACAGAAAAATATAAAATAGCTTACCACCAGACATTGTGTTTTTTATGAATAGGAACATGAGTGGAGTGAGTTATACTTTAACGTTGCTTGTTTATACAAGTAGTTCTTAAACTTTCATGAGCATAAGAATCACTTAGTGGATGTGGGCGTAGGAGCCTTGTTAAAAATTCAAATTTTCAAGGTGCTCAACATCGGTAATTATTAAAGAAATGCAAATCAAAGCTACTGCGAGGTACCACCCTACACTGGTCAGAATGGCCATCACTGAAAAGTCTACAGATTATAAATGCTGGAGAGGGTGTGGAGAAAAACGAACCCTCCTACACTGCTGGTAGGAATGTAAGTTGCTGCAGGCACTATGGAAACCAGGATGAAGGTTCCTCAGAAAACTAAAAATAGAATTATCAGATGATCCAGCAATCCCATTCCTGGACATTTATCCAGACAAAACTCTAATCCAGAAAGGTACATGCATCCCTACGTTCATGGCAGCACTATTCACAATAGCCAAGACATGGAAACAACTTAAATGTGCATCGACCGATGAATGGATAAAGATGTGGTACGCATATAAAATGGAATACTATTCAGCCATTAAAAGAACAAAATAATGCCATTTGCAGCAACATGGATGGACCTAGGGATTATCATACTAAGTGAAGTAAGTCAGAAAGAGAAGGACAAATAAGTGATGATATCACTTATATGTGGAATCTAAATATGACACAAATTAACCTATTTATGAAACAGAAACAGAATCATGGGCATAGAGAGCAGACTGATGGTTGTCAAGGGAGAAGGGGTTGGGGAAGGAATGAAGTGGGAGGTTGGGGGTAGCAGATGTAAGCTTTTATATACAGAAAGGGTAAACAACAAGGTTCTACTGTATAGCACAGAGAACTATATACAGTATTCTATGATAAACCATAATGGAAAAGAATATTTTAAAAAGGAATGTATATATATATATATATATATATATATATATATATGTATAACTGAATCACTTTGCTGTACAGCAGTAATTAACACAACGTTGTAAATCAACTATACTTCAATTTAAAAAAATACTAAACTAGGGCCTCCCTGGTGGCGCAAGTGGTTGAGAGTCCGCCTGCCGATGCAGGGGATACGGGTTCGTGCCCCGGTCTGGGAGGATCCCATATGCCGCGGAGCGGCTGGGCCCGTGAGCCATGGCCGCTGAGCCTGCGCGTCCGGAGCCTGCGCGTCCGGAGCCTGTGCTCCGCAACGGGGGAGGCCACGACAGTGAGAGGCCCGCATACCGCAAAAAAAAAAAAAAAAAAAAAATACTAAACTAAAAAAAATTCAAATTTTCAGACCCAGAGATTCTAATTCAGTAGGTCTGGGGTGGGGTCCAGGAATCTGCATTTTAAACAACTTTCTCCTTGATACTAATGCCAGTGGTCACTTCCTCAACTTTGAAAAAACACTGATTTATATCCAATGAGAATTAAATTTTGCACAAAGAGCATTATTCTTATTCTTATTCATTCTCCTACTGGTTTTCCTATTAATAGAATAAATTTGCACACTCCAAAATAGTGTGCTCCTTCAAAAGATGTAGAGCCCTCTTCATTGCAGGTGTTCCTTGTTGGTTTGACAGGCACCTGAAGGCAATGTTATAAAGAGAATTTTAATATTGGAAATGATGATTAAATTAACTTCAAGGTAGCTAATAATCCTGAACTTTTTATCAGTCCTGTAAATATTCAGTATTACTTCTTGTTAAAATATTACATGTAAGAAAGGGAAAAAGTGTGATAATGCATTAAGTTGTTTGTTTCTTTTCTTTGTATTTCTTAATCAACATTTGATGGAGGACTAACATCATACACCCTTTTTTAGTGGGCTGTGTTTGCACAGGACTGAATGAAATAATCTTACTTTTCAATCAATGCACATTTTTTTTTTTTTTGGTTTATATATGTGATCTTGCAAAATACGTATTGTTTTTTAGGGTGCAGAGATATTTAGTTTACATACATAGTACTATGTTATGTATCACATTCTCTTCTGTCCTTTACATTGACCATTATTATGTCTTTAAGGTCAATTTACATTGCAACACGTAATCTGATCCACAGTATCTAACTGCTCTACAATCTCCATGTTGCACATCCTCCACATTTTAGCTATCCATTCTCCTGGATGGAGTCCCAGTTTGCCTCCAAATCATCACTACTGAAAAAGGTGCTACAATGGATGTCTTCTTACATATCCTTGAAAGAACCTCATATATCTATTTCAAGTCACATACTTCCAATTTATACTTTAAAACAAACTTTAGCAAAGGGGAAATCTATTGGAGTTTCAAAATGTTTGTCATTCATTTGGTAACCTTAGTAACACTGAAGAAAATCTATTCATGATAACCTACGGAAAGTATAGTTTACTCCCTGAAATAATTGATAGGCTTCATTCATTCTCCTCTCCAGTTCTCTCTAGAGCATGGGTCCCCAACCCCCGGGCCATGGACCAGTACCGGTCTGCAGCCTGTTAGGAACTGAGCCACACAGCAGGAGGTGAGTGGCGGGCAAGAGAGTGAAGCTTCATCTGCCGCTCCTCATTGCTCCCCATCGCTCACATTACTGCCTGAACCATCCCCCCACCCCCCATCTGCGGAAAAATTGTCTTCCACAAAACCGGTCCCTGGTGCTCTAAAGGTTGGGGACCGCTGCTCTAGAGTGATGAATTAATTTAAGCAAAAAAGAAAGAAAAAAAGAGAGAAAAGAAAAATATATTCTCTTCATGGCTTTTAATGAAAGAGAAATAAATCCTACCTTCTCTGAAACCTACTTAGATTAACTTGAGGAAAAACATAATCTTTTTCACCTGTGATTATTTGGAAAAATCAGTCCAAATATCTATACACTGGTCTGAATCAAATTTGGTGTACTGAATTCTTTTGAAAAATAAATTTATAGCATTAGCAGTGTTCGAATTTTATATTTAAATAGTATTTGAGATTCATATATGTTTTAAAAAGGCACATGTTTAATAGGTCAGTTCATTATATTCATATTTATAAAATGACCTTTCACATCCTTGCATTTAATGAAGTGCTACTGTAGTCTGATTTGTTTATCTGATGCCTCTCTCTTTGTATTTGGAATTGTCCTGCTAGCAAATATGAAAAAGCTGCTATGCAGAGATCTGAAAATATCTTGAAAAGATTAACAGCAATTTAAACAAAACCTTCAGAGCACATATTGGAGACTCCTTGTACACTCCCCTGAAAATATATCCATGTGCTCATACCTGTTGTTGATTTGATTTCTGCACATTTTAAACTGTTGAATGTCCAGAATGATGGCTTGAATAGCATGATCCAATAAAATGACATTTAACATAATGTATTTTAACCAAATTGACAAAGTCATTTTTATTGATTAAGTATTTCAATGAGATAGGAGGACAAAAAACACTTTTTAGTGGAAACAAAGATCTGAAAACACATAGGAAGTCAAAGTGGAAAGGAAATTTAACATACAAGTTGCCACTTAACATACCCCTTCAAAGAAATATTAATAGAGTTGGCAGGAAAATGGGAGGTCACTTAATCATTTATTATTTTGGATGGGGATAGGTTCGTTTTAGGCAGTGCTCCATCTCCTGTGATTCATTAAAGCAACGGTTACCACACTTATTTTAGCTGTAGAACTCTTTCCTTTCTAGAAGTCTTATTCCAGACCAGTAATTATAAGTGAGTAGGAGTAAAGCTGCTCTAATGGGAAGTGGAAGCACCTGTTTGAACCCATGATCATTCCTTCTCTGACCCCCTCCAATACCTCTGAGCAAGTATTTGGCCTCTGGGAGAACCAGTTTGGGAAGCACTGATTCTAAAAAGTAAAGGCCTGGGCTCCCCTGGTGGTGCAGTGGTTGGGAGTCCGCCTGCCGATGCGGGGGACGCGGGTTCGTGCCCCGGTTCGGGAGGATCCCGCGTGCCGCGGAGAGGCTGGGCCCGTGGGCCGTGGCCGCTGGGCCTGCGCGTCCGGAGCCTGTGCTCCCCGACGGGAGAGGCCGCAACGGTGAGAGGCCCGCGTGACGCAAAAAAAAAAAAAAAAAAAAAAAAGTAAAGGCCTAAAAGGAGAAAAAGAAATGCAATCCTTTGTACATGTTTGCACTGATTAAAAGCAGAATGAATCTCAATGAGTTTGAGAGTAGATGAAGCTGAAAAGGTATCTCCACCTTTGAGTCTGATGCAGACTCAAGAAGCCTCCTATTTTAACCTTAAGTGTACAACACATTTCTTTTTCAATGTACTACAATCCCCACCACTGGGTCATGCACAAATTGAGTGTAGGACAGGACAGACTTAATTTGAATTTGTTGGGCACTAGGTAGCTCACCACTGACAGAAGACAGCTTTAAAAGTTGTTAAATACAGTGAATATTTTCTCACTTTATCCTCATTACCACTAAGGTAGGTGTGATTCATTCACCTCATTTTACTAGTAAGGAAACTAAAGTTTGAAGGGGGGAAAATACTTTGTGGTAATATTTAATATTATGACACTCTTGAATATTCAATGATGCAGAATAGCCCTTTTTGTGTTTGCACTCTCATTCATAGGCAAAACACTAAATGTTTTCCAAATCTTGGGAACCTTCAAAAGTAGGTTTTACTGGTGGAATTTGTATAAACAAATATGTCAGGAATCATAAAGAAAAACAATATTTTATTGGCTTATTCAAAAAACACAATAGTTATTTTCAAAGGGAAATAACAGATAAACATTGTTTATATAAGGGTAATTCAGAATGACTTGGCCCCGCTCATGTTTGTTGATAAAGCTGAAATGAACTTTCACTTAGATATACTTTGAAGCCCAGCTTCTGGCCTGGTTCCAAGGGTGGAGTGAAGGAGAAATCTGTCAGCAGTTAGTCCTGATTGAAGTAATCAGAGTCCTATGCTGAGTACAGAAGACACCACTTTTTCCTTCGTTGCACGGATCCAAGGAAAGCCAGGGTCTGTTTCTACTGTTTATAACACTATTAAAATTTTCTCTTCCTTTCAGATTGACAGGCTAGAGGGATGAGAATTGTGATACTGCTATTTAAAGATCTTATAATTAATGTGTTTTCCATTGACACAAACTTGATACCCATGTCCTTAATTAGGCCAGGGAGACTCTGTCACCCATATTGCTCTCAGTGTCATCTCTAGAGACTGGTTCATTTTTGGTAGGGCAGGTTTTAGATGTGTAAACCTACGCAAATGTCTGCCCCAAAAGTACATTTTCTATCAGTTTGTTGACAGCCCCACAGTTCTGGCATTCTGCTCATATTCAACAGAAACTCTGATAACCTATATATAGCTTTAATAAATGCACAGTGATTCTATAAGAAAGGGACAAGAAGTACAGTACACAGCATGTCTCAAACATATTTGATTTCAGAATCCTAGAGGCCAGCGGCCACTTATTTTGTTTTGCCTCAGAACTTAGTACCATTTGGGTGATGTGAGGAATCTAACTAATGAAAAAGGTAAAGTAAAAAGGTATTAATTAAGCTGATCTATTTCTACAGTGGTTATCAATCTTGGTTGCATGATAGAATCATCTGGAAAGCTTTAAAAAATAGTAATTCCCAGGCTGCATCAACACAACTAAATCAAAATCTCTGTAGACTACATAGGGGCAATTTGTGAAAGTTCCCCCTGGTCCTGCCAGAATTGAAGATTATTGAGCTAAGCAATCATTTCTGTTAAAAAAAAATGAAGACATATTTAGAACTACTTGAGAGTTTTAGAACACAGGAGTTTATTACCCAGTGGTAGACAGGACTGCTGGCCCTTACTGAGTTCAAATGCCATGTGCAGGCATAGTGTAGTGTACCTTAGGTTAATCCTTTATAACTTTACTCAACAAAGTACGGTTCAAATGTCTAGAAGTCTATAAGAAATGCACATTCAAGACTGGGGAAAATCAGTGTATAATTTCAGCTATGGGAAAATCTTTTAAAGTTAAGGGTTCACTGTTCTTGTGATCTGATTTTACACTAGAAGATGACAATAGCACTATGTTAAGAAGGGGACAGGGACATTGCTCCTCAAATTTGTGATGTGCAGAAAGTCAACCAAGTGGTGAGCTTCTCAAGATGATTTATAGATATTCATTTTAGTTGTTAATTCTTTTCATCTGACACCTAGTTTCATTTCCTAATGAATGCGCTATCTTTTCACATATGCTTTCTTTCTTTGGCACTACACAGAAATGTTCATCCTATGTAAGAAAATTGCAACAGAAAGCAATACAGACAAATACTGAGGAGTAAGGGAATTTGGTGACTGGCGACTGGTGACTGAGAAATTTAGGCAGCAGAATATTGAGTTTCCAGTATTGAGCTTCATAGTTCAACCAGTCACACGGAATCTATTCTATGCTGAATATCCTTAACTTATACGTGGGATTAATGTGGTTCTCTTCAGTGCTTAGTTTAATTCTTCTCCTCGTGTGTTTCTTCTTTTCAATCTTACCTGACCTTTCTTTGTAACTGGGGACAGGTTGGAGAGAAGCAGGCTAGTAAACTCTTCTTGGAAGATATAGATCTTGCTGATCTTGAAAAGCTCATCCCTGGTACAACTCTTGCTATACAAACTTCTGGTACATAGCAAGGCAGGAACTCTTTAGTCTGACTACTCATTCTTTGCACACTTTAAGTAGATTCCCAATAAAAAAACATTTCCTTCTCTGCCAAAACCTCCCCTTTTCCTAAACATCCCTCCCAAATAGCTGATACTTAAAAAAAAAAAATAGCTAACACTTATCTGCATATTCATATTTACCAGGAACTAAGTACTGTATATGTATTTAATTCATCAAATTTTCATAAGAAAACCATGAAGACAATGAAGTACAGTTTTTTTAAAACCAACTATTTTTTAGAACAGTTATACATTTATACAAAAATTGCAGAGTTCCCATATACTCTAAGCCCAGAGGTAGTGTGAACATTATAATTAATATCTTACATTAGTATGGTTAGAATTAAGGAACCAATACATTATTCTCAACTAAAGTCCACACTTTATTCAAATTTCCTTAGTTCTTACTTAATGTCCTTTCACCGTTCTGAACACCAGACTTTTAAAGTAATTTCCAAGATTATGCAATAGTTGTTGACAGAGCTTGTCTTTAAATTCAGACTAACTCCAGAGGCCCAAACTTTTAAGCACATCTTTATAATGCCTTGGGAGAGAAAGGTTTGATCATTAAATCAGACATTTTGAGAAGGAACTATACTGATTAAACAAGAAAAAACGGTCTTTGCTATAGTTCTGGGAAAGTCAGTACAATCTGAGAAAGATCCTGATGTTATGGGAAGCTTGTATGTGTCATTTGTGGTCAAACACACCAAGTCCACCTCCATCATTTGTAAGTGGTGGGCTTTAGTTTCCTTTCTGGAAAATGGGTATAATATTAATATTTAAGGGCTATTGAGAAGATTTTTGTAAAGGGGAAGGGACTGGTGTTCACTGACTTCTATGTGCCTAATAAAGTAGCTAAACAATATTTTTTTCACTTCTTTCTTCTCTTTCATATCCCAACTCATATGTGTCTACATTCACTATTTGTAAAGAGAAATTTCATTACTGAGATGTGATAAAATATAGGAATAGCCTCACAAGTGAAAAATCGTGATATTTCTCTTTGCATTGAGGAAGCTGATTGGCCACCATCCTGCATGATTTTCTTATAGTTGGCTTTATGACAGTATCATAAGACTTGGTCCAAATAAGCATTTAAGGTCATTTCAGTTCAAGTTTTGTAATGTGTTATCTCCCTACCTTAGTTTCAGGATATTTAAATAACTGATATGCAAACCACAGAAGAATGATTTTCTACACAAAGATTAACTCAATATTTTGAGGCTTCCTTCCAAGAGCTGGTCTAGTTTTCCAAACTGGAGTTGGCTTCCAGTATGTTTCTACTCCTTCTTGGTACCTATAACAGCATTGGGAACAGGAATTTCATCTTTCATACAAACACCAAGGCTTTGGCAAGAGGAAAAGTATCTGTCCAGCCAGGAAAAAACATTCACACACCCACTCATGTTCATGCCATCCACATCCAAAAGTCTGATCCTGGGAGCTGTCTTTAGAATTGTCATCATGTTCTGATATGGATACTGTGGCTAGGATATAAACATATTCAGCAGTATTTCAAGCCCAGTGAGCTGCTTTTCCATTGCTATCCTGTCACTTCACTTTTCTTTCCTTCTCTGTTACTGCTTCTATATCTCTTAATACGTTTGTGCTGTGAATGTTCTAAGATGACAATTTAATTACTTTAACTAAAATGTACAGAATCTATTAAAGCCATGAAAAGCGTTTTGAAAATTAAATGTTTTAAACTCTGTTGGGATGCTGTTACCTCATTAACTATAAAAAAGGCATAGTCTCATTTAAATGTATATATAATAAAATTTTAAATTTTCTTTCCAAAAAATATAAACAGAAGCCTAATTTAGAAATATGAATTCTTTCCCACTTAGGATACTAACTATTTCATTTCCACATGAAGGAAAACTTATCTGTAACATATATCAATGGATTTAGAAAATCAAATTGTATGAATATAGGACTCAAAGGGGACCATGAAATATTGTAAAATTCATCCAGAAATACTTCAACTATTCCAAAAATATTGTTGAAAATCACCAGAAAAGAGATTTTATGACTTTCTGTAGCAATATGATATATTTTCTTAAATCCCCCCATCTCGTGTTCACATCTCAAGAGAAATAGAGGATTATCATTTCGCATTAACATCCCAACAGGCTTACACCAGCTCTGCAAAAGTAGGTAAGTAACTTGCATGAGAACTGACTGCCAGTGTGAGTTAAGATGGATAAGAATAGATACCAAGAATCTCTATACATCTTGGTGACAGCATAGCCTAGTAGTCAGGATTATGAGATCTGGACATACACAACATGAATTGTCTGGTACTGCCACTTTTTTTAAACCACATTATCTTGGAAAATTACTTATCCTGTCTGTCTCTCTGTTTTCGCATCTTTGATTGAGGTAACAATACAACTTGTCTCATCAAGTTACAGTAGATGAATTAATATATTTTAAGGTGACAGAAATATACTCAATAAATGGGATTTTTATTATTTCCTATGTAGTAGACATTGCACTTCTAGAAATATTTTAAACATTTAGTCTCCACTTAATTTCCTGATATACCATTCATGGGCAATTATTATTCCCATTTATAATGGATGAAGAAATGGTAAAGTGGAATTAGAAAATTGCCCAAGAGGACTCCATTAGACGGTGACAGAGTAGAGAGTTGAACTCAGGGTAATCTCACTTCAGAGCCTATTTCACCATTCTCCCTCCATGATGAGGCAACACTATCTCTCCCTAGAAATGATAACATTGAAAGTCATTTTAAATACCCTGTGAATGTGGTCTAATTTTCTTTTATAATAATTTAAACATTTTTGTGGAAACTATTGATCAGACTCTCTCCAATTCAGTTGAACTTTTCACTGATAATTTTAGACTTTTTTTCCCAAGAATGTGTAAAGTACCTTAAAATGAAAATCAATTACTAGGTCTTTTTTGTTTTGTTTTCCCTGTTTATACAGCGAACATTTGTTTAGTATCAATACTACTATGTAAATAATGTTGGAGGTAAAATGAAGATCAAACAGTATTAATGCTAAGTGCCGCTTCTCAAGGTATTATCCAAGTAGAAGAGATGAGACAACTCCTCATTTCATGTATGGTAAAATATTCAACACAATTAATCAAGAACTTGAGTAACACAGGGAAAAAAAATGCTATATAATCTACTATGGTTTTAGACAGCTCAATAAAAGAAGTAAGTCTTGAGCTAGGAATAAAATAATAAAATTCAATGAAAAGATACAAGGCATTTCAGAGCAATGATACAGTGTGAAGAACATGTGCAGGTAGAATCTAGTATGGCTTAAATTGGAAAAAACGAGGAAACAATCTCATTAAAGCAAAAAACTGAACTGAGGAGATATGTGAGCTGGGACTGGAAAAACTATTTAAAAAGCATACTATGACCAACCTTGGATGATAAATTGCAATGTTTACATTTTATCCCATAGGCATTTTGGGTGCACTGACAGTTTTTGAGCCAGGAGAATTATATGATGAAATCAATATTTTAAAGAGATTTCTAAATGATTTTGGGTTTAATATTAAATACTTTAATCCCTTTTCTCCCACCTAAACTTGGAGGAAGGGAAATGGGGATAGGATTATGCAAATGTCATCAGTCTCAGTGGAGTAAGAGAATATCAACTTCCAGTCTGAAATTTCTGTGCATAATGGTTTAGAGGAAGAGATAATGGAGATCTCTAAAACATTCCTGGTGATAGTGATAGAAGGCTAAAGCACTGTGTGGAATGGAAATATCCTGAAGGAACAGCAAAATCTTTGGTGGAAAATGTCAGAAACAGTCACACAAATGTCACCAAAAGGCTACCTTCCCAGTGGGTGAAATTATTAGAGGGCAACAGCTAGATTATAAATGGGGCATTGAAAGGATGCATTATAAATACAGAAAAACACCTTTATCTGTGCTGGAAACTGGAGAATGGGAAGGCCCTCCTAACAGAAACTGAAGAATTCTTGCTAAAAATATTGAAAATAAGACTAGTTGATTTTAAATATGAAAGAAGCCACCACTTCACTTTTCTTCCTCTCCCTCAACAGTAATAGTCTACATATGAAGGAACATTATATGAAACCTGGCAGTATATTATTAATATACTTTTATAGAAATGTGAGATCCTCTCAAGAAAGTTTGAGGAAGGTATAACTATGTAACTAGAGCAGGCACATGAAGATAAAAATATAACGTCCCAGAAAGATGTGTGGAATTGAAAACTTGGTTGCAGAATTTAACACTTTAAAAGAGATGACAGAAAACATATCTGGCATTGTAGAAAGTGGAATAAATGAAACAGAAGTCAAGCTCCAAAAAGTCTCTCACAGCACAGAAGAAAAAGACTAGAATGTGAGGAATTAAGATATATCATGAGAGACCAAAGAATTTCAATATATGTAACAGAGATTAAGAAAAGATAACAGAGTTGACAAATAAGTGAAAGTTAAAGAGACATTTGAAGAAAGTTTTCTTGAGTTGTAGAAAAATATACTCAGAGTAGAAGAGATTGTCATGGTTCAGGAAAAATAAGAAAAATAAGTTGTTATCTACATCTAACCTCATGAAAGCTTTGAATTTTAGGATAAACTTTTCAATACTACAAGCATCCAGACACAAAGGATTGTTTATCTGCCAGAAAGCAATGGTGTCATGTTTTCCATGTGTGGCAAAATTCTATGATCAGCCAAATTCATTTATGTGCAAGATGAGAAGGTAGACATTATCACACATACAACGGATTAGGAAGGATGCCACCTACATAGTTTTCTGGTAAAGATGACCCAAATACACCCAAATACATGCTGTAGTAGATTGGAAAATAATGCAAAATTTCAAGTGTGGAAAATAATGGTATGAAAGAAATTGTGGTGCACCATGAAACTAGGAAATGTAGAATTAAGTCTAAATAATTACTTTCAGAGGTTTTCAATGTGTGTCCAAAAGATTCTTACATTACTGTTTATATAATATAAATTAATATGCATATATCAACAAAGATTTCAAAATTAAGAGAGAAATAAGAAAGAAAATAAAATGGACATAAATTATCATTTTTATAAAAGACATTGCATTGGTTCTTTTTCATTATTGACACTGACAATTAGAAAAACATGGGTTTAAATATTCTTAAGTAAAAAAAGGATAGATGACACAGCTTACTTGAATTTGGGCTTCACTGAGCTTTTTAATTCTGAGTATGTTTTAAAATTGTCATGCTAAAATAACACAAAAGTGTTCACCAAAAAGCTCCTTATGTAATGCAACAGCTGGGCGTGTAATGCAACAGAGAAATAATTCAAGTGTTATTAATCTAATTAAAAAACAGGTGCGAGGTAAACATTTTTGCTGTGGTTAAAATGTATTTTAATAACTAAAAAGCAACCACAACTTACATTAAGAAGCAGAATCTAAAGTATCCATATTACAGAACTACAGAAGACACCAAATAGCCAAAAGCAATCTTGAGAAAAAAGAACAAAGCTGGAGGCATCACCACTTCCTGACTTCAAACTATATTACAGAATTATAGCGATCAATATAGTATAGTACTGGCATAAAAACAGACAGGTAGATCCTCAAAATAGGGAGCCCAGAAATAAACCATTACATATATAGTCAGTTTTTGACAAAGGAACCAAAGTATGGAATGGAGAAAGGATATTCTCTTCATTAAATGGTGATGGAAAAATTGGATAGCCACATACAAAAGAAAGAAACTGGACCCTATCTTATACCATACATAAAATCAACTAAAAATAGATCAGTCTTGAAATTAAGACATGAAAGCTTAAAGCTCCTAGAAGAAAACATATGGGATAAGCTCCTTGACACTGGTCTTGGCAATGATTTCTTTGGATTTGGCATGAATATCAAAGGCAACAAAAGCAAAAATAAGCAAGTAGGACTACATCAAAACAAAAAACTTCTGCACAGCAAAGAAAATCATCAACAAGATGAAAAGGCACTCTATGGTATTGGAGAACATATTTGTGGGACAAATATCTGATAAGGGGTTAATACTCCAAATGCAAAATGAACACATAAAACTCAATAGCAGAACTTCCGGGTAAGATGGCAAAAGAGTAAGACGCGGAGATCACCTTCCTCCCCACAGATACACCAGAAATACAGCTACACGTGGAACAACTCCTACAGAACACCTACTGAACGCTGGCAGAAGACCCCAGACCTCCCAAAAGGCAAGAAACTCCCCACATACCTGGGTAGGGCAAAGCAGAGAGATTACCGCACAGAGGAGCGGTGCCGAGCGGCACTCACCAGCCCGAGAGGCTTGTCTGCTCCCCCGCCGGGGCGGGCGGCGCTGGAGCTGAGGCTCGGGCTTCGGTCAGAGCGCAGGGAGAGGACTGGGGCTGGCGGCGAGAACTCAGCCTGAAGGGGGCTAATGTGCCACAGCTAGCCAGGAGGGAGTCCGGGAAAACTCTGGAGCTGCCGAAGAGGCAGGAGACTTTTTCTTCCCTCTTGGTTTCCTGGTGCGCGAGGAGAGGGGATTAAGAGCGCCGCGTAAAGGAGCTCCAGAGACGGGTGCGAGTCGCGGCTGAAAGCGCGGAGCCCAGAGACGGGCGTGGGACGCTGGGGCTGCTACTGCCGCCGCCAAGAAGCCTGTGTGCGAGCGCAGGTCACTGTCCACACCGCCCTTCCGGGAGCCTGTGCAGCCTGCCACTGCCGGGGTCCCGGGATCCAGGGGCGGCTTCCCTGGGAGAACGAACGGCGCGCCTCAGGCTGGTGCAACGTCACGCCGACCTCTGCCGCTGCAGGCTCGCCCTGCACTCCGTGCCCCTCCCTCCCGCCCGGCCTGAGTGAGCCAGAGTCCCCGATGAGGCTGCTCCTTTAACCCTGTCCTGTCTGAGCGAAGAACAGACGCCCTCCGGCGACCTACACGCAGAGGCGGGGCCAAATCCAAAGCTGAGACCCAGGAGCTGTGAGAACAAAGAAGAGAAAGGGAAACCTCTCCCAGCAGCCTCAGAAGCAGCGGATTAAAGCTCCACAATCAACTCCATGTACCCTGCATCTGTGGAATACATGAATAGACAACAAATCATCCCAAATTGAGTAGCCAGGAGTCAGTGCTGTGCCTCTGAGGTGGGAGAGCCAACTTCAGGACACTGGTCCACAAGAGACCTCCCAGCTCCGCATAATATCAAACGGCGAAAATCTTCCAGAGATCTCCAGCTCAACACCAGCACCCAGCTTCACTCAACGACCAGCAAGCTACAGTGCTGGACACCCTATGCCAAACAACTAGCAAGACAGGAACACAACGCCACCCATTAGCAGAGAGGCTACCTCAATTCATAAAAAGTCCGCAAACACCCCAAAACACACCACCAGACGTGGACCTGCCCACCAGAAAGACAAGATCCAGCCGCATCCACCAGAACACAGGCACTAGTCGCCTCCACCAAGAAGCCTACACAACCCACTAAACCAACCTTAGCCACTGGGGACAGACACCAAAAACAACGGGAACTACGAACCTGAGCCTGCAAAAAGGAGACCCCAAACACAGTAACATAAGCAAAATGAGAAGACAGAAAAACACACAGCAGGAGAAGGAGCAAGATAAAAACCCACCAGACCTAACAAATGAAGAGGTAATAGGCAGTCTATCTGAAAAAGAATTCAGAATAATGATGGTAAAGATGATCCAAAATCTTGGAAATAGAATAGACAAAATGCAAGAAACAGTTAACAAGGACCTAGAAGAACTAAAGACGAATCAAGCATCGATTAAAAACACAATAAATGAAATAAAAAATACTCTAGATGGGATCAATAGCAGAATAACTGAGGCAGAAGAACGGATAAGTGAGGTGGAAGATAAAATAGTGGAAATAACTGCTGCACAGCAAAATAAAGAAAAAAGAATGAAAAGAACAGAGGACAGTCTCAGAGACCTCTGGGACAACATTAAACGCACCAACATTCGAATTATAGGGGTTCCAGAAGAAGAAGAGAAAAAGAAAGGGACTGAGAAAATATTTGAAGAGATTATAGTTGAAAACTTCCCTAATATGGTAAAGGAAATAGTTAATCAAGTCCAGGAGGCACAGAGAGTCCCATACAGAATAAATCCAAGGAGAAATACACCAAGACACATATTAATCAAACTGTCAAAAATTAAACACAAAGAAATCATATTAAAAGCAGCAAGGCAAAAACAACAAATAACACACAAGGGAATCCCCATCAGGATAACAGCTGATCTCTCAGCAGAAACTCTACAAGCCAGAAGGGAGTGGCAGGACATACTTAAAGTGATGAAGGAGAAAAACCTGCAACCAAGATTACTCTACCCAGCAAGGATCTCATTCAGATTTGATGGAGAAATTAAAACCTTTACAGACAAGCAAAAGCTGAGAGAGTTCAGCACCACCAAACCAGCTTTACAACAAATGCTAAAGGAACTTCTCTAGGCAAGAAACACAACAGAAGGAAAAGAACTACAATAATGAACCCAAAACAATTAAGAAAATGGGAATAGGAACATACATATCGATAATTACCTTAAATGTAAATGGACTAAATGCTCCCACCAAAAGACACAGACTGGCTGAATGGATACAAAAACAAGACCCATATATATGCTGTCTACAAGAGACCCACTTCAGACCTAGAGACACATACAGACTGAAAGTAAGGGGATGGAAAAAGATATTCCATGCAAATGGAAACCAAAAGAAAGCTGGAGTAGCAATTCTCATATCAGACAAAACAGACTTTAAAATAAAGACTACTAGAAGAGACAAAGAAGGACACTACATAATGATCAAGGGATCAATCCAAGAAGAAGATATAACAATTGTAAATATTTATGCACCCAACATAGGAGCACCTCAATACATAAGGGAAATATTAACAGCCATAAAAGGAGAAATCGACAGTAACACAATCATAGTAGGGGACTTTAACACCCCACTTTCACCAATGGACAGGTCATCCAAAATGAAAATAAATAAGGAAACACAAGCTTTAAATGATACATTAAACAAGATGGACTTAATTGATATTTATAGGACATTCCATCCAAAAACAACAGAATACACATTTTTCTCAAGTGCTCATGGAACATTCTCCAGGATAGATCATATCTTGGGTCACAAATCAAGCCTTGGTAAATTTAAGAAAATTGAAATTGTATCAAGTATCTTTTCTGACCACAATGCTATGAGACTAGATATCAATTACAGGAAAAGAGCTGTAAAACATACAAACACATGGAGGCTAAACAATACACTACTTAATAACGAAGTGATCACTGAAGAAATCAAAGAGGAAATTAAAAAATACCTAGAGGGCCTCCCTGGTGGCGCAGTGGTTGAGAGTCCGCCTGCCGATGCAGGGGATACGGGTTCGTGCCCCGGTCTGGGAGGATCCCATATGCCGTGGAGCGGCTGGGCCCGTGAGCCATGGCCGCTGGGCCTGCGCGTCCGGAGCCTGTGCTCCGCAATGGGAGAGGCCACAACAGTAAGAGGCCCGCGTACCGCAAAAAAAAAAAAAAAAAAAAAAAAAAAAAAAAAAATACCTAGAAACAAATGACAATGGAGACACGACGACCCAAAACCTATGGGATGCAGCAAAAGCAGTTCTAAGAGGGAAGTTTATGGCAATACAATCCCACCTTAAGAAACAGGAAATATCTCGAATAAACAACCTAACCTTGCACCTAAAGCAATTAGAGAAAGAAGAACAAAAACATCCCAAAGTTAGCAGAAGGAAAGAAATCATAAAAATCAGATCAGAAATAAATGAAAAAGAAATGAAGGAAACGATAGCAAAGATCAATAAAACTAAAAGCTGGTTCTTTGAGAAGATAAACAAAATTGATAAACCATTAGCCAGACTCATCAAGAAAAAAAGGGAGAAGACTCAAATCAATAGAATTAGAAATGAAAAAGGAGAAGTAACAACTGACACTGCAGAAATACAAAAGATCATGAGAGATTACTATAAGCAACTCTATGCCAATAAAATGGACAACCTGGAAGAAATGGACAAATTCTTAGAAATGCACAACCTGCCAAGACTGAATCAGGAAGAAATAGAAAATATGAACAGACCAATCACAAGCACTGAAATTGAAACTGTGATTAAAAATCTTCCAACAAACAAAAGCCCAGGACCAGATGGCTTCACAGGCGAATTCTATCAAGCATTTAGAGAAGAGCTAACACCTATCCTTCTCAAACTCTTCCAAAATATAGCAGAGGGAGGAACACTCCCAAACTCATTCTACGAGGCCACCATCACCTTGATACCAAAACCAGACAAGGATGTCACAAAGAAAGAAAACTACAGGCCAATATCACTGATGAACATAGATGCAAAAATCCTCAACAAAATACTAGCAAACAGAATCCAACAGCACATTAAAAGGATCATACACCATGATCAAGTGGGGTTTTTTCCAGGAATGCAAGGGTTCTTCAATATACGCAAATCAATCAATGTGATACACCATATTAACAAACTGAAGGAGAAAAACCATATGATCATCTCAATAGATGCAGAGAAAGCTTTTGACAAAATTCAACACCCATTTATGATAAAAACCCTGCAGAAAGTAGGCATAGAGGGAACTTTCCTCAACATAATAAAGGCCATATATGACAAACCCACAGCCAGCATCGTCCTCAATGGTGAAAAACTGAAACCATTTCCACTAAGATCAGGAACAAGACAAGGTTGCCCACTCTCACCACTCTTATTCAACATAGTTTTGGAAGTTTTAGCCACAGCAATCAGAGAAGAAAAGGAAATAAAAGGAATCCAAATCGGAAAAGAAGAAGTAAAGCTGTCACTGTTTGCAGATGACATGATACTATACATAGAGAATCCTAAAGATGCTACCAGAAAACTACTAGAGCTAATCAATGAATTTGGTAAAGTAGCAGGATACAAAATTAATGCACAGAAATCTCTGGCATTCCTATATACTAATGATGAAAAATCTGAAAGTGAAATCAAGGAAACACTCCCATTTACCATTGCAACAAAAAGAATAAAATATCTAGGAATAAACCTACCTAAGGAGACAAAAGACCTGTATGCAGAAAATTATAAGACACTGATGAAAGAAATTAAAGATGATACAAATAGATGGAGAGATGTACCATGTTCTTGGATTGGAAGAATCAACATTGTGAAAATGACTCTACTACCCAAAGCAATCTACAGATTCAATGCAATACCTATCAAACTGCCAATGGCATTTTTCACAGAAGTAGAACAAAAAATTTCACAATTTGTATGGAAACACAAAAGACCCCGAATAGCCAAAGCAATCTTGAGAACGAAAAACGGAGCTGGAGGAATCAGGCTCCCTGACTTCAGACTATACTACAAAGCTACAGTAATCAAGACAGTATGGTACTGGCACAAAAACAGAAAGATAGATCAATGGAACAGCATAGAAAGCCCAGAGATAAACCCACGCACATATGGTCACCTTATCTTTGATAAAGGAGGCAGGAATGTACAGTGGAGAAAGGACAGTCTCTTCAATAAGTGGTGCTGGGAAAACTGGACAGGGACATGTAAAAGTATGAGATTAGATCACTCCCTAACACCATACACAAAAATTAGCTCAAAATGGATTAAAGACCTAAATGTAAGGCCAGACACTATCAAACTCCTAGAGGAAAACATAGGCAGAACACTCTATGACATACATCACAGCAAGATCCTTTTGGACCCACCTCCTAGAGAAATGGAAATAAAGACAAAAATAAACACATGGGACCTAATGAAACTTCAAAGCTTTTGCACAGCAAAGGAAACCATAAACAAGACGAAAAGACAACCCCCAGAATGGGAGAAAATATTTGCAAATGAAGCAACTGACAAAGGATTAATCTCCAAAATTTATAAGCAGCTCATGCAGCTCAATAGCAAAAAAACAAACAACCCAATCCAAAAATGGGCAGAAGACCTAAATAGACATTTCTCCACAGAAGATATACAGACAGCCAACAAACACATGAAAGGATGCTCAACATCTTTAATCATTAGAGAAATGCAAATCAAAACTACAATGAGATATCATCTCACACCAGTCAGAATGGCCATCATCAAAAAATCTAGAAACAATAAATGCTGGAGAGGGTGTGGAAAAAAGGGAACACTCTTGCACTGCTGGTGGGAATGTGAATTGGTACAGCCACTATGGAGAACGGTATGGAGGTTCCTTAAAAAAGTACAAATAGAACTGCCATATGACCCAGCGGTCCCACTACTGGGCATATACCCTGAGAAAACCATAATTCAAAAAGAGACATGTACCAAAATGTTCATAGCAGCCCTATTTACAATAGCCCGGAGATGGAAACAACCTAAGTGTCCATCATCGGATGAATGGATAAAGAAGATGTGGCACATATATACAATGGAATATTACTCAGCCATAAAAAGAAATGAAATTGAGCTATTTGTAATGAGGTGGATGGACCTAGAGTCTGTCATACAGAGTGAAGTAAGTCAGAAAGAGAAAGACAAATACTGTATGCTGACACATATATATGGAATTTAAGAAAAAAATGTCATCAAGAACATAGGGGTAAGACAGGAATAAAGACACAGACCTACTAGAGCATGGACTTGAGGATATGGGGAGGGGGAAGGGTAAGCTGTGACAAAGTGAAAGAGCGGCATGGACATATATACACTACCAAACGTAAGGTAGATAGCTAGTGGGAAGCAGCCGCATAGCACAGGGAGATCAGCTCGGTTCTTTGTGACCGCCTGGAGGGGTGGGATAGGGAGGGTGGGAGGGAGACGCAAAAGGGAGGGGATATGGGAACATATGTATATGTATAACTGATTAAATTTGTAAAATAAAAAAGAAAAAAAGGAAAATAAAAAAAAGAAAAGAAGAAAAAAAAATAAAAAAATAAAACTCAATAGCAAAAAAAAAAAAAAAAAAAGAAAGAAAGAAAGAAAAAAAGATTAAAAATTGGGCAAAGGACCTGAATAAGCGTTTTTCCAAAGAAGACATACAAATGGCCCATAGGTACATGAAAAGGTACTCAACGTCACTAATCATTAGTGAAATGAAAATCAAAAGCACAGTGAGATATTACCACATACCTATTAGGATGGCTATTATCAGAAAGACAAGAGATAACAAATGCTGGTGAGGATGTGGAGAAAAAGGAACCCTTGTACACTGTTGGTGAGAATGTAAACTGGTACAGCCATTGTGGAAAACAGTATGGAGTTTCCTCAAGAAAATAAAAATAGACCTACTATATGATCCAGAAATCCCTCTCCTGGCTATATATCCAAAGGAAATAAACCATTTCTCAAAAAGATATCTGCAGCACCATATTAATTGCAGCATTGTTTACACACTAGAATGTTATTCAGCCTTTATAAAGAAGGAAATTCTGTCTTGACAACATGGATGAATCTAGAAGACATTATGTTAAGTGAAGTAAGACAGAAAAAGACAAGTACTACATGGTATCACTTATCACTTGTGTAGAATATGAAGGAAAAAAAGTCAAACTTACAGAAACAGAAAGTAGAAAAGTGGTTGCCAGGGGCTGGGGGCGAGTAGGTTAAGTTAGTAAAAGGGTAAAAACTTTCAGTTATAAGATGAATAAGGTATAAGGATCTCATGTATAGCATGGTGACTATAGTTGATACCACTGTATTGTAAAATTAAAATTTGTTAAGAAAGTAAAACGTAAGTGCTCTCACCAAAAAAAAAAAAAAAAGGTAAATATGTGATGTGATGGATTTGTTAATTAAACTCGAAGTGCGAAATCCTTTCACAATGTACACGTATATCAAGTCATAATATCATACACTTTAAATATCTTACAAATTTATTTATCAATTAAACCTTAATAAAGCTAAAAATATAAAGTATATATTACTAAAGAAAAGTGCAGAGAAAACATGCCTAAATAGCAAAAGACAGGAGGGGGAAAAGCTTACCTTAAAAAAAAAACAAAAAAAAAACAAACAGGAAAGCAAAGAGGATGATAGAATTAAGACCAAACTTAGACACTAATTGTAAAAATATATGAATAGGTTAAATTTCTCAATTGAAATTTGAGAAAAATAAAAACCTGGCACTTGCTATTTTACAAATACATTTATAAAATAATGGTAGACAAAGTTTAAAAATAAAAGGATGAACAGGTAAATGTAACCAAAAGAAAGAACAGGCAGGCATGATTAACATCACTGAAAGAATTATAGTGCAAATAATTAAAACAATAACAAAGGGTCTAACATGCAAATAATAAAATCAGCAATAAATGCACATATATGATATTCACAAAAGATATCTAAATGACCATTCCATATCTGAAATAATGTTCACTTCTACATATCTCATTGGAATGTAGATCTGTACACCTATTCTAGAGGTTAATTTTGGGGAAAAAATTTCCCAAACTTTAATAATATATATAGTCTTTGACTCAAGAGTTCCTTTGCTAGGAAAATTATTAACAAAATGAAAAGGCAAACTATGGTATGGGAGAAAATATTTGTGAACCAAATATCTGATAAGGGGTTAATATCCAAAATAAAAAATGAACACATACAACTCAATAGCAAAAAAAAAAAAAAAAAAAAAGCCTAAGGAAATAATCATGAATGAATACAAAGGTCTGGGTGAACAGATGTTCACATAAGCTCATTGTTTATAATAACAATAAACTGGAAACATCTAAATATTCAACAAGAGTTTTCTTAAGTATAATGTCCTTTGAAAGAAATATGATGAAATATTATTCAATCTTTAAAAATTGTAATTTATAGAATATGTAATGACAAGACAAAATGTCCCCAGTATATTAAGCTTATAAAACAGATGTAATGGGGAAACAAGATGTAAAATGTGTGTGTGTGTGTGTGGTGTGTGTGTATGTATGTGTATATATATATTATATACATGTGTATATGTAGATATATGTGTGTGTGTATATATATACACACACACACACATACACCTAAAACAATGTGGCGATGATAATATATCTAAATTCTAGTGGATATGCTTTTCATACTTCTTCTCACATCATGTTACTTAACTTGTTACCCTTCACCCACCATACACCCTTGGAACCTCATATCCCTGCTATGCAGAATATCAGATGACAAATTATTGCAAACGTGGTGAAGGAAGTGTCGTAGATCTCAGATCAAGACTGAGAAGTTAACACTCTCTTGCTCCACTGAGAGTTTTAGCATTTGCATAGCCCTGTCTCCATTTTCCCTCCTTTTACCAAATTTAGGTGGGAAGAAAGAGATGAAAATAATTTGTATTAAACTTAAAATCATTAAGAGATCCTTGAATTTAAATGAGATTATTAGGAATATATGTATATTTTTCTTCATCAGGCAAATAATTTACTTGCATACAGAAAATAAATGAAGTTGGATTTCTTACATACCCATATTTTTCAAAGAGGAAATTATACTTGCAACAATAGAACATACTTACTGGCAGCTATTTTGAAAAATAACCATATATTAAAATTTTTTGTTAAAAGTGTGGCATTGTTTTACACTTTCAGGAATCTTTGTGATATCTTTGTCAAGGATAGTTGGATTCTTAATATTTTTTTTTCTGCAGCCAATCTATAGAGTAGTCTTCTGTTGTTGTTGAAGTATATGAAGAAAATCTGTTTTTTCCCAAAGACAGTAATTGGAAAAGGGAGGAGAATTTTCAGATAATTGCAAATACTCTTCTTTGATACTACACCAAAACCTGACAAGTATTTGTTTCTAAAAAGTTATTTGGAATGTAGAATCTGAAATCATGCCAATCGACTTTTCTTACCCTATCATATTAAAATCACTAGTTTTTCTTACACTTTATGCAAACGTGATTTTGGAACTTCAAATATTCATCATTTGGGAAACAGATCATTGACTTATGTAGCTCTTCCAAAGGGAGAGCATGTTTAATTATACATTATCAAAAAGTCACATTCATTAATGTCCTCACCAATTTCATCAGAAAAGTGTTTAAAGTTTTGGGAAACTACAAAATCATGGTGGTAGATAAAAGTTTTCCAAAATCCTCATTTTCTTTTGACAGCTCAAATTTTATCACAATTACTGTCAGTTGTTTTTCTCAAAGTGACAGGTTTATTTTATTCCTTCTCCAGGAAACGTTTGCCCAATATCCAAGTCGGAAGAATAGTAGTTTGTTGGTCAATCATTATTTTGAGTAAAGATAATGTTCCATGGTGGTATCTGAGGTCATTCTAGAAGGAATACCAGGAGTATAATCAGCCTTAAAGAATGAAAAGAGCATTTGAAGTAGCGGGCTGAGAAAAGACAGAAAAGCACTGAAATGTGTGGTATCCTGTGGATCCTGTATTTATACTGTTTTATCTGGAGCATGGGATAGATGATAAGAGCAAAGTTGGTAAGAGCTGGAGGTAGAGGAGATTTTGTGAACAATTAGAGAATCTTGAATGCTTGTTAAAAATTTAATCTGCTAATTATTTAACTTATTGGTCCACAACTACTCTATTAAGGACAGGAATAAAGACGCAGATGTAGAGAATGGACTTGAGGACACGGGGAGGGGGAAGGATAAGCCGGGACGAAGTAAGAGAGTGGCATTGGCATATATACATTACCAAATGTAAAATAGATACCTAGTGGGAAGCAGCCGCACAGCACAGGGAGATCAGCTAGTGCTTTGAGACCATCTAGAGGGGTGGGATAGGGAGGGTGGGAGGGAGACGCAAGAGGGAGGGAATATGGGGATATATGTATATATATAGCTGATTCATTTTGCTATACAGCAGCAGCTAACACAACATTGTAAAGCAATTATACTTCAATAAAGATGTTAAAAAAACTGCATTATAAGTCATAAGAGATGGTAATATGTCTTTTGCATACTCAGCAGTATATTTCATTAGATCTTTATTTAGGATTACAACATATTTTCTTGATACAGCTTGCACAGAGAGGCATTATAATATTATGTCTGATCTCCTACAAGCCTAAAATTCTTTTTGATAATTAGAAACATTTTTTTCTCCTTGGCTAAGTTATTGGGTTTTCTAGAGATAAGTAGAACCAACACACATTTCACCTAAAGTCTGAAAAGGCAGTTCTCAGAAATAGCTATCTAGACTCATCTTCTTGCAGTTACTTAAAATGGAACACTGAATTTGAAGTTTTTCAGCCTACAGCATGTTCTGGAAATCAGTGCCTATATTTTTACTTAGATTCTAGGGAGCTTTCTCAGTAGTTTTTCAACATTAATATTTAGCTCTGACATCGCCTTAACAAGATGAGTTGAAGATAAAGAAAATATCAAAGTGTGCAAAAAATTCTTTGCTGTTTAAAGTATTTCTAACTCAGTCTAAACTTCTCCAACAGCTAAATGCTTTCTTTTTGTGATTGTTGGATCAGACAGGGGTTTTATCCAAACTATTTATTCTAATCAGCAGTTGGAGGAGAAGAATGTTAAATAAACGATCTTATTTTGATTGTTTCTCTGGATGTTTACCAGGCTGTTGACAAAACCCAGAGAATGTTTAATGACTTGATGGGGGAACTTGAAACAGAAGTGGGAACTGCTCTCAAGGAGACTCATTTGCTATTTTTTTTTTCAGTGCAACAAAAGGAAAATGATGACAGGCCACCTCTTGGTACCCAGTTTGAATTAGAAAATTCATCATGCTCCTTGTCGAGAGTTCAGTTCTCTCACATTGAATTGAATAAACATTCTCAATGAAAGCCAGAAAGACACAGATAAAATTCATATGTCTTTAAAAAGAAACTTTACACAGGGGATCGAAGGGGATTGGCCTTCCAAAGTCTCACACATGGACTTAGGCAAGGTTGCTCTTGTGCCAAGACATAAGGCCTGTGGCCTCAGCACTGCATTATGACTGAAACCCTACAGTCACAAACTCAAGAGTTATCTCCTAGGAATGTGCTGATAAATAAGCTGTTATAATATTAACCAAGGAAACAGTTTGGATGCATATCCATTAAAGGAATTACCAAGTTATTTAATTTTAAATCCTTATTAGTCTTTTTATATCTTGGGTAACACTAATTCCCTAAAGTATGCTATTTAAAGCTTAGAGAAAATGCATCCTCGAGGACTGACTGCCAGCAAAGAAGCTGTTTTCAACATCTGGGAAGAAAAATCACCACTAAATATAGATCATTGGGTCAACTTGATTTGGGAAATGGTGAAATTCAAAAACGTGAGTTACAACATTGGCATGGGCTTGCTGGCTTCACAGTAACTAAGAATTCATTCCTGGATCTGTATGCTGACTGAAAAAGTACAGATGTGACTGGTGTGTCATTTTCCTAATTGCCAGCAGAAGTATGAAAATATATTAGTGGACCAATCATTTGCCTCGTTGTCTTCTTGATTTATTTCATTTTTCTCCCACTGATACAAAATCCAACCAAAGTAAATTATTCATTATTTCCTTTCTAAATAACTTCATCC
The DNA here is from genome assembly GCF_025265405.1 of Mesoplodon densirostris. Taxonomy (NCBI): domain Eukaryota; kingdom Metazoa; phylum Chordata; class Mammalia; order Artiodactyla; family Ziphiidae; genus Mesoplodon; species Mesoplodon densirostris. The sequence goes on from NC_082669.1 coordinate 44,718,172, forward strand.
ATTACCACACAGAACTTAAAATTTGTATTGAGTTGCTGCTCTCGTTTTAAAACCATTAAAGCCAAGATCAAATTTCTTTAGACCAAGGATGTGAGCATCATTTTGATGCCACTCCAAGTGTTCTTACTCAATTATTTAATAATGACACTTCAATCATCTTATTTTTTTAATCAGCTGTCATTTAATCATCTTCTAATGCAGATTTTGCTCTCACTATTACTGAATGTTTCCTTTTACTACTCATCTAAGCTTCTCTAAAGGATAGTCAACTAGCCTCAATTACCATTCACTCCTAATTATTGTAATAATGCCCCAACCCAACAACTCAGTCAAAACTGTGCTCATTAACAGTAATGACTTCCTCATTGCCCAATCCAGCGATGATCTGCTGTACCAAGCACACTTTATTATTCACTCCTTCTTGACACGACATTTCTTGAAATGATTCTTGGATATATTTGTTTTGCACTCACTTTTTCTTCTGTCTCCTGTTTGGACACCTGTTTTACTCCACCAGCTTCTAAATTTTGAGGATCTCCAGGATTATATTATCTGCTCACTGATTTCCCCACTCTCTGTCTTTTCTCTAGTTGATAATTTTTGTTCTCACTCTCTCTGCCTCTCCCTCCCTCCCTCTCTCTCTCTCCCTCTCTCTCTCTCTCTCTCTGTCTCTCTCTCTCTGTCTCTCTCTCTCTCTCTCTCTCACACACACACACACACACAGACACACATTGCCAGCCAGAATTCCTCTGTTAAAGCAACAGTCTTCTTATCCAGCTGTATCCTGCATATATCCCTTTGGCTTTTACATAAATAACTCAAATTCAACATGGGCAAAGTTAAACTTTCCCACTGACATTTCTTCTCTCAGTATTCACTAACTCTATTGACGGCACCACTAGTTTTAGAAACTCAAAGAGTTTTTAGAACTTGCCCATTCCCTTCCCACCATCCCAGTACCAATCAATCTTGCACTCCTGACAGTTTTATATCTCAAGTATTTGCTTAATCTCTCCTTTTCCTCCCATCCCAACCACAACTTTCCTAGACTGGGCTTCCATCACCTTTTTATTGGATGACTCTAACAGCCTCCTATTTGGTTTTCTGCCTCCAATCTGTTTTCTGTGTTTTTTAAAAATTATCCCCTATACTGTAGCCAGCAAAATCTGAAACAAAAAATCTGATCCCCTTCTACCCTGCCTAATAGCTATTGATGTGTTTGTGGAGCTTATGGTAAAACAAGGTACAAGAACCAAAATATATAGGTTATTTAAGTACTTCAAGTTAGGAGTTTGGGTTTATTTCCATATAATAGAAAAACCAAAACTGATATCAGAGTTGCTTCAAGAGAGAGAATTGTAGTTCTATTTCATATAAACAAGTCTGGAGTTTGGCAGATTTAGGCTGATATGGAGGTTTCACAGTATCATTAATGACCAGGGATCCTTTCTTTTCTTCCTCTACCATGTTTAGCACAAGATTTCCATTCTCAAGATCACTTTATGATTGAAGATGCTTGCTAGAGCTCCAGCCATCCTATCTGTGCCAGGTAGCAGAAAGAGAAGATACAGAGTAAGGTGGGGAAAGGAAAAGCATCTCAAACAACTTCTAAGGATTTTTTCTGAAAGTGACACCCAACAGTAATAGAAAAAAAATGACTATTTTATAAGATGGGCCCCAAATAGTGAGATATTTTTATTTATTATATTATTTATATTCTATCATATTATTTCTGTTCTAGTGTCTTATTAAATTATAATATATAATATCTTATTTATATTCTAGTCACAGAGTTTTCAATAGCAATCTTTTCTCAGTTATTGGTTACATTGCTCTCTCAGAGAATAATTTTGAAGATTCAACTGCATTATGTATAAAATGACAGAACAAAGCATGACCCTTAGAAGACACTAAATTAATATTGTTTTTATTGTTAATGACACTTAAAGATAAGAAAAGAACTGGAAGATCTTAGCATGGAAGTTACTTTAAGAATGAATTACCCTGGGTTATTTAAAAGATCTAATCATTTTGTAGATATTTGACCTTCTATTGTTCTTTCTTCTTCTATGCCAGCTAGATCCAAAGGCCTACCTAGATATACATGACCAGGAAAAGAAAAAGGAACAAAGAGTGGGATGGAAAAGAACACTGGGGCATCAGAAGAGAAGTGAACAAGTAGTCAACTATAACATTCAAGAACAAAAAACTACTGTGGTACCCATGGAAGAAGCCTAGAGCAAGGTAAAGGAAATCTAAAATCAAAGCAACCCAAACTCCCTGCTCAAACTGAACACTTTCAATAAGAGCTTGAGAATCTGTTTGATATAGTCTTCTACAAATTGTGCATGTTCTGAATCACTTAGTTATGTATTCTGTTAATAGGACATAAATTCATCCTTTCTGGGCTTCCCTGGTGGCACAGTGGTTGGGAGTCCGCCTGTCAATGCAGGGGACACAGGTTCGAGCCCTGGTCTGGGAAGATCCCACATGCTGCACAGCAGCTAAGCCCCTGTGCCACAACTATTGAGCCTGCGCTCTAGAGCCCGTGAGCCACAACTACTGAGCCCATGTGCCACAACTACTGAAGCCTGTGCGCCTAGAGCCCGTGCTCCACAACAGGAGAGGCCACCGCAATGAGAAGCCCACACACCGCACGAAGAGTAGCCCCCGCTCACCGCAACTAGAGAAAGCCTGTGCGCAGCAATGAAGATCCAATGCAGCCAAAAATAAATAAATTAAATAAATAAATTTAAAAAAATTCATCCTTTCTAACATAAAGGGGCATAAATTAGTAATTTATCAAATATTAACTAATAGCACTTTCCAGGTTTCCTTACTCAGTGAACTAATATTCTATGGCTATTTTGTTCAAATAGAGCCTCCATTATACGTTTATTGTGAAGAGTAACATGATTAGAAATATATTATGAGAGTACTAAATTATATATAAAAATGACTAATACATTGCCAAGTATATTTTAAAATCTTAATAAGTAGTTGTTGTATAATGATAACAAATCTATATCATATTACTACTTATCAATTTGCTTTCTAAGAAAAATGTTTCATAGATGCTCTTAGAATAGGATGTTGAGTGGGACTTTTTTAGTTGCTCTGGATTTTATCACTAGAATTGAGAATTAGGGACAAATTGCTGGTCCTGGCACATTCTAAAAAGAACCAGAAGTCTTAGAAAATATATAGTGCAGTATTTAACGGTTAAGAGATTCATTATCTCCAACTTTCAGGTGATAGATAGATGATACGATGATAAAATAAAATGTAAACAATATGTGAATATGGGCAGTTGGGAGTTTCCTTCTAATATTCCTTAAATTTTCAGGAAGTTTAGAATTATATCTGAACTAAAAATCATCAAATATTTTAAAATGCTTTAAAAATTTAGGGATCAGATCCTCTTACAATCTTCTTAGGAAAATACCAGATTAGCTCTGCTACCCCTAAACATCCTTTTATCACCACCTTCCCCACAAGACTTTATAAGCAGAAAGGAAGAGGCATGTTTCGTGGTGATGGTTGGGAATAGGAGCCTTTGCTTAAACAAGCTTTGCTACCTGAAGAGGTGTCTAAGCCCAAATTGTTTACATCCTCTTTGTCTCTGGACAGAAGCCAATTCCAGAGCAATCCAAAAGTCTCACTGAAGGGCTTCCCCGGTGGCGCAGTGGTTGACGGTCCGCCTGCCGATGCAGGGGACACGGGTTCGTTGCCCGGTCCGGGAAGATCCCACATGCCGCGGAGCGGCTGGGCCCGTGAGGCATGGCCACTGAGCCTGCGCGTCCAGAGCCTGTGCTCCGCAACGGGAGAGGCCACAACAGTAAGAGGTCCACGTACCACCACCCCCCCCCCCAAAAAAAGACTCGCTGAACATCTTACACTTCCTTTTAAACATAAAATACCAGAAACAATAATCTGGCTGTGACCTAATACAACAAATAAATAACTTTACCCTTTGAGGAATGGAATTCATAATTTATGGAATTAAGACTTTAGATTTCTAGATTGTTGCTATTATATTCTAATGTTATTGCTGTAGAATAAGAGAAAATACTTATTTCACTATTAATATTCTTTAAACACTCTCACTCTCATGCTCAAAAAATTTTCTGGCTCCTCACTACTTACAATATCCAGAGACCTGAGCTTGCATTAATGGCTCTGAGCAACCCAAGGCAGTTGCTCTTGCCTAATATTTCACTATTCCCCACATGAATTACCTACCCCAACCTGTGATTTCCTTCTTCTTACTGTCTCTGGTATTTGTCTTCCCCCTTTATATTCCCATAGCTAACACTCGAGCCTATTCCATTATAATCTCACATCTGGATTATTACAACAGCCTACTTAGGTAGTCTTGTCAAAGCTGTTTTCAAACTATACTGCAGGCAACTACCAGATAATTCTTCCTAAAACATGACTTTTATCATGTCCCCTGTTCAAAACCCATCAGACACTCCTAATTCTTCAGGACTGAATCATTGTTTAAGATTTTCCCATACCCGACTCAACAGCAACTTGCCAACTTTCTCTATTTTGCAATTAAACTCCATATATAGCTGTTTTGGTTTCCCCTTTCCCCTACAATGTGCCTTACACATTCCCAACTTCTTTGTACTATTCTCTAGTTTATTTAGGTCTTTGTTTTTACCTATATAAATCCTCCACATTTTTCAAGCTTAAGTTTGTTTTTTCTTTCTTTATGTAGACTTCCAGTGAATAACTACTCAGCTAGTAGCTTACATTTATGAAGTTTGTCAAATGTAATTATTTTTCTGCCCACTTGAAAGATAGTATATGTAAAAGTAGTATGGACTCTGGAATAACAGAAGCCTATGTCTGAGTTCCAGGTCCAACACTTACCACCCGTGAAACAGGGCACACTACCTTACTTTTCTGAGCTTCATTTGTCTCAGCTGTAAAAATGAGTAGAATATTTATAAAGTGTATAGTCTTTTGTTTCCAAATAAAGTGGTCTTATAGAAAGCAGAATTTCACATCTTACACTCTATATTGTACAATGTCTAGAACTGTTCTTAGTAGATGCACACACCCAGAGTCTTCTGGTTCTGTGATCTGTGACTACATAGGGTACATAAAGATTTTCCAAGTAATGCATGGACATGGATAGCTTCAAAAATAGTATGTATTTCCAGATCCTCAACTTCAATCTATATTCTTTCCTAAAGTTGTCTAAGGAAATGCCTATAGTCAAGGAATTAATAGCTGTTTTTCTGTTTTACAACAGAAATATTGATTCTTTCTTTTATTCATAACTCTTGGTGTTCAAACCTCTAGGGAGGTGAAAAAAGAACAATTAAAAATATTCTAAATATGGGTGTTATGACACCAGTGAAAATAAATGACACTACTAGTTAACAAACGTTCTTTGCAGATCAGATGGCTTCAAATTCTTTATAATCAGGAACACTGAAGTAAACTATAATCTAGTTATCTACTTATGGATCATCAAAAATAATTTTAATGATAAATCACCATGTCACTTTTGGCATGTAACACAGAAGATGTACAAAGAATTGAGTGACATGGTTAAAATAAAATTCCCTTCATTTCACTTCTTGTATTTATGAGTACATGACTCCTCAGGGCTTAGTTCTATAAAAATGAAAAATGGGCAGGTAATAAACGTTGAGGCCCTTCTTATCCTAATAATAGAAATATGCATCCAAGGATACAAGAACTAGCTAAAACAAAACAAACAACAACAAAAACTAACAAAATCTATCCATCTCATTAAGAAAAGCGTTTCATAAAAATCTTCTCTTTAAAAAAATCTCTTTAAATGTTTAATAATTACTTAACAAAATGTGTATTTTATGTTACTTAGAACAATTTTTAGGATAATATCAATAATTATAATATGTAGAAAATGCTTTTTAAAATTGATGATATTATATTTCAGAAAATGAGGAAAACTTAACTTTCAATTTCAGTGCTTATTATTGTGACGGAGAAGTATAATACAGAAGTCAATAAAATCATCCAAGGCTAAAAATATATTACATTATGACACAACAGTCTTTGGTAGAAACTAGCTTCAAAAAGAGCTGGTTCACACATTAAAAAAAATAGATTATAGAGGATATCAAATCACTACATTTATTAAAACACTAAACATTTAAAATAGGAGATTGTTTTTTCTGTTTGTTGGTTTTTTTTGCGGTATGCGGGCCTCTCACTGCTGCAGCCTCTCCCGCCACGGAGCACAGGCTCTGGACGCGCAGGCCCAGCGGCCATGGCTCACAGGCCCAGCGGCCATGGCTCACGGGCCCAGCCGCTCCGCGGCACACGGGACCCTCCCGGACCAGGGCACGAACCTGCGTCCCCGGCATCGGCAGGCGGACCCTCAACCACTGCGCCACCAGGGAAGCCCCCAGGAGATTGTTTTAATGCCAATTTTTGCAATATACTAGAAATCCTACCTCTTGCAAAAATAATCAAACATTTGATAAAATATGTTAACTTGAAAATGTGCAAAGATATACATATATTTACTAAATATTTACTTATTTATTTAAATTTAAAAAATTGAAGTATAATTAATTTACAGTGCTGTGTTAGTTTCAAGTGCACAGCAAAGTGATTCTTTTCCACTATAGGTTATTACAAGATATTGAGTAAAGTTCCCTGTGCTATACAGTAAGTCCTTCTTGTTTATCTACTTTATATATTGTATTGTGTATATTTTAATCCCAAGCTTCTAATTTATCTCCCCCGCCCTCCACTACTCCCTTTGGTAACCATCAGTTTGTTTTCTATGCCTGTGAGTTGGTTTCTGTTTTGTAAATAAGTTCATTTGTATCATTTTTTTAGCTTCCACATATAAGTGATATCATATAGTATTTGTCTCTCTCTAACTTCACTAAATATGATAATCTCTAGGTCCATCCATGTTGCTGCAAATGGCATTATTTTATTCTCTTTTATGGCTGAGTAACATTCCATTGTATACATGTACCATATCTTTAACCATTTATCTATTGATGGACACTTAGATTGCTTCCATGTCTTGACTATCGTAAATAGTGCTGCTATGAACATTGAGGTGTATGTAACTTTTTGAATTAGGTTTTGTCTGGATAAATGCCCAGGAGTGGGATTGCAGGATCACGTGGTAGTTCTATTTTTAGTTTTTTAAGGAACCTCCATAATGTTCTCCATAGTGGCTGCACCAATCTACATTCCCATCAACAGTGCAAGAGGGTTCACTTTTCTCCACACCCTCTCCAACATTTATTATTTGTAGACTTTTAAATGATGGCCATTCTGACTGGTGTGAGGTGATACCTCATTGTAGTTTTGATTTGCGTTTCTCTAATACTTAGCGATATTGAGCATTTTTCATGTGCCTTTTGGCCATCTGTATGTCTTCTTTGGAGAAATGTCTATTTAGGTCTTCTGCCCATTTTTGTTATTGGGTTTTTTGTTTTTTTTTTTTTGATACTAAGCTATATGAACTTTTGGTATATTTTGGAAATTAACCCCTTGTATCATTTGCAAATATTTTCTCCCAGTCCATAGGCTGTGTTTTCATTTTGTTTATGGTTTCCTTTGCTGTGCAAAAGCTTTTAAGTTTAATTATGTCCCATTTGTTTATTTTTGTTTTTATTTCCATTATTCTAGGAGACAGATCCAAAATATACTGCTGCAATTTATGTCAGAATATTCTGCCTATGTTTTCCTCTATGAGTTATATAGTATCCAGTCTTACATTTAGGTCTTTAATCTATTTTTAGTTTATTTTTGTATATAGGATTAGAGAATGTCCTAGTTTCATTCTTTTACATGTAGCTCGTTCTTTGAAAAGATAAACAAAATTGATAAACCTTTAGCCGGACTCATCAAGAAAAAAAAAAAAAGAAAAAGGGTGAGGGCCCAAACCAATAAAATCAGAAATAAAAAAAGAGAAGTTACAACTGACACCACAGAACTGCAAAGGATCATAAGAGACCACCAAAAGCAACTATATGCCAATTAATTGGACAACCTAGAAGAAATGGAAAAATTCTTAGAAAGGTACAATCTCCCAAGACTGAACAAGGAAGAAACAGAAAATATGAACACCAATTACCAGTTCTGAAATTGAATCAGTAATTTAAAAATTCCCAACAAGCAAAAGTCCAGGACCAGACGGCTGCACGGGTAAATTCTGCCAAACATTTAGAGAAGAGTTAACACCAATCCTTCTGAAACTATTCCAAAATTACAGAAGAAAGAACACTTCTGAACTTATTCTATGAGGCTACCATCACCTGGTGAAAGAAACTGAAGACAACACAAACAGATGGAAAGATATACTATGTTCCTGGATTGGAAGAATGAATATTGTTAAAATGACCATACTACCCAAAGCAATCTATAGATTCAATGCATTTCTTTTCAAATTACCAGTGACCTTTTTTTTTTTTTTTACTAAATTCAAAGAGAGTATTAAAGCAAAAGTGTTTAAGGGGTACCATTTAATGCAGCCTACACTTTTTCACAAATTAATCCTTACGATTGGGTGAAAAATCTAATATATATATATGAAAAAAATATATATATATGAAACACAAGAAAGCAAACAGCCTTTTTGGGTAAACTATACTGGTAATTTTTCAATATATAAATTATCATTAAAAACTAAAGAATGGGGCTTCCCTGGTGGCGCAGTGGTTGAGAGTCCGCCTGCCAATGCAGGGGACATGGGTTCGTGCCCCGGTCCGGGAAGATCCCACATGCCGTGGAGTGGCTAGGCCCTTGAGCCATGGCCACTGAGCCTGCGTGTCCGGAGCCTGTGCTCCGCAATGGGAGAGGCCACAACAGTGAGAGGCCTGCGTACCACAAAAACAAAACAAACAAAAAAAAACCTAAAGAATGCAATTATGCTTCCTGTCCAGATGGGGAAATCAGGATGAGACTTACCTTCCTCCTGTAAAAAACTAGAAAGCTGGACAAAATATAAAAACTGTTTGCAGACACTGGGCAACCAGCATTGCAGGACTATTATTTCAATATTAAGAGAAGGTAAACAAATGTAGTAAGTCATATTATCTTTGTGGCTTTCTCTTTAGAAGCACTTTCTGATGCATGGTGTAGGGAGGGGAATCCCAAGTATAGAATGGTAGTCTATCTGAAGAGGCAGAGATAAAGCTTCAGAGAGGTGGAGGCAGGTGAAAACCAAAAAGTGAGTTTTAAGAAAAGAGGGAGCTATACTAGGAAAGAGTGCCAGATATCTGCATAGGATACCCTTGAATCTGTTGCTGAATTGTAAGTTCCCTGCACATAGGAAAAACATCCACTAGTCTAGGAAAAGAAAGGCCTGAGACAAATAAACTAAAAAATATTTAGAGTTTGCACAAGGCTGGAAGACTTGAGTTTTGGCCAGCCAGAATTGAGAGATTATACTGAAAACTCATGACATTCAGTAGACAGCAGAAGAACATATTTGCAGGACTTAAAAAAAAAAATCCGTAAAGTAAAACTACCCTAAACTTGCACTAATAAAACTTAAAAGCAAGCCGAAAAATAAGTACTTAACTATATGCCAGACCAGAGTCTACCACCTTTAAAAGAATTTCTAAAGAAGTACAATACTCAACAATATGAAATTTACAGGTGCCTAACATCCAATAAAAATGAGTAGACATATGAAGAAACGGAAAATGTTACCCATAACCAGTCCTAGAAACAAACCCCAAAATAACAGAAAGGATGAATTAACAGATAATGATTTTAAAAAGGTTATTACAAGTATTTAATGGAAAACATGACATATGAGAAAATAAGTATAAGCTCTAGTAAAGAATCTAAGAAAACTTGTAGAAAAAAAAATAGAATGCTTCATTCAAATATGTTCCTGGATGAGAATTAGACACCACAAAAGAAAAGATCAGTAAATGTGAAGATATAACAACTGAAACTACAAAATAATGTCCATACAGGAAAAAAAAAAAAAAGGATTGAAAGAGATATAAACAAACACTCAGGGATTTATGAGGTCATATCAGTGTTATTTGAGTCCCAGAAGTGAGAATCATAAGAAAGATTAAAAGAAATAATGACCATTTTCCAAGGTTAATGAAAAAAATGGCTCCATTGATACATGAAGATTAACAACCCACAAAGAGGATAAACACACAAAAAGTTACACTCTGATATTTTTCTATTGTTGCTTTTACAAATTACTACAAACTTAGTGGCTCAAAGCAACACAAACGTATTATCTTAAAATTCTGTATATCAAAAATCCAGCACAAATTTCACTTGGCTAAAATTAAGGTGTCAGCAGGCTGAATTCCTTTCTGAAAGTTCTAGGGAAGAATTTGTTTTGTTGTCCTTTCCATCTTCAAGAGGTAACTCATACTTCTTGGCTCATGGACCTTTTTCCATATCTTCAAGACTAGCAACATAGTATCTCACTGTAAATTTCTTTTATGGTCACATCTTCCCCTAGTTCTCTGAGTCTCTCTTAAACTTTTAAGAACCCTTGTGAATACACTGAATCTTCCCAAATAATCCAGGATAGTTACCTTAGTTTAAGGTCAACTGATTAGCAACCTTAATCCCATGGGCTACCTTAATTTTCCTTTGCCATGTAAGGTAACATATTCACAGGTTCTGGGTATTACAGTGTGTTTACCTTTGGGGTGCCATTATTCTGCCTACCACAGATATCAAAGTGCATCATAATCAAATTGCTGAGAACTAACAATAAAGGGGAAAATTTCAAAGGAGAGAGAAAAAATGCATACCATATACAAAGGAATAAAATAAGTATGACAGCATACTGCTCTTAAGAAACTTTATAAGAAAGTAAACCATGAGAAGGTATTGTTAAAGTACTGAAAAAGAATAATGTAAACACAATAAAAACATCTTTTGAAAGTAAAGACAAAATAAAAAGGGATGAAAGAAAGATAAGTTGTTGCCAGAAGATCTGCACTACAAGATATATTAAAGAAGGTTCTTCTGGCAAGAGAAAAAAAGACACATGAATACTTGTATCTGCAAATAGGAGTAAGAGCACTGGAAATTGTAACTACATGGGTAAATATAAAATATTTTTTCATATTGCTAATTTCTTTAAAAGATAATTGACTCTTTATGGCAAAATGAATAACAATGAATTGTGGGGTTTGTAGCACATGTAGGAAAAATGTATGAAAACAACTGAATAAAGGATGGAGGGGGAAATCAAAGTATATCATAGTGAGATTGTTATATATACATGAATTTGAGGTAGAGTATGTTAAATATGTTATGATATATTAAATTTATATAGATGAAACCTTAGTACAAGCTAAAAAATTTTTAAATATGTTATATATAATGAGGTAATATAGTAGAAATAGAATATGGAAAAGTATTCAGATAATTCAGGAAAGAAGAAAAAAGACACAAAAAGTTAATGTATCATGTTGAACACTACTAAAAACATGGTAAGTTTATACTAAAAAATATTGATAATTATATTAAATATCATTATATTAAACAATCCAATTAAAAGATTAGGATGTCAGATTGTATATAAAAAAGCAAAATATGACTATATGCTATCTACAAGAAATACATTTAGAATTTTTTAAAAAGGGTAAGAATGGAATGAGATATAACATTTAAACTCTAACAGGAAGTGGGAATAGTTATATTAATATCAGAAAAATTAGATTTTGGGGCTTCCCTAGTGGCGCAGTGGTTGAGAATCTGCCTGCTAATGCAGGGGACATGGGTTCGAGCCCTGGTCTGGGGGGATCCCACATGCTGTGGAGCAACTAGGCCTGTGAGACACAACTACTGAGCCTGCGCGTCTGGAGCCTGTGTTCTGCAACAAGAGAGGCCGCGATAGTGAGAGGCCCGCGCACCGCGATGAAGAGTGGCCCCCGTTTTCCAAACTAGAGAAAGCCCTCGCACAGAAACGAAGACCCAACACAGCAAAAATTAAAAAAATTAAAAAAATAAAAAGATAGTACAATTCAACACTCATTTATGGCAAAATGTTACAGAATTTCCCTCTTTCTTTCTACATTTATTTGGAAATCTTCTGAATGGAAGAGCTGTCCTTTTCCTTATACACAATTAAAAATTTTTTATTTATATTAGTATGGAGATAAAAATTTTGTGTGTTAAAATTCAATATTATAATTATGTAATTTTTTTCTCAATTTTTTTCTTCTTGGCCGTTGGGCATGAATGACTTCACGTTTGCTCCTGTGAACTTTTGATCCTTTTTTCAAGCCAAGATAATTTTGAAAAAGAACAAAGTTGGAGGACTTATACTACATAACTTCAAATATAATAAATATATAAATCGAGGAAGAAAAGATACATTGCCCCAAAATGAACACATACACACGTGGTTAATCAATGTTAACAAATATGTTAAAGTAGTAATAAGAAAAGATTTTCTTTCCAACAAATGGTGCTGGTACAACTAGATATCCATTTGAAAAAATATATACCTCAACTCTTACCCTACACTATATATGCACAATTAATTTTTAAGTGGATTATAGATGTAACCATAGAAGTTAAAACTATAATACTTCTAGAAAAATAAGATAGGAGAAAATGTTTGTGACCTTGGGGTAGGAAAAGGGTCTCTTGACACTGAAAAAGTAAGAATCATAAAAGAAGAAAATCAATAATTGGACTTTACTGAAGTTAAAAACTTCTGCCCTTCAAAAGACATGATTAAGAATGACAAGAGACATGGAGGGTTTTCCTGGAGGCTCAGTGGTTAAGAATCTGCCTGCCATTGCAGGGGTCACGGGTTTGAGCTCTGGTGTGGGAAGATCCCACATGCCACAGGGCAACTAAGCCCATGCGCCACAACTACTGAGACTGTGCTCTAGAGCCCATGAACCACAAGTACTGAGCCTGCATGCCAAAACTACTGAAGCCTGCATGCCTAGAGCCCGTGCTCCACAACAAGAGAAGCCACAGCAATGAGAAGTCTGCACACTGCAACAAAGAATAGCCCCCGCTCACCACAACTAGCGAAAGCTCACGTGCATCAATGAAGACCCAAGGCAGCCAAAAATAAATAAATAAATTAAAAAAAGAAAAGAATGACAGAGACCTGGAGAAAATATTTACCATACATATTTCTTTTTTTTTTTTGGCTGCATTGCGTCTTTTGTTGCTGCGCACAGGCGTTCTCTAGTTGCAGCAAGGGGGGCTCTTCACTGTGGGGTTCAGGCTTCTCATTGCAGTGGCTTCTCTTGTTGTGGAGCACAGGTTCTAAGTAGGTGGGCTTCAGTAGTTGTGGCATGCGGGCTCAGTAATTGTGGCTCGTGGGCTCTAGAGCACAGGCTCAGTAGTTGTGGCACACAGGCTTACTTGCTCCATGGCATGTGGGATCTTCCCAGACCAGGGATTGAACCTATGTCCCCTGCATTGGCAGGCGGATTCTTAACCACTGAGCCAGCAGGGAAGTCCCACAATACACATTTCTGACAAAGCCTTCTAGAATGTATAAAAATTCCTACAACTAAATAAGAAGACAATCCATTTAAATGAACAAAATATTTAATAAATTTTTAATAAAAGAAGATATATGAAAGAACAGTAAGCACATGACAGTTTGTTCATGAGTTATTAAAATCACAATAAGATACACTATACGTCCACTAGAAGGGCTAAAATTAAAATGACTGGCAGGAATTCTGCTTCTGCCCATGAAGAATTAACTGCTACAGGCATTGCCTTCTCAATGTAAACAGAAAACTGGACAAAATATTTGCAGCAAGTGTTTCCAGACATTGAACAACAGATAGCAGAGACCTAGGATCCCTGACAGAAAGGAAACAAACAAGGTCAGTCCTATAAATGCTTCAGTGTACTTCCTGGAAGCAATTTCCAGGCCTCAGGGTAGGGAGGATGAGCCCAAATGGAGCCTGGTGGCCTTCTGGATTGTAGATTTAACAAGACAGACATCAGAGTCTAGAGAAACCAAGGTGGCAGGAATTTGTGAATCAGAATAAGAAAGAGAAGGAAGCTGTAAAAAAGGAGAGCCTTTTCTTTAGAAATGTACAGCTGACTCTAAAAGTTATATGGAAATCAAAGGACATAGAATATGCTAATAAATTTTGCTGGTGTAAAAGCCAAAGTCACCATACAACAATTTAAGAATTTAATAAAGCTACAGTAATCAAGACTTGTGATACTGGCATTAAGGGTATACAAACAGATCAATGAAACAGAACAAGGAGTCCAGAAATGCATATATGAACCACCGATTTTTGTCAAATGTGTCAAGATAAGTGAAGGATTGAAGGACAGAGCTTTTAACAAACAGATGATGAAACAACTGAATATCCATACAGAAAATGAATGAAACCTTACCTCACACTTCAGAAAGATTGAAGACCTATATGTGAGAGCTAAACCTATACAACTTCTATAAGAAAACATAGTAGAAAATCATCATAACCTTGCGGTAAGCAAAGATTTCTTAGGATTTCTAAAGCTGATCCATAAAAAAAAAAATCACAAAATGAACCTCATCAAATCAAACGTTTTTACTTTTAAAGGGAAACTATTTTTTAAAAATGAAAAGGCAAGCCACAAACTGAGGAAAATATTTACAAAACAATGATCTGATAAATGTCTTATATCTACTATAAAGAACATACAACTCAACAAGACAAAATAAAACATCATAAATGGGCTAAAGATGAACAGACATGTCACTGAAGAAGATATAAAATGACAAATAAGCACATGAAAAGATACTTAAATTTCCCACATCAATAGGGAAAGGAAAACTAAAATCTCAGTGAAATACTATTACCCATCTACTGCAGTAGGCTCATATCTAAGAAACATTGGCTTAATCCAATGTCATAAAGCTTCTCTCCTATGTTTTGTTCTCTAAGTTTTATGTTTTTAGGTTCAAATTTAGTTCTATGATCCACATTGAGTGTATATATATATATGTATATACATATATATATATACACATATATATATGATGTGAGGTATGGGTTGACATTTACCTTTTGCATAATGATAGCCAATTGTTACAGCACCTTGTGTGTTTCCTTTTTCCACTGAATTGCTTTTGCCTGTTTGCCAATAATCAGTTGTCCATATATGTGTGATTCTATTTCTGGGTGCTTTATTATATTTAATTCACTTATTTGTCTACTTTGATGCCAGTACCACACTGTCTTGATTACCATAACTTTATAGTAAGACTTTATAGTAAGACTTAAAATCAAGTGTTAGTCCTTCAACTAGTTCATTCTTTTCAAAGGTTGTTATGGTTATTCTAGGTCATTTCTATAAAAATTTTTTAATCAGCTTGTCATTTTCTACAAAAATAGTTTGCAGAAATTTTGGTTGTTGATTTCTTTGAGTCTATGAATTAATTTGGGAAGAAGTTACATATTAAAATATTGAGTTCTTCAACTCCTGTTCAATGTATGTTTCTCAATTTATTTAGACTTTCTTTAATTACTTCCAGCAAAGCATTGTAGGTTTTGTACAGGTCTAGCACACCTTTTGTCTGATTTATAACTAATCTTTTCATACCCTCCCTGGGTATGTGGGGCATCATCAATCTAGACATCCAAACTCAGTTTTGTTGGGGGTACATTCTGTTTCTGTGGGGTGGCCACAATAAGAGGGAACATGACCACTTCCTTCAGACAAAACATTGAAAAGAGCATCACCCTTCTAATTCAAGCAGAAAAGTGTTGAAGGGTTCCAACCGGCCTGGCTTATTTTATATATGCAACTCTGACTCTATCTTTCAGTAGTGCTTTTGGCAGTAAAACAGAAAATAACTTCATAATAGTGGCTTAAGATGCAAATTATTATATATAGAGTGGATAAACAACAAGGTCCCACTATATAGCACAGGGAACTATATTCAGTATCCTGTAATAAACCATAGTGGAAAAGAATTTTTAAAAAGTAGTGGCTTAAACAATTGGAGGATCATGAATTCGCCCAATAACAAAACCAAGAGAACATAGTCAATCGCCAGCCAAATGACTCAAAATCCTAAGTTCTCTCCATTTTTCTATTCCCACATCCTCAACGTCGCCTTTGCCTTCATTGCTTTTTGGTTACAGAATGGATGCTGCGTCTCCAGGTATTACATCTGAATTTCAGGCTGGAAAGAGAACAAATAGTCAAAAGGACAAGCCAACTGAGTCTGTTCTTTCTTACTGGGGAAGCAAACATTTCACAGAAGTACTATTCAGCAAATATACATCTCATTGACCAGAAATGGATTGCATGGCTACTTTTAGCGCACAGGAGATTGGGAAAAAGATTATTTCATATTTTCCAAACTCTGTGATGGAGTCAGGAAGAGAGGAAATGGATTATATTTGAGTAGTGGAGCCAAACCACAATGTCTGCCATACTGACAAGTGCTTTGCCTGGAGGATAGAAATGTGTTGTTATTCCAGCCTGGGTTATGAGCCTATGTCTACAGTTAGGGAGAGCACAATCTATTTTCACAAGAAAAAGTTTAGGGCATGACTAGGTTGACAGGAACAATGGTATCAAAGACTCACAGAATTAAGGCAAATCTCTATAGTTTTTCTCCTGGAATAATGGCAATTGGGTTGAGTGCTCAAGAGCACTCCCCTTTAGATTAGAGGCAGAGTTTATTTTAGAATGACATATATTATCCACTATAAGGCCTAATGAGGTTTCTCTAGAGAAGAAGCACTGTGTATGGAAAAATTAAGAGCATGAGTCTGAAGCCAGAGACCTGTGTTCAAATTCTAGCATATCTACTAACTGGATTTGTCACAGTCAATTACTTAACTCTTGGAAGCCTCAGTTTCCACATCTATAAAATGGGGATAGTTACACTCAGTGCCCATAGTATTGGGGGGAGATTAAATGGGATAACTTATATATAGCACCTAGTTTCTAACTTCCCATTTAAAAATATCCATTTTCTTCCTTATTGCCTCTTTCTTCTATTTTTCCCTTTTATCTAGTCTGATTTTTTTTTTTTTTTGAGGTACGCGGGCCTCTCACTGTTGTGGCCTCTCCCGCTGCGGAGCAGAGGCTCCGGACGTGCAGGCTCAGTGGCCATGGCTCACGGGCCTAGCCGCTCCGCGGCATGTGGGATCTTCCCGGACCGGGGAACGAACCCGTGTCCCCTGCATCGGCAGGCAGACTCTCAACCACTGCGCCACCAGGGAAGCCCTATTCTGATGAGTTTTAAAGCATCTTCCCAAGCTCTTATCTGTGCTCTTCCCCAAATGACTCCTTAAATGCCCAGTTTGGTGCAGATTTTCAGAAATTTGCATAATATTTGTGAAAGAGCCATGGAAGCATACATGTCTCACCAAATGACCCTAACTTTCCCAGGTCTAACCAAGATACAGTGTTGGAAAGCCCTCCTCAGCCCAGCTGCGTTTAGGATATGAAAATCTTCACGACTCTGAGACTGATTAGCACAGAGTATAGGTCAACTCCATTAAATCTACAGAAAAGCCTTCCCTGATTCCCTAGTCAATACACCCTCATATTAACATGTATCTCTCTTTACCAGTACTCACAGCAATTCTAATTTTGTATCTGTGGGGCTGTTTTTAAATTTAGATCTGTCTCTCTGAAGGAAGGGACAGTATCTTCTTCTGCTTACTACTATACCCTAAGCGCCTAGGCCAGAGACAAAGATGGAGAATACTTCAGAAGGAATCAAGTACCTTTTCTGACTTTTCCCTAAAATACACCGTCACTCGTACGCTTCCCACAATTTGATTTATCAACATTTACTTGGATTCTAGGACTCAGAAAGCTGAATTTGTGTCCAAGATACCAGAAGTTAGGTTTCTTTACCACTACCAACTTAAGGTTTTCTTTCCAATTATTCACTCCCCAATTTATTCATTCACTTACTGAAATAATCTTAAAGAAGAAAATATCCCATGCAGCACTCATTTTTATTTTCATAAATGGCAGTATCAATTCGCAAAAAGTGGGGATTGCGGTGAAAGGCTCTAAACACGCTTTTCCACTCAAGCTGATGGACTCTAGTACAGTCTACAGCTGAATGGACATTTCCTGTTCTATAGCCACAGAAGAATGGGAATGCAAACTCATGATTGCGTGCTGGGCTCTTGGATTCAGAGTTTAGTCCTCATAAGAGCTGTGCTAAGAGGTTTCTGCAGTGTCTGCCACCTCCCATTTGGAAACCCATTAGACTTTTTCCATTAGTGTTTTTCTTCTTTTTGAAGTGTTGTAATTCAGCCTCAGTGTGTGGTCTGGCTTCATTCTCACTAGAGCAGAGACTCGAAAAACTGAGCCAAACTGTGGTGGGCCAATGATAAAAATTGCTTCTATTTTCCATTTTAACAACAATTGTTTTTACTTTAACAACTTTGAGACTGGAACTTTCTTAGTGGAGGGAGAGCGGAATTTGGGATATCCATGAATAAAAAATAACTAAAATTAAAGAAATAAATCTATGGGAAGTGGCACACAAGAGGAAAAATGATTATATATCACTAACATTTCTTCTAAATCTTGATTTAGTTTTTTGAGAAGCTGCTTCTATGTGACTTTTCAGGAGTCATCAAATTGGTATTTGCTACAACTTTGCCACCACAAACCCACTTTCTCTGCTTTGTAGGGTACTATACTTCCTTTAAGATTCTAATCTGGCCTTGAATTTATGTCTTTCCATAGTCAGTCCATTCTTGAATCTGAACCAACTCCCTGACCATGAATACAGCACTTCTTGAATAAATTAATGGGAGAAATGTCCACATTTAAGACCTAGTGCTGTATTCATGGCCTTTCTGGTTACCCATAATTGGATGATTACAGAAAATAAATCTATTGTAGAATGTGGAGTGTGATGCTTCTCTCACTATGTTGAAACTCATGTTCATAATATAAGTTACATAATAATTGTGATTATGTAATAATAAATGTAGTAGACGCAGGAAAAAACATGTAGCTATGAACTGAAATTCAACATGACACTCTAATGTTGAAATGTTAGACAAACCATTAGTTTTTACTGCCTTAATTTTTAAGATCTGCTAAATGGGATAATGATTGCTGTCTCCACCTATGTTAAAGAATTAAAGAGTTATTGTCTATAATGTGTTCTAAAGTCATTTGGCCCCCAGATGCACTGCTTTTTATAATAAAATTAGAAATAAATAATCAACTTTATTCATTTTTTACTATGGAGCTCAATATTCAATTTAGGCTGAATTCAGATTTAAAACACTATCACTTATCCTATCATTTTGTAAGAACAATTTGCCCACAACTCACATTCACTCTATTTTTATTAATTATACCCACAGATTCTGAGGTTGTGTCTTTTTTCCTGCATGGTTGATATATTACTCTGTCCCTCAGGATCTTTAATTCACTTTGAATCTATGCTTTGAATTAGAACCTCTCTTTCAATCATTATTTGTAGGTGTTTATTTCATTTTTTCCATTTCTTAACATTGATGTATTTATTCAAGTCACATTGATTAAACACATTGTATTGCAAGGCTTGGAGATATACCAAAAATAAGAAACTCAAAGTCCCTGCTTTTGAGTAGTTTATCTTTGGGGTAGGAATAGGTGAAGTTATGAAGGAAAACAAGAGAAAATCCTGGATAGGGAGTGATAAGATGGATTATGACCTCCCTAAGAAGGTAACATTTGTGAAGACCTGGGGGAGGAGCATTCCAGGCAAAGGGAAGAGTAAGATGAAAGGCTGAGAAGGAGCAAGGGGAGAGAGGCAAGGACAGAATGCCTGAGCGTTAGGCAAGGCCTAGATCCTATATGGCCTGTAGAAATAATGGGAAGTTAGGATTTTAGGCGAGTGTGACCTGATTGGAGGGTTTGAATAAAGGAAACTTCTGTGGTGTTCGTTTCTAATACTATAATGGCCTATCTGTCTCTTTGAAAGAATCAGGAAAAATCAATTAATGAGTATGTATTAAAAAAATGAGTATGTATTGAAGGTTTTCTTTATGCAGGACATTAGGCTCATCTTTGTGAGGAAATAAAATATACAATTAGAAGTCTGGCCTCTAGAATCTTACTGAGTATTCAAGCAGATGAATTATAAACAGATAAACAGAGGTGGGAAAGGGAATTGGAAGCAGGTGGTCAAAAGGCACAAACTCCACTTGTAATATAAATAAATACTAGGGATGCAATGCACAATGTTATGATAGTTAACACTTCTGTATGATACTGATATATATTAAAGTTAAGAGAATAAATCCTATGAGTTTTCATCACAAGGAAAAAAAAAGATATATTTTGTTCTGTTTGTTTTAGACTTTTTTGGTATCTATTTGAGATGATGGATGGTCATTAAACTTATCATGGTAATCATTTCTTGATATATGTACATCAAATCATTATGCTGTACACCCCAAGCTTATGTAGTGCTGTGTGTCAATTGTATTTTAAGAAAATTGGGGGAAAATGCCTTACATCAGGAGACTACACATACCAAATTAATGGTATGGAATGAAAACCCATATTTCCCCTCCTTAAAGAGCTGATACCTCCTTAGGAGAATATAATGGTCACAGGTAAGGCAAATTATGACAGCATAAGGTTACCCCATTCTATCTGCAAAGAATTTGAAAACAGGCACATCAGTGAGGACTAGAGCACTAAGGAGATGTTTACTGGAGAAAGAAGGCTTGAGTGGGGCATGAACAATAAGCAGAGATCAGAGAGAGAGGCAGAAAAAGAAGACATAACAAAACTTAATATGTAGAAACCATGGGGCAGTGAGGATTCTGGACCAGCAAGAGAGGAGAGAGGGATGTTCTTGAGAGCTGCAAGACATAAGATTGGACAGGCAGAGAACAGTTTCTGCCTTCGAAACCACACAGACGGGCCTCCCTGGTGGCGCAGTGGTTGAGAGTCCGCCTGCCGATGCAGGGGATACGGGTTCGTGCCCCGGTCCGGGAGGATCCCATATGCTGCGGAGCGGCTGGGCCCGTGAGCCATGGCCGCTGAGCCTGCGCATCCGGAGCCTGTGCTCCGCAACGGGAGAGGCCACAACAGTGAGAGGCCCGCATACAGCAAAAAAAAAAAAAAAAGAAAAAAAGAAACCACACAGACTTTTTAAAATTTATCGTTGAAGATGTCAGAATTTGTTCAGAGGAGTAATGAAAGCTTTACATAAGGAAGACTAGAGTGGCAGTAGTTTGAAGAGAAGTTTTTTTGAAGCAATGTGTCACAATCTTTATATTTTACTTATATAGAAACAGGAGCCCAAAAAGTAAACTTATTTTTTCAGGTGTTCACGGCACGCGAGGATCAAGGAAGGGAAGAGAGAGAGAGAGATGAGAGTAGGTGGTTGAAACCAAAGACAGGACGAGTTTATACAGCTTAGTTTAGGGTGATAGCAGTACACTGATCCAAAAGGGAATGGTTTAAATGAATGTATAATAAAATATATACAATTTATTTACACCATGCATGAAGATATTTTTACTTTTTTATGGAAATGTAACTCATGTACGGTAACATATGCCCATTTGACATGCACAGCTCAATGAATTTTTTCAAAGGGAATATATTTATGTAACTAAGAATCAGATGAAAAAATAGAACATACAGAAGATATAGAAAATCTAAAAAGCCTCCCTAACAGCCTACCAATTAAAATGCCCCCAAGTATTAACCAGTAACCTCACTTTTACCAACTAGAATTGTTTTGCCACTTTTGACCTTTAAATAAATGGAGTTATGCTACACAGGCATTCTTTCATGTCTGGATCTTTGGTTCACCTATCAGTAGGATTCACCTAGTTTTTGCATATAGCAGAATTTTTCTTTATTATTCCTGTATATCATCCCATTGTACAAATGTAAAAAATTATTGTTGATGGAGATTTGTGTCTAGTTTCTATTGTAACTGACAGTGTGGTGAATATTCCCAAACCTGTCTTTTGGTGTGCAATGATAGGCGTTTCTCTTGATTATATAGCTAGGAGTGAAATTGCTGGGTCATAAGGTGTGCATACACTAAGCTTTATAGATATTGTCAGTTTTCCAAAATAGTTATAAAAATTTACATTACCACTCATAGTGTATAGGAGTTCAGTGTCCCACATATTCACCAACACTTCGTGTTGTCTCATTGTGATTTTAATTTGTATTTCTCTGATCACTAACAAGGTTGAGCAACTTTAGACATATTTATTGGACATCTGGAAATCATCTTTTTCAAAATTCCTATTCACGTCTTTGGCCATTGAAATAAAACTGATTACCTTTTTCTTACGTATTTTTAGGTATTTAAAAATAAATGCTGGATACATGTCTTTTGCCAAATATAGGTATTGCCAGTGTCTTCTCAAACTCTGTGGCTTGTCTTTTTCACTCTTTAAAAGGCGTGTTTTTGATCAGCAGAATTTCTTTTAATTTTAATAAAGTGCAACTTATCAACACTTTTGTTTCTGGACAGTGTTTTATGATTTAAAAATTAATTCTCAGAAAGATTGTACCAAATGGACATTTTGATATTCTTTGATCTTGCAGGATCTTACATTTTTTTACCTTTTACATTTAGGTCTACAATCTACTGGGGCTGAATTCTGTATATGATGTGTGAAGTAGGAATAAATTACTTTTTCATAAAAATTAAATTGATCCAGTACTACTTACTGCAAAGACCATCATTTCCTTGCTGCATTTTAACAGCAATTTTGTTGTAAATCAGGTGAGTATATATGAACGGGTCTGCTTCTGGACTCTATATTCTGTTCCATTGGTCAAATCATCTATTCATGTATCAGAGATTTCACATATTTTTCATTATAGTAGTTTTATAAAATGCCTGGTATCTGGTGATACAAATCTTCCAAGTTTGTTCTTCTTCAAGATTATCATGGTTATTCTTGGCCCTCTGCATTCTCATATAAATTTAAATTTAGTCTATCAGAAAAAAAGTTGGGATTTTAACTGAAATTATATGAAAACTGCAGATAAATTTAGAGAGAATTAGCACCTTAACAATATTGAATCCTCCAATCTTTGACCATAGTGTTTTTCTCCATTTATTTTGGTTTACTTTGATTTCTCTTACAATATTTTGTAGATATCTGTGTCAAAGTATTACGATTTTCATTAGATTTACTCATCCAGGCAGACTGGCCTATTTTTAGTTTGTTCTTACTCCTTGCATGCAGTGTTTGCAGGAACCTCAGTGCAAAAAACTTGAGTAAAGTTTAAATGGGATCATTCTTATTTGGGGGATCTGACACTGCTTTCTGTCTCTCTAGCACCATGAGATTTTCAAAATCTCCACTATATTTTTTAGCTTCTGAGCAGAGTCTCAGAGTTTCTCCATGGATCAGAGTTAGTGAATGCTTAGAGTAGAAATTATATGTAGACTGTCAGAAGTCCTCTGATTTTCACCCTTCAAATTATGGCTCTTCTGGTAATCCTAAAGTCCAATTTGTTGTCTTTCTGCAGTTTCTTGGCTGCTGTTTTGTAACCAGTTTCTATGTTCAGGGATAGGAATTGGCAGCCAAGGTGAAAAAGTGAAGACAAATGTAGAGTTCACTTTAATGCACTTCTTTTCAGGAATTTGGTTCCTCATTTTCTTGTTGCCTTAGTTATTGGAGAATAATTTAAACAGTTGTTCTTTTTTGTTTTATTTTATTTCATTTTCTTCAGCTTTCATAGTTAATTTCCGTGAGAGGTTTTGTATAATACCAACTACTGCATCACAGTAAGAAACCCTGAGTTATAAATGTAGTTTCAAATACATAAAATGATATTGAAGAAAAAAATCAGATAAAGGAAAATCCTTTTTTCCATTATTGCATTATTTTAGCTTTTTGTGTATTTATTATAATTTTACAATCCTAGTACATGGCATATAAGAATCTTCATAATCTGACTCTAAACTACTGCTCCAGAATTATCTCCCACCATACCTCCTAAGCGAAGCTGAACTTCTCAACATCTAAAAAGTGCTCTATGCTTTTCCTCATATCTACACTTCTGCATGCTATTTTTTTTTTTTTTTTGCGGTACGCAGGCTCCTCACTGTTGTGGCCTCCCCCATTGTGGAGCACAGGCTCCGGACGTGCAGGCTCAGCGGCCATGGCTCACGGGCCCAGCTGCTCCGCGGCATGTGGGATCTTCCCGGACCAGGGCACGAACCTGTGTCCCCTGCATCGGCAGGCGGACTCTCAACAACTGCGCCACCAGGGAAGCCCTCTGCATGCTATTTTATATTTATATGCCTAGAACTAAGCTTCTCAACTGGTAACTCTGGACTATTTGTATGCAGCCAATGGATTAAACGTGTGCTAAGATATGGATTCCCACTGCTCACAGGCTAAGCTGGGCAGAGTCAGGGGCGGCCAGAGCATTCCGACTGACAATTATTTCCTCATTTGCTACAGTATGCTATAAAAATATTATATGATATGAACAAATTTGGAAGCAGGGGCCAAGAATATTTCCCTCCACACTCTTCCACATCCCTATATACAATCAATTTTTGTTCCATGAAAGGTTTTCCTCATTATTTAAGGTCCTGCACAAGTGTAATCTCCTTTCCACTCATTTTATTCATTTCTATAACAACATAATTTTGTAATTTTGTGGCTTTTGATATTATACCAAATGTATGGTTTTTGAAGATAGAAAAACTAAATTTGAATCCTACATGAGGTTTTGTGGTCTTTGGTAAGTTTTCTCTGAGTGTTAGTTGTCACATCTGTAAAATGAGGGAAATATTACCTAACTCATTATTTTAAAAATACTTATTGAATGCATATTTTATGCTAACCACTGAGCAGTGCATTATATTAAGAGAGAATATCTGTGAATGCATACAGCAAAAGCACAGGAAACAACTTATTGTAGACACAATTTAAAATTTTACTTTTCATTATTTTAATATCAATAAATTAGATTGATAACAGTTGGCAACAGAGTAGGGTCAATTCATAGGGGTTCAAAATTTTAGAACATGAATATGAAAATTGCATTTTGCAATATTAGGTATTCTAAGCGCTTACTGTTCTATAGGTGGGTTCTAAACAGTCTTTTTTTTTAACGTCTTTATTGGAGTATAATTGCTTTACATTGTTGTGTTAGTTGCTGCTGTATAACAAAGTGAATCAGCTATACATATACATATATCCCCATATTCCCTCCCTCTTGCGTCTCCCTCTCACCCTCCCTATCCCACCCCTCTAGGAGGTCTCAAAGCACTGAGCTGATCTCCCTGTGCTATGCGGCTGCTTCCCACTAGCTATCTATTTGACATTTGGTAGTGTATATGTCAAAGCCACTCTCTCACTTTGTCTTAGCTTACCCTTCCCCCTCCCCATGTCCTCAAGTCCATTCCCTACTTTTGTGTCTTTATTCCTGTCCTGCCCCTAGGTTCTTTAGAACCAATTTTTTTTTTTAAGATTTCATATATATGTGTTAGCATACAATATTTGTTTTTCTCTTTCTCACTTACTTCACTCTGTATGACAGACTCTAGTTCCATATACCTCACTACAAATAACTCAGTTTTGTTTCTTTTTATGGCTTAGTAATATTCCATTGTATATATGTGCCACATCTTCTTCATTCGTTCATCTGTCAATGGCACTTAGGTTGCTTCCATGTCCTGGCTATTGTAAATAGTGCTGCAAAGAACACTGTGGTACATAACTCTTTTTGAATTATGGTTTTCTCAGGGTATATGCCCAGTAGTGGGATTGCTGGGCCATATGGTAGTTCTGTTTTTAGTTTTTTAAGGAACCTCCATACTGTTCTCTATAGTGGCTGTATGAATTTACAATCCTACCAACAGTGCAAGAGGGTTCCCTTTTCTCCACACCCTCTCCAGCATTTATTGTTTGTAGATTTTTTGATGATGGCCATTCTGACCAGTGTGAGGTAATACCTCATTGTAGTTTTGATTTGCATTTTTCTAATGATTAGAGATACTGAGCATCCTTTCATGTGTTTGTTGGCAATCTGTATATCTTCTTTGGAGAAATGTCTATTTAGGCCTTCAGCCCATTTTTGGATTGGGTTGTTTGTTTTTTTGATATTCAGTTACATGAGCTGCTTGTATATTTTGGAGATTAATCCTTTGTCAGTTGCTTCATTTGAAAATATTTTCTCCCATTCTGAGGGTTGTCTTTTCATCTTGTTTATGGTTTCCTTTGCTGTGTAAAAGATTTTAAGTTTCATTAGTTCCCATGTGTTTATTTTTGTTTTTATTTCCATTACTCTAGGAGGTGGGTCAAAAAGGATCTTGCTATGATTTATGTCATAGAGTGTTCTGCCTATGTTTTCCTCTAAGAGTTTTAGTGTCCGGTCTTACATTTAGGTCTTTAATCCATTTTGAGTTTATTTTTGTGTACGGTGTTAGGGAGTGTTCTAATTTCATTCTTTTACATGTAGCTGTCCAGTTTTCCCAGCACCATTTATTGAAGAGGCTGTCTTTTCTCCATTGTATATTCTTGCCTCCTTTAGCAAAGATAAGGTGACCATATGTGCGTGGGTTTATCGCTGGGCTTTCTATCCTGTTCCATTGATCTATATTTCTGTTTTTGTGCCACTACCATACTGTCTTGATTACTGTAGCTTTGTAGTATAGTCTGAAGTCAGGGAGCCTGATTCCTCCAGCTCCATTTTTGTTTTTTTTTCTCAAGATTGCTTTGGCTATTCAGGGTCTTTTGTGTTTCCATACAAATTGTGAAATTTTTTGTTCTAATTCTGTGAAAAATGCCATTGGTAGTTTGATATGAATTGCATTGAATCTGTAGATTGCTTTGGGTAGTATAACCATTTTCACATTGTTGATTCTTCCAATCCAAGAACATGGTACATCTCTCCACCTGTTTGTATCATCTTTAATTTCTTTCATCAGTGTCTTATAATTTTCTGCATACAGGTCTTTTGTCTCCTTAGGTAGGTTGACATCTTTTATTCATGAGATTCATTACTTTGAGTAAAGAATCATACACATCATATGTGTAATAAGTTTGCTTCCCAGTTCATGAATATCTTTATTGCAGTGTCTCATTCATCCAATTCTGTAGGTTGTCAAGAATGCAGGCCCCAAGTCAGACAGATCTGGGTTTGATCCTGGCTCTATCATTTACTAGCTGTTCATTTTATGTTGCATAGCATGTTTCTTGGTTAACTGGTTAGGTAACCAATCTAGGCTCAAGCTTCTTTATCAATAAAAATTAATATAATAATTTAATAATTGCATATGTCTACTAGGAGTTTTGTAAGGATGAGAGCAGATGTTACATTTAAAACTACATGGCATGGCACACAGGAAGTGCTCAATAATTGCTGGTCATTGTTATTTTCCCAACCTTACACTCTTTTCCAAGAGTCCTAATGCATTAGCCAAGGAGCAGTTTAATTTACTCCCTTCTTCTTCCACCCCCATTTTTCAGTCTTCAATCCCAGGTGAGGGTGTTGGAAAAGGTTTTCTTTCTGAAATGTATTTGGGCAGGCTAATTATTCCACATAAATCAAGTACCCCCTTGAGGTTCCCCAGTTTTTAAAAACATGGGAATGTGGGTAGTCTTGGCTTTACTATCTTTGTCCGGTGTGTAGGATGTCCTGGCAGTCCATCCACTTGAGCTTGAAATTTGGCCTTGGGGCAAGGTTCTGTTCACTTCCTCCTAAATAGGCTTTCAGGCCAGGAAAATGTTGTAATAGAGTTTCTTCTCTCCAGAAAATCCCTAGAGAGTCCTCCTCTTGGACTTGAGGGTAGATATCCAAATACTGCCTTCCTTGGATGCTTTTTACTTTAGCTGAGGGTTAAAATTTTCAAATCATCTGCCTTAATAAGTATGTCCAACCATTCTATTCATTCTGTATTTGAATTCAAGGTCAGGGGGCTGTTTACATTTAAACCACTTTCAGAAACCCATATTCTTTTCCTTTGTAACCTTTTGACCTTCTTCCTTTTGGTATTAGGCTCTTTAGTTGCTTGCTGACTTTTCCATTTACACATTTAATCTTCTTTTATTTTATATTTTAATATATGCACTAAGGCACAATGAGGGTTTTTTAAATACTAACGTGAAAGGCAGAGAAAAAAATGTTTTGGATCAAGAACAAAATATGCAGGAAATGGACATGGAAGAGACCCATTTTAAGTTTAGCTGGTAAAAGCATAAGCTCTTTAGGGAGGGGAAAAGTGCTTCCAGAGGACAGCCCTAGTAAAAGAAGAGGCTCCCATGGCTATGCTTCACAGTCTTTTTATTTTAGGCTGCGTTTCTGAGTGCAGTGTGAAAAATGGATGAAAAGTGGTATCAGGCCAATTTACTGCTGAAACCCATAGGTCATGGAGCAGAAAATTTTAAATATATGGACAGATGCATGACCTGTTCTAAATGAATGCAGTACCTTCTAAAGGTTTACCTATAGTACAAAGCACCAGTGCTTCAAAACCCTTCATTCATCTGCATCCAAGAGTTGTTGTGTTCTCATTGAAGCCACAGAGATGGGGTATATACCCCAGGATTATCCCAGGTACACAGAAGTGACCTTGGAAGATACACATACTGTTCCTAAGAAAGTTCAAAAAAGCATTAGAGTTGTTGGTTACAAAGAAGAATGTTTCTCTCTTTAGCTAAGTGAGACGTGCATTTCTTAGGGGAAAGGAAAAATTCAGTCTACATCTGCCAGAGTTATTTTCCCTCCTGCCTTTTACAGGGAATATTCTAATATACTATTTCAATCACCTTCACAGATGCTGGTCCTAAAGAATAGTGCAGTGAAAACTGAATTGCCTAAAGTGTGGTCAGCACCTTCTAAAACTTTTAGAATAAGGGCTGATGAAGGGTCAGGGATGTACATACATGTTATCTTAGATTGTGAAGTTGGCAAGCATCACTCTACTTGCTCTGTACTTCCATTTACTCTTTCAGTTACCATATCCTGCAAGAGATCTAGCATGTGTTCCATTCTTACAGAATGTGTGAGAAGGACTAGTTAATTAAATGAGACTGATCCATGTTCAGGTGCAGTAGAGGATCAAAATACATCTGTCAGAAGCTTTGGATCCAGCTTTGCCTCCCATACCGATCCTCACCTTCTATCTTCTCTTTTCCCTCTAATGTATGTAAAGAAAGGCCTGATTTGTCACTTGGGAAAGTTAATGGAATTCTTCTAAAGTGTTTTTATGTGAGGTTTTATATCCCCTGAAGTTTGACATTTCCTGAATTTTCATTAGTTCTGATAGCTGAGAAGTTATCACCTAGTGAAATCTGTAAAATCAAAGTAGCCATAGGCCTCTCTTAAATACCACTTATGGAGCCTGGCAATCACATTGGCTTTTCTATATGCCCCTTCTTATAGAACAACTGCCACCTAATACTGGGAAGACTTCCAGAAGAATTTCATCAAATACTGAGATTATTCAGAGATCAATAATGATATATTCAGACCCAAGTACATAGGCACTTTCTCGGAATGACTGCAATGGAAGAGAGATTCAAAACTGCCTATAGTTTTATAATTTTCAATAACAGTACCATAAGTATTATGTTGGCTAGTTAATGGTACTTTATATTTTCAGTATTTTGACTAAAAAAATTTATGAATGTGTTATTTAAACATATTACAAATGCTACTAATATTGAAATATTTTGTTAACCATGCTATGACAGATAACGTTTTACTTTGATCTTGTTAAAGAAAACTAAGCTCAGATTTTTTACTGCTCCATCTTAGATTATTTATTGTTGTCAATAACTGAAGTAAAGAAGAAACTCTTTTTCATTCTGAACCTCATTTGGTACAAATGTTTTGAATATAAAGACATAGATAGTGAAACACATTGACACCAGCTTATTTGCTATCAAACATTTTCTTGCTAATGTTAGTAAAACACACAACTATTCCAATGTGAAGTCACTGTAGCATTCTACTAAAAATATGATTCCAACATTTAATAACAGAACCCATTTTGGACTTAAACTACCAATCTAAAAGAATGAAAATCCTTCCATTAGCTGCAAGTTTAATGCAAAAATATAGAAGTGAGAGATAAATGTTTCCTTAACTGAATATCATTAACTAATTACAAAATAATTGATACTTTTAGATGTTATTTTTGTTCATTATTCATAAATTCATAAGCACTCTTGTATAGTGGGTTAATAGCTGGTTCTGTGGCCTTTTCTTTGATCTCAGGACACCAGAGGATTTGATCTTTGGACAATTCTGCTTTTAACTCAATTAACTATTAGCAGTTTATCTATACTGGATCTAAGATAAATGGAAACTAGTTAGGCCAAAGGCTACCAAGCACCTGTTCCCAAGCAATATGTAGAAGGTATTGATGATAGACACAGAGAATAGGAAGAAACAGGAGAGTCACATACTTCTGAAGGAGCTAAGTGACTAAGCAGGTATTAAACATGAAAGGCCCCAGAATGACAGCTTAGCCTCATCTTTCATGAACACATGCAATACAAATTTGAAATATTAGGACACTGGACATTGTGTCTGGGAGTTCTATGCTATTGCTTTGATGCTGTATTTTTTCTTGTAATATGTTCCTTCTTAAAGCTAAGCCAACTTGGTGTTGGGTGAAGTCGATTGTGTATCTTACTCTAATTGCCAATCCAAAACCAAGACTAATCCTAGAACAGTATACAATGTTTAAATTACTATTTATAGTACTCCTATATCTTTCCCTCAGATAGGCTTGGGTTCATCCCTTTTAATGAAAGTTTGGTTTTTAGACTATGTTGTGGCCAAGGCATCCGCTAAAAGCTAGAGAGAAAGAGCTTCTCTGGAGAATTTTAGGTAATTATTACACTGTATTGGTAAAAGCTTCATATTGGCAATTACCAGAATTATAGAGGGAGCCTAAGTAGAAAACTCAGACTTGAGCCCTCTGTGGAAAGAACCTGAAAGCAAGGAAGATCTGAAGAAAGGTCATATGTAGATAGTATAAGTAAAGATGCTCTCCAATCCTTATATGGAGTTTATCAAAACTAGAATTAGACAAAGAACTGAGACAGAGCTAGACAAATTTCTGTTCCAGGTAAGTCTCTTAGTTTAACAAGCCTGGCCTTGTCTTAAGAATGGTCTAATGGACCAGGGCAGCCAAGAGGCCTTTAAAGAGAGGCTTTCACAGTTTATGCCTTCCTGGAATTATCTCTCTTACCAAAGAGCCTGGAAATTTTAATCATAAAACCAAACTATAAGATCAATTGTTTTCAAGTAACAAAAAGATTTTAATGTGATTTTTATAGTGCAATGGCTCTCATATGTTAGTACAGGCTAATGTTTCCTAATACAAGCTATAATTGGTCTCTGAAATTAATAAATCTGTAATTTGGAAGTATTTTCTCTCTTTTGAATATATAAAAGATCTCTTTTACTAGACTTAACATTTTTACATCTTCTTGTGATCAAAGAGCATAGAAATGAAATATTTTCTTGAAAGCACAGCCTTAAGAACCGTGAATCCCCATACATCTTCTCAACTTTTTAAACTGAAGTGGGAATCTCTCTTTTTCCAATTTCTTTCTTTCAACTCATGCCCCAATTAAATTCAACAAATAATTACTGAATGACAATGATGCACTCTACACTCTGCTCAAAGGAATGCTATCAACGATAACATAAAAGTCATGGTTTCCATTAGGAATGTAAAATTTTGTTGGAGAGAAAATATAAGTACAAGTTAAATAAACAACAGTATAAAACTGTATGCCAAACAGCTCCAAAGAAGCATATATAGTATAATATTACTACTAATATTACTAGATAATATTAGGGAAATTTTACAGAACAGCCGAGGTGTCACAGGACAGGAGATAGAAAAATGACAGATTTTAAAAAGAAAAAAAATTAAACACAATTTAGTAAACTTTGCAACAATCCTGAATAGATTCTCAGTGATTGTAATGTGATATGGATTGTTATTATTTTTTGATTACTGAAAAATATTTTAACTGCTAAGCACTGACAAGGGTTAATTTAAAAAGTAATGTGACATCTCTACTCTGCTGAGTGATGAGTACTTTTAGAGCAGAACTTGACTGATATTCATGTTTGTAACTTGTCTTTTTGCTTCACAAGTGCCACACTCAATGCTTAGCATATTGAATATATAACTCTTATACAGGTATCTCTTTGTATTTGCAGGGGGATTGGTTCCAGGCCACTCCTCACCTCTGCCCTGCCCATACCAAAATCTGTGGATGCTCAAGTTCCTTATATAAAATAGCATAGTATTTGCATATAGCCTATGTACATCTTCCTGCATATTTAAATCATCTCTATATTATTTGTAATACCTATTACAATGTAAATGCTATATAAATAGTCACTGGTGTGCAGAAAATTCAAGTTTTGATTTTTGGAATTGTTTTCTGATTATTTTTGATCTGCAATTGAACCCGTGGATGCAGAACCTGCAGATACACAGGGCCAACTAAACCTTCTCACAACAATTCTATAATGTTGCAACTCTGTTATCTTCATTTTACATATGAGGAAACTCAGGCCAAGAGTAACTAACTTGCTAATAGTTGGGAGTCAGAAAAGTAGTAAACTTGATTTTCTTAATCTGACTCATAAACACGCAATCCAGCTTTTAAAATATGTAAAAAAAAATGTTGGAACGCTTACTGTAACAATGTAGGTTATATCAGACTAAGGCTGCTGCCAAGGATAACTACTGAAAAAAGGTTAAATAAAATGTCAAACACAAAAACACAAATGTAAAACACAGCCAACAGAGGGACTGGCAAACAAACAAAGGGACCTAGGAAAGAGAAGAAGTGCATCAAAATAAGACATATATTTGCCATTGCTATTTTCCCCTTGGGACATCTGGTAATTCAAAGCATTGAGCAAAGAGGCAGAAAATATCAGGTTAAAGGTTTTAGCAATCAACTTAGGTTAAGGAGATAAAAAATTGGAATTCTAGACCACCAAGACAGCCAAGATTCAAGACTCCAAGATCCCAGATAATAAAGAGAATCACAGCCTAACATTCTCTGTACTATTTCCCCTTAAGGGATTTCCTAACTCCTAAGCTACTCTTGTGTGGGCCATATTTACAAAAAAAGAAATTAGAAAATAGCTGGTAAGGAGTTAAAAATGAAACAGATTTTATCAGTCTCCCAATGTTACAGAGAGAAAAAATAGGAATTTACTGCCCTGTAAGCAAAAAGGGCCCTCATCAACTGAGGACCCTTCCTAGGTTTAAGAGCACAACAGAAGTAAGCCAGCTTTCAAACACACTGAAATCTAAATAAAAATTGTTTTTAAATTTTAGTTGAAACAGCTTAACCCACCCATATCCTAATTTTTTGCTAGATAAAAATTAAATCTCTGATGCAAGAAAAAGACTCCATAACTTTTTATATACAAAGTTTAGCATGCAATAAAAAATTACCAGGTGTCCCAGAGATAGAACCAAATGACTGAAAATCAGGAGAAAAAAATCCAGTTGCTAGAAACAAACACATAGATGACACAGATACTGGACTTACCAGATATAAATTCTAAAATAATTATGATTAGTATGTTTAAGAAAAATAGGTACAAAATGGAGAATTTCAATATAAATGTAGAATTTATAAAAAGTACCAAATGGAAATTCTACAATGAAAAAAATACATTATTTTAAGTTAGGTATTCAATATTATGAACTCTAAGCAGGATATATGCAAAAAAAACCACACCTCATTATGGGCTAGAAAAATTGCTGAACACTAAAATCTAAGAGATTATTTTAAGAGCAGCCAGAAAAAAACACATTACTTTCAAAAGTGTAATAGCAGACTCAAAGTCAGACTTTTCAGCAGACAAAAGATAGTAGAATGGCATCTTTAAAGTTTTGAAAGCAGTAGTAGCAACCTACAACTTTATAATCAGCAAAAGTAAGCTTCACAAATGAAGGGAAAATACGTATAACTTTCAGGCCAAAAAATGCAATAGTAAGAAATTAGCATTAAAATAAATACTAAAGGGGATTTTCTGGCAGAGGAAAATGACTCAAGATTAAAACATGGTAATGTAAGAAGGAATGAAAAACAACAGAAAGGTTAAATATAAGGGTAAATATAAGTGAATACTGACTGTAAAAAGCAACGGTAACAATATCTGACATGGTGTGAAATATATATACAGATTTAAAATGTTACCAAAATAGAAAAAAATAAAGGGAGATAGTTAAATGGGGTTAAAATAAAGAAGATCCTTGTATTTCTGGAAAGTGGTAAATGTATTAATTTGAAAAAGAGTCTAATAAATCAAGGACAAATCCTGTGATCTCTAGGGTAACCACAAAAAAATAATTAATAACATAACTAACAAACTGAGAGAAGGAAAATAAAATAACAAAATATATAGATTATAAGATTAAAAATTTTTAAAAGAAAGAAAACTATTAGGAAACTAGGGAATATAAAATGCTGAATTCAATACAAATATATCAGTAAAACTTTAAATGTAAATTAATGAAATGAGCCAGTTAGAATTCAAAATTTTCAAACCGGAGAAATAAATAGACAAAACTCAGTTATAAGCTGTATAAGAAATAGCCCTTAAATGTTTAAAAGTAAAAATGTTGGACATATGTCATGTATGCTCTAAACAAAAGGAAGCTGATATGGCTATGCTAATATCTGATAAAACACACTTTAAATCAGGAAATATTTCTAGGAACAGAGAGAGAGAGAGATTTCATAACGGTGATCAATCCAAGAGGAAGATATAACAAGTCTAAATTCTGCAAAATCATAGTGGGACGTTTTTAATACCTGGCCTTCAAAAATTGATAGAAAAAAAAGTAGGCAAAATATCTTAAATATAAAGAAGATTAAGAATATATTATTAATTCACATTAGTATGAATGTAATGTGAATTTTACAGCACACATTATCTTTCATAATACAATCTTTTCAAGTATGACATGATGAGCCTCTCTCTCATTCTCTTTCCCTTCCCTAGTCCCCCATATGCAATCTATCAGAATCCTATTGGTGATACCTTCAAAGTATATGCAACATCCATCTCTTTACCATAGTACCTGATACTACCCTGGTCTAAGCCACTATTACAGTTGCTTGTATGACTAATTTAGCTCTTAACAAATCTTCCTGCTTCTATCCTTCCTCTCCTACAGCTTATTCCCTGCACAGTAGTGATTCCCTTTTTCACTCAAAGTATTACAATAAGCCCTTACGGTGGCTTACAAGGCCTTTTTCTATTTGCTCAGCAGAATAATTCTCCCCTCTTTTGTTCTGCTCCATCCTCAGTAGTCTCACTGATAGTCTGCCAACATCCCAGGCACACTGCCACCTTAAAGTCTTTTCTCTAGTTTTTCTTTCTGCCTAGAATTCCCTTCCCCATATATCAATTTGGTTAGATTCTTCATTTCTTGAAGTGTTTGGTCAAATTTCACCTTTTCAATGAAGACTACTGTGGTTATTATCAGCATCCAATTCTCCTCCCTAATATAAAGCTGGGCTTGACCATCTGACTTGCACTGGCTAATGAGACATAATTGAGAAAGAAGCTTTGATAGGTTGTGCTTTGCTCTATTCCATTTTCATCTAATATTATGACTAGGAAAACATTGTTCTTGCTCCATTGGTGTGGGTACAAGAGAAAGAATGACTGCCATGAATGAGGTACCCTGACAATTGATGGTAGATATATATGGTGAATGAAACAAAAATCTCTGTCACCATAAACCACTAAGATTTGGAATTGTTTATTACTAATCTAGCCTAGCCTATCTACATTGACCAACCTCTTAAACTCTGCAGATTACCATGCCCTCTCCAGCCTCCCCTGTCCTAATGATCCTGATATACCTTATTCTTTATTCCATAGCAGTTATCATCTTCGATCTTTTGAGAAATCACCATCAAGGGTCACTTGTGCTTCCACACATCTTGCTGGGTACATCAAGAACGCAAAACTGGGGAGGAATCAAGATGGCAGAGTAGAAGGACGTGCTCTCATTCCCTCTTGTGAGAGCACCAGAATCACAACTAGCTGCTGGACAATCATCAATAGGAAGACACTGGAATTCACCAAAAAAGATATCCGATATCAAAAGACAAAGGAGAAGACACAATGAGATGGCAGGAGGGGCACGATCACAGTAAAATCAAATCCCATAATTGCTGGGTGGGTGACTCACAGACTGGAGAACACTTATACCACAGAAGTCCACCCACTGGAGGGAAGGTTCTGAGCCCCACGTCAAGCTTCCCAACCTGGGGGTCCAGCAACGGGAGGAGGAATTCTTAGAGAATCAGACTTTGAAGGCTAGTGGGATTTGATTGCAGGACTTTGACAGGACTGAGAGACTCTACTCTTGGAGGGCATACACAAAGTAATGTGCGCATCAGGACCCGGGGAAGGAGCAGTGACCCCATAGGAGACGGAACCAGACCTACCTGCTAGTGTTGGAGGGTCTCCTGCAGAGGCGGGGGTGGGGGGCGGATTGTAGCTCACTGTGGGGACAAGGACACTGGCAGCAGAAGTTCTGGTAACTACTCCTTGGCATGAGCCCTCCCAGAGTCTGTCATTAGCCCCACCAAAGAGCCCAGGTAGACTCCAGTGTTGGGTTGCCTCAGGCCAAACAACCAACAGGGAGGGAACCCAGCCCCACCTATCAACAGTCAAGTGGATTAAAGTTTCACTGAGCTCTGCGCAACAGAGCAACAGTCAGCTTTACCCATTACCAGTCCCTCCCATCAAGCCTTTTAGATAGCCTCATCCACCAGAGGGCAGAAAGCAGAAGCAAGAAGAACTATAATCCTGTAGCCTGTGTAACAAAAACCACATTCACAGGAAGGTAGACAAGATGAAAAGGTAGAGGGCTATGTACTAGATGAAGGAATAAGATAAAACCCCAGAAAAACAACTAAATGAAGTGGAGCTAGGCAACCTTCCAGAAAAAGAATTCAGAATAATGATAGTGAAGATGACTCAGGACCTCGGAAAAACAATGGAGGCAAAGATCGAGAAGATGCAAGAAATGTTTAACAAAGACCTAGAAGAATTAAAGAACAAACAAACAGAGATGAACAATACAATAACTGAAATGAAAACTACACTAGAAGGAATCAATAGCAGAATAACTGAGGCAGAAGAACGGATAAGTGACCTGGAAGACAGAATGGTGCAATTCACTGCTGGGGAACAGAATAAAGAAAAAAGAATGAAAAGAAATGAAGACAGCCTAAGAGACCTCTGGGACAACATTAAATGCAACAACATTCGCATTATAGGGGTCCCAGAAGGAGAAGAGAGAGAGAAAGGACCCGAGAAAATAGTTGAAGAGATTATAGTCGAAAACTTCCCTAACATGGGAAAGGAAATTGCCACCCAAGTCCAGGCAGCGCAGTGAGTCCCATACAGGATAAACCCAAGGAGAAACATGCCAAGACACACAGTAATCAAACTGGCAAAAATTAAAGACAAAGAAAAATTATTGAAAGCAGCAAGGGAAAAACGAAAAATAACATACAATGTAACTCCCATAAGGTTAACAGCTGATTTCTCAGCAGAAACTCTACAAGCCAGAAGGGAGTGGCATGATATACTTAAAGTGATGAAAGGGAAGAACCTACAACCAAGATTACTCTACCAGGCAAGGATCTCATTCAGATTCCATGGAGAAATCAAAAGCTTTACAGACAAACAAAAGCTAAGAGAATTCAGCACCACCACACCAGCTCTACAACAAATGCTAAAGGAATTTCTTTAAGTGGGAAACACAACAGAAGAAAAGGATTTACAAAAACAAACCCAAAACAATTAAGAAAATGGTCTTAGGAACATACATATTGATAATTACCTTAAATGTGAATGGATTAAATGCTCCAACCAAATGACACAGGCTTGCTGAATGGATACAAAAACAAGACCCATCTATATGCTGTCTACAAAAGACCCACTTCAGACCTAGGGACACATACAGACTGAAAGTGAGGGGATGGAAAAAGATATTCCATGCAAATGGAAATCAAAAGAAAAGTGGAGTATCTATACTCATATCGGATAAAATAGACTTTAGAATAAAGAATGTTACAAGAGACAATGAAGGATACTACATAATGATCAAGGGATCAATCCAAGAAGAAGATATAACAATTATAATTATATATGCACCCAACATAGGAGCACCTCAATACATAACGCAACTGCTATCAGCTATAAAAGAGGAAATCGACAGGAACACAATAATAGTGGGGGAATTTAACACCTCACTTACACCAAAGGATAGATCATCTAAAATGAAAACAAATACAGAAACAGAAGCTTTCAATGACACAACAG
The DNA here is from genome assembly GCF_025265405.1 of Mesoplodon densirostris. Taxonomy (NCBI): domain Eukaryota; kingdom Metazoa; phylum Chordata; class Mammalia; order Artiodactyla; family Ziphiidae; genus Mesoplodon; species Mesoplodon densirostris. The sequence continues at coordinate 44,756,473 of NC_082669.1, forward strand.
ACCAGACAGATTTACTTGATAGTTACAGGACATTTCATCCAAAAACAGCAGATTACACTTTCTTCTCAAGTGCGCATGGAACATTCTCCAGGATAAATCACACCTGGGGTCACAAATCAAGCCTCAGTAAATTTAATAAAATTGAAATCATACCAAGCATCTTTTCTGACCACAACGCTATGAGATTAGAAATGAATTACAGGCGAAAAAATGTAAAAAACACAAACACATGGAGGCTAAACAATACGTTACGAAATAACCAAGAGATCACTGAAGAAATCAAAGTGGAAATCAAAAAATACCTAGAGACAAACGACAGTGAAAACATGATGATCCAAAACCTATGGGATGCAGCAAAAGCAGTTCTAAGAGGGAAGTTTATAGCTATACAAGCCTACCTCAAGAAACAAGAAAAATCTCAATTAAACAATCTAACCTTACACCTGAAGGAACTAGAGAAAGAAGAACAATCAAAACCCAAAGTTGGCAGAAGGACAGAAATCATAAAGATCAGAGCAGACATAAATGAATAGAAACAAAGAAAATAGCAAAGATTCACAAAACTAAAAGCTGGTTCTTTGAGAATATAAACAAAATTGATAAACCATAAGCCAGACTCATCAAGAAAAAGAGGGAGAAGACTCAAATCAATAAAATAGAAATGAAAAAGGAGAAGTTACAACAGACACCGCAGAAATACAAAGCATCCTAAGAGACTACTACAAGCAACTCTATGCCAATAAAATGGACAAATTCTTAGAAAGGTATAACCTTCCAAGACTGAACTAGGAAGAAACAGAAAATATGAAGAGACCAATCACAAGGAATGAAATTGAAACTGTGATTGACAATCTTCCAACAAACAAAAGTCCAGGACCAGATGGCTTCACAGGTGAATTCTATCAAACATTTAGAGAAGAGCTAACAACTATCCTTCTCAAACTCTTCCAAAAAATTTCGGAGGAAGGAACACTCCCAAACTCATTCTATGAGGCTACCATCACCCTGATACCAAAACCAGACAAAGATACTACAAAAAAAGAAAATTAGAGACCAATATCACTGATGAATATAGATGCAAAAATCCTCAACAAAATACTATCAAACAGAATCCAGCAACACATTAAAAGGATCATACACCATGATAAAGTGGGATTTATCCCAGGGATGCAAGGATTCTTCAATATACACAAATCAATCAATGTGATATACCATATTAACAAACTGAAGAATAAGAACCATATGATCATCTCAATAGATGCAGAAAAAGCTTCTGACAAAATTCAACACCCATTTATGATAAAAACTCTCCAGAAAGTGGGCATAGGGGGAAACTACCTCAACATAATAAAGGCCATATATGACAAACTCACAGCAAACATCATTCTCAATGGTGAAAAACAGAAAGCATTTCCTCTAAGAGCAGGAATGAGACAAGGATGTCCACTCTCACCACTATTATTAAACATAGTTTTGGAAGTCCTAGCCACAGCAATCAGAGAAGAAAAAGAAATAAAAGGAATACAAATTGGAAAACTGTAACTGTTTGCAGATGACATGATACTATACATAGAGAATCCTAAAGATGCCACCAGAAAACTACTAGAACTAATCAATGAATTTGGTAAAGTTGCAGGATACAAAATTAATACACAGAAATCTCTTGCATTCCTATACACTAATGATGAAAAATCTGAAAGAGAAATTATGGAAACACTCCCATTTACCACTGCAACAAAAAGAATAAAATACCTAGGAATAAACCTACCTAGGGAAATAAAAGACCTGTATGCAGAAAACTATGAGAAACTGATGAAAGAAATTAAAGATGATACCAACAGATGGAAAGATATACCATGTTATTGGATTGGTAGAATCAATATTGTGAAAATGACTACACTACCCAAAGCAATCTACAGATTCAATGCAATTCATATCAAACTACCAATGGCATTTTTTACGGAACTAGAACAAATCACCTTAAAATTCTTATGGAGACACAAAAGACCCCGAATAGCCAAAGCAGTCTTGAGGGAAAAAAATTGAACTGGAGGAATCAGACTCCCTGACTTCAGACTATACTACAAAGCTACAGTAATCAAGACAATATGGTACTGGCACAAAAACAGAAACAAAAATCAATGGAATAAGATAGAAAGCCCAGAGGTAAACTCACGCACCTATGGTCAACTAATCTATGACAAGGGAGGCAAAGATATACAACGGAGAAAAGAAAGTCTCTTCAATAAGTGGTTCTGGGAAAACTGGACAACTACATGTGAAAGAATGAAATTAGAATACTTCCTAACACAATACACAAAAATTAACTGAAAATGGATTAAAGACCTAAATGTAAGAGCAGACACTATAAAACTCTTAGAGGAAAACATAGGAAGAACACTCTTTGACATAAATCACAGCAAGATCTTTTTTGATCCACCTCCTAGAGTAATGGAAATAAAACCAAAAGAAACAACTGGGACCTAATGAAACTTCAAAGCTTTTGCACAGCAAAGGAAACCATAATCAAGACGAAAAGACAACACTCAGAATGGGAGAAACTTTTCAAAAACAAATCAAAGGACAAAGGATTAATCTCCAAAATATATAAACAGTTCATGCAGCTCAATATTAAAGAAACAAACAACCCAATCAAAAAATGGGCTGAAGACCTAAATAGACATTTCTCCAAAGAAGACATACAGATGGCCAAGAAGCACATGAAAAGCTGCTCAACATCATTATTAGAGAAATGCAAATCAAAACTACAATGAGGTATCACCTCACACCAGTTAGAATGGGCATCATCAGAAAGTCTACAAACAACAAATGCTGGAGAGGGTGTGGAGAAAAGGGAACCTCCTGCACTGTTGGTGGGAATGTAAATTGATACAGCCACTATGGAGAACAGTATGGAGGTTCCTTAAAAAACTAAAAACAGAACTACCATATGACCCAGCAATCCCACTACTGGGCATATACCCAGAAAAAAAACATAATTCAAAGACACATGCATCCCAATGTTCATTGCCGCACTATTTACAATAGCCAGGTCATGGAAGCAACCTAAGTGCCCGGTGACAGACGAATGGGTAAAGAAGTTGTGGTACATATATACAATGGAATATTACTCAGCCATAAAAAAGAACGAAATTGAGTCATTTGTTGAGATGTGGATGGATCTAGAGACTGTCATACAGAGTGAAGTAAGTCAGAAAGAGAAAAACAAATATTGTACATTAATGCATGTATGTGGAACCTAGAAAAATGGTACAGATGAACTGGTTTGCAGGGCAGAACTTGAGACACAGATGTAGAGATCAAAGGTATGGACACCAAGGGGGGAAAACCGCGGTGGGGTGGGGATGGTGGTGTGCTGAATTCGGCGATTGGGATTGACATGTATACACTGATGTGTATAAAATGGATGACTAATAAGAACCTGCAGTATAAAAAAACAAAAAACAAAAACAAACAAATAAACAACTAATACTAAACTTTCTTTGGGTTATTTGTATGGAACTATGTTAATATAAATGTTTCATATATTACATGAAATTTCTAAAAATCTTATATGTTCTGGTATAATGTCATAATTCTAGTTATTACTTTAAAATGTATATCTCAGAAATAACTAAATTTCCTTGTCAATTGCATTATTATGAACTTTCATCAAATCTTTAACCATGGTCATTTTTAAATCTTTTGTCATTTACAGACAGTTCTGGGTATACTCTGATGCTTTTGCAAATATGTTTCTATAAAAGGGTTTCATCTTCAAGGAATTCATGGAAAAGACTCTGACAAGTACAGGTTTCTGGTAACTGACTATACTGCTGAACTGAATGAATAAGCATTTTCAGAACTCTAATGGAAAACTGATGAATTCATAAAAGTGCTAACAAAAGATCAAGATGAAAACAAAAATTAATTACATGGGACTGAGTGAACTGATGAGGATGATTATAATTTTTGTGACTTTCTGTTTGAATAATAAAAAAAATGCAAAACTCAGATAGCTTTTTAACTGGGACATAGCTCAGAGTTGTGTTGGTATTAAGCAATATTGAGAGAGAAATTAATGTCTCTCTCTGAGACAAAAAAAGAAGTATGCTTACTGCTTGTTAAAAAATGGTTATTTCCCCATACTCACCATTCCTCAGTTGTGATAAGACTCTACTAATGTGGGCACAGTATCTATCTGGTGCCATCTGCATAATCCCCATGCAAAATATACTAATACACTGCCATCTCTGCTGGCATAAAAGAGAATATTGTCTCTGACCCAGAGGTCTCATATCTTCTGACAACAACCACGAAATAATAACAGGTTATCTATCTTATTAACTTGCAAGTAGGCAAAATCCCAGATTATACCATCACATTATATTACTGACTTAAGTATTGTTTTTTTTTTAACTTATTCTCTGTCTCTTCCACTAACATGTAATTTCCTTGAAAATGCAGACCCTTGATTTATGCTCAGCCATTACATTAAGCCTGGGACATAGTGAAACATTCAAAAAATACTTCTTGATTACATGATTGAATAACGAATAAATTTTATCACAAAATAGTAAGCACCTAAAATTAGATGTATTTAAGCTTCCATGGTGGGAGTAGGAAGCTATATTATTTAATTTCTATGTTCTCTTCTATTGTTAAGACTATATACTTCTATTAGTGTTATAAACAATCAATACTATAAGAAATTATAAAGAGGAGAGTTAAACTGTAAGGCATGTATGAGCTTACACTGAGGAATCCTGCCTCCACATATTTCAGAGAAATGAAAGTATGATTTTTTTCATAATATATAGAAATGGGTCATTTGGATATAATTTATCATAAATATGGTATGTGTCTGTACACTGAAAAAATTGTAAGAACAGTTGAAACTAAAATAAAATAACTTCTTGCATTCAAATTGATATATTTGGTAGACTGATAAGTTTAAAAAGAGATACAATTCTTTCCAGTTGAAGCGGGTTCTTTTGACGCTTGAGATGGACATATGAAAATTCATTTTTACCTTGTGAATGGTTGGCAGTGAAGCAAGATTGTTGTAGATATTTTATCTCAGAGGAATAGGTGGGTTTGACATCTGGAGGGAAGAGGTTAAAGCTCATCACTTGGGTAGAGTGGGAGGAAATGAAAACTCAGAGTAGGGTCAGAGCATCTTTAAGAAGGAGGAGGATTTTGGCTAGTGACTAGATAAAGTTCCAGATGGATTGATTAGTGGTGAAGTACTGCAGAGTAATGAACTATGTATGGGAGGAAGTTCATTTCAGTAACTAATTGTGTGGAGTCAGATCAGATAAGATAAAAAAATTCTAAGGGCTTTTTTATTTTCCATAGCAGAGGAAGTGTAAAGGATAGGAAGGAACACATCTCATTTCCAGAAGTTCTTTTCTAATTACCTAGAAAGCCATGTTTATGTTTCCTAAAAAATTGTACTCATGATCAAACTACCCCCAGTACATAAGCCAGGTAAAGTCTTTCATGTCAAACTAATTATTTCAGACATCAAAATTTGACAAGCCATGGCTTTTCTCAAAAGACTGAGAGTGTAAATTGTTTTCCTTTATTGCTTCTCTTGAATAATTAACTGATAATAATTTTCTTCTAATTTTTAGATAAAGCTAAAAGACCATAATTATTTGATTGGAGTCAACATACTCCAAATTTCCTCAGAAACAGTGGACTGTTATCACACACACACACACACACACACACACAAAAACGAGAGAGAGAGAGAGAAGAGGGAAATTTATGCTATCTGATTACTTGTAGTAATAGTCTTGTGTTCATGTCAGGGGCAAGATCTTTCTATACTACTAAGAAAAAAAAGAATTTTAGGTTATGGTACACAGATGACAGCAACAGTCAAACAATAAGGTCAATAAAGAGATCTGTTAGAAGGTGTCAGACTAATAAAATACTTCTGGCTTGCTTCCTGAGTAAATCCTTAATAGAGAAGAAAACTATCTCTAAACTGATAATTGAATCTCAGCAACGTTGGAAAACGAAAACCACGCCTGCCTGGCCCAACGACACACACATTAACAGGCTATGCAGGGCATGACTCTAAAGGTACCATGCATAATATAGTAGCCCTGCACCAGTGGATTTGAAATTAGGAGGGATTTCTGTAAGACACAAAGCAGGCAGAATCAGATTAAGAGGGAACCTGGGGCTTAACATGGTACAAAACACTTATAGACAAGCTGTCATGGACAATAGAGCAAAGCAAATTAATGTAAGGAGCAGAATGATAACCAGCGGGGCTGTTGAGGTGACTGTAAACCTCACAGGAATTAGACCTTCCTCTGTCTCCTGCTTTGGCTAAACTAGAGGAAGCAAAGGTATCTGGACAATATCTTTAAAAGGAGATGGAGCCCCACATCCAGAAGACAAACTACAATTACACCTCATACAGGCATATTCTATCCATTTCCCACAACTGATCATACCAATTCATACAAGCAGAAATAATTCTAATAAAATTTGAACAAGTGTCATCAAATAAAACAATGGGCAGACAATAATGAACCACCAAATATATGAAGAAAAACCAATAATCAGAGTAACACAGAAGAAAATTTCCCCCATAAAAAGTGGCATCTTCAAATTAAATGTACATACAGCAAAATCCTAACATGAATGAATGAAGAAAGAACTACACATTGAAATGCATGGTAAAATATAAAACTCTGAGTATAAAGAGAAAAGTTAAAAGCTTCTTGAGAGACAAAATTAGCTTGCCTACAGAAGAACAAGAATTAGACCTGAATCTGGCTTCTTTCTCAATGGCAGATGCTATAGCACAAAGCGCAGTATTTATCAAGTTCAGAGAATATAATTGTGAATTTAAGTCTGAATCTTTTATCCATCCAAACCATCAATCAATAGAAAGAAAAAATAAAGACATTATAAAACATACTCATAAATTTCCTAATCACAGACCTTCCAAAAGAGAACTACTAGATTATTCCCAACAAAATAAATCCAATAAATAGGACTAAAGTGGTAATAGACATATGTTAAGAAAAAACTTTTTAAAAGTTTTAAAAAATACAAGAACAGTTAACAAATAAAATTGTCTAAAGAAACTTTAAGACAAATAAAAACATGATTATGTATATATAATAAACATAAAATGTGTGTGTATCTATATTCTACAAACAAAACATTTTTTTTTTTTTTTTTTTTTTTTTTTTTTTTTTTTTTTTTTTTGCTGTACGCGGGCCTCTCACTGCTGTGGCCTCTCCCGTTGCGGAGCACAGGCTCCGGACACACAGGCTCCGCGGCCATGGCTCGCGGGCCCAGCCGCTCCGCGGCATGTGGGATCCTCCGGGATCGGGGCACGAACCCGTGTCCCCTGCATCGGCAGGCGGACTCTCAACCACTGTGCCACCAGGGAAGCCCCAAAACATTTTTTTTTAAGTTGGGGAATTCACAAATTAGCCAGGAACTAGGCCACAGAGGATAGGAAATCTCTATAGATTCCAAAAAGCAGAGACCATGTGGCTCACGTGGAAAAATAATGTGGATTATTTTTCAAAAATCACAATAAAAAAATAAAAATATATTAAAAAAATAAAAATGACAATCAGTATCTACTTATTAATATTAAAAGAAATTATTTTACATCTTGGGATAATTAAGAAATCAAGATGAAAATAAGAACCTCTTTAGAAATAAAGATAAGAATACTTTATGTTAAAACCTCTGGGAGGTGACCAAAGTCATGTCCAAAAGAAAACGTTTACCCATAAATTGATTTACTAAAAATAAATAAATAAATAAGAAAATGTAGAAGTTATCCAAGCTTCATATGAAGTAGAAAAAAAAAAGTCTAAAGCAACAGAAAGGAAGAAATTGATGAGAACACAATTTTAAAGATACACTTTGCTGTGCAGCAGAAATTAACACATTATAAAACAACTATAATAAAAAATTTTTTAATTTAAAGAGTAGTTATGATCAAAATGTCAAACACTATCATTTAAAGAGAAAGTTAAAGAGATAGATATAAAGTGGCAAGACTAAAAGAAAAAGAAAAAAGACAAAAACACCACTAAATATTGTTAGGAATGAGAAATAAAGCTGGAAATAGATATAAAACTTTCCAACTCATTTTACAAAATTAGCATAATCCTGAAACAAACCAAAAGAACACAAAAAGATAAAATTAACTATTGGTCAATTGTATTTATGAACTTGTATGAAAAATCCTATATAGAATGTTAATAAATTGAATCAAGCAATATAGTAAAATAACAATGCATTATCAATAACACTTTCAGGAATATAAGAATATTTCAGAGTGAGGGAATATTATAAATCAAGTCACTGCAGGGAAAGACTGAAGAAAAATAATATGATTTTCTCAATAAATTCCCCCCCTAAAATTTCCAAAATCAATTTTAATGGAATTTGCTAGCCAGACTGCAATTGAAGGAAACTTTCTTAACTTGATGTTATCTAATAGAAGTGCCAGAAAGCAACATACTATTAGTAAATCACTAACAAGAATCTCACTGCATTCAAGAATAAGATTATTGTCCATTATCTCCACTACTCTTTAGCACTGTGGGGACAGCTTGAGCAATGTAATCACACAAGAAAAAAGGACTTAAGTATACATAGAAATGGTTAAAACTCTTATTTGCAGGTCATATGTCTTCGTAAGTGTATTTGTTTTCTAAGGCTGTCATAAAAAAGTACCACAAACTGAATGGTGTATCACAACAAGAATTTATTCTCCCACAGTTCTGTAGACTAGAAGTGAAAAATCAATGTGTTGGCAGGGACACGCTTATTCTGAGGGCTATAGGGAAGAATCCTTTCTTGCTTCTTCCTAGTTTCTGGTGGTGACTTTTGATCCTTAGTTTCCTTCTCTGTATCACTCTCATCTTTTCCTCTGTAGTCACATGGCATTCTCCCCATGTGTCTCTCTCTTCACCTGATGTTTTGCTTTTCTTGTAAGGACACCAATCATACTGGGTTAGGGCCCTCCCCTCACTAACGCCCTCATCTTAGCTTGATTACATCTGCAAGGATCCTATTTCCAAATAAGGTCACATTATGAGGTACAGAGAATTAAGACCTCAAAATACCTTTTGGGGGAATATAATTGCACCCCAAAAATAGGCATACAAAGAATCAACTGAAAAACCACTAGATAATAAGCTGAAAAAGGTGATCATACGTAATATCAACATCAATTATTTATTTTCCCTTAGACCAAAGATAAAAAGTTAAAAACTGTAAGGAGAGGGCTTCCCTGGTGGCGCAGTGGTTGAGAATCCGCCTGCCAATGCAGGGGACATGGGTTCGTGCCCCGGTCCGGGAAGATCCCACATGCCACGGAGCAGCTGGGCCCGTGAGCCATGGCCGCTGAGCCTGCGCGTCTGGAGCCTGTGCTCCGCAACGGGAGAGGCCACAACAGTGAGAGGCCCGCGTACCGCAAAAAAAAAAAAAAAAAAAAAAAAAAAAAAAACTGTAAGGAGAGAGAGAATGAGAGAAGGGGGAGGGTGGCTTCCGTAAACAACAATGATATCAACAACAAAACAATAATAATCTTAAAATTAGCATAAAAGGTCATCATTATATGGAGAAAACTTCACCAATGGGCATAAACATCTGAATAAGAGGGAAGAAATTCAATGTTTCTGCATGGAAAGATACAATACAGTGACAACACTCATTCAATATAAATAAAAACACCCATTCAAATACAAGTTAATATATAAATTCAACTGTAACCTGTTACAAAAGAAATCAAGAGAGCAAATTTTATCTTTTTTATAGAATGCAACAAGTTGGTTTTTTTTTTCCCCAAGATCATATGGAAGACAGAACTTTAAAATGAATTAAAAGATCAAACGTTTACTGAAAAATAAAAACACTGAAGGGTAGTACTTGCCCTATCACATGATAGTAACAATCACAGAATTAGTAAACATTGTAATAAATACCACTTCTGTGTCAGGCATTCACCTAAAAGCTTTACATATATATTATTTAATATAGCTAAAAACTCTTAATACCTTAATTTGACAGATGAGTTATTTGAGACACTAGATGACTAAGTATATTGCCCAAGTTATACAGACCATTAGTAACTGTGTGGTCTAATTCTAGAGTCCACATCCTTGACCAATACCATATGCATCCTGATAATGAAATATATTATAAAGTCAAAGTAATTAAAACCATTTGGTATTGTCATAAGTATGGACATGTAAGTAATGGGATAGTACAGAGTCCATATACCGACCCATGTTAATGCGAGATTTCAAAAGTTCTCCAAATCATTATGAAATTTAACATGTGGAAATTCCTTATCCATTTAACAAATGTAAGTTAGATCTTACCTAATAGTATTCAGTGTATATAATAATGCAAAATTACAAATAAATTAGAAGAAATATGAGAACCTGTTTTATAATTTGTTCTTTTAATAGACTTTATTTTTTAGAGCAGTTTTAGTTTCACAGCAAAATTGAGCTATAAGTGTAGAGTTTCCATATACCCTCTGTCCCCACACAGGCACAGCTTCTCTTACTATCAACCTCCCACACCTGAGTGGTGGTGAAGTCATTACAATGGATAAACTTATGGTGACATCATCATCACCCAAAAAGTCCAGACTTTACATTATGCTTTGTCCTCGATGTTGTACACCATATGGGTTTTGACAAATGTATCCACCATTATAGTATCAGACAGAATAATTTCACTACCCTAAAAATAGGCCGTGTTCTGCCTAGTCATCCCTGCCTGCCCCTGCTCTCCACCTCCCACAGCTCCTGGTAACCAATGATCTTTTCACCATCACCATGGTTTTGCTTTTTCCAGTATGTCATATAGTTGGAATGATATGGTATGTAGACTTTTCAGCTTCTTTCATTTAATAATATGCACTGAAATTTCCTCCACGCCTTTTCATGGCTTGATAGCTCATTCCTTTTTAGTAATGAATAATATTCCATTTTCTGAACGTATCATAGTTTATGTATCCATTCACCAACGAAGGACATCTTGACTGCTTCCAAGTTTTACAATTGTGAATAGAGTTGCTATAAACATCCATCCTTTTGTGTGGACATATTAATACATTTTCAACTCATTTTTGTATATACCAAGGAGCACTATTGTTGAATCATATGCTAAGTGTGTGTTTAGTTTTGTAAAAAGCTGCCAAACTGTATTCCAAAGTGGTTGTAGCGTTTTGTATTCCCACCAGCAATGAGAGTTTTTGGTATAATTTTCTTTTATAATCTACTTTCTTCACAGCAATTACCTTATGTATTCATTTGTTTGTTTATTCTTAGTCTGTCTTCCCTTACTGGATTGTCTTGTTTAGTACTGTCTTCCTAGGACATAAAACAGTGACTGACAAGTTACAAGTGCCTTTAGTAAATACATGATGAACAAATAAACCATTAAGTGCAGCTATTGAGACTATACAGAGAGCTCTGACAAAAGTAAATGGAAAAATAAAAACAATCTAAAGAACACAAGTATATAAAAAAGAAATTAAAAGTAATATATAATCAATAAATATATTGAAAGAAGCTCCAATTCACTTATAAGAGAAAGACAAATCAAAAAAGCAATACAAATATTTTTGTCCATAATACTGAAAACAATTTAATGAATAATATTGAGTCTTAATATAGCTATGAAAAAACGGGCACTGTCACATACTCTTGGTGAAATTGTAAATTGGTAATTTGTAGTATATTACAAAATAAATATTTGTAGAAAAAATAAGGGCATGAAAAATATAGATATCCCTTTTTCAAAAAATTCTACTACTGGTAATCTATCTTGCAGAACTGGCTGTCCAGTTGTGTTATGTATAGAGTGACTCTTTTATGAGAGATATGTCTTTATGAATTACTTCTGTAATTTAAAAAAAGTTTTAAAAAGCTAAATGAATGGTTAACTACTTCAATTCTATACCCAAATATGCATACTTCGCCAACTGGTCCAGTTAGTGCCTTAATTCCAGGGGCTGACTGAAAAAAAAATGTTATTTAAGTATAAGACACTTTTGCCATCGGAGATATAGTGTTTGTGTGTGTGTGTGTGTGTGCGTGTGTGTGTGAGTGAGAGAGTGAGAGAGAGAGAGAGAGAGAGAGAGAGAGAGAAATGGCAACTTCTTAATATTGAATTTTCTAATATATTCATATATTAATATATCACTTTATGCAAAAAGTTATTCCTGAATGATAAAATATCTTATTAAAGAATATGTTCCCTTGTGAAGATCAGTTATAGATTTTAAGTGCTTAAATCTTGCTCTTTTCAAGAAATATCTAATATTATCTGACTAAAGGCTTAATTAACCATTAGAATCACCATCCCACCCCACATGCCATTCTCTCTCTTTCTTACTCACTTGTGTGGAGGGAAATAGGAAATGACAAAGAACATAGAGGATTCCCCCATCATTTTTCCAAACCAAGTTTCTTTAACTGACCATGCTACTGTACAGCTGAAAGTTCCTAGAAAGCTCTGTTTCATGTACTCCTTTCAATCTCCAGAAAGTAATGTATTTAATTGAAACAGTGTGGGAAGATGTTCCCTGACAATGCTAACAATATAAATTTCTTAGTGTCTTTTTTATTAACAAAGACAATATTTTGGTCATAATTGTTACAAATGGATACTTTGTGGTTTTAAAATTCACAATTAAGTTATGCAAATGAGAGGAAAGTGAAAAAGGTCTAGCAAAAGTCTAAAATTCAATTAGACATTTCTTTTTCTTCTTTCCAATGGGTCTAATAAAAGGAAATAATCTAGTGGATTAACAAAAATGCACATATTAAAATAATTAAATTACATTGTTCTGAATATATGATATCGTTACTAAGATAAAAAACAAAGTTATGTCTTTTCAGCTATCCAAACAATTCACAGCTGCTCAATTTTGTTATCCTGAGTTGGCTTCATAGCTAAAATAATTTCTGAAATCTGCTTTCTGAGATTAGCAGTGCCCTCTCCCCCAATTTGAGCAAAAATAATTGGAAAGGCACATGTACAAGCTTCCAGTTTATACAAGTTCATTTATTTGAAATCCCTTGAGCTCCTCCAATTAGAAAACAAGTTTTTGAGTTAATATCCTTCAATTGTTAAAAACTTGCGTCACTGCAAGAGCACAGTGAAACGTAAAAGTCCCAGCACGCTGGCAGTTGATTGTGAGGGGATGTGATTGTTCCACATTTAGACTGGAAAGGGTTAGAAACTCTGCTTCCCAATGTGGTTAATGAATGAAAGGAAAATTGGACCCCTGAGCCAGAGTCAGTGACCTACGGGAGTGAAAAATGTTCACAGGTTAACAAGGGCAACTGTTCCTTGCCATAATTCCCTGAGGAGGTAAATGACAAAAGGGTCTATAAACTTCTTTCTTGGTATTATTTATTAATCCATTTTCTTCCTAGAAAAAATACTTGGTGTAGCTCTGGAAGACACTGGCCTTGAACATCTTAAATTCTATGTTTGTTTCTTTTTATTAATGACTTATTCATTAATATATTTTACTTTAATAATTCATTTTGATATGCTTTATTTAGATGTACTAAGAGATTTATCATCCTATAAAATTCTAAATATTAACGATATAATGCACTTCAATGTAAATGGCAAAGTTGAAATCAGAGCCACTAACTTTATAGTGACATAGTAACAGATTCCTTTTTATCTAAATGGGGCAAGTCGCTACGGAGATTTTTTCTCCCTTAAGTGGGAATTACTTCAAACTTTTATTTAAAAATATTGTTTTCTCCTGGACTGAAGGGAGTTTTCATAGCCATGGCCAAGCCACCACCCCTGGACGTGTTCAGATACAGAACCCCTGATTGGCTATTGATGACTCATTCCTAGTGAGGAATTTTATCTTAACACCTGCCTTATCGTTAACATCCTTTTCAACTTCTAGAAAAACAATAACCAAAAAGGAAAAAAAATATTTGGGACCAGTCCAGTTTTGAAACACCTGGCTTAGAGATAAAGACTGCAATTTTAGGCATTTATAATGTCTTTAGTTTTGGCCTGGAATTTGTTCCTCCTGTTGTGAGCATCCGCTGACTTTATCTTTGGTTGGGTCTTACTTCAGTCTAGTAAATTATAAAATGACAAGATATTCTCTGTTGCCATGGAAAACTCTGTGTATCAAAAAATCTCTGAAGCTCTAGCTTCACAGTAAACACATTCAATGAGTTGAAGAAACATTACAACACTAGCTCTAATGAATCAGTCAGTAATCCTTTATGATGTAATTCCAGTCTGATATTGATAATCTTCAACTGAAAGTTAAAGAGGATATCCCAGGCTTATGTGACCACTATGAACCAAAACAGAACCATTAAAAAAAATTAGACAGGAAATACACAGCTGGAAACCAGAAGCACCAGTTTTACTTGGGCTATTAAAAAAATTCACAGTTAACTAAATAAAAAATATTTATTCTACGTAATTTATTTTCTCCTCGGTATCTAGATGTGTCCCATATTGTTGCCTGTGAAAAGGTTATTACAAGGGCATAAATTTGTTTTAAAACTATGCACTAATTTGCTAGGTAAACAGCATAAATTACTGAGCAATTACATAATTTATGCTATTATATCAATTAGTTGTATTGATTTTTTTAAATGTACTTTTCTCCTGTGTACACACATGCTCTGACATTGGACAGTCCTTGCCTGAGGGTCATTTAGCTAATTTCTAGGCAACCAGAAACTATCTGGATGGAAACCGTAGGGACAGTGTCTCAGCAAAATTAACCGGCTTCAGAGAGCTTGCCTTGCAAAACCATATTAACTAAGTGATGGCAAAAGTCATAATACTAAAAACAAAGCTAAAACAAATAAATAAATAAAGACCTTAAATAGCTTCATAAGGTCCCTTTTATGTTTTGCTTTCTGGGGACTCAGCTGGCACTAGCTTGATGAGAAGGAATGATAGAGAAAGGAAAACAAGTCAGCAAAGGGCAAAGGAAAGAATGTGAGCGAGGTTGTGGTTAAAACTATGATGGCGGCGAGCGTGCTCAAGAGTTCCTTTAAAATGACAAGCTTCAAACACTAACAAGTATTGCTGAAGATGGGGAGAAACTGGAATCCTCATTCACTGCTGAGGATGTAAAATAGTTCAACCACTTTGGAAAAGAGTCTGGCAATTTCTCAAAAGGTTAAAGATAGTTACCATATGATCCAGTAATTCCTCTCCTAGGTATGTACCTGTTATGGATGGATTGTAATTAATTCACTGCCACCACAGACCAAGAGTGCACAGGCCCAGGGGGCAAGGCTCTCTCCTGCTAGGTTAGTGAAGGTGGGGCCACCTCCTTGGTTTCAGGAGACCAGGCTGTTCCTGTACGGGGCCTCAGGGACAAGGTCATAGCCTATGGCTGAGAGGGCAGGGCCACCAGTCAGAGCCAACGGGATGGGGCTGGTGCCCTATGTGCCCTAACAGTGAGGCCCCATTCCAGCGGGCCTGGAAGGAGTGGTCACCACCATGGTAGACCCAAAGCACAGAGCATCTAGTCAAAGAGGATTATTCTGAAATCATAAGATCTAACAGAAGTTGCCTTGCTGAATTTTAGACTTAAGTGGGGTCTGTTATCCCTTTCTTCTTTATAATTTCTCCCTTTTGGAATGGAAATGGTTAACGCTATGCCTGTCCTATCACTGTAGTTTAGAAGCACATAACTTGTCTAGTTTTACAGTTTCATATCTGGAGAGGAATTTTCCCTCAGGACAAATTACATTAAAAAAAATTAGACAGTTGAGCTTCAGTTACACTTGACTTAGATGATATTTAGATAAGACTTTGGACTTGGAGTTGATGCTTTAGGGGCTGCTGGGATGAGGTGAATGTACTTGGCATACAAGAAGAGTATGAATTTGGAGGGGGCAAGACTGTAGAAAGTTAAGGACTGAGTTGTGTCTCCCACCCCAATCCATATGTTGAATCCCCAATCCTCAATGGGACTCAATTTGGATATAAGGCCTTTAATGAAGTAATTAAAGTTAAATGAGGTCATAAGGATGAGGCCCCAGTCTAAATAATGTCTTTATAAGAAAAGGAAGAGACACCAGGAGTATATGTGCACAGAAAGAAGTCCATGTGTCGATACAGTGAGAAGGTAGCCATCTGCAAGTAAGGAGGAGAGATTTCACCAGAAATCAATCCTTCCAGCACCCTGATCTTGGAATTCCAGCCTATAGAACTGTGAGAAAATAAACTGCTGTTGTTTAAGCCACTCAGTCTGTGGTATTCTGTTACAGCAGCTTGAGCAGACTAACACAAGGTGTGAAAAAGATATGTCTATGCAAATCTTTGCTCATGAATTCCATAGAAGCATTCTTCTTAATAGTCAAAATATGGAAACAACCCAAATGTCCATTAACTGATGAACAGATAAACAAAATGTGGCATATTCCTACAATGAAATATTGTTTGACCATAAAAAGAAATAAAGTACTGATACATGTGATGACATGTATGAGCCTTGAAAACATTAAGCTAAATAAAAGAAACTAGGCACAAAACACCACATTTTGTATGGATCCATTTATATGAAATGTCCAGAAAAGACAAGTCTATAGGAAAAGAAAGTAAATTAGTAGTTGCCTATGTCAGAGGGTGGAGGGGTAAGGGGAGTGACAGCTTAACAGGTACAGAGTTTCTTTTTGGAGTGAAGAAAATGTTCTAAACTTAGATTGTAGTGATGATTGCACAAGCCTGTGAATATACTGAACATTATTGACCTCTACATTTTAAATTGGTGAATTTTATGTTATGTGAATTTTATCTCAATACTTTTAATTGGCATCCTCCAAGGCCACACTAATTAATACTGACAGGTGTTGTTCACAGATAGTATATCCAGTGACACTGTTTATCAGGCATGACTCTCTCTAGTATGGAAAGAACACCTCTGGTTCCTCCTTCTAGTCCTAAAAGTTTATGGCAAGTGCTTCACTTTCCTCTTTATCTCTTCCACTCTTCCTTCCTTTACCTTCTCTTCCCTTTACTTCTTCTAATGAATCATTTAGTCCTGAAAGCTTTAGATTAGGCAGATCAAGGTAAGTGACTAGGTCATCATTATAATGGGAGATATGAGGCTCAGAGAGGGGTGTCAGAGTCCCAGTGGGGTGAGGAGTGTGCCCACATAGCAAGAATACCTTGGAAAGATTGTCTGAGTTCTACTGGGTGAAGGAGGGTATCTACACATGAGGGTTTGCCTGGCATGAGGTGTCAAAGCCTAAGCAAGGTGAGAGGGCATCCCTATAGAAGGGTTGCCCCATGTAAAGTGTCAGGGCCTGAGTGGGATGAGGAAGGAATGCAAACAGCAAAGTTCCAAAACAGGGAGTCAGAGAAAGAGCAGAGTGAGAAGTGTGTTCCTGAGGAGGAACAGCCTGGTGTGAGACATTAGAGCCCAAGAAGGGCAAGGAGCATATCCAAGCAAGTGGGCAATTAGAATCCAAGCAAGGTGAGGAGGACATGCATGTAGAAGAACAGCCCAGCATGAGTTGTTGGAGCCCAAATGTACTAACTAGGGTTTCTATGCAAGAAGGTGGGTGACCCTGAGTGGAGAGTCAGAGCCTGAGCAAGGTGAGAAGAATGTCCAAATGGAGGGGCTGAGTCATATGAGGTGTTGAAGCCCAAGAAAGATGAAGAGAGCACTGATGTGGAAGAGGGTAGACAATGCCTTGGGAGTCAAAGCTCAGATGGGGTGATGAGGTATCCACAAGGATGATGTGATGGCAGGAAGATGAAAAATTGTTTACATCCAGGGAAAATACTTAAGTAAATAAATAATGGGTACCATATTATTCACTGTATGAGACAGAATTTACAAATATCACAATGGAGAAAGCTAGATAAACTGTTCTGTTACATAGGAATTAGAGGTTTTGGTGTGAACTCATAATCTTATCTATATACCTTAATGTCATAATAAAGGATACACAAGGTATACAAATGGATTACATTTGTACTCAAATTTTAATGTACTTAAGAATCACCAGGCATGATTTTTTAAATGATTCTCAAACATATTTCAGGAAAATCAGAAAATAGATCATGATCAAATAGACTTATCTCAGGAAAGCAAGGGTGGTTTAACATTTGAAAATCAATGTAATTCACTACGTTGATAGAACTAAAAAAAAAAGACTATGTGATTATTTCAGTTGACACAAAACTGCAACTGATAAAATTTAATGCCTTTCATAAGAAACTATCAGCAAATTAAGAATAGAAAGCAACTTCACTAATATGATTTATGACATTTACAAATTTGGCTTACTTTCACTGGACTAAAACTTTATTAGGATAGCACTGCATATTGGTACTCTTCCTTAGCAATCATCCTTCCTTCCTCTCCTATCAGATTTGAATTGTGGTCCAAAGGCTATTCCATCTTCTCTGATTCTCCCCTTTATCCTTCATAGCTACTTCCATGAATAATCTTTTTCACACCTAATCCCATTTTAACATCTTTCAGAGGACCTGAATTATGAACATGTAGTTCCAAAAACATGTGTGTACAAATGTCAATGACAACACAATTCTTAATAGCTCCTTAATGGAAGCAACCCTGATGCCTATTAATAGGAGTATTGATAAATTGTGGTATGTGTAATGGTGTGCAAGGTTATTAGTATCCCTTATCCTGAATTTCCTTATCTGTGAAATGGAGATACAATAATATCTCCTCTATCATAGGTTTTATGAAAGGTTAAATATATTCATGAATGTGAGGTGCTGAGAAAAATTCTTAAATTTGGTCATTCTAATATGATTATATAAATTACCAATTACCATTATGAACATGATTATATAGTCTTTTTTCTACTGAATGTTAAAGTTTTTGAATTAATTTTCCTTAAAGACAAATGTTCATAATTTTTCTTTCTGCTTAAAAAATATGACTTCATATTTTGATCATATCAGACTTGAACTCATCATTCTTCTGTTATTGATATGTCATTTGTGGTCAGAGAACATGTTTTATGGTTTCAACCCTTTTAAATTTACAGAAAATTTTTTAACGACTTAACATATTATCTGTCCTGGAGAATATCCCATGTGCACTAGAAACAGCATGTATTCTGCTATTGTTGGGCTGCAATCAACAGATGTGTGTTAAGGCTAACTGGGTTATACTGTTATTTTTTTCTTTTTTGATATTCTGCCTAGTTATTATAATCATTATTGAAAGTGGGGTACTGAAGTCTCCAAATATTATCATTGAATTGTCTGTCTCTCCCTTCAATTCTGTCAGTTTTTGCTTCATTTTTGGAGGGGACTCTTTTTTCTTAAGTGGATATATAAATTCATAACAGTTTTATCATCTTGATGAATAGACTCTTTTGTCAACATAAAATATTTCTCCTTGTCTTCAGTAACAATTTTTGTCTGAAAGTATATTTTGTCTGATTTTAGTATAACCGTTCAAACTCTCTTGTGGTTTCTGTTTGAATGGCATTTATTTTTCCATCATATACTTTCAACTTATTTTTGTCTTTGAATTAATGTCTCTGTATCTTGCAGACAGCACATAGTTGGATCTTTTTTTAAAATCCATTCAGCAAATATGTTTTTTGATTGGAAAGTTTAGCCCATCTACAGTTAATGTAATTATGAATAAAGGGGGATTTGCATTTGCCATTTTCTATTTGTTTTCCATAAGTCTTATGTTGTTTATTTTGCTGTTGCTGCCATTCCTCTATCCCTCCATAAGTGCTTCCTTCTTTGTTAAATAGAGGTTTTCTAGTAACATACTATTTTAAAACTTTTGTTTCTTTTACTACTTTTTGAGGTATTCTCTGAGTGATTGCCCTAGGATTACAATTAGCATCTTAACTGAAACAATCTAGTTCAAATAAATATCTACTTAATTTTAATATTATATAAAAGCTTTGCTCCCATATAGGTCCATTCTCTCCCCACTCCTTTGTGCTACTATCATACTACAAATTACATCTTTGTACATTATAATCTTATCAACATAGTTTTGTAATTATTGATTTATGCATTTGTCTTTTGTATCAGATAAAAGATTTACAAAAAGATAAATATACCGTAATCTTTATTAATTTCTGTAATTACCTTTATCAGTGCTTTTACTTCTTCATGTTGAAGCAAGTTATTATCTAGTTTCATTTTAGCCTGAAGGACTTCCTTTAATATTTCTTGTAGAGCAGATTTGTTAATGATAAAGTCTTTTAGTTTTAGTGTCTGAAAATGAATTAATTTTTCCTTTATTTTTGAAGAATGTTTTTGTAAAATACCTAATTCTTGGGTAAGACTTTTTCAGCATGTTGAAAATGTCATCTTGTTCTTTCCAGTTTCCATGGTTTCTGATGAAAAGTCAGCCATTGATCTTATTGTGGTCTCTCCCTGGGCTGCAGATTCAGACCAGTTTTCTGCTCACTAGTCCTCTGCCAAAGCTCACTTTTGCCACCATCAGGAGTATGCACAAGGAGTTGGCCACAAATGTGTGGGTGAGGCACAGAGAGCTGGCGGTGCCCATCAGCCACTGGGAGGATCTACAGGTGAGGCATCTCCAGTGGCTCATGGGCAGCTTCTTTATAAAGTCCATGGTGTGATCCATGTCCCTTTAATGCCCTGCAAGAGTCCTACCTGCCACTCTCCCAGCCTCTTTGTGTCTCCAACTCCTGTAGCTCACAACACAGTACTTTGGATGCAGAGAGAGAGAAATGGGCCTTTGTGGCAGCATCCCACCCACCCAGCTGGGAAAACTGGGTACTCATTCAAATGCTCTTCCCTTCCTCCTTGGGAGAAACCTCCGGCCAAGAAGGTCTCTCTTGGCATTAGACTATGCCACTTTGGGTTGGGGTGA
This sequence comes from Mesoplodon densirostris, assembly GCF_025265405.1. Taxonomy (NCBI): domain Eukaryota; kingdom Metazoa; phylum Chordata; class Mammalia; order Artiodactyla; family Ziphiidae; genus Mesoplodon; species Mesoplodon densirostris. The sequence continues at coordinate 44,777,360 of NC_082669.1, forward strand.
TACAGATAAAATCAAATGCTTCCTCTTACCCTCTCTAATGCCTCCAAAATTGTTTTTGTTGTTATTTCAATTAAGTGCTGGAACTTCTCCTGGACTTCCATAAAAGCTCACCTATCCATAAGTAATTTTCTAATACAGTGTTTTCCAGGAGAGAACACAGACTGAGAGTACCTAGAGCCAGTTCAAAGACCACTGCAGGGTACACTACCAAGACAAAGTCTGTATGCCTATTACCCACTGCTCGGGTGGGTCTTCCAGGTTCCTTGGCATATGGTGCTGGATCCCATAGCTCCCTCAGAGGTACTTTTATCTGTGGATGGATGCCAAATTGTTGTTGAAGGGGGGATACAATGAGGAATGTCTTATACAGCCATCTTGCTGATATCACTTCCACATCATCCATTTCTCTTGAATAAATGCTCCCAGTATTGTTGTAAGCCTGTGGTCAATTTCCAGAGTTCTGGAAATGTTAATTTTGACTATTTTTGTTCACATTACTTTCATGGAAGCAAGGGTTTTCAGAATTCCTTACTTGGCCATTCCATGGTGCTTCTCCTGCCTTCCTTTTCACCATAGAATATGGTTAGCATCATCTAGACTTAAATATTTTAAATGATATCTTTGCAGAAGAACTATACCAATACGATGAATAAACTTTCAGAAATGTAAACTTGATTGAGGTGTCCCTTATTATTTAAACTGTCCAGACGCTCAGATCAGACATTTCTGAATAAAAATCAAAGCTCTTATGATATCTAGTTCCAAATTCACTATTTCCTTCCAGGCATCCTGTGACTCAGAAATGTTTGCCAAGTGTGTTGCACTCACTCACAGCTTTCAGTTTTTACATACTCTGTTCCCTTTGCTTGGCCATCTTGCCTAATGAATTCCTTCTAGTCATTCTTCAAGTCAAATATCAAGTCAAAACTCAATCACTTCTTCTCTGAAGACTTTTGTAATCCCAGAGGTAATGTCTTTTTATATCTTCATCACGCTGTGTGCATTCCTCTATTAAATCACTTTTTATATAGTATGTAATTGTGGTTTGCCATCTCTTTCCCCACCACTTTAAGGGTTGGAATTACAGAATTTCAATTTTTTAAACCCTATGCTTAGGAAAATGCCTGCCATATAGTATGAACTACTTGAATGTTGTCTGAATAACTGGGTGAGAGAGTTGAGAGTCATAGACAAGGAAGTTTGGAAGTGGGAGGTAGCAATTAAGAGGATCATGGTGCTAGCTGTTTTCAACCAGAGAATGTATTTGGATACTTTTCTTTATCCCTTCTCCACTAAATGATAAATGGCTTTCTGCCCTGGTGAAGAGAGTCCCCTTTAGCTTAGTAATGCCTCTGAGTGCACTAAGAATTAATGGTTCAGGGCTCAAAGGAAAAGATTTGGCACAGGCAGGGATGGGAGAAGAATTATGCAGCCAAAATATTTCTCTTCATTTTTTCCTCGAACTCTGTGAAGGGAGAAAATATAAAACTGAATATTATATTAAGCATTAAACAAAGATAATATTCTCACTCTATGATTAAAGGATAATGGTGTTCTTGTGATGGTGTCAGTTATAATAAGCTAAATAAATTATAAGTAGTAATCTTGTTTGTAGGAAGTTATACTGGTTGACATGTCATATCTTTTCCATTTGTAGTTTCCCAAACTTTCTGATTTGTTTCCAACAAAAATTGATGTTGGTAAGATGAATAAAAACCTAAGCATGGGAAGAAGTTGATGGATAGCTTTATGTGGTCTGCATGGAAAAATCCTCTTCAGGAAGGAACCCAAATTACTAACTGGAAAAGGGTGGGAAGAATAACTCATGTCAGTAAAAAAAAAGTTATGAAAAATCAAAAGGTCAGAACTTTGGATATTTGTAAGTTAAGGTGTATTTTGACTTGTCCTGGAGAGACTCAAAAACTACAATTGAACTGAATTATTTCCAGTGAAATTACTTGGCTCAAATAATTTCCTATTTCAATACCTTGCTTGCTATGAGGACAAGTGAAATAGACCAGCGCAACTAATAAGCCAAATTACATAATATTTGGGGGAGACCTTGAAACATGACAGTGTAAACTATACTGCATCCATATTTCTATTCATGCACCATTATTGTAATCAACAATTAGTTGTTCAAAGTAACCAAGACTTAAACTTTTTTATATTCCTTCTATACACAGAAAGGTAGATTTCTTGTACAAAAAGAGAAATTAATGTGTGACAGATATAAATTTCATCGATTACTTTAAAATCCAGAATTTAAAAAATACAAATAGTAAATACTGGCTTTTCTGTCACTTCATTTAAAATACTACTAACTGATTAAAAATAAAGCTACTAATACATATATTACTTTGAGCAAGATATCTATCAATTATCTGGTATTCAAGAAAACAAATGTGCTAAAGACATTGATCTGAAATATATTAAATTTCCCCTTCCTTTTATTAGCTGGTATCCCAGTTATTACATATATCACATATACATATACCTATATATAATATATAATCATATACAATTATATATGATATATACATGTTTTTAATTCAGTTTATTTACTCCAGTACTTAAAGAATATTCTATCTTGTTACTAAAGGCAAAAACTGCTAACCCTTAGAGTTGGTATTTCTAATAGTACTGTCAAGGAGTATAAAGACAGGGACCATCAGAAAAAATAGTAGCTGTCCTAGGGTGGGCTTTTGGACTGAGGACAGAGCAGGGGGTGAGGGATATCAACTAAGTTATGGGTTAGAAAAAGAAGTCCTACAGAGAAGGGTCATGGATTAAAAAGAAATAATAGGGACTTCCAGTGGTAAAGAATCCACCTTCCAATGCAGGGGATGTGGGTTCGATCCCTGGTGGGGGAGCTTCCCACATGCCACGGAGCAACTAAGCCTGTGTGCCACAATTACTGAGCCTGTGTTCCTCAACTAGAGAGCCTGTGTGCCACAAACTACAGAGCCCACGTGCTCTAGAACCCACGCGCCACAACTACAGATCCCACACACGCCACAACAAAAGATCCTGCATGCCCCAATGAAGATCTTGCGTGCCGCCATTAAGACCCGACACAGCCAAAAAAAAAAAAAAAAAAAAAGAAATGATAACGGGAGATAAATAGTGGTTGAGATGACAGAGAGTATTAGGACATTCTAAGACAGAGGTAAAAGTGAGAATGAGCCTCAAATGAGTTTAGAAAGACAATTTCTCTAGGGCAGGTCAATGTTTGGAATAGGCAGAAGTTTAAACCTTTTGGTTACAGGAATTAAATTCTAAAGGTAGAAGTCCAGTAGGTTTTAGATTAGAAAGCGGGGCAAGCAAGGGAATGACATTATTGCTGCCATAGATAATGGTATGGCTAAGCATCTATACCTAGGAAATGCCAAAACATGCAGATGTCTCTTAAGTGATCTTAGCTATATAAACAGAGAATAGAAGTACCCCAAAATCAAACAGATCATTAAAATAAACAGGGACAACAGAAAAAAAAAGAAGAAAAATAAGATTTGGAGAAACACCCATGGGGTTTTTCTTCCTTTCTTCAATTTCTGAATGACTAATTTGTCCCTGGATACCACAAACATCAACTACTCATTCCAAAACTGCTTAGAACATTTTTTTGAGTTTTTTAAAAAACATTTTTCAATTATTAGTCCAAGTTTATATAAGCAAGTTTAGATACAGCCCCTCTGAGCATTCTTATTTAATGATATACGGAATGCTGTACTTTTGAATTGGGTAAATTTCCACTCACTTTATATTTAGGCCTCCCAGGACCTTGTTCTATAATATAGAAGAAAAGCAACTTGATTCCACAGAGGCTACATGTAAGTTATGGCATTCTCATAAATGTTACTTGGGCTACCCTAGAGAAGAAGCAAAAAGAGATACTCCATAGAATAGTCAGCAGTAGTGAATGAAAAACCTCTAGTTAGATCCAAGAGAGAGAGTATGGCATGTATTATAGCAAAGTGGCTTCAGTATAGCTGTCACGGTTTATATTACATCATGGTTAAGAGCACAGACTCTAAAGATAGGATAACTGGGTTTCAACCTCAGCTCTGCTACTTACTAGCTGTGTGACACAATAAAGTCATCCAACCCCTCTGCATCTCTGCTTGCTTATTAGTAAAATGAATACATTATAATAGGATCTACTTCAAAGAGTATTATGACAGTTATAGGAGTTGATATATATAAAGTGCCTTGACCAGAACACTACAATTATTATTATTTTTTTGTGGTTGGTGACGCAATGTATAGGCTTTGGCAGTAAATAGTTTTAGCATGGCCAAACCAGAAGTGTGCCTGTTTTCTGCTCACATAACTAGAATCTGACAGAAACTAAATTGAGACTCAAAAAACTCACTGACTACTCCTTACTTCAGGTTCATGTGACCACAGGCAGAAGTCATATAACTGACATTCTGAACTAAAATAAAACTACCTAACCTAGTATTACCAGTTTGATAGTCTTGAATAAGAGATCTCCTACTATGCCTTCTATAATATAAATGCTTTCCTAACACATTCTCCTTTGCCACCATTATGCAAAGTATGGAGTACTGACCAGAAGATATCTCATCAACTTTGATCTGACCACAGAAGCAATTAGGTTTTTGCTCTTCTTTCCCAGACATCATATTTAGCATTAGTTTTTCTAGAAGTTTTAACATACTTTCACTCATATTGTTTGAATTTAGAGTTAACTAAACCCCTGGGCTGTCCTCAATATTCTGCAAGTTGCTGCATTGACAGGCAAGATGAGCTCCATTTTATTGCGTCTCTTAACTTAATAAACTACCTATTTTAGTTTATTTCCAGTGAAAAGTGACTTCATACTTGCTGACACATGTTCAGTGGTTATACAAGAAATGTTGATATTTTGTCTTTCGTGTATCAACTCAGTCTTCTCACTCTCTTGCACTTCCGCTTTCCAATTTCTTTGAAGCCACTGTCCATTTGACATGAAAAATGTACTTATAGTCATGTGTCTAATTATTTCAAGGAAGGGTGAAAAAAAATTCTCAAATATGGCATGATTAACTCCATCTGCTTCAGCTAAAGCAATTGCATACTTCAGAATTTCTTTGCAAAGACAAATTTTCAGCAATTTACTTTTGTTAAATATTGCATTCCGTTCCTCCAATGCTGTACTGATTTTTTTATGTATCTTCAGAGAATCAACACTATCCCAAAGCACATCTTAAAGATCATATACTTTTCCTGTGAAATTTTATGCAAGTGAATTGTCTTTGTTAGCTTTTACCAAATTATTATCACTTCTCATGTCATTATTCAGGTTTTTAGCTCCTGGCTTTCTAACTTCCCATTGCAAAAGTGAATGGTCTCATGATGGTTGACTGTTCCATTCAAGATCTGAGGTGAAGAGGTAGAGATGGGGATGAGGCCAGGCTAAGGAGTGCTATTCATATCCTTGATATATGACTATTATCTATGCTACTCAGTTTCATAGCAGCAATGTTTCTTCTGTTGCCATCAGACAGGATTATTTGCAATAAAGCTCTTAAGAGTTTTGCAACTAACCCCAAGGCTGGGGCTGGATCTGAGATGTACTACTTAGTATCTGATAATCTTAGGTTTTTTAGACTCCCTAACTCTCAGATTCCTCATATGTTAATGAAGATAATTAAGACTGGAATATTCCTGGTAGGGTTGTTAAAGGATTAAGATAAATTATTTAAAGTGTTCCATATAATGCCTGACACACAGAGATTACTCAATAAGCATAGCTATTACTATTTCTGAAAATATGCATTCTTCAAAAGTATTTGTAAAATAACTATTAATTTAGATTAAATTACTTTGTATCAGGTTATGATTAAATGTAAAAGAACTGGAATTTGTTGATGGCTTAAAGTAAACAGAACTTTAAGAATATACACATGATTTTATAATCTTTTTGCTTAAACCCTAAAGTACTTGAGAAAAAAAGAAGACAAAATAGCAATATTATTTAATATTTACTAGGTCTAAGAATTAAAAAGATGGCAAATGCCCAAATAAGAACCTATCCACTCCTTGATGATTTCTTCCACCACATCACTATTACACTTTCTGAATTCTTACACATATTCTGTACCTAAAAATTTACCAGTGAAGTATTAAACTCATGCTTATTTTGATAATTGTTTCACATGTTTTTTTTTAGCCTATGTTTAAAAATGCAGTATAGCCCTAATGACTTGATTAAGATCCTTTAGTAGATAGGTGCATATGTCTTAAGTTTTAGAACAATAACAGCATCACCTCCTCATCTGGTTTGACTATATTGGTCTTAAACACCTACACATAGACCTATACATAACGAATGATGAATAACTTAGTCTGGTAATTCCATAGTTTGAGAATATTGTGTTACATGGTGGGCCTGGATCTCTCTTCAGGAAAGGACTTCTTGTCAAGTATAGCTGGGATTGCTATTGGTGAACAGTGTTTAGCTGTCAGCCACCCTGGTGATTGCCTCAGATGTAGAGATCTGCCTCACCTAAGGTTTTGTCCCTTCCGATGAGAGCCTGGGACCTGGGACCTGGGACCCTTCGCTGCAGTGCTTGCACCTGGACAAATGTCTCTTAGAGCAACAAAATACAAAGAAACTATAAGGGACTAAAAATAACTGCATGCATGCACATAATTAGTTGGGACTAATTATGAACAAGATACAAAAAGACCAAAAACTCAGCAAAAGTAGGGTACTGCACATGCACCGTGCACATAGCACCACCAAGGGGGTGGGCAGACTACCTAAGCCACCCCTCTGGCCCAACCCCTGGACCCGCCCCTACCCTCGCCCCATATAAGGAACCAACTTGCCCCCACCTCGGGGAGTGAACAAGGGAAACTATTACTTGTTTTCACTCCCTCCTGCTGCAGCAGGAGCCCCAATAATGCCTTGCATGAATTTCTTACCTGGCTCTTATCAATTTCTATTGATTAAGGGAGGCCAAGAACCTTGGTCAGTAACACCTAGAGTGACCCCACTTTCTCTTTGAAGTATCCCTGAACACCCTAACTAAAATTGCAGCTCCTTTCCCATAGCAGTACACATGCATTTCGATGTTTATTTCTTTCAATAACATTGCTATATAACATACTTGACATATTTATTTACTTATGTACCACTGTTTCTCTTTGCCCTTCAGAATACAAGCTCAATGAAGGCAACATTTGAGGTCTGTTTTGTTTACTGCTGTATCCCAAGTGCTCAGAAGAGTATCTGAAATATAATAATTGTTCAGTAATTGTTTTTTAAATAGCTATGAACTGTAGAGTAAATATCCTACTCTCTGTTAAGGAAGAAAGGTTAAATATGTAGTGTTCAATAAAATAAACAAAAGTTGTGTTTGTAATTTGGATTTTCCCAAAGTTCAGCTTCAATGATAAAAGATGCTTATTTATAATGATGAAGCTCTACTTTATTTTTCCCTTGGTTATTTATCCATGAATGTTTATTTCCTTAGTCAAAATCTAGGAGGAGAGGAAAAATGTGTGGCAGTCAATATAACTCCCTTTTATACACAGCTGCCCAAGGCCACTTAGCTATCTCTTTGTCATTAAAAAAAAAAAAAGTATCTGAGTTTTGCTTCCTCAATTTGGCTTCAAATCTTTTTGTACATACTTGAATCTCTCACATCCAGCAATTTAACTTCACATCAAGAACTCCCTTTTTATGGGGGGTGCGGGATAGTTTGGGAGTTTGGGACTGACATGTACACACTGCTATGTTTAAAATGGATAACCAACGAGGACCTACTGGATAGCACAGGGAACTCTGCTCAACACTCTGCAATAACCTAAATGGGAAAAGAATTTGAAAAAGAACAGATACATGTATATGTATAACTGAATCACTTTACTGTACACCTGAAACTAACGCAACATTGTTAATCAACTATACTCCAAAGTAAAATTTAAAACAAATAAAACACACAAAAACAATTTCCTTTTTTAAAGAAAACCCATTATTTTTATGGTTTTTCATTCAAAGGCTTACCAAGAAACTGTTTCATAAACTCTCCTCTCTATGCTTGCTCTCAGTACAAGGCACAGCAAATTATTAGCAATTGAAACTCTGCCTCTTTGTCCAATTGGGGTTCCAGGCCACTGGTCCCAGAGTACACCCAGTAAGGTATTCCCTGATAGCTGGGAGGAAAAGTTAGCTTAAAATATTCTTGTAAATTTTTTACTGAGTTATATCACACAATTCATCCATTTCAAGTGTATATTTTAAAGGTTATTAATATTACTAACTAGTATAAACATCATCATAGATCAGTTTTAGAACATTTTTATTCCTCAATAAGATTGTTCCTATCCACTTATGTTTAATTACCATTCCCAGCTTCAGGCAACCATTAATTTACTTTATTTCTTTAAAAATATGCATATTCTGGATATTTCATATAAATAGAATTATACAATATGTGCATACTATGCCTGACTTCTGTCATTTAGCATAATGTTTTGAAGTTCTTCCATGATATAGCATATGTCAATAGTTTTATTGTTGAATAGTGTTTCATTGTATGGATATGCCACATTTTGTCGATCCACCTATTTTGTCTATCCAGTTGATTGGCAGTTTTTCAGTTTTGGGACATGATGAGTAATGTAACTGTGAACGTGTCCTTGTGGGGACATATGTGCTCAATTCTCTTATGTAGATATTTAGTAATTTTATGTTTAACTTTTTGAGAAACTGACAAACCATTGTCCAAAGTGGTTGTAAAAATTTCATTCCCATCAGCATGTTTCTTCACATCCCCCATCAACATTTGCTATTGTCAGTTTCATTTATTACAGGCATTCTAGGTGGTTTGAAATGACATCTTATTGTGGTTTTAAATTGCATTTCTGTGGACAGGGGGATGGGAGTAGGCCAAGTTAAACATCAAAGACCCCACTGTTTTTACTGAAGTTTGGTAGTTTTTCTTGAATAATCCATCTTCAGATGGTTGGAAGCCCTTGGTTGATTTCGAGAGTTCTGAAAGAATCTGTTTTGCTGATATTTGTTGTTTTTGTGGAGGAGATTTACCAAGGTTCTCACTTCACCACTCCGTAAGTCCTGCTCAAATCTAAAATGTTGTTGTGATAAGTTTTAATTTTATAAAATTCATCTTTATTCAGAGATTTCTTAATTCTCCCTCTATAGTATCTTTTTATTATTTGACTTCTCAACATTTAAAATGTTCTCCATTAGAAATTTATTTTGATAGAAGCTAGCCAGTTGTCTAACCACCACATGTTAAATAGTATTTCCCTTTTCTTCTTTGCATGCTTGTATCACTCTTTGCCAACTATAGGCTTTTTTCAAGCTTGTACTTTTATTAAGAATGATACATTTATTTATACATTTTTTTGAACACAGAAAAGTTAAGAGAAAAATAATAGCCCACTGAAATACTGAAATGCCACTTAAATACTATTATCTATATGTTACATTATTTATCTATTTCTCTACCTACTTATGTTTTCTGAAGTTTCACCTGTGTGTAATTTTTACATGAACACACTGGCCAACGAATGCAGAGGCATCCAATCATCGTGTCAAAAACTCTTCAACTTTCCATTATTGGGAAAATGCCATGATGATGAAATAGTAATAATAACAAACACATAGTGTCTGTTAGGTAACAGGTTCTGTTCTAACTACTTATAAATATTAACTCATTTAATTTTTATATCAACTCTATGAGGTAGGTACTACTATGATCCCCATTTTCCAGATGAAGAAACTGAGGCACAGAAGGGTTAAATAGCTTGTACGTGGTGACTCAGCTAGAAAATAGTGGAGCTGGGAATTCCAGTTCCAGAATCTTTACTGTCAAATCTTATTACTATCCTTGCTTTACATGAGTTAACTAAGGCACACAGTGGTTAAGAGTTGTTCAGCCAGTAACTGGTACAACTAACAATTTGATTCACTCAGACTCTACAGGTGGCAGAGGGCAACTACTGGAGATATAGTACACACACGCCCCCAGGTTTAAGATGGGAAGACAGTTTGGGGAGGAAGAGATTCCCACTGTCTATATTACCTAGGACTTAAGCTACTTTCCAGAGATCCATTCCCTGACTTCTTGCTTAGAGGGGAGTGTGACAAGACAGTGCAGATGTACCCAGCTAGAAGAAAATTGGAAAACTGGAAGCAATAGGAGTTTGAATTCCAAAATGAGCTGTTAGAACATTTCACTCCAGTAGCAATCTGCCTATAGCAATGTCCCAGCTACAAGGGCAGGACCAATCCAATGCCTACAAAGAGATGCTGGAAAAAGGTATAGCCAATAACCTTACCAACCACCTGCTTGAGCATCTGTGCTCTTCTGGATAAACTGGCAGCCCAGGCTGACTGATACAATACTCTAGAGTCTAGATGCATTAATGGCTCTTACATCCTGACAACTCTGGGCATGCTGGCAACATACACATCGACTGTGTCACACATATTGGCCAGTTCAGACAAAGAGAACTTCCTAGAATACCCTAGGATTACCACCCCAGGCAGAGACCCCCTCTCCCTCCTCAGAACCCAGGAAGGCTCCTGGCCATCCTACCCAGGCAGCACACAAAGCAGGAAAAGGGCCAGCTGAGATCTCTCTAAATTTTGCTAGACCATCTCCTCCTTTATCTTCTTTCATCTGCACGAAATTTTTATGTTCATTTCCCCAAACTTTTTCTGGACATGGTTTTCAAGTGCTCACTCCAGCCAGTGAATGCATTCCTGTTAGTTTCAAAATGTTAACACTGACAGGTGACAGTTAGTAACAGTTTATAAGAATTTTCTATGTTTCTAAGCATTTGCTTACTTTAACTATTGAACGTAAACTTGGAATTTCTTCAACAGGTAATGGTAAACATATGTCATTGATTTGGAACTCAATATAATGCATGAAAGTATTTATGAGAATCACATGCACCTCAGAGTGTCACAGGGAAATACTCTGGCAGAATCTGCTTATGCCTTCTGTAGTATGTATTCAATCAGAGAACATTATATATTACTTTCTCAAGAGTTTTACAATTGAGCTTATTTAGTGGTGACTAAGGAATAAATGTTTTATTTTATTTACCATAAATATATATGACTAAATTAGACATGATTAATATCACTGATCTGCTAGAATATGTATTATATAAGTTAACTTTGTTGTAGTAGATATAAGGTTTTTTTTTAAACGCAGTTATAATAATATTTCACTGGACTTCAGAATCTGGTAGCAAATCTACCGAAGGACTTGTGAACAACACAGGTAAGGAAATTGTTTCCCTTGGCTCATAAGCCAGATTACACTGTAAAAGGCCATCCTGCCTACACACACATATTGATTACCTTGCACACACATATAAGTTCACTGATGTGACAATTCCCTCCACCATGCTTGCCCCCAGGGATGATTCCTGACAGAGACTGTATGATGAATTGCATTTTGTCCTGTTGTTTATATAGGAGGGTCCAAGAGAACATAGCTTGAGTTTTCAGTTGTGATTCATATCCAGTAACGTGTTCAAATCAGTTTTTTAAGAAAGGATTCAGGTAATGTTTTTCTCTATCTTCTGCAAGAACATTAAGTAGATCTTCCCAAGTACATCCTCTGTTTTATAATAAATCATTTTCAGATATTTGTTTTCCCAAATCTTCCAATAAAAAAAAGGTATTCTCTCTCTTGTGTTATGCAACTGTTGATAAGCCTTGTGCTGATGTTTTGTGTGTAGATGGAGTTCCTTATCCATGAATGGGGAGGTTTCTATCCCAGTCCAAAGATTTACCAACAGACTTTCAAGATAGAGAAAAAGGATGAAAATGGGGTATTTTATAGTTATAGGTATTTGTTTTTGTTGTTTTAAGATGTAGAAGTGGCAAATGGCAATTCAATGTTAAGGAAGATATTATTATAAAAAATGATAGAAACATTTAAAGATCTTGGCAGTCTAAGTTCATTTAAAGCAATGTTTTTCAAAGTGTGGTACCCTGAACAGCAGCATTACTTAAGGAATTGTTCCATTTCACTTAAGTTATCAATTTTGTGGGCAAAGGGTTATTTATAACATTCTTTTATTACCTTTTTAATATCCATGGGATCAGTAGTAATGAACACCCCCTCCCATTTATTTCTGATACTAGTAATTTGTAGCTTTTCTCTTTTTTTTTCTTGGTTAGCCCGGCTAGAGTTGTATACATTTTACTAATCTTCTAGAAGACCAGCTTTTGTTTTCACTGATTTTATCTATTGATCTCCTGTTTTTATTTGATTTCTGCTCTAATTTTTATTTATTTTCTGCTTACTTTGGATTTAATTTGCCCTTCTTTTCTAATTTCCTAATATAGAAGCTTAGGTTTCTTAGTTTAGACCTTTCTTCTTTTTTAATATATGCATTCAATACTATAAATATCCTTCTAAGCACTGCTTTCACTGTATTCTACAAACTTCAATACGTTGTATTTTCATTTTCATTTAGTTTAAAATATATCTTTATTCATCATGAGATTTCTTTTTTTTTTTTTTTTTTTTTTTTTTTTTTGCGGTATGCGGGCCTCTCACTGTTGTGGCCTCCCCCGTCGCGGAGCACAGGCTCCGGACGCGCAGGCTCCGGACGCGCAGGCTCAGCGGCCATGGCTCACGGGCCCAGCCGCTCCGCGGCATATGGGATCCTCCCAGACCGGGGCACGAACCCGTATCCCCTGCATCGGCAGGCGGACTCTCAACCACTTGCGCCACCAGGGAGGCCCCATCATGAGATTTCTTATTGTACTGGTGTTACTTAGAAGTGTGCTATCTAATCTACAAATATTTTGGGAATTTCCAGCTATCATTCTATTTATTTTTAATTTAATTACATTGTGAACTGAAAGCATACTTTATATAATTTCTATTCTTTTAAATTCGTTAAAGTATGTTACATGGCCCAGAATATGGTCTATATTGATGAATGTTCCATGTGAGCTTGAGAAGAATGTGCATTCTGATATTATTAAATAAAATAATTTATAAACGTCAATTAGAGCCAATTGATTGATGGTGTTGTTCAGTTCAATTATATACTTAATGTTCTGCCTACTGGGTCTGTCAATTATTGATAGAGGGGTGTTGTAATATCCAACTATAATAGTGGATGGATGTCTATTTCTCCTTGAAATTCTATGAATTTCTCTCTTAAATATTTTGACACTCTGTTATTAAATGCATAAACATTAATGATTGTTATGCCTTCTTAGAGAATTGATTCCTTTATGCTTATGCAATATCCTCTTTATTCCAGATAATTGTCCTTGCCCTGAAGTATGCTTTGCCTGGAATATTATTCTAGATTTCTTTTGATGAGTGTTAGCATGATATATCTTTCAACATCCCTTTATTTTTTAACCTATTTAAGTTTTTAAAAAATTTTTTCTTCCAGTTTTTTTGAGATATAGTTGACACTGTATAAGTTTAAGTTATACAGCCTAATGATCTGATTTGTATACATCATGAAGTGATTATCACAAAAAGTTTAGTGAATATCCATCAAATCATATAGATACAAAATTAAAGAAATAGAAAAAATAATTTAAAATTTTAAAATATTTTTTTCTTGTGCTGAGAACTCTTAGGATTTACCCTCTTAACAGCTTTCATATATAACATAGAGCAGTGTTAATTATTAATTATATTTATCATGTTGTACATTAAATCCCTAGTATTTATTTATCTTATAACTGGAAGTTTATACCTTTTGACTACTTTCATCCAGTTCTCCCTTCCCCCAAGCCCTTGGCTCTGGTAATCACAAATCTGATCTTTTTCTGTGAGTTTGTTTTTGAAGTATAATTGACCTACAACATTATGTTAGTTGCTGTTACACAACATGACTCAATATTTCTATACACTTCAAATTGATCAGCACAGATAAGTCTACTTACAATATATGACAATACAAAGATATTACTGTACATAGGTATTGACTATATTTCCTACACTGTATATTTCATACCTGTGACTCATTTGTTTTGCAACTGGAAGTTTGTACCTTTTACTCTCACTCAACTATTTTTTCCCTTTCCCCACAGCCCCCCAGCAATCACCTGTTTGTTCTCTGTATCTATAACTGTTTTATGTTTGTTCATTTAATATTTCAGCTTCAACATATAAGTGAAACCATACATTTGTCTTTAGCTGTCTGACTTATTTCACTTAGCATAATACCCTCTAGGTCCATCCATGTTGTCACAAATGGCAAGATTTCATTCTTTTTTATGGCTGAAGAGTATTCCATTGTGTATATATACATACATATATATATATATATGTATATATATATATATATATATGTATGTATGTATATATGTATACCACATCTTCTTTATCCATTCATCTGTTGATGGGGACTTCAGTTGCTTCCATATCTTGAGTATTATAAATAATGCTGTAATGAACAAAGGTGTGCATATATCATTTCAATTAGTGTTTTTGTTTTCTTCAGATAAATAACCCAAAGTGGAACTGCTGGAACATATAGTAGTTCTGTTTTTAATTTTCCGAGGTATCTCAATATTGCTTTCCATAATGACTGCAACAATTTACATTCCCACCAACAGTGTATGAGGGTTCCCTTTTCTCCACATCCTTGCCAACACTTTGTTCTCTTTTGGATAATAGCCATTCTGACAGGTGTGAGATGATATCTCATTGTGATTTTCATTTGCATTTCCCTGATGATTAGTGAGTGATGTTGAGCATCCTTTCATGCTCCTGTTGGTCACCTGTTTTATGTCTTCCTTGAAAAAAATGTTTATTCAGATCCTCTGCCCATTTTTTAATCAGGTTTTTTGTTTGTTTGTTTGTTTTTCTGATGTTGAGTTGTATGAGTCTTTTGTATATCTTGGATATTAAACCCTTATTGGATATACCATTTGTAAACAACTTCTCCCATTCAATAGGTGGCCTTTACATTTTGTTAGTAGTTTCCTTCTCTGTGCAAAAGCTTTTTAGCTTAATGTATTCCCATTTGTTTATTTTTGCTTTTTTTCCCCCTTGCCTGAGGAGCCATATCCAAAAAAATATTACAAAGATCGATATCAAAAAGCATACTGCTTATGTTTTCTTCTAGAAGTTGCTTCAGGTTTTATTTAAATCTAGAATCCATTTTGAGTTTACTTTTGTATGTGGTGTGAGAAAATGTTCTAGTTTCATTCTTTTACAAGTAGCTATCTAGTTTTCCCAGCACCACTTATTGAAGAGGCTTCCTTTGTCACAGATTAATTGACCATAAGTGCATGGGTTTATTTCTGGGCTCTCTATTCTGTCCCATTGATCTATGTGTTGTTTGTGTGCCAGTACCATACTGTTTAGATGACTGTAGCTTTGTAGTATAGTTTGAAATCAGGGAGGGTGATACTTCCAGCTTTGTTCTTTTTTCTCAACATTGTTTTGGCTTTTCTGGGTCTTTTGTTATTTCATAGAAATTTTAGAATTATTTGTTCTAGTTCCGTGAAAAATGCCCTTAGTATTTTAATAGGGATTACACTGACTCTGTAGACTGCCTTAGGTAGTATGGTCATTCTAACAATATTGATTCTTCCAATCCATGAACATGGTGTACCTTTCCATCTGTCTGTGTCATCTTCAGTTTCTTTCACCAGTGTCCTAGAATTTTCTTAGTACATGTCTTTCACCTCCTTATATTTAGTCCTGGGTATTTTACTCATTTTGATGTGATTGTAAATGGGATTGTTTTCTTAATTTCTCTTTCTGATAGCTCATTGTTAGTGTACAGAAATGCAACAGATTTCTGTATATTAATTTTGTATCCTGCCACTTTCCTGAATTCACTGATGAGCTCTAGTAGTTTTTTAGTGGTGTCTTGAGGATTTTCTATACATAGCATCATGTAATCTGGAAACAGTGACTATTTTACTTCTTCCCTTTCTATTTGGATTCCTTTTTATTATTTATTTTTTTCTTGTCTGAATTGCTGTAAGTAGGATTTCCAATACCATGTTGAATAAAAGTGGTGAGAGTGGGCATCCTTGTCTTGTTCCTGATCTTAGAGGAAATTATATAACCTATTTAAGCCTTAAATTCTACTAGAGTTGTAACTGTTCTCTTTCACTGCACTTATTCTGTTTTGTTTGTTTTTGTCTTCTACTCTTTTTTTGCCTTCTCTGATTT
This sequence comes from Mesoplodon densirostris, assembly GCF_025265405.1. Classification (NCBI taxonomy): domain Eukaryota; kingdom Metazoa; phylum Chordata; class Mammalia; order Artiodactyla; family Ziphiidae; genus Mesoplodon; species Mesoplodon densirostris. Next base: position 44,793,532 of record NC_082669.1, read on the forward strand.
AGTCGAGCATTTTATATGATTCTATTTTTGCACCTCTCTTAGCATATCAATTGTAATTTTTTAAAAAAGATTAAAGGTTGCCCTACTGTTTTTAATATACATTTATAAGTAATCTAAGTCCATTTTCCTGTAACACTATGCTGCTTCACAGGCAGTCCAAGCTCCTTATAACACAGCATTCCCATTTCATCCCTACCATTCCTAGTAACGTTGCTGTCATTCATTATCCATAACCTATAATCAACAAACACATTACTGTTATAATTATTTTAGATAACTGGTTTCTGTTAGATTAAGAATAATAAAAATATGTTATTTTACCTTCATTTATTTCCTTCTCTAATGATATTCCTTTCTCTGTGTAGATTTGAGTTTCTGACCTACATCATTTTTATTCTTTCTGAAAAATTTTTAACATTTCTTGCAAAGTAGATCTACTAACAACATATTCCCTCAAGTTTTATTTGTCTGAGAAAGTCTTTACTTCTCCTTCACTTTTGAAAGATAATATTGCTGGTATAATAGTTTCCTTTGAGGCTAAGCCTTTGTTAAGAAGGACAGAATACTATGAGCTTATTTCCAAATAGTTACTTTTTCCCTCCCCCTGCCAGAAGCATAACAGGATTTTCCTCTGACTTTCACCTTGAGATTCTGGTGGACTCCTGGAGGTAAAACTCAGAATATATGACAACCCCTTTAAGGCTAAGCCCAGGAAGTTTCATCTTTCAAGCTAGTCCAAGGTCAATCATACTTTTTAAAAAATGTTCTATTGTAAAAAGAACACTTAATAAGAGATTTACCCTCTTAAAGATTAAATGTACAATATATTACTGTTAACTACAGGCACAATATTGTACATTTAAATGTTCCTACCAGTTGCTGTCATCTGTGGCTTCTTCCATTCTTGGTAAACTGTGATTCTCTGTATTCCCCTGTCTCTTCAGTTTTCAGGTTACTCCTTTGCCCTGTGACTTCAATTCTCTAATGATTCTAAACAGAGCTGTTAATTCTCACTATGTTTAGCTTTTTTTTTTTTTCCTTTTTGTGAGAATGGGATTGATTACTTCTAAGCTCTTTACATGTTGGACAGAAAGTTGAGAATATGTTTTTATTTGTAAAGCACCAATGGCAAAAATTAAAATCATAACAATGCCATCATTTTTAAAAATTACAAAAAAGATCTGCTAATTCAACTTTTCAATACCTTGCCATTGGTAACCCTGACAAGGATGAACTTCACCCGAGAGCTGTGTGCCCAGAAAACAGTGGTGGTTACAAAATCTCCACCACTACTTTATTTTATAGAATCCTCCACTCTTTTGTGTTCCAGGAAATGGCTTACTGCGAAGAACTACCCTTCTCCACGTGACATTAAAACTCACTGTCTGCTCTTTTTTGTGATTGCCTTCAGACTAGCAGCTGACCCCTTCCTTACCTATAACAACTGCAGATAAGGACCCTCCAAATTCCTACTCTTTGTCTCAAAGATGATTAGCAGAAATATTTGTCCCCTAATACTAGCTAGATGCAGAGATAAACATCATATTCAGCTGACTGAGACTCTCACTAATTATAAAAACAATCCTTACTATATAATCACCCTACCTATAAACTGTGTATTCCCACCTATATATACATTCAAAGCAAAACCACTCTACTGAGAAACTTTGATGTTCAGATCTGAGGTGCTCTCTCTATTGGAACAGTCTGAATAAAATAATTTTCCTTACTTGTCTGGATTTTTGTCTTCGACACACCTCCTAGCAAATCTATACATAATTTCCCCCATTTTATGAAACAGCTTTACAGACTTTACTTTTTTTCTTTTTTAGGCTCAATAACTTTTTAAAATTGAAGTATAGTTGATTTACACCATTGTGTTAGTTTCAGGTGTAGAACATAGTGTTTCAGTTATATATATATATATATTTTTCAGATTATTTTCTATTATAGGTTATTACAATATATTGAATATATTTCCCTGTGCTATGCAGTAAATCCTTGTTGCTTATCTATTTTATGTATAGTAGTTAGTATCTGTTAATTGCATACTGCTAATTTATCCCTAACCCCATCCCTTTCCCCTTTGGTAGCCAGAAGTTTGTTTTCTATGTCTGTGAGTCTGTTTCTGTTTTGTATATAGATTCATTTGTATTATTTTTTAGATTCCATGTATAAGTCATATCATATAATAATTGTCTTTCTCTGTCTGACTTACTTCACTTAGCATAATGTTCTCTAGGTCTATCTATGTTGTTGCAAATGGCAATATTTTATTCTTTTATATGGCTGAGTAATATTCCATTTTATATACATACATATATGTATATAAATATATGTATACACACCACATCTTCTTAAGCCAAATGCCTGTTGATGGGCACTTGGGTTGTTTCCATATCTTGGCTATTGCAAATAGTGCTGCTATGAACACTGGGGTGCATAAGACTTTATCATTTTAACTTGTTATGAATTTTTCAACCTGAAGCTTTGACTGATAAATTGAAGAATTAATAAAACTATCAGACATTTAATCATATTATCCCATGCCCAAAAGAATCAATTATATATTAGTTGCAAAAAAAGTTATGATTTTAATGTCAATACAGATAAATCTGTGCTATTATAAGAAACATCTTTTTTCAAAATATGATTTTTATTCTGAGAGCCTCCATAGAAATTACTATATTAATAAGATTGTTTTCCAATATTTTGACATTTTTAAAGTTATACATAATCTTGTTTCGTTATCCAATCCAAATCCTAACACCATTTTCACATAGAATCTGAAATAAATGCAAACAAACAAAAAATTAAATTTCCTAATTCTAGTCACACATTCTTTCAAGACGCTTATAAATGATGCCTCTTGCAATCCTATGTTCTCAGAACCACAGACTTTGATAGTGAAATTCAATTACAACCTATCCTTGGCAGTATACAGTCTTCTAACAGAATGTCAAAATGGAAACCCTTCTGCTTCAGTTCTGGCTCAGATTTCAAATTCCAAGAAGAAAACAATAATGAGCAAGTGCTTCCACATTCCACACTGAGGTGAAATACTGTCTATATAGACTAGCAAAGGAAAGAGCAAGGAAACAAAAATGAAAGCTATTTTTCAAGCCCTAGTTAAATACTCACCACAGCACAAATATTTCAAGGATTAAGCAGCTAAGAGAAATAACTTTTTTTCTGGATAAAGTTGTTAAACTGCTATGGCATTTTTTTCCCTTCCCTCCACTCAACTCAAAGTGTCAGAAAAGCAAGGATGGTATTCTATTCTTAACTGAATTCACTAAGAGGGGGTTTAATCTAAGCATTTGGAGACCTTGATATATGTGCTCTGGAGTGAAGGAAGAGCATGCAGGCACCTGAGAAATCTGAGAGAGAGAGAGAGAGAGAGAAGTGAGGTAGCCATCACACACATCCCTGCAATAATATGTGAGTGTGTTCTATAATCTAGAGCTGTGTCAAAAGAGAAAGAGCTGGTGGTCAGGAATGGAATTAAAAAGGACCATCTGTAGGTTTGATATTACCCAACCAAATGGGTACGCCTTCAGAAATCCAAGGCTGAGGAAGGAATCTGGAGTTGGGGGGCAAGGGACAAACAAACAGGTACATCACCTGAGTAACCAGAAGTGCAGGAGAACACTCCATGAGATAAAGAGTTAAATTTCAATATCTACTAAAGCAAGATCATGACAGTACTAGATCAGTACTAGATCCTTCCCCTACCTCTCTTTTCTTCCAACTTCACTGGAGAGGGTAGAAATGTGGGTTAGCGAGCTGGCAAGTTGTGGGGGGCGGGGATGGAGAGAAAGAAGCAATGGTTGGCAAAATAGAGAAAATGAAGGCACATTTCTTTTTTATTATAGGCTCCACACCTGAACAGGTGCAACAAGGGAGAATGGAGATAAGAGATCATTGATTATAAGTGAAATGGGTTTTGACAATTACATGAATCTAGACATTTTAATTACTAAAATAAGACCAGACAAAGACATTAGGGCTGCCTGAGATGTCACCAAAGACAGGAAATAACTAGCCCCATAGAAAACTTTGAATAGGCAAAGGGGAAATAGAATATAATTCTTTTCTGCTTGCACCATATGAAGACATTCTTTCTGTGTAAAGTTACAGGAAATTGCTACTGTTTAGCACCATCCAAAATCAGGGTCCATTTTAACCATAAACTCCCTTCATGAATATAACCATTAACTTAAAAACACCACCTGTAACTGCCCCAGTTCTCAATGATCATCAAATTTTTGGAACTTTTTTTTTTTTTTTTTTTTTTTTGCGGTATGCGCAGGCTCAGCGGCCATAGCTCACGGGCCCAGCCGCTCCGCAGCATGTGGGATCTTCCCGGACTGGGACACGAACCCGTGTCCCCTGCATCGGCAGGCGGACTCTCAACCGCTGCGCCACCAGGGAAGCCCCTGGAACTCTTATAATTCAGATTTCCTCCACCTTGTACTTTGAATTTAGTATAAAATATTTTGTGTTGATTTTTCTTATTTTAATGACATACAGTTGTCCCACAATATTTAGTATTTAATATCTATCAATCTATCCATCACCATCAATATGTTAAATTTATCCATCAATTCTAAATATTTTCCCATCAGCCTTTGTAATTCTTCCCACTCACCACTCTGCACCATTCCCCAGCTTCAGGCAATCACTAATCAATTTTCTCTCACTATAGATTATGTAGATTATATATATATACATATACATAAAACATATATAATTCACTTATGTAAAATTCCAGAAAAAAAAAACTAATATGTATCTATATGTATACACCTCACAGGATTTCTGCTCTCACTACCACGGGGAGGGGGAGGCTCTGCACTGGCCTCTGGTATCTCCATTCCCACTTGCAGTGTATAAGAGTTCTAGTTATTCCACTTCCTCATCAGTACTTATTACCTGAATTTCTGATTTTATACATTTTATACATTCGATGGGTATATTGGTATCTCATTATAGTGCTAATTTGAATTTCCTTAATGACTCATGATGTTGAGCATTTTTTCATGTGCTTATTTGCCATCAATTAGAGTTACAGCTAATAACCCCAAAATAATATAAAATGGAATTCAACCTGAAAGAAGACAAAAAAGGAAAAGAGGAAAAAGATAAGAAATGAGACAATTAAGAAACAAATAATAAGGAGGTAGTTTAATCAATAATATCAATAATCACATTCAACATAAATGATATAAACACTCCAATTAAAAGACAGAGATTGCTAGATTGTATAAATCAGTAAGATCCAAATACAACTGCATGAAAGAAACCCACTTTAAGTATACAGACAGTAATGGATGAAAATTAACGGAATAGGAGAAAATACCATAGTAGCATTAGTGAAAACAATGCTAAAGTGGCTGTCGTAATTTAAGACATAAGAGATTTTAGAACTAAGAATATTAAAGGGGCTAAAAAGGGTCATTTCATATAGATAAAGGGATCAATATAAATATAAGATAAATGTAACAGTCCTAAATGTGTGTACACTAAATAACAGAGCTTCAAAATACATAAAGAACAAACTGATGATACTATAAGAAAAACATAAACAAAACCATATATGTAGGACCAGACTGCATCCTTCTCTCAATGACTGATAGATCAATTAGACAGAATATCCTTAAGGATATAAAAACCATGACCAAAATTACCAACCAACATGAACTAATTGATATTTATGAAACACTCCATTCAACAACAGATTATACATTCGTTTCAAGTGCACACAGAACAGTTACCAAGAAAAGCTTTATTCAGGGCCATAAAAGAAGTCTCAATTTAGAAAGTCTCAAATTATACAAAGTATGTTCTCTGACCATAATGGAATTAAATTAGTAACCAATAACAGTAAAATATTAGGAAAGTCCCAAAATATTTGGAAACTATTAATATAAGACAAAATTTTAAATAATCCATAAATCAAAGAATATATGAAAAAAGAAATTAGAAAGCATTCTGAACTGAAGAAAAATGAAAACACAACCTATCAAAAATTCTGAGATGCAGCTGAAACTGTACTAAAAGATAAAATTATAGCACAAAATATCTATGTTAAAAAGAAAATTATCAAATCAGTAGTCGTCTATATTCAGAAACTAGCAAAATCTGAGAAAATTAATCACAAAGGAAACACAAGAAATGAAATAGTAATTATGAAAAACAGAAATAAATGGAAACAAAATAAAGTGAAAACTGTTTCTTTGAGAAGACCAATAAAACTGATAAACTTCTAACCAGATGGATAAAGAAAATAAGTGAGAAGGCACAAATTACCAAATTTGGAACAAGAGAGGTGATGTCATTACAAATTTTCAACACACTCAAAGAATAATAAGGGAATATAATAAATTTTACGACAATAAATTTGACAATTTAAAGAAATGAAAAACTTCCTTGAAAGACCCTAACCAACAAAGCTCACTCAAAAAGAAATAGGTCATTTGAATAGCCTTAAATCTATTAAAGTAATCAAACTATTAGTTAAAATCTTCCTATAATGAAAAATCCACGATCAGATAGTTTCACTGGAAAATTCTACGGAATGTTTACATTCCACAAAAAATCTTCAAGAAAACTGAAGAAGAAGGAACATTTCCTAACTCTGTGTGGCCATTATGATCCTGATCCAAAACCACAAAAATATTACAACAGAAGAAAGCTAGATATGAGTATCCTTTATGATCACAGATGTAAAACACTCCTAAAAAGTTTTAGCAACTCAATCCACCAATATGTAAAAAAAATGCATCATGACTAATGGGGTTTATCCCAGGGGTGCCTGCTTAGTCTCACTTTAAGATTAACCAATGTAATTCTCCATATTAACAGCTTAAAAAGGTAAAACCGTGTGATCATCTGAATAGCTGCAGAAAAAGTGTTTGACGAAATACACTATGCATTCCTGATAAAAAACTTTCAGCAGTAAGAATAGAAATGAACTTCAAACTACAAGGAGATCATGAGTTGGTTTACTACTGGACTGGAAAAGCTCTTTACCTCTCCGGATGCCTGGGTACCTGGTTTGCAACTTTAGGACCAGATAAAGGAAGCAGGTTTTATGATGTGCTGTTTAAGGTCTGAAACTCTTCTGATGAACTTCTTGGTCAGTTTCTTTACTGATGCTTGCAACTAGTGTAACCACTTTGACAACCTCGCTTGAAAGATTAAATGGCCAATGAAAGCTTCTCAGGGAACTCTCCTGAAGCCAACATTCCTTGCACAGATCAGTCAGTTCAAGCTGGAGACACAGTATGGTACACGTGTGGTACATGTGTATGAACCAGGAACTCCCCTGTGGAATGTCTCTCAGCCCCTTGCTGCTTGCCTGCATTCTCTTTCTCATTCTGTACCTTATCCTTTGCCTCTAAACAGTACCCTCAAATATGTGTGCTCTGTGGAGTCTGGTGAATGCTTTCAAATATCAATAATGATAAAAATCTTTGCAATCTGTTAAATGGCATCTACAAAAAACTAACAGCTTATACTTAATGGTGAAAGACTAAATTTTTTCCTCTAAAGTTAGGAACAATGCAAGGTGGTAATAATTTTCATTATTTCTGTTCAACATTACACTGGAGATTCTAGCCTGTGCATTCAGGTAGAAGAAGAACTAAAAGGCAATCGTCTATGTACAAAATCCTACAAAATTTACAAAACAAGCTATCAGAACTAGTAAATGAGTTTAACAAGATTGCAAGGATACAAGATCAATTTACAAAATTAATCACAGTTCTATTATATTATCAGTGAATAATTGGAAACTGAAATTATTAAAATAATGCCACATAATAATATCAAATATATGAAATATTTAGGTATAAATTTGAAAGAACTGGTGCAAGACCTATACACTAAAAATTACAAAACATACCTGGGATAAAATAAAGACCTAAGTAGATGCAGAAATATCTTGAATCCATAATTTGGATGACTCAATATTGTTAAGACATTAATTCTTTGCAAATTTATCTTCCTTTTTTTTTTTTGGTTGCACCATGCAGCTTGCAGGATCTTAGTTCCCCGACCAAGGGTTGAATCTGGGCCACCATAGTGAAGGTGCCGAGTCCTAAACACTGGACCGCCAGGGAATTTCTCTTTAGATTCAATGCAGTCCCAATCAAAATCCCTGTAGGCTTTATTTTAGAAATCAACAATTTGTTTCTCAAATTTATGTGGAAATACTAAACGTTTGCCTTTCAAAGACACTGTTATTAAAACAAAAAGGCAAGAAAAGGACTGAGATAAAATATGCCTAAGACATGTATCTGAGAAAGAACTTATGTCTCGAATATATAAAGAATTCCTCTAAATCAATAATTAGAAAATTACACAACTTAAAAATGGGTAAAATATTTTAAGACACTCTTATTTTGATGTTTATCTTTTTATGTGGGTAAGCCTGGCATAGCCTACATTTCTTTAGGCTACCAGCACCAATCACAATTAACAAAGATGTTTTAAATACATCCAAACCTATAAAGAAGGATTTAAATGAAATCTGCTGCCATAAAATCTGTATTTTTTCCTAGAGTCTTTATGAAAGTTATAAATGGAATAAACTACTGTGAATATTCAAACTACTGAATACAGCAGTTCAGCAATGTTATAACACTCTTCCTGTTCAATTTTGGTGCCTTGTTTTGTTTGGTAGTCTAGACATAGCCTGTTTCTTAGACATGTTTATAAATGGATTGGAAAGGTGGTCTAAATAAAGGCATTACTGAAATACAAAGCATCTTTTTGTTATACATTGTTGTTATTAAGAAAAGATTCCAAAAGAGGGCTTCTGGCAATGAGTCATATATTCTGACAGATGTTTTCTACAGATGAGAGTTCAGCTCCACCCTTCCCAACAATGTAAGTTTTAGAAGGAGAGGTCTGTCTTTTGGAGCCCTTGGGAAATAAGTTGTAGTGTAGACTGTGTTTCTTAAAACCACTCCTATCATTGTTTGAAATCCAACGGCAAAGGTCTTTTCTGGTAAATAAATGATTTTGAAACTTTAAAACTTTCAACGTGCTTTGTTCCTTGATTCAAAACTACAGTCTTGCAAGAGAACTTGAAAAACAAAGGAATGGAGAAACACTAGGAAAGCTAAGTTTACTTCATGAATGTGAAATTAAGTGTGAAGACAAAGATTCCTTGCAGCCTAAAATATGGAAGAAGCTTAAGAAATTGCCTGACCCAATTTCCTTCTTTCACAGATAAGGAAACTGAGGCCCAGAGTGAGTAGGAGTAAGGAGGCAGGAGTGGAAACCAACAAGCCAAGATCCTACTTCTAGTTCAGTGTTCTTCCCATTACACCTTCTAGAATGACAGGAGGAAATAATCTCTGACAAAATAATTAAAAACACTTAGAGGGGTCAAATAAATTGCCCAAGGTCATATAGCTAGTAAGTGGCAATGCTGGGACAATAATCTATATATCTGAGACCCCAAAGACCATGATTTATACTATACCACTATATTCTTTATATAGTATTATAAAACTAATTAAAATATATTTTTGTTAAAATATATTTGAGTTCCATGAATGAAACTTTCTGGTTTGACTCACCATTGTATTCTTTAGCATATCACAAATACACAATAAATGTTGGATATTCATTCACCAATTCACAAATATTGAATGATTTTAATGTATATAATGTTTAACCTGACGCATACCAACTACATACTTAGGAGACAATGGACGTTTGTGCTGGTTATAATTTTTTCTCCTCTGAAACTCTCTTAGAGATGTCTTTTCATGACCCAAGATGATCTGGAGCAGTGAAGAAAGTTTCTAGTTGATTTAATTTACTCATAGGGAAAAAAATAATAAAGGAATTATATAGATTTCTATTGATATATAGGCATAGACATACGCAATTCTACCATTAATTTCATTTTCCTAGAGGAATTAAGAGAAATTGGACTGAAAGAAAGGTGAGAAAATACTCCAATATAAAATTAAAAGTTAGGGACTTTCCTGGTGGCGTAGTGGTTAAGACTCCACCTGCCAATGCAGGGGACATGGGTTCAAGCCCTGGTCCTGGAAGATCCCACATGCCGCGGAGCAACTAAGTTGAGCCGACGCACCACAACTACTGAAGCCCATGTGCCTAGAGCCCATGCTCCGCAACAAGAGAAGCCATTGCAATGAGAAGCCCGCATACCACAACAAAGAGTAGCCCCTGCTCGCTGCAACTAGAGGAAAGCCCACCCACAGCAATGAAGACCCAACGCAGCCAAAAATAAATTTAAATTTAAAATAAAAATTAGAAGTTAAAAAGAAAGGTGAAAAAATGAACAAAGGAAAATTTCCCTAGTATAAATGGATTTATCTTGATTCCCCTAGTAATCTGGGATTTGCTCCTGGCACATCTCTCTCTAGCTATAATTTCTCATTTTCTATTTCTCTTTCAGTGTCTCAATCTTCCATCTTTTAAAACACATTCACTGAAATATGATTACTGCCTGTAAATCTAGCCCTACACTACCACTGTAATCACTGTTATATTGAAAATCAGTATGAAGTTACGAAACAATATTTTGTAGGGAAATAACATCGTAAACTTGTTTATACATGCCTCTCACAAATATGCTAAAAATTGGCTGTGCCTTAAAAATACAGCATATGAGTACTGTGCAAAACTTACTACTTCTGGCAAGCATAATCTCAATTCTTTTATTCTTTGTAAATACTTCAATTATGTCTGCTAAGTAGTTTTAAAATTTCCTTTAACATACTGCCATGATTAAGAGCAGACTGTACAAGGCTGATATATTTTACATGTTTTTAAAGTGCATGTGCATGTGGTGAGTTTTCTGTAGTTATATGTGCATTCAGATAAATGAAGTCTTTTTCTCCATGTATTCCCTGCTTAACGTAAAATCCAAAAAAAAATGAATTGTGGTTAGTTTAATGTATTTTTAATCATTCTGAGTACAACTGTTTAAAGTATAAAGTTTAAAATACTATATTCAAACAGAAGAATACATTTAATCTTAATAAACTACACCAAAGTAAAGATGTAAATAGCATATTAATAAAGAACAACTCTTACATATAAAGTTTAGTAAAATCTGAGAAACAGAACTTAGTAAATAATTTCCAAAACAATTTAGTAAGATGTAGTAAACAAGAAAATGAATAAAAGTAATGAAGATGAAAATTAATACCTCGGCAAACATAAAAAGATCCTCATCTTCATTAATTTAATATAACTAAAATGATGTTATACTTTTTACACAGCTACTTAACTAAATCAAAACTGATAGAATACAATGTTGTCAAGGATGTGGTAAAAGGGCACTCAAATATTTGGTGTGACTAGATACGAGTTTTGAAGCGTAGTCTGGGAATATGTATATAATTTTAAAATTTGTCTACTCTTTGCCTCAATGATTCAGCCTTTAAGAATCTACTTTTCAAGGGACTTCAAGACGGCGGAGGAATTAAGACGTGGAGATCACCTTCCTCCCCACAAATACATCAAAAATACATCTGCATGTGGAACAACTCCTACAGAACACCTACTGAACGCTGGCAGAAGACCTCAGACTTCCCAAAAGGCAAGAAAATCCCCACGAACCTGGGTAGAACAAAAAACAAAGAAAAAATGAGAAAAAAGAATTGGGATGGGACCTGCACCTTGGGAGGGAGCTGTGAAGGAGGAAAAGTTTCCACATGCTAGGAAGAAACTGCACTGGCGGAGACGGTGAGTGGGTTGGGGGGAAGCTTCGGAGCCACGGAGGAGAACGCAGCAACAGGGGTGCAGAGGGCAAAGTGGAGAGATTCCTGTACAGAGGATGGGTGCTGACCAGCACTCACCAGCCTGAAAGGCTTGTCTGCTCACCCACCAGGGCAGGTGGGGGCTGGGAGCTGAGGTTTGGGCTTCAGAGGTCAGACCCCAGGGAGAGGACTGGGGTTGTCTGCGTGAACACAGCCTGAAGGGGGCTAGTGCACGACAGCTAGCCGGGAGGGAGTCCAGGAAAAAGTCTGGACCTGCCTAAGAGGCAAGGGACCATTGTTTCAGGGTTCATGAGGAGAGGGGATTCCTTCCCTGTCTGCCCAAAGAAGGCAGAGCACCGCCTAAACGACCTCCAGAGACAGGTGTGAGCTGCGGCTATCAGCTCGGACCCCAGAGATGGGCATGAAATGTTAATGCTGCTGCTGCAGCCACCAAGAATCCTGTGTGCAAGCACAGGTCACTATCCATACCCCCTGGGAACCTGTGGAGCACACCACTGCCAGGGTACCGTGATCCAGTGACAACTTCCCCGGGAGAACACACAGTACACCTCAGGCTGTTGCAATGTCACACCAGCCTCTACTGCTGCAGAATCGCCCTGCATTCCAATTATAACTACCACACACCACCCTCTCCCCGGCCTGAATGAGCAAGAGCCCCCTAATCAGCTCCTGCTTTAACCCCATCCTGTCTGGGTGAAGAACAGATGCCCTCAGGCAACCTACACAGAGAGGAGGGGCCAAAACAAAACTGAACCCCAGGAGCTGTGTGAAAAAAGAAGAGAAAGGGAAATTTCTCCCAGCAGCCTCAGGAGCAGCAGATTAAATACCCACAATCAACTTGATGTACCCTGCATCTGTGGAATACCTGAATAGACAACAAATCATCCCAAAATTGAGGTGGTGGACTTTGGGAGGATTTGTAGATTTGGGGTTTGCTGTCTGCAACTGATTTGTTTCTGATTTTCTATGTTTATCTTAGTTTAGCTTTTAGTGCTTGTTATCACTGGTGGATTTATTTATTGGTTTGGTTGCTCTCTTCTTTTTTTATTCTTTTTTTTTTTTTTTTTTTTTTTTGCGGTACGCGGGGCTCTCACTGTTGTGGCCTCTCCCGTTGCGGAGCACAGGCTCTGGACACACAGGCTCAGCGACCATGGCTCACAGGCCTAGCCGCTCCGCAGCATGTGGGATCTTCCCGGACTGGGGCACGAACCCGTGTCCCCTGCATCAGCAGGCGGACTCTCAACCACTGCACCACCAGGGAAGCCCTTTTTTTTATTCTTATTATTATTTTTTACTTTAATAATTTTTAAAAATGTATTTATTTATATTTTTTTTCTTTCTTTTTTTCTCCCTTTTCTTCTAAGCCACGTGGCTGACAGGGGCTTGGTGTTCCAGCCTGGTGTCAGGTCTGAGCCTCTGAGGTGGGAGGGCCTAGTTCAGGACATTGGACCACCAGAAACCTCCCAGCCCCATGTAATATCAATCAGCGAGAGCTCTCCCAGAGATTTCCGTCTCAATGCTAAGACCCAGCTTCACACAAAGGCCAGCAAGCTCTCTGCTGGACGCTCCATGCCAAACAATTAGCAAGACAGGAACACAACCCCACTCATTAGCAGACAGGCTGCATAAAATCATACTAAGTTCACAAACACCCCAAAACACACCACCGGATGTGGCCCTGTCACCTGGAAAGACAAGATCCAGGCCCACCCACCAGGAAACAGGCACCAGTCCCCTACACCACGAAGCTACACAAGCCACTGAACCAACCTCACCCACTGGGGGCAGACACCAAAAACAATGGGAACTATGAACCTGCAGCCTGCGAAAAACAGACCCCAAACACAGTAGGTTAAACAAAATGAGAAGACAGAGAAACACGCAGTAGATAAAGGAGCAAGGTAAAAACCCACCAAACCGAACAAATGAGGAGGAAATAGGCAGTCTATCTGAAAAAGAATTCAGAGTAATGGTAGTAAAGGTGATCCAAACGCTTGGAAATAGAATGGAGAAAACACAAGAAACGTTTAACTAGACCTAGAAGAATTAAAGAACAAACAAACAATGATGAACAGCACAGTAAATGAAATAAAAAATGCTAGAAGGAATAATAATAGCTGAGCATAATAGCTGAGGCAGAAGAACGGATAAGGGACCTGGAAGATAAAATAGTGAAAATAACTACCACAGAGCAGAATAGAGAAAAAAAGAATGAAAAGAATTGAGGACAGTCTCAGAGACCTCAGGACAACATTAAACGCACCAACATTCGAATTATAGGGGTCCCAGAAAAAGAAGAGAAAAAGGAAGGGTCTGAGAAACTATTTGAAGAGATTATAGTTGAAAACTTCCCTAACATGAGAAAGGAAATAGTCAAACAACTCCAGGAAGCGCAGAGAGTCCCATACAGGATAAACCCAAGGAGAAACACGCCAAGACACATATTAATCAAACTATCAAAAATTAAATACAAAGAAAAAGTATTAAAAACAGCAAGGGGGGGGGCTTCCCTGGTGGCGCAGTAGTTGAGAGTCCACCTGCCAAAGCAGGGGACACAGGTTCGTGCTCTGGTCCAGGAAGATCCCACATGCTGCAGAGCGGCTGGGTCTGTGAGCCATAGCTGCTGAGCCTGTGCATCCGCAATGGAGAGGTCACAACAGTGAGAGGCCCACGTACCACGCAAAAAAAAATAAAAACAGCAAGGGAAAACAACAAATGACATACAAGGGAATTCCCATAAGGTCAACAGCTGATCTTTCAGCAGAAACTCTGCAAGACAGAAGGGAGTGGCAGGACATTTTTAAAGTGATGAAAGGTAATAATCTACAAGCAAGATTACTCTACCCAGCAAGGATCTCATTCACATTCAACGGAGAAATTAAAACCTTTACAGACAAGCAAAAGCTAAAAGAATTCATCACCACCAAACCAGCTTTACAACAAATGCTAAAGGAACTTCTCTAGGCAGGAAATACAAGAGAAGGAAAAGACCTACAAAAACAAACCCAAAACAATTAAGAAAATGGTAATAGTAACACACACACTGACAATATCTCAAATGTAAATGGATTAAATTCTCCAACCAAAAGACACAGACTGGCTGAATGGATACATAAACAAGACCCATATATATGCTGTCTACAAGAGACCCACTTCTGACCTAGGGACACATACAGACTGAAAGTGAAGGGACGGAAAAAGATATTCCATGCAAATGGAAAACAAAAGAAAGCTAGAGTAGCAATTCTCATATCAGACAAAATAGACTTTAAAATAAAGACTATTATAAGAGACAAACAAGGACACTACATAATGATCAAGGAATCAATCCAAGAAGAAGATATAACAATTTTAAATACTTATGCACCAAACATAGGAGCACCTCAATACATAAGGCAAATGCTAACAGCCATAAAACAGGAAATCAACAGTAACACAATAGTAAGCGACTTTAACACCCCACTTTCACCAATGGAAAGATCATTCCAAAATGAAAATAAGTAAGGAAACACAAACTTTAAATGACACATTAAACATGATGGACTTAATTGATATTTATAGGACATTCCATCCAAAAACAACAGAATACACATTCTTCTCAAGTGCTCATGGAACATTCTCCAGGACAGACCATATCTTGGGTCACAAATCACACCTTGGTAAATTTAAGAAAACTGAAATCGTATCAAGTATCTTTTCTGACCATAACACTATGAGACTACACATCAATTACAGGAAAAAAATCTATAAAAGATACAAACACATGGAGGCTAAACAACACACTACTAAATAACAAAGAGATCACTGAAGAAGTCAAAGGGAAAATCAAAAAAAACCTAGAAACAAATGACAATGAAAACATGATGACCCAAAACCTATGGGATGTAGCAAAAGCAGTTCTAAGAGGGAAGTTTATAGCAATACAATCCTACCTCAAGAAACAAGAAACATCTCAACTAAACAACCTAACCTTACACCTAAAGCAATTAGAGAAAGAACAAAAAAACCCCAAAGTTATCAGAAGGAAAGAAATCGTAAAGATCACATCAGAAATAAATGAAAAAGAAATGAAGGAAACAATAGCAAAGATCAATAAAACTAAAAGCTGGTTTTCTGAGAAGATAAACAAAATTGGTAAACCATTAGCCAGACTCATCAAGAAAAAAAGGGAGAAGACTCAAATCAATAGAATTAGAAATGAAAAAGGAGAAATAACAACTGACACTGCAGAAATACAAAGGATCATGAGAGATTACTACGCAAGTATATGCCAAAAATATGGACAACCTGGAAGAAATGGACAAATTCTTAAAATCACAACCTTCTGAGACTGAACCAGGAAGAAAAAGAAAACATAAACAGACAAATCAGAAGCACTGAAATTGAAACTGTGGTTAAAAATCTTCCAACAAACAAAAGTCCAGGACAAGATGGCTTCACAGGCGAATTCTATCAAACATTTGGGGAAGAGCTAACATCTACCCTTCTCAAACTCTTCTAAAATATAGCAGAGGGAGTAAAATGCCCAAACTCATTCTACAAGGCCACCATCACCCTGATACCAAAACCAGACAAAGATGTCACAAAGAAAGAATACTACAGGCCAATATCACTGATGAACATGATATAAAAATCCTCAACAAAATACTAGCAAACAGAATCCAATAGTACATTGAAAGGATCATACACCATGATCAAGTGGGGTTTATCCCAGAAATGCAAGGATTCTTCAATATACACAAATCAATCAATGCGATATACCATATTAACAAACTGAAGAATAAAAACCATATGATCATCTCAATAGAAGGAGAAAAAGCTTTTGACAAAATTCAACACCCATTTATAATAAAAGCTCTCCAGAAAGTAGGCAGAGAGGGAACCTACCTCAACATAATAAAGGCCATATATGACAAACCCCAACCAACATCGTTCTCAATGGTGAAAAACTGAAATCATTTCCTGTAAGATCAGGAACAAGACAAGGTTGCCTACTCTCACTGCTATTATTCAACATAGTTTTGGAAGTTTTAGCTACAGCAATCAGAGAAGAAAAAGAAATAAAAGGAATCCAAATTGGAAAAGAAGAAGTAGAACTGTCACTGCAGATGACATGACACTATACATAGAGAATCCTAAAGATGCTACCAGAAAACTACTAGAGCTAATCAGTGAATGTGGTAAATTTGCAGGATACAAAATTAGTGCACGGAAATCTCTTGCATTCCTATACACTAATGATGAAAAACCTGAAAGAGAAATTAAGGAAACACTCCCATTTACCACTGCAACAAAAAGAATTAAATACCTAGGAATAAACCTACCTAAGGAAACAAAAGACCTGTATGCAGAAAACTATAAGACACTAATGAAAGAAACTAAAGATGATACAAACAGATGGAGAGACATACCATGTTCTTGGATTGGAAGAATCAACACTGTGAAAATGACCATACTACCCAAAGCAATCCACAGATTCAGTGCAATCCCTATCAAACTACCAACAGCATTTTTCACAGAACTAGAACAAAAATTTCACAATTTGTATGGAAACACAAAAGACCCCGAATAGCCAAAGCAATCATGAAAAAGAAAAACAGAGTTGGAGGAATCAGGCTCCCTGACTTTTGATTATACTACAATGCTACAGTAATCAAGACAGCATGGTACTGGTACAAAAACAGAAATATAGATCAATGGAACAGGACAGAAAGCCCAGCAATAAACCCACACATATATGGTCACCTTATCTTTGCTAAAGGAGGCAAGAATATACAATGGAGAAAAGACAGCCTCTTCAATAAATGGTGCTGGGAAAGCTGGACAGCTACATGTAAAAGAATGAAATTAGAATACTCCCTAGCACCGTATACAAAAATAAACTCAAAACGGATTAAAGACCTAAATGTAAGGCCAAACACTATAAAACTCTCAGAGGAAAACAGGCAGAACAGTCTATGACATAAATCATAGCAAGATCCTTTTGGACCCACCTCCTAGAGAAATGGAAATAAAAAGAAAAATAAACAAATGAGACCTAATGAAACTTAAAAGCTTTTGCACAGCAAGGGAAACCATAAACAAGATGAAAAGACAGCCCTCAGAATGGGAGAAAATATTTGCAAATGAAGCAACTGACAAAGGATTAATCTCCAAAATATACAAGCAGCTCATGCAGCTGAATACCAAAAAAACAAACAACCCAATCCCAAAATGGGCAGAAGAGCTAAATAGACATTTGTCCAAAGCAGATATACAGATTGCCAACAAACACATGAAAAGGATGCTCAATAACACTAATCATTAGAGAAATGCAAATCAAAACTACAATGAGGTATCACCTCACACTGGTCAGAATGGCCATTATCAAAAGGTCTACAAACAGGGGCTTCCCTGGTGGCGCAGTGGTTGGGAGTCTGCCTGCCGATGCATGGGACGCGGGTTCATGCCCCGGTCTGGGAAGGTCCCACATGCCGCAGAGCGGCTGGGCCTGTGAGCCACAACTACTGAGCCTGCGCGTCTGGAGCCTGTGCTCCGCAACGGGAGAGGCCATAACAGTGAGAGGTCTGCGTACCGCAAAAAAACAAACAAACAAACAACAAAAAAGGTCTACAAACAATAAATGCTGGAGAGGTTGTGGAGAAAAGGGAACCCTCTTGCACTGTTGGTGGAATGTAAATTGATACAGCCACTATGGAGAACAGTATGAAGGTTCCTTAAAACACTAAAAATAGAACTACCATATGACCCAGCAATCCTACCACTGGGCACAGATCCTGAGAAAACCGTAATTCAAAAAGAGTCATGTACCACAATGTTCACTGCAGAACTGTTTACAATAGCTAGGACATGGAAGCAACCTAAGTGTCCATCAACAGAAGAATGGATAAAGAAGATGCAGCACATATATACAATGGAATATTACTCAGCCATAAAAAGAAACGAAATTGTTATTTATAGTGAGGTGGATGGACCTAGAGTCTGTCATACAGAGTGAGGTTAGAAAGAGAAAACAAATACCTATGCTAACACATACATATGGAATCTAAAAAAGAAAAAAAACGGTTCTGAAGAATCATAGGGACAGGACAGGAATAAAGATGCAGACGTAGAGAATGGACTTGAGGACACGGGGCGGGGAAATGGTAAGGTGGGATGAAGTCAGAGAGTAGCACTGACATATATACACTACCAAATGTAAAACAGATAGCTAGTAGGAAGCAGCTGCATCGCACAGGGAGATCAGCTCGGTGCTTTATACCACCTAGAGGGGTGGAATAGGGAGGGTGGGAGGGAGACACAAGAGGGTGGGGATATGGGGATATATGTATATGTATAGCTGATTCACTTTGTTATAAAGCAGAAACTAACACAATATTTTAAAGCAACTATAATCCAATAAAGATGTTAAAAAAAAAGTGAGATCCTCAGTATAATTTGAGCTCCAGTATGGATTAAGGCCACAAAGATTTGCCAACCTGTGTATTTCAGCAGACATTAAAGTTAATTCGGAACCTATGCGGTAGAGGTGCAAAACCAATCCACATCTCTTTATATCTTTTTGATGTATAAATTCTTCCTGTAAATTTTGGATTTAAAAAAATAAAAAAAGAATGTATTTTTCAGTTATACTGGCCTAACCATGGTAGCACACACACACACATGCACACACATATTCACACTCTCACAGAGAGCAATACTGGTTGCAAATATTACATGCAGTTTCAATGTCAGTAAAGTAACATAAGAGAAAAAATACAGTACCTTTATTCAAAGATTACTATGAAACTATTAAATGGAATGAGATATTGACCTGTAAACCTACATATGATAATCTATTAAGTGGATAAAAATGCCAAAACCAATATATGTAGCATGATTCCAGTTTTGTAAACAGGAAACTAATTAATGAATGTAATAAATGTATCAGAGTACATATGCAGATATGTACAAATGTGTGGAAATCAGAAAAAAATACATTTAGCAAATTCTATAGTGGTTACATTTGGGAGATGGAAGTGACCAAGCAAACATAAGAATGACTTTCACTGTGTAAGGTAAAAAAGTAAAGAATCTGAGGTTATTGGTGGTTTCTCTTTTTTGTGACTACAAGTTTAAAAAGAGGAAGGAAAGATAATGGCACACTGGCTACTAAACTATAGATTTATTGCAACACATTATATCTGATCTATTAAATGAAATCAAGGAATTCTGCATCAATAGGAGAACCAAAAAATTTGGACTGTGGCCCAGGTAGAATTAGCCCCACTGGAAATAGCTGGTCTCTGGAAACTAGATAGATATCTATGATATTCAGGTTTATGTAGGAACAGTTACCAAGGTGATATAGTGGATGGTAAGCAAAATACAACACCATGAGAACTGGGCCTATCAGTCAATAAGCAAAGATCCAAGTAGTATATATAAAGTTAGCACCAAAGAGCTACTTCTAGTTAGAAACTCCAACCACTGGGTTAAGTTACAGGTCTCCATAACCTTGGATCCTTGTGGGAAACACAACAGGATATCAGGGCATACAGTTGTGTACTATCTAGCTACTGAAATATGGATAAGGGATGGAAAATCACTGTCCCAAAGTACAAGACAAAGACCACATTTAAGACCAGCTAAAATATTAATCTGAAGTTGAAATACTGAGCTACACACTCAAGAGACCTGTCTAGAACAGAAAAGGAAGACAATTCACCTGAACAAAAAAAGATCTATCTCAAAAAATGATCTATCTCACATCTCTGCTCGCAATTTGGCTGAACCACCAGTAAAACCCATATTATTGATATTTTTCCTTCCCTCATAAAAAAATTGACAGTTTCAAATTTTCCTATTGCTCCCCATGGCACAATATTTTAGTCCACTAGACTCAAAATTTAGAATTGTCTGTAACTCTTTTTCTCCTTTACCAACATCCACAAATCTCGACAACCATAACCCAAGTCCACATATCTTTGTTTCGTTCTAATTACTTAAATAGTCTTTTGACTTATGTTTCTTTTTCTGATCAACCCTCCTGAGAAGTGTCAAGATAATCTTTTCAAATTAAATCTTACAAAGTCTCTATTCATCCCAAGGACGTCAGCTATAATGAAATGCTGTCTCTCAGACAGCCATACTCCTAGACTCTCCCTTCTCAGATGGTTTGCAATGTCACGACCCTGGGTAATTTTCCAACTCTAGAAATTGAGAAAAGTTTCCCTCTAAGTATAATAGAGTGGAGTAGTTAAGATAATGGCCTCTAAAACAAGACTCGATTCGTTCTGAATCTGCATAACCACATTCCAGCGATACAACTTTTAGACATATGATTTAATCACTTTAAGCTTAAGTTTACTTATCCATAAAATAGGCATAATATTTCATAAAATTTTTATTTAATACAATTGTTGTTAGAATTCAATGTTTTCTTCCATATAAAGTTTGTTGTTATTGTTTTGGCACAGAGGCTGACACATAATTAACAATTATTATCATCATCATCATAGTCAGCATTCCTTCAAAAGATAGCATTTTTCTTTCTTTATGTATTTCTTACCAGTGTACCCATGTAGCCTTTTAAAAGTATACCAGGGCCTCCCTGGTGGCGCAGTGGTTAAGAGTCCGCCTGCCGATGCAGGGGATACGGGTTCGTGCCCCGGTCTGGGAGGATCCCATATGCCGCGGAGCGGCTGGACCCGTGAGCCATGGCCGCTGGGCCTGCGCATCCGGAGCCTGTGCTCCGCAACGGGAGAGGCCACAACAGTGAGAGGCCCGCATACCGCAAAAAAGAAAAAAAAAAAAAAAAAAAAAAAAAAAAGTATACCAACTATTTTTGTTCCTGCAAAGAATATTATGAGGTTTTATATAAGAAAAAATAACTTACTGATATGATGCTTTCCTCATCTTTCAAGTTCTCCTGCTTTTTCCTCCATAGCACAAGCCTGTGGTTCTTTCCACTCTAATCTTTTGGTGAAAAGCCTTCCTTGGAAATTTGTCAATCCAAAACCAAACCTTTTTGCTAAAGAAAATCCAGATGCAGATTAATCCAGGTATCTATGTTCTTGAACTCATTATTTTCCTAGTGAAGGGTGGTGTTATTTTAGTGAACCAAAAGTAACTGAGGAAATAAATGAATGCCTCGGATGAGTACACGGGGAAACTCCTGAACTAATTCAAAGGAAATGTAGTAATGATTCCCCGGAACCAAAAAGTCATCAGGAATCCCAGGGGCGGCTCCATCCGTTTCTGGCCCTTGAGCCTGGCTCATCAAACTGGATTTCTTTATTAAGTGCCAAGGGTCCAGGCGGACCCCTCTACTATAGCCTGTGCTTGGTGAGGTTCCGGGAGCAAGAATCCCCAGCAGCCAGGGCCCTGGGGGTTGTCCCGTCTTTGCAAGCCTACAGGCAAGCCGGTCCTGCTGCTGGAGAGAGAAGTGGGGCGTGTAAAGCGGGCACCACTCCATCCTATCGTGCCTAGCTCGCTTCACGTGCGCCGCACTTGCGAGGACCAGTAATACTTCTCATGGGCGACGACGGTGGACCGGCTGCTGAAACTGATGTTGCACAGACAGCAGTACCTGTGGTTGCCGGGGCTCTGGAATGTCCTAGTCCGTCTGAGTGAGAAAGGGACGTGGCGGGAAGCCAGCACAGCTTCCAGCGCCGGTGAAGGGCTGTGGGCTGGCGTGGTGGTGCGGAACCCGGCCAGGCTGGGGCGGCTCCTTCAGCTCCGTGGAGGCTGTCCGGGGAGGGGAGGCTGTCCGGGGAGGGGAGGCTGTCCGGGGAGGGGAGGCGAGGGGCCGAGGCTATGAGGAGGTGGTGAGCGGAGGTGGTGAGCCAAGGCGGCGAGCGTTAGGCCGGTGACCAAGCGCCCGCCCGGAAGCTGCATGAGGCTCGCCCCCCAGCAGGCAGCGCGCCAGGCGGAAGTGCTCCAGACCGCCTCCCGGGACCACGCAGTCCGGTTGCGTAGGGACGCACGACGGCAGCCCGGGCGCTGGCGAAGGTGTGCAGGAGCAGAGGCAGCAGCACTTCTTGTGTGCCAGGTGGGGCTCGAGGCTGTGCAAGCTCACGTGGCGGGGTGTGCGCTTGTGGTAGTTGGCCAGGGGGTCCGGGGAAAGCGCGTCGCGGGGGTCTTGGGGGCCTGGCGCCCTGGCTTGCTCAGGTCGATGGGAGTCTTTGGGGGACTGCACTGGGTCAGCAAGCCAGTCCCCTTCCCCTTTCGCTCTCGCTCCTGGCTTGGCGACGCAGAGTTACCCTGGTGATTTTCTGCCACTCGTTAAGCCAAATACCCAATACATTGAATTTGCAACTATAGTTTTCTGTTTAATGATCAACTTACACATTGCTGAACTTGGCCACCGGCCCACAGAATGTATAACCTTAAGGTTTCAGTGTCCAAAACTCTCCTAATATCTCTGACACCATTAGTAGGAGTGTTGGGAAGAGAATCAGATTGGTCACTGGCCAACCAAGAAACTGAATAGCTTTAAATCAAATGTCTTTTTTTTTTTTTTTTTTTTTTGCGGTACGGGGGCTTCTCACTGTTATGGCCTCTCCCGTTGCGGAGCACAGGCTCCGGGTGCGCAGGCTCAGCGGCCATGGCTCATGGGC